>NC_142579.1:4172500-4830000 GCF_041283825.1 Pyrus communis | reverse complement strand
TAGCCGTCACCTTTTGTGGAGAGGCATCCTTGGAATTAACTCCTGTTGTATCCTTCCCTGCATATTTTGTACTCTCGTTCTTGGACCGCACCATCTCAGAGTTACTTCGAACTGAACCATCAGAAGCGGAATTCCTTGTTTGGGGTTCAGATGGTGGCATTTCAGAAGCCTTAGAGGTTGTGCTTGAGTTGGAACTTAAAGTCACCACAACCTTGTCGTCAGTTTGTGCATGAGTTACTGCTGGCCCAGCTTTAGTATTTGATCCCTTGGAGTCAGATGTTGAGGCCGCTTCAGAATGTTTTTCTCCATTTGTACGGGTTGTGTGAGTTGAAGCCTTGCCCTTGTCGTCACTACTAATATTGTCAGATGTTTCAATAAGTAGATGCGGACGATTAGTGGATGCCCTTGAATGAGTGAAAACGGTGTCAGCGAATGGCACATTTTCCAAGTCGGCCTCACTGTAATATTTCTGGACTGTGCGGATGGGTGTGGCAAGCCGGGCACGGTGATGGCTAATAACTCTAAGAAGATCCATAAGTATTGCCTCCTGTATTATTTCATCAATAAAGTCCGTGAGATAGACATTCAAGGTTTTCTCAAAGCCTATAATTAACAATGAAAGATTTAAAGGCATTGCGATATCCATAAACAACAACTGCAAAGTACAGGCAGACAACAGGCACTCGGAAACCAGAATTAGCAAACAACACGAATTATACAATCTGCATCCATGGTCTGCATCCATGGTCCATTTCAAAGTTGATCAAGATTTATACTATTTCTGATTCTATTATATAATTTTGCTTTTCAGACATCATTACTTTATATAGTTTGTATCGACGTCCATTCCTAAAGCTTCTACCAATAAAAAAGTCTTACCTTTACGCAGAGATACTCCTCAATACGAGGTGTTTTAACAAAGCAAGACACCATAATCTGTAACAAAATTTTACGCTTATGAGACATAAACTTGAGATAAGAACAATTATTAAATAAATAAGTTGATAAAAAAAAAGAAAACAAAAGAGAGGAGCGTATTATATAGAGATTGAAGATCCACTGGAAAATCAAATGAGTTTTCCCATTTATTCTATGAAGACCTTGGGAATGAAAGTGAGGAATTGGAAGACCAAAAGTTTCCGTCGTGTATTTTTAAAGTTGGAAAAATTCGTAACTTCAAAAGAATGACAGCATAAAAGTCTTACCATAAGAGCCTGGTTTTCCGGATTAATATCGTCCAGAAAAACTCTTCTATGCAACCTTTGCTGCTCTACTTGAGGATTTTTTGCCAGAACCTTACGCATATCAGCTACTATAGTCTGTAGACAGCAATGCCACCGAGGTTATCGTATGACATTATAGAAGAAACAATATTCCAGAGAACGAGTAACAAACCAGTGAACTAAATGAATACTCACATGAATTTTATTTACATCCAAGTGACTGACTGCGAGGTGGGTCTTGATTCGCCAATGAGTTTTCTGGCTAAGATTCCGGACAACAGTTACAGTGAACTTGTGATTTGGAATGTGAACTGCTTCACGATCATCGCCCCTTATAATTGTTGGGGACCACCAACCCACATGCTGGTAAAACAAAACAAATTCATCAAAAAATAAATAAAAAGGGCCAAATTGCAGATAAGAAATTCACTTCCAAATATTTCTTTTGCAGAAAGAACTAAATTGTTGAATCCCGCTTATGTTTAAGGTGGAAGCAATCAAAGGTATTATGCACATACATTATGTTTTTCCTCCTAACAGTTCTCATATGATGGATTAACAAAGACATATACAAACCTCAACAGTACCAGAAACTTCGTAACCTTGAATCTTAGTCTGAATCCATTCATTAGCAACAAATGGGCGCGTGGCATGAATCATTACACTTGAAAGGAAGTTTGTAAATATCTGAGTCAAAATATGAGTATTAAGGTCAACGCTATCAGAAAAACCTTGAAAGAAACTATTATTTTTAATAGTATTTGAACAAAAGTATAAACATAGATAATCAAGAATTTGTAGTTATGATCAATGAACTGCAGCTGTTTCGGTTAACAATGTCAGGGGTAGAAGATCACTACCTCACGACCAGCAAGGGTGAGCAATACTGTGCCAAGACCCCCAGCCGTTACCCATCTCTGGGTTGAGAATCCCAGCAATTCCATGAACAATGATACCGCAGCAACCCAAACTGCAGAATAAACTGCCTTTCCAGCGAAACTGAAGCCCATCTGCCCAAGCAAGGGACAATTTTTGTAAAGAAAAATGATCTTACGCGATATAAGTGCCACCAAGATAGTTATATTACTATATTATTTATTACAAAATCACACAATAATAGAAATTTGACAGGAAAAGAAAAACTATGCTACATATATTACAAAAAGGTAAAAAGAAGCTAATGTATATGATAGCGAGGAACATTTTGTTATTATTTGCAATTTTGCATAGATATTAATGACATTTTCCTTTTCAGTGCTGCAAATTGAAAAGGAAAGTTAATTTTTGCCAAAACAAAGTATGAATGAAAACGAATGCATACGAACTAATGAAAACACAACATTAAAACAAGTAACTACAGGAGTTGCCTACTGAGAAAGTAAGAAAACATACATTTCTTGTGTCATTTGTCTCCGTAAAGAACTTTTGTGCTTGTTGAATTAAGCTGTAAACAAAAAGTATCGCTGTAGAAAATCAAACTTCAAACCGTAGAACCAGAGCCATCACAATCAACAAGCACAGTGATTACAGGACCAGTGCGGAAAAATAAAAATAACACTCACACAGAAACATCTGCGTATAGAGCATAGCAGCAAAATAAAAAACTATGCCAACAAATGAAATTACTACATCCTGGCAGAAGAACTAAACTTGTTGAACGAGGCCCTTTGGCCATTCTCAATGTTCAAATTACTTTTAACTAATATAAGAAGTTGCTTCACTACTTCTGGAAGAAACAAATATCAAAATGCAATTCATCGGAGACCAATCTATTAGTTGACAGACGGAATCATGAAATAAATATTTTTGAGACACAATAAGAGCAGAGAACTGTACTCACCTTGACAAACAATAGGCAAATGCCAGCACTGTTGATAACGATTGTGTAAAATTTATAAGACGTTGCTTGACAGCCTGGCTTGCTTCTGAAGGTAGGACTACAGGATCCAATGCTCTGAAATGAACATCGCGGCAGTTAATGCAGATAAAATGACTGGAAACAAAACAAGCGAACAGGTTACATCATTTTTCGTTCCCTGAAGTGTAATATGAAACTAACTACTTCTAAAGTAGAACTGAACCTGCATAAAAGTATTGCTCCAGTCCAGAGAAGCAAGGGCCGAAGGTAAGAAGTCATGACATAGTGGGACCTACTTTTATTCCAAGTATTATCATTCCGCTGCAGACACTCACCATGGAAGAATTAATCAGCTCAATAACATAATCAAACCATGTCTACAGGCAAGGTGTGATGCAAGAATAACATACTCGAAGAAAAATAACCCTGCCGAGACGCAATAGTGGCCCAATACCCCAAACAGCAAAAGCAATGATAGCCGCTGCTGGGATCAATTTAAGTAAAGCAGGGCTTCCACGTAAAGCATCATAGGACCTGCATAATATGTCAACATGTATATTTGTTTAGACACCAAACATTTCCATACTAATGTGAGAGAAAACATGGTGAGGCATTGCGTCCAATTAAACAGAATGGAAGACCCAAAATTTAGAACCTTGTATGCTGTTGTGTGCAGTTGTCGAATCAAAACAAAAAAGGGATTGAGAATTCAATTGGGAACGTGTACACACACCTTGTTAAGACAAGAGTAGCAGATTTTACAACAGGAACTCCGTTTCGTCCACCTGGACCTAAAACAGATCTGCACAAGAAAACATTGCATCTGGAAGAAACTGGACCTATTGGGCCGCGTACACTGCTTAAAAGATGGAGACTGCAGGCACCCTGTCGTTGACGATCAAACGTAACAAAAGAAAATGAATTCCCTTAAACTCACACGCACAGACCAAGCAAGCACTACACTAGAATCAATCATCCACTCGACAAAACCTTGAAAACAATGAATGATGAGCAAATTTCACACGAGCATACACACCACAGTTCCACAAAGGGAAAAAAGAAAACCAGAACTCTAGTGATAATTATGCATGCCAAATCACCGAGCAGCAACTGAAAAGATAAAAATAACCGAACCAAGGAGAAAACCATACCAAACCATGTGACGGAAGATTGATGCCAACCATATGGACTCGACCCTTTCCTACAAAACACTTTTAATCAAACAAAAATTACAAAACTCCATTAGTACTCCATAAAAAAGTTAACTCTTAAGCGCGAAGATAGTACGAAGCAATGAAGACTACAACGAAATCTCACATACAGCATCAGGATTACGGCATCCACGATTCCTGTGGCTTCTCCAATCATACAAAAACCGCGTAGCAGCCGCATGAGGCATGGCTGATTCTCAGTCTCACATTAGCAAATATGTACACCAACACCTGCCAAAACTCAAAATTCAACTTCTCACTTTATGTTCAAATCCTAAACAATAACCCAGAATTATAAAGATTATGAAGTTAAGAATTTGCAATTTAAAGCAGGCCAGTGAATTTTACGTTTAACTTTTTCATGGTTTCTTAAAATCTTCCAACAAATTACACAGATAAAATCCTTACAAAAATTTGTGAAAAAACAATGAAATAATAAACCAAAATTCAGAACTAAAACAGAGATTAATAGTTAAAAAAATGACCAGAAATTCTACTTTCTAAGGAAGGAAAAGCAATAGCTGGAAAATTCACAAGGAAATAATTAAGTAGAATTACCAAATGCAGCGAAGCAGAGGATAACTAACTTCCCGACTTCTCTCGCATAAGCTTTCTTGTAGTGGAAACTGGTTTAGAGAGAGAGAGAGAGAGAGAGAGAGAGAGAGAGAGAGAAGGTACCAGGTAACTGTGGGGAAGGGGTAACGTGCGCCGGGAGGTACAAGGTAACAGGGCTTCCGCGTCCACGGTGGACAGCGTGGTGAAATGAAAGTGCAGCGTTTTGGACTTTGTGTGAGGTTGCGTAGAACCGTGAAGTTGCTCTGTTCAACTGGGAGGGGATGTCGTTTACGTGGCGCATGGAGCGTTAACTTGCGCGCTGTGCGTATTTGACACGAGTTGTTTCCTCCTGCATTGTTTAGTTGATTACTTTATGACCTTACATTTTGAGGGTGAATTATCTTTGTCTATTTCCCAAGTTGCTGTCATTTTCCAACATGTTTTGGGTGTGTCGATGCTGTTTGCGTATTATTTTGGAATTCATCCTATATTGATGGGTCCGTTTGTGAAAAAATTAAAAAAATCTTAATAGATTTTTAGTCTGTTTGAACGGTCAAGATTGCGTGGTTTGAAGGAAGCTCTGCATGGTTGGATCTGGAAAGGATCCAAGCCCTCCGAGATCTAAAAAAATCTCATCCTCTTTTATGTCATTTTTCGTTTAGGTGTGGCACCAACGAGATCTAGCTAAGGAGTAGGATTTCCTCACTTTTTATTTTTATCCTCATTCCTTCCATTATTTCACACTTTATTTTTTGTCGTGTTGTATCTATTAAAAAAATCAATATGAGATGTTGATATGATTTAACCGTAATTGTTCAAGTAAGAGAGAAGAGAATGAGAGACAAAATAGGAGATGAGAGAATCCTCCTCCATTTTCTAAAGGCTAGATTGCACCATGTAGCGCAAGTAGATTTTCTTCAATTTTTTTGTCTCATTTAGAAAACTCGGGAATTTTACTAGTAGTGTTTTTTTAACAAATATTAATAGTGTTAAAAAATATTAATTTTACTAATACCTCATGAGGTTTATCATAATTTTATAAAAAAAAACACTCGAGTTTTTGAAATTATACTAATATCCTTTCATATTTTAATCCACTTTCACATCACTCTTAAATGAAAATTTTGGCCTTATAATTAATTTCAAATATAAAAGGCCGTGGTAACTACATAGAAAAACCAAACAAATTAAAAATTGTTATAAAATAATTGCAGAGAGAGTAGGGAGGGACGACAGAGAGAAAAAAGCACTTAAGGAAATGTGTGTGTATCTCTTGTGTCTAGTGCCTTTATTTGTACTATTTAAGGGAGAGAATTACTTGATTCCTAAGTAATACAAATTTTACAAGGAAATCATCTTTTAGATCCTATAACCAACTTCTAATTTATACAATCACATTCCTATACAACACTTCTTTCTTGAGTGTGTACAACTTAAGAAGTAGTCACATCAAGTCTTCATGCAAATGAGGAAGTAGATGATGAAGTCGTCTTGTTTGGTAGAAGCAACGCATTTGCGAGTCTCTAAGTGGGAATACATATAGGAGCATAATCTCACCAAAAACTTGTTATGGTAAACCCGGTAGGACAAACACGTAGTCTACAAAGAAAAATGTTAGTTAATGGAACGTGTCGATATTTGACATCTTCAAGATGCAAGCAAGTTGTAGAATGACATGTGCAATAGTATGACCAGCTCAATGTGGGTGCTTCATCAAAACCTTGATAGGTAGCAAAAACCCAATGAGACAATGCTACTAATCTAAGGGAAAAAGAACATGTTAGATCAAGTGAGTATACTTCATGATACACCCCATAAGCTCGCCAAAACTCTTCCTCAGAACTATTAGCATTGCAAAAGAGAGAGTTTACGCAATCCAATACCTTACTAAGCTTTTGGAAGGTAGATATCGACACCAGCATTGTGTAGAGATCGGCGATGTTGTCTTGAAAACGGATCTGCTTTATTTCAATCTTTTCAATCTTTTGATGCTTTGCTGGTAAGTGAAGAAGAACTTTTGGGACACAATGATGGACAAAATCCGTATGTGCTTCAATATCCTTAACAATGTGTGACTTGTGTAAAGCAATGAGCTTGGCATGATTCTAAAACATTGCAACTAAGGTCTATTAAGTAGAACACCAAGATATTGCGGTATCCATAACAGTAAAGATATAACTGTCTGAAAATGTGCCTTATGCAAGTTTGATAAGTAACCAACTTCAACATAACAAACAAGACAAACATCATTTAAAGGATTAGGGAGCTAGATTTGCTCGAGGATGCATAATGATAAAATAAGCATAGGGCTCTTCATGATTATAATAACATAGAAAGTATTTGAATAGGCAATTGAAAAAAAAAATAACTAAAATTTTTTTATTCAAATGCTAGCAAATTTTTATGGGAAATGCCAAGAAGACTCTCGAAAATGAAACTCTTTATGAACTTTCCGTCACCTCAGACCATCTCCAACCGAGGGCTATGCCAAATGACTCGTGGGCCCCACGGGACAAAAAAAGGCCAAAGGGCCAACCAGTTGGCCATCTTCAGCCAGCCAACCAGCCCGCTGGCTATCCCATTTATTTTATTTTATTTTATTGTTCTTTTCCATTTGCCCAGCCCAATTTTTGTATATATATATATTTTTTTTTTGGTTCTTTTCCATTTGCCCAACCCACTTTAGGGTTTGTCCCAACCTAAGGGTGGGCAAACGGGTATAGGAACCGCGGGTCGGGACGGGTAATGCTGGTACGGGCCGATTCCTAATTTTTAAAAAGAGAAATGGGCCAGGCCAGGGCGGGCCTTTGAAACTTTAGGTTCGGGCCAGTTCCATAAATGTAGAAAAACGGGTACCCGGATCGACCCGTTTCTAATTATAATGAACAGCCCAAATTGGATGATAAGTTATCATCCAATCTCAACCGTTAGTTTCAAGATCAACCCTAGCCAATTCCTCGAGGTTCCAGAATCACTCCCTCGCCTCTCCCTTGACCCCATCACTTTTCCCTGAACTCCCTCCACTCCATCGCCCTTCCCTCGACTCCAACTCTTAATCGTCTTCCCCTTACCTCACAGTGCTTACACCAGCCTCACTACCTGGGTGTGGGGGTTGCAGGTTTGATGGAGGTAGGTTCTAGGTTTCCAATCTGAGCTCGCAAAGTGATAGGTGTGTAGAGAAATAGAGGCCAATAGTTGAAAGGGTTTGAGAGAGAGCTGCGACCTTAGGGTTTCGAAGGTAGAAATGGAAGGATGGACGACGGCTGTGCAATCTGTGCAATGTAAGATCGAGAGTTGTAGAGGAAGCTCTCTACGCCGTTGTAGACTGAAGCTCACAAAACGAGGTCTTTTGGGCATAACGTGGCCTTGGCGGATGAAGCGGAGACGTCGAGGAAGATGAAGGTTATAGGGAAAAAAAAAAACAAAGAACCTGTGGACTCGGCCCTTTTCAACCAAGCCGGGTTAGGTCTGGTTCTTATATTAGAATATGTTGTTCTTGGCCCAGCCCATTTCCTTTGCACTCGGGTCCGGTTCGATCCCTTCAAAATTGGGCCCGGGGCGGCCCGTGCCCACCCCTATCCCAGCCCATTTTGTTTTTAATTTCTAATTTTTTTCCTATACCATTTCTCACATATTTTTTTACCATTTCATACTATCTTATCTCATTTTATTTCAATTCTTCACATTTCAAACTATGGCTATTTGGCTCTCGGTTGGAGACATTTTTTTGTGACAGGACTAAAACGAGCCCTATGACCCTTTGGTCATCGGTTGGAGATGGTAAGAAATATGGTCATGCACTGTTTATTAAAATATTAATTTCTTGGAGGGCCAGAGGGCTAAAACGAGCCTTCTGGCCCTCATTCGATTGGAGATGGTCTCATGTGTTTGGCACAATTCCAATCACAACATTATGAAACCTTGCGCCAAAAAACATTAGATGGCGAAGAGACCATAGAGAGTCTCACTTTCAGAGAGTCTCCTTAGCATTTCTCAAATTTTATTCAAATGATGAAAATTGGCAACATTTCATGTAATTGCTTATCATTGCTCATTGTTTTGGTGGAGGTAGATGTCTAGGTTTTTTCGTTTGTTTGCTACTATGGGTTGCTCATGTAGACATCGAAATTTCGGTGAAATGAATGTTAACCAATAATTAAAATTTCAACGCTCACGTGTCACATAAATTTTACATGTAGCGTGTGACTCAACGAAAAATCGAAATAAATTGGAAAGGTCATCAAATAGGACACGTGTCAATATCTGGCAGAAATGATTTATTTCATCTGATTATTTAAATCCAAAAATCAAGTTTTGAAATTCTATAAATAGGAGGCCAAGGCATTCATTTCAAGGGGGAAGAAGGGAGAAAAAAAAGGAAGGAGGAAGGGAGGAAAGAAAGGGAGAAAAAAGAAAGGAAGAAAGGAAGAAGCCTTGAAACTCTAAAGCTCTCAAGCAAATCCCGAAGGATCAAGAAAGCTCTCTTCGTTCTTCGTCAAATCCTCCTTCAAGATCAAGCCCCAACGGCCCTTGAAGAACTTCCACCAACTCAAGATCAAGCCCCGACGGCCCTTGAGGAAAGTGTTCATCGTTCATCATCCATTCATCCTAAGATCAAGCCCCAACGGCCCTTTGGATCAACAACCTCAACAAATCCGCACATACACTCAGTCTTCAAGATTAGGCCCAAAAGCCCTTGAAGATCCGTTCATCCATCAACCTTCAAGATCAAGCCCCGACGGCCCCTTGAAGAAATCCAGACACCCAGTCTTCAAGATTAGGCCCAAAAGCCCTTGAAGATCCGCTCATCCATCAACAACCTCAAGACATCTGTTCAGTCTTCAAGATCAAGCCCCGACGGCCCTTGAAGAGAAGTGTTCATCGTTCATCATCCGTTCATCCTAAGATCAAGCCCCGACGGCCCTTTGGATCAACAACCTCAACAAATCCACACATCCAATCAGTCTTCAAGATTAGGCCCAAAAGCCCTTGAAGATCCGCTCATCCATCAACCTTCAAGATCAAGCCCAAAAGCCCTTGAAGATCCGTTCATCAACTGTTCATCCCTAGATCAAGCCCCGACGGCCCTTTGGATCAACAGCTCATCCACAAACCTACACCCTACGAAGATAGAATCAGAGGATCAAATTACAAAGAGATTGTAACCCCAAAATCATTAAACACAAAAATATATTTTGTACACGATATTCTTGTTTCTTGTTTCAGGAACTTTTCGTGTTTACAAATTTGGCACGCCCGGTGGGATTATCTCTACCTCTCATCTCTGTCTCCGTTCAAGATATTCAAGCACAGTCCATGGCTTCAAACAAAGAACAAGTCATGACTATCGGCACTACCTCCATTGAAAGACAGCTGGTTCAGATGAAGGAAACAATTGCAAGGCTGATAAAGACTGCAGAGGAGAAAAACTTGCAAACCGCCTGACTCATCAACCGTTTGGAGGCACAACATGGCGTCAAAGTGAAACCAAGCTCTCTTCCAACTAAGAGGACCGAAGAAGGCTTCAACCCAAATGCCTACGAACTCATGTCAAAGGCTAGGCATGACTTTGCTTCCTCTTCAAATCTTGGAAAGAAGGTTTCAAACACCGTCAACGACAAAGATCGCGACCTCACCGAGACTCAAAAGAAGTTGAAGGAGCATGATTATGGAGTTGACAACAACAAGGCTGGACTTGGCTTCACACCAAATGCACCCGTGAAGATTTCAAGCAAAGTGAAGAAAGCTAGCGCTCAACACATCAGCGTGAGCATTGAACAAGACCAAGAAGAGCCTAAACCCTCCCCTCGGACGTCGGTCTTCGATAGGATGAGCCATTCAAGCTCCAGAACTTCAGTGCTTAATCGCATTGGTGGTCAAGACCGAACCCCTGTCTTCAAGAGGCTTAACGCGCCGACATCCCGAAGCTCTGTTTTTGAAAGGTTGTTAAAACCTAAGAAACAAAGCAACACAGCTATCTCTCCTCTGCGACGATCAGCTTCAGAAAGATTTGAAGATAATGGTAAGCCTTTTGGAAAGAGGAAGACAACACCAAAGGAAGAAAAGCTCGATGGGTTAGGAGAAAAAGACGACGCTCGAAGCTTGATTCCTTCAAGGATGGAGCGCCAAGCAATCCTAGAGGTCGACACAAAAGGACCACTGAAGGTAAGGAGGCGCATCATCGTCCACACTGGCAAATCTTCATGCCAACAAACCCAAGAGAACGACACTGAAGAAGAGATCCAAGATGTTTTCTACATCACGGTTCAAGAAGGAAAAGAAGACGAAAGCCCGAGGAAATACTCAGAGTCCCTACTCTCCGACCCCGATCCAAGCGGCAGTACAACCATGCAAGTCATGACCACTGGAGCAACTTCAATCGAGGAGCAGCTAGCTCAGATGAATGAAGCAATCGCAAAGCTCACACAGACTGTGGAAGAGAAGGACTTGCAGATTGCCGCACTTGTCAACCAACTAGATGCGCTGCCCGACGTGAAAGTCGACCCAAATATTGGCCTATTAAAGAAAGAAGACGACGAAGAAGAGGAGCCACCAGCGGAGAAAGTTGAAGAGAAGCCGAAGCTAGACCAAGCAACGGCATCCATGGGATCTCTCTCTATCCAGCAGCTACAGGAGATGATCGCAAACACTATAAAGACACAGTACGAAGGAAGCTCGCATGACTCCGTACTATACTCAAAGCCTTACTCCAAGAAGATTGATGCTTTGAAGATGCCAAGGGGTTATCAGCCCCCAAAATTCATGCAGTTCGATGGAAAAGGCAACCCGAAGCAACATGTCGCCCATTTCATTGAAACTTGCAACAATGCTGGGACAGAGGGAGACTACCTCGTCAAACAGTTCGTGCGTTCGCTGAAAAGTAACGCTTTTGACTGGTACACTGACCTCGAACCTGAGTCTATCAACAGTTGGGACCAGCTACAAAGGGAATTCCTCAACAGTTTCTACAGCACTCGTCGTACTGTAAGCATGCTAGAGCTGACCAGTACGAAACAGTGGAGAGATGAACCTGTCGTCGACTACATAAATAGATGGCGCTCCTTAAGTCTGGATTGCAAAGATCGGCTTTCTGAAACCTCCGCCATTGAGATGTGCGTTCAAGGCATGCAGTGGGGACTACACTACATCCTTCAAGGCATCAAACCACGAACATTTGAGGAGTTAGCCACCCGCGCCCATGATATGGAGTTAAGCATCACCCGTCATGGGAAGAAAGAACAGATCGCCGACTACAAGAATGACAAAGTTTTGGGGCCAAAGGTGGATAAGGTTGCGTGGAAACCCACCAAGGAAGCAATGACGGTCAACACAACTCCAGTCAAAATCCATACACGAGGCAAGGCGATTCAAACCGAAGCTTTTCGTGATCAAGAGATACGTAGACGCACTTTGAAGGAGCTTGAGGAGAAGACTTATCCATTCCCCGACTCTGACGTGGTTGCCATGTTAGATGACTTGCTGGAAAAAAAGGTGATCGACCTACCTGAGTGTAAACGGCCGGAAGATATGAACCGTACTGACAGTCCAAGGTACTGTAAATTCCACCGCTTCATTGGTCATCCGACGGAAAAGTGCTTTGTGCTAAAAGATCTCATCATGAAGTTGGCTCAGAAAGGGATCATCGAGCTAGATCTTAATGATGTGGTGAAATCAAACTATACCTCCGTCACTTCTGGCTCTTTGAACTCAAAATCTTCACCTCAACCGCTGGGGGCATGCTCCAAAACCATGTCAGTCAAGTCAAGTGAAGTTGAAGGATGGACTTACGTCACTCCAAAGAAAATGCACAAGAAACATAGGTCTCCTCCACAAGTTCACCAATCGGAAAGGGGGCAAAGCAGCTACCGTCAACCTTCAAAGCTACGTGAAAATGTTGAGGATGATGAAATTATGACACAAAGATCGCCCGTTGCCATCACGATGCGCGATTTCTTCCCCAAAGACTTCTTCAATCGTTCAGTCAAGACTCCTTGCTATGAAGATTGCAAGGAATGCCTCTCTAAGATCGTTTGACAAATTCAAAAGCTCCTCGTTCGCACGAGCCTAAAAGGCGACAACCAAAGCTCCTTGTCCGCACGAGCATAAAAGGCGACAACAAATGCTCCTGGCCCGCAAGAGCATAAACTGTGTACGGCAAAATCATCATAAAAAAAAAAAAAACCATCACTCATTTGAACTACGTTATGACTTGATCTCTTCTTTGGAAGAGTACGTAGGCAATTTGAAACTTCAAAACTTCAAGTACAGTCACATCAAAATAAATAAATAAATGTTTCATTAAAGAAAGTCAATTTTATTACAAAAGAAAAGAAAAGAAAAAAATACATATGTTACTATGTATTAGAAAAATATATATTCTCTATCCAAAAAAAATATATATATATATATTATACATGTTAAAGTGGGTTTGCCTACACTTAAAACCCATGCCAACTCAAAGAAACAGAAGTTGAAGTCCACAAAAAAAAGGAGCAGCCCAAATCCAAACCCAAACCTCTCATGATGGGCTGGATTGTCGAGCAGGAAGCCCAAAATGAGTACGCAGTTAGAAGCCGAGTACTCTCTCACTTCACCCCCTCTCACTCTTCCAATTTCTGTCTTTCCAATCCAACCAAAACAAACAGAAAAAAATCCAAAACCCAACAACAAAACCACAGAGAGAACGAAGGAAGAAGGCGACGAGGATGAATTGGGTTTATTTTCCGAAACAAAAGCAAAGAGAGAATCCATCACTCCGCCATTAAAATTCCACCATGAAATTGCAAGCTCCTCCCCTCCGCCGGACACTTCAAGCGACCAGCCATTTTTTCCATGAATTGCCATCTGGGTCGACCCCAGATCAGACTCAACCCGCACCGCTGCCGTCGAACGCCACCACTGTGCAGAACCCACAAAGCGCCGCAACCGACCAAGGGGACGAAGAAAGTCGCCATTGCTGCTTTGGTCGGAATTGTGACTCTCGA
Organism: Pyrus communis; assembly: GCF_041283825.1. NCBI lineage: Eukaryota > Viridiplantae > Streptophyta > Magnoliopsida > Rosales > Rosaceae > Pyrus > Pyrus communis. Next base: position 4,816,169 of record NC_142579.1, on the reverse strand, counting down.
AATGCTCTCCGGACCCGTCTGTCTTCCTCAAATCTTCCCGATCCAAGATCGAGACCGAGCTCTCCAACATCTGCGACGGCATTCTCAAGCTCCAGTGACTGCTCAGGCTATCGTTCCTCCGACTCCGATCGAGTTAAGGTTCGTCCAGTTCGCCGCCACAAGTTAAACCCTTAGAGCTTCAACCCAAGGAAGCTTCCAAGGTCGACTCGGCCTCTGTGCCTCAATGGCAAATCTATTACAGGAACCCGTGACCTCCACTCATTGCGATTTCACCACCGGAGGTTGCTTGGTTGCCAGAAGTCAAACCAAATTCCAAAAATCCCAGAAAAAACCCAAATCCCATCACAAAGTTCCCATCTTTCCTCTTTTCCGAGTTGTTTTCAGAAACGGTTTTTTTTGAGTGCGATCAAAACCCAGTACCCCATGGACACAAAGATCGGATCCCTCGACGTCTGCAAGCCGGCGTACACCGACGTCGGGAGCCTCCCCATTGGCGCCACTTCGGCAATCCAGAGCTCTGCCCCCTTTACCGATCCCAGCTCACCCACCAGCAACAGCAAAACCCGACACCAGCACCACCAAGCCACTGCTCCGATCGCACGGTCTAAATGAGATTGGATCTTCCAACTCTTCTTCTTGTTCTTCGACAACAATGGCGACGGAACTGGAAGAGCTAGTGGGATTTCTATCCTCTCCATCTCCAGCAGTGACAAAGGCAGCTGTTGATATCGTTCGGGGGCTAACCGGCTCCGACGACGGCCTGCAGTCTTTGGGCAATTATTCGAAGATTCTGCTTCCTTCGTTATCTCGTCTCGTAGCCGGAAACAAGGAGGTCGCGGAACCTGCAGCGGAAGCTCTTGTTAATCTTTCACAAAATTCAGGTCTAGCAGCTAAGATGGTTGACATAGAATGATTAACGTTGCTATGGACGTTTTGTATAAGCCAGGATCTAGCATTAGCCCGTTGCTGGTTATGCTTTTAGTTAATCTCACGCAGTTGGATGTCGGTGTTACTTGTTTACTGCAGACTGGAGACGAGATTCTAAAAGGGCATTGCGGATGAGCAATCAAGATGTATCTAGTGCTGTTGATTTTCTTGTTGAGCAGAAGACAAAGAGAGCCCAAAAACGGGAAGAAGATATTCAGCGACAAAATGAAATTATGGAGCAAAAGAAGTATGGGAACTCACTGCTGTGGATGTGCTTGGTGGTTGTGCTCGGTACTCGTGCTCAGTGGCTGTACTCCTTGCTTGTGCTCAATGGTGATGGTGGAGCTTTTCCCTTTGTCTCCTCACGCTGCCAACAAACCTCGAGCTCGTCACCCTGGCCACCATGATCAAAATCAACGAAGAGCTTCATTGACCGCTGTCAAACGACTAGCCGGTCTTCAAACTCGACGCCTTACACTCTGCCTCAAGCTCTGGCTGCTTCTGCACTTCCGCCATGGCTGCTGCCTGTGAATGTGATCAACAAAATCAAAGTTTGTCAACTCACACCCAAAGATCTCATCCGTCTGCTTGCCTCTGCTGCTGCCTTTGAATGTGATCAACAAAATCAAAGTTTGTCAACTCACACCCAAAGATTTCATCCGTCTGTTTGCCTCTGCTGCTGCCTTTGAATGTGATCAACAAAATCAAAGTTTGTCAACTCACACCCAAAGATCTCCTCCGTCTTCTCTCGGCCTCGGCCTGGGTTTTCACCCACAAACTCAGCCTTGCAGATCACCATATAAAAGAAAAAAAAAATGATGGAATCTGGCTGGACAGCACCATGCACAAAAAAAAAAAAAAAATATATATATATATATATATATATATATATATAATAAAAACAATGATGGTGCTTCTGGAACCATGTGCAAAAAGAAAAAATATATATATATAATAAAGAAAAAAACAATGGTGGTGCTTCTGGCACCATCTGAAATATATATATATATATATAAATAAATGGTGGATCAGTGCCACCGAAAGCAAAGAAAAGTAAAAAAAAAATAATAATAATAAATAATAAAATGAAAATGAATGATGATGGACGGTGATGTATATGTTTTATCTGTATTTAGCACAATACACTGAATAAAATAAAGCATGTCCATTAATCTCCAAGAAATTACAAGTGTGTACAAAAAAAAAAAAAAAAAAAAAAAAAAAAGATGGAGCTTTCACAAAGGATGTTCACGTGAAGCCCCACTACGTGGCAAAACTCCAGGAGCGGGAGGCATCGAAGATAGAGCATTCGAGGCCTCAATACTTGGCCAAACGCTGGAAGACCCAGGAAAAATGTGCCTCTGGAGGAAAGACGAAAACCTTTGACGGTCACTTTGAATCCGACCTTCAGACTCTTGCAGCTCATCAAGCTTCCTCTTCATGCCCGTCGAATAGTTGTTTGCAAGCACGTGCAAACTTCTATTCTCATACTTCAGCTGCTTGATCTCTTGCTTGAGACTTTCCACCTCTGTCATCAACGATTCAACCTGACGGGAGCGAGCAAGTAGGCGTTGGCCCATGTTGGATACAGAGCCTGCACACTGAACGCTGAGAGCGAGGGACTCTTGAACGGCCAACTCATCGGACCGTCCTGACAGCAGCCTACTATCTTTTGGAGTGAGGAGGTTTCTAGCTACTATCGTAGCTGTTGTGGCGTCCTGCATCACGGAGTCTTCACCTGTAAGAGGACCGTTAGAAGATAAAAAAGAAGGGCGCCATACATTACCTTGACCGGGTGCAACCGGATCGCTGCTGAGACTCAAATCTAAGCAAAGGTTCGATGAGTTAGTCATTTTTTTCAAAGGTGTTCAGAGAGAATGGGTGGATGAAGATAATTCTCAAAAGGCCGGAGACGATTTTCAAGAATGGGCAATTTTCAGAGTGTGTATGTTGGAGTGATCGATACCTCTTAAAAAGCCAAGCGACACGAAAACCGATTCAAAAAACCGGATTTTCCTGCGTGAAGTTCGGCGACGCGTTCGCGGCTTTTCAGAAAATGCGTTCAACTTTGTCAAAAGATATCTGACAAAGTCGAGAACACGTGGAGGCCATCATCGCAACTACACGTCTTTAGCCGACAAGCGCAAAATTCGGCGACGCTTTCTCTGCTTTTCAGAAAACGCGTGCAACTTTGTCAAAAGTGGCGCTCGTTCAGAAATCGAAGTGGCGCTCGCTCAGAAATCGAAGAGACGCTTGTTAAAAAATCGAAGAGACGTTTGTCGACAAGGGTAAAAGAACGGTACCACCACTTGCTATTAAGAAATCCCTATATGTGTCGACCTTCGTCTCTTATGGCAAGGCAGACCTGAAGAAAATGCCCAACTCTTCCTCACCTCTGAGGGCGCACTCCCAGCAAAGCCTCTCGAAATACACAATTCTTCTTCTTCCTTTGAGAAAACCTATTCAACCTTTGAAGATACCAGATGCCTGGAGTACAGATGACCCAGGAGGAAACGATAGATTGAAGCATGTGCTGATTCATTCACCGCTTCTTCAAAAGCAAAGGTATCTCATATCATCAAGGGCGAAAGCAAAGGTATCTCATATCATGCTTTTTCCCTATCTTTTCCTTTGCCCTTGTTCTCACCTGCCAAGACAAGGACAGAGAAAGCAATATGTCGGAACCTCCACTCAAACCAGTTGCCACCAAGAAGTGAAACACCATTTAAATGCAAAGGTTGCATTCAACTCCTGCATCGGAGGACAAATACTACAAGAGAAGATGCTAAACCTGCATAAGGAAATACCACTTCTGCAAAGGGGAGCAAGTAAGGCAAGTGAAAATGATACATCGAAGCATGTGGAGACAAGCACAACAAATATATGTGTTGATTCATTCGCTGCTTCTTCGAAAGCAAAGGTATCTCATATCATGCTTTTTCCCTGTCTTTTCCTTTGTCCTTGTTCTTACTCGCATGGCAAAGTGAAAGAAGCAATCAGCCGGCACTTAGAGTCAGTCTTCCGATCTGGAACCGACTACCTGGAATCTATTCCTGATTGCTTACCTAGTATTGCTCTCGAGTAGTCATCTTCAACGGTTGATACACTGCCAGAGAAGGGACAAGGAAACTTCAATCTTTCCGATTCGTATTCAATACGAATTGGAAAGATTGAACAAAGAAACAGGTCAGCACCTCCACCTCGTACTTGCCTGCCATATCCTGAAACCGCTCGTAGACCTTCGGGGGGAGACCAAAAGAATCCTGCTGCCCAGTTCAAGAGTAGCACAAAGGAAAATCAACGAGCGGAGGAGACCAGAAGAATCCTCCAGCCCAGTTCAAGATCAAGCCTCAATGGCCCTTGAAGAAATCACAAGTCCGATTCAAAATCAAGTGTTCACCACCCTTGAATCAAATTCAACTCCAGATAAAAGGAGTAAGTTCAGACCTTCGGAGGAGACCAAAAAAATCTTCCAGCCCAGTTCAAGATTAAGCTTGTGGAAAATCAACGATTGGAGGAAACCAGAAAATCTTCCAGTCGAACTCAAGATCAAGCCTCGATGGCCCTTGAAGAAATTTCCAGCTCAATTCAAGATCAAGCCTCGACGGCCCTTGGGTTGACATCTACATTAAGAGACTTCAAAACGCATCTTCTACACGTGACAAGCACATGTCAACGACGCGCCTTGAAGTGGGGGCATTTGTAGACATCGAAATTTCGGTGAAATGAATGTTAACCAATAATTAAAATTTCAACGCTCACGTGTCACATAAATTTTACATGTAGCGTGTGACTCAACGAAAAATCGAAATAAATTGGAAAGGTCATCAAATAGGACACGTGTCAATATCTGGCAGAAATGATTTATTTCATCTGATTATTTAAATCCAAAAATCAAGTTTTGAAATTCTATAAATAGGAGGCCAAGGCATTCATTTCAAGGGGGAAGAAGGGAGAAAAAAAAGGAAGGAGGAAGGGAGGAAAGAAAGGGAGAAAAAAGAAAGGAAGAAAGGAAGAAGCCTTGAAACTCTAAAGCTCTCAAGCAAATCCCGAAGGATCAAGAAAGCTCTCTTCGTTCTTCGTCAAATCCTCCTTCAAGATCAAGCCCCAACGGCCCTTGAAGAACTTCCACCAACTCAAGATCAAGCCCCGACGGCCCTTGAGGAAAGTGTTCATCGTTCATCATCCATTCATCCTAAGATCAAGCCCCAACGGCCCTTTGGATCAACAACCTCAACAAATCCGCACATACACTCAGTCTTCAAGATTAGGCCCAAAAGCCCTTGAAGATCCGTTCATCCATCAACCTTCAAGATCAAGCCCCGACGGCCCCTTGAAGAAATCCAGACACCCAGTCTTCAAGATTAGGCCCAAAAGCCCTTGAAGATCCGCTCATCCATCAACAACCTCAAGACATCTGTTCAGTCTTCAAGATCAAGCCCCGACGGCCCTTGAAGAGAAGTGTTCATCGTTCATCATCCGTTCATCCTAAGATCAAGCCCCGACGGCCCTTTGGATCAACAACCTCAACAAATCCACACATCCAATCAGTCTTCAAGATTAGGCCCAAAAGCCCTTGAAGATCCGCTCATCCATCAACCTTCAAGATCAAGCCCAAAAGCCCTTGAAGATCCGTTCATCAACTGTTCATCCCTAGATCAAGCCCCGACGGCCCTTTGGATCAACAGCTCATCCACAAACCTACACCCTACGAAGATAGAATCAGAGGATCAAATTACAAAGAGATTGTAACCCCAAAATCATTAAACACAAAAATATATTTTGTACACGGTATTCTTGTTTCTTGTTTCAGGAACTTTTCGTGTTTACAGCTCACTTTGGGCCTATTTCATTATCATTTTCTGTTATGGAATTGGGGTTTTGCTTGGCCTTGAACTCTCTTTTGGAGTTATCCTTACCTTGTAATAGCTTTCTCTTTCTATGATAAGGTTACACCCCATAAGTTTGACAAAACTCTTCCTTCGAACTATTAGTGTTACAAAAGAGAGAGTTTACACAATCCAATACCTTAGTAAGCTTTTGGAAGGTAGATATTGACACCGGCATTGTGTAGAGATCGGCGATGTTGTCTTGAAAATGGATTTGCTTTATTTCAATCTTTTGATGCTTTGCTGGCAAGTGAAGAAGAACTTTTGGGACACAATGATGGATGAAAATCCGTATGTACTTCGATATCCTTAACAATGTGTGACTTATGTAAAGCAATGAGTTTGGCATGATTCTAAAACATTGCAACTAAGGTTTATTAAGTAGAACACCAAGATATTGTGGTATCCATAACAGTAAAGACATAACCGTCTGAAAATTTGCCTTATGCAATTTGATAAGTAACCAACTTCAACATAACAAACAAGAAAAACATCATTTCAAGGATTAGGGAGCTAAATTTTGCTCGAGGATGCATAGGGATAAAATAAGCATGAGGCTCTTCATGATTATAGTAACATAGAAAGTATTTGAATAGGCAATAAAAAAAAACTAAATTTTTTTATTCAGATGCTAGCAAATTTTGATGGGAAATGCTAAGAAGACTCTCAAAAGTGAATCTTTTTATGGATTTTCCATCACCTCATGTGTTTGACACAATTCCCGTCACAACATTATGAAACCTTGCGCCAAAAAACATTAGGTGGCAAAGAGTTCATGGAGAGTCCCACTTTCATAGAGTCTCCTTAGCATTTCTCAAATTTTATTCAAATGATGAAAATTGGCAACATTTCATGTGATTGCTTATCATTACTCATTGTTTTGGTGGAGGTGGCTACTTTACATTTTCTTGTCTAGGTTTTTTTCGTTTGTTTGCTGCTATGGGTTGCTCACTTTGGGCTAATTTGATTATAATTTTCTATTACGGAATTTGGGTTTTGCTTGGCCATTTTGGACTCTCTTTTGGATTTGTCCTTATCTTGTAATAGATTCTCTTTCTATGAAATTTACTTTGATTGACAAAACGGAAGAAGCTATGCACTTGTTACAATTGGCGGAACAACAATGTATTGAATATTAAAATCAAACTACAACAAAAATATACAAGTTACAAAAGAGTAAAACGAGATTGAAAACAATGAACGAACAAGTTTTGCAAATAGGGACTTGCAAAATTTTTAATGTCATTGAACAAAATTTTGTCCCTACACATTGCATCCGCTCCACCAGAAGTTATCTATCTATAATCAAAATTCCACCACCAAAATTTTGATTTTGACAAACTTCTTTGTGTTTGTCTATCGGAAGTTTGTATGAATAAAGTTGGGTTAATTACACTAACACCCATGAGGTTTATCGAGTTTTCAAAAAATTCTTTCACGTTTGAGAAATTACACTAACACCCCTAAAGTTTGGATTTACTTTCACATAACTCCCTTCAGTCAGAAATTTGGCAATGAAATGACAAGTTCACCTTCTAACTAATTTCTTAAACAATAAAGAATTATATTAGAAAAAGTAAATATCACAAAAAAAAAAAAACATTAGAAAAAGGGTTGGTGGAGCAGCCACCCTGATCTCGTGCCCATTTCAACACCCGCTTCTTTGTGGCGCAGCCCGACCTTGGACTGCCAGTTTCCACCGTCTACTGCAACTCCCAGAAGAAGCCAGCAAGCAGGATGCGCTAAGCGTTTCCATATAAGCTAGCGAGAGTGGATGGTGTGGTGGTGTTTCTCCAAGGAATAAGATGGAATTAGCCATCAATTGATGCACCATACACATATTCCCAGTCACCATTTTTCAGAGAAACCCAGAAATTCCAGCACCAAATTTTTCACCAAAGTTGGGGTTTATGATCAATTTGAACAAAACTCAGATGAGATTATATGCAAATTTTCAGAAACAGAGAAGAACCCAAAATCTAGAACTCTTCTTGCCGTAGTAGAATGATCAATTGATGGGTTTTTCTATCTTGATAGATATATGATGACTTCTGCTTGGGGGAGGAGTTGAAGGATCTGGGCAGCGGGCAGGCACGGGGAGAGGAAAGGGATGAAGGTGGGCTGCGGGGAGGAAGTTCTCAATATTATAATTATTTTTTAATGTTTAATTTATTCTTTTATTGTTAAAAGCATTTTTAATGAATTTATTTTTTAAAAACATTTTTTTTTCTAATATTATTGGTCGTTGTTTAAATAATTAGTTATAAGGGTAAAATTATCAATTTATTAGCCAAATTTTGACTAAAGGGGTTATACGTAAGTAACTTGAAACTTAAAAGATGTTAGTATAATGTCTCAAACGTGAAAAGATTTTGTAAAAACTTGATAAACCTCAACAGATGTTAATTTTATTAACCTGAATAAAGTTGCACAATTGACGTGAAAATAGGGTAGGTGGACGTTCAGATAGATATACAGGCAACCAAATGCTTTTTCACAGCAAACACAACCGTGTGATTCAAATTCAAACAGCTACAACTGTTTGATTTAATCTGAAATTTAAACTAATAATAAACTCCAGATTAAAAATTAAACTAATTGTTGGGGTGTTCATCAAAACTCAAAAGTTGACTTGAAGCGAAAAAGAGCTGTTGGCCCAACTCAAACCCACACACACCCTTTCCCCCGCCACCATCCGTTACAGTGGGCCAGCCTGTCCCGGATCACTTCCATTTAAACCCCGCTAATGATAATAGTTACCGTTCGCTACCTCACGCGCCGGTCACGTGACCCCTGATATTTTTGAATTCTTGCTTGTCCGCCTTCTCTAAAACCCGCTTTAATTCAACCCCAATCGCCCGCTTTCAAAATTTCCTCTCTCTCTCTCTCTCTCTCTCTCCCTCTCTCTCCCCCCTCCCACCACACAACGCAAACGCATATTTCAAAAACCAAAAACGAACGAAATTGGAAGGCAGGAAGGAAGCAAATCCCACTTTTCTCCACCTCCTTCAGGTAAGCTACCTCCCAGATCCGTTTTCATCTCCCCCTCCTCTTTTCTATTGCTGTCAATCTCAATTCGCATCGGATTTTTTTATCTTCTGTTGATTTTTGTTTGGTGATTTTTAATGCGGTGGTGTTTGATTTGATTGTGATTAGGGATTCGTTCTTCAATCTGGAGGCGTGGTGGAGGATTTAGGATTTTTTGATTTGGGATCGAGGGGTTTTCTCATTAGGTCGAGATGGATAGTTCGGAATGTGTTCGAGTGGCCGTCAATGTGAGGCCCTTGATTACCTCCGAGCTTCTGGTAGGCTGCACAGATTGCATTTCCGTTGTTCCCGGTGAACCCCAGGTAATTTCTTCTCAAATTTTTAGGTTAAACTTTTGGTTCTTGGTTTTTCGAATGTCAAATGTGTCTGATTTAGCTGCTTACTGTTGCTTTTATTTGATTTTTGAAGTGTAAGATTGTGTATATGTGTAATGCATGTTCAATTTTTCTTGATAACCGAAATATGAATGTGTTTGTAATGAATGATTTATGATTGGGATATGTGAACAGGTGCAAATTGGGACACATTCATTCACATATGATTATGTGTATGGTAGCTCCGGACTTCCTTCCAATGCGGTGTATGACGATTGTGTTGCTCCGCTTGTTGATGCCCTTTTCCATGGATACAATGCGACTGTACTTGCTTATGGACAGGTATAATGTTTATGAAAACTGTTGTTGGGTTTGTTTTACTTTATGTTTGAGCTAAAACAAAGTAGCCACATTGAATTCGTTTAATATTGCAGACGGGTTCCGGTAAGACATATACAATGGGGACTAACTATACTGGAGAAGGAAGTAATGGTGGAATAATACCCAAAGTGATGGAAAGTATATTTAAGAAAGTGGAGACAACGAAAGATAACACAGAGTTTTTGATCAGGGTATCATTTATTGAGGTATGAAGATTCCCATTAGTTCATTAATAGTAGGATGTTTAGCCAAAATGATTCCTAAGATTTGCATAACTCCTCACTTTGGTCCCTGAGAATTGAAATCAATAGAAGTAGTCCATGAGTTTGTCCACCAGCAATCGTTTTGGTCATTCCATGAAAAATCTTTATTAAATAAGGCTAAAATGACAAAAATACCCTTAATTATGTCAAATCATTTGGCTCAGGACATTTTTGTCATTTTGATCCTTATTTAATATAATTTTTCATGGAAGGACCAAAATGATTGATGGTGGACAAACTCAGGGACCACTTCTATTGATCTCAAATCTCAGGGACCATTTTGGCTAAAAAGCCTTAATAGTATTTCTCTTTAAATTATTAAGTTATATTTTGATGTTGAATGTGTATTATGGCAGATATTTAAGGAGGAAGTGTTTGATTTGCTTGACCCAAATTCATCATCACTCCACAAAAACGAAGGGGCAAAGCCTGTGCCAGCAAGAGTGCCTATACAAATTAGAGAAACAGTGAATGGAGGGATAACCCTTGCTGGTGTCACTGAGGCAGAGGTTAGAACAAAAGAAGAGATGGCATCATATCTCACTCGTGGATCATTATCTCGTGCTACTGGGAGCACCAATATGAACAGCCAGTCAAGGTGCGATGCCTGCCCTTTCTATTAGTTAGGATTAGATGGTTTTATACTAAGTAATATGTGTAATTTTTTTTTTTCTGAATAAAGATACTTTCTTTTCAGGGTGTTTTGAATTCTATATCTGTTAAGTTATGACTTGATTTTGTAGTACCATATTTATATTACAGTCTTAGTTGTTCTTACTTTAAGGCTGAATTCATACCGGATGAACTAACATATTGTCCTTTATATTTTCTTCTTCTCACATTGCAGCCGTTCACATGCAATATTTACAATAACTATGGAGCAGAAGAGGATAGCTCACTCTGTGAATGGAGCAAATAATGATGATATTGGTGATGATATCTTATGCGCCAAACTCCATTTAGTGGATTTAGCAGGGTCTGAGCGGGCAAAACGGACAGGTGCTGACGGAATGCGGTTGAAAGAAGGTAATTACGATGTACTTTATATGGAATCTTTCTCATAGGGTTGTATGAAAATAACATTTTTATTTATAGCTTTAACTGCATTAGCCTTACGTCACTGTCCTCAAATAAATGAGATAAAAATTATCCTTTGATTGTTTTTTTCCCATTTAGTTTGAATTGGCTACTACTTACTCATATATTTTACCTTATATTAGGCATTCATATCAACAAGGGTTTACTTGCTCTTGGCAATGTGATAAGTGCCTTGGGAGATGAAAAGAAGCGGAAAGAAGGCGGCCATGTTCCATATCGTGATAGCAAATTAACACGTTTGTTACAGGCATGCAAATCATTTAAATTTCCTTTGAATTCTTTTGATACATGTTATGACAGCTTGCAAATTAGAGACATATTTTCTGTCTTCAATACGTTTATGTTCAGATGTATTTATCATCATGTTTACTTTAGATAAGGAGAAAAAAGTAGCAACGTAAAGAAGAATGTGCAGAATTTTAATTCCCTTTGACAACTTATACTGCCTTTTGAGGTTATAGATTGTCTTATAGGAAATGATATGTATATCATAATTTATTTAGCATTTGACTCCTGATCTCTTGAAGTGTTTATGTAGATAATTATATAATTTAATTTGATTTAAAAAAAAATATAATTGGTTATTTTCCAAATCGAAGTCCTTCACTCACTGTAAATAAATAAAAGGAAAGATGCCTTAGTTCTGTTTCTGACTAATCTTCGCAATGTGTATTTTTAGGATTCGCTCGGAGGAAATAGTAAGACAGTGATGATTGGTATGTTGATTTTTCTTGTTAGGGTAAAGTTCCATTTAAGATATGCATTTCAAATTATCCAATACTAATTTTGCTAAAATTATTGTCTTTACCTAGCTTGTGTTAGTCCAGCTGACACAAATGCTGAAGAGACGTTGAATACTTTGAAATATGCTAATCGTGCTCGCAACATCCAGAATAAGGCAGTTGTAAGTTTTTGTGCAATAATATGATTTTGTTAAGGTTTTTTGCTTTTTGTCTTCTACTGATCTTCTCTTTTGTTCTTGATTGTGTATAGGTCAATCGTGATCCCATGGCAGCTCAGTTGCAAACAATGAGAAGCCAGATTGAACAGTTACAGACTGAACTTTTATTTTATCGTGGTGATGCTAGTGCGCCATATGAGGAACTTCAGGTATATGATTGACAAGTGGCAATAACAATCGCTCTTTCTCAGTGAGAATATGTGTTTATTGCTTTCAGACTTTTCATTGACCTTTAACTTTTTTAGATCCTGAAGCACAAAGTATCGTTACTCGAAGCAAGCAATGTGGAATTGCGTCACGAGCTTCAAGAACGTCGAGTTTCATGCGAACATCTAAAGCAACGTGCTCTTGAGGCTCAGGTTTCTATAAATAGTTATAAAGTTATGTCATTGTTCAATCTCCTATGGGGTTTCACTAATATTCAATATTTTAGGTTGAAAAAGATAAACTGGCCATGATAATTGAATCAGCACGAAGTGGTAAACCTTGGGATGAGATTGACTCGAATTCAGTTCAGGTTGGTATATAGTGATTTTTTCGTTTTTTTAATTTTATCTTTCATTACTTGGTAGTATGCATTTGATTTTTTATTTTTGTATAGGCAATCGTTTTCTTTTTCATGTTGCACAATTTTTTTCTCTCTTCGATAATCAAGAATGTGAACTCAGACATGGCTTTTAAACTCTTTGCAGGATTATGACTTGCTAAAAGGTTATGTGTCAAAAATTCAGGAGTTAGAAGGGGAATTATTGTGCTTGAAAAACTCTAACAACTCAAAGCACAAGAGATTTGTTGACTGTGCTGAGTCAGATGATGACAGCTTTCGCTCTAAGAATATATTATTCCCCTCTATCAATGAATATTCATCTGATTATGATACTAAAGCTGGGGATATTTCAGGTAGAATTTTTTTTTTAATCTTTTGTCTTTTTATTTTTGGTTATTTGCTTCTATACTTGTTTGATTTGGTTGTACATTCTAACTTCATCTAACACCAAGCTTTGTTCATGAGTACTGTTTCATTTACAACTACTTGTCAGTTTTTCATTTTTTATTCGTATGTTTTTTTTGTTCTCAGTGTATAAAGAAAAAAATTGTCTTCTTTGCTGGCATGTATTTCAAGCTGTGGATTGCTTGTGGGTTTGATTGATAAATAATTTTGGGTTCCTGTATTTGAAACTAGTAATGTCTATGTAAATGTGAGACAATTTATACCAAGTAAGAGGATTTTTGAGGATTCTATGGGGGAGGAAGCAAGGGGCTTGTGGGATAGAGTTTCATACATGGCATCATTGTGTGCTTCGATTTTCTTGATATCCCCTTGTTTCTCATTCATGCCAATTGTAAGCTTCTTTTAATGTTTCATGTTATATAGCTGTGTTGTATTGTTATATTTTTGTTATGTTTTAGCAGCTGGTAGGTTAGATGTTTTAGTGTTCTCTATACTTGTTCCATTGTTATTATCCTAATAAAATCTTTATGTTTCCATATAATTTACTAGTTGACGAGATTGAAGATCATGAAAAGGAGCAAAAGGAGCAAAAGGAGCAAGAATTTTCTTCTCTTCAAGAAAAATTTGACAGGGAGCTCAAAGAATTGGACAAAGCTCTTGAACAGAAGGAGGTTAGGTTTCTTAACTTTTGATTAAAATCTTTGTTGCGCTATTTTAATTGGATAACTTCAATCCTATGAGATGTTAAAGCGATTTATTGTTGAGCTTCCATCCTTTCCCTTTGGATTACTTCTTTGAAATAGATTTTTGAGGATCCATAAAGTTGAAGAAACCTTTCACTAAATATTATTTTGAATGACATGCTAACTGTTGCCAACTGTTTTTTCTTAAAGAAGTCTATTTAACTTTCAAGAGTATTTCTTTACATCCTACTATTGTCTAAGTTATGCTTGTTTGTTTTCTATTGGTGTGGGTGTTTCATCATTTTGCTCTATTTTATTCTAATTTGGTTACTTTTGACTTGTTCAAGGCTGAAATGAAGCGGTTTACTACTTCTGATACCTCGGTTCTTAAACTACATTATGAGAAGAAAGTTCAGGAGTTAGAGCATGAAAAGAAAACACTGCAGGTTTGTTTTCTCTCTGCAATACTTGTGGTCTGTTCAAAGGTCTGGCTTATAAATTCTGCCTATTGGTTCTGCAGAAAGAGATTGAGGATTTGAGACACAATCTTTCAAATATATCATCTACTTCTGATGATGGTGCTCAGAAGTTGAAGGAAGATTATCTACACAAGTTGAATATCCTTGAAGGGCAGGTGAGTTCAAATGCCTTAACCTTTTGATGGAAATTTCATGTCTTGGGCGGCTGGGCTGAATTTTGCTTTGCAGGTTTCTGAGCTAAAAAAGAAACAAGATGCTCAAGCTCAACTCTTGAGACAAAAACAAAAAAGTGATGAGGCTGCGAAGCGACTTCAGGATGAAATACAGAGAATAAAGACTCAAAAGGTGCTATTTGCTAAGAACGTGCCTGTTGATGCAAAAAGATACTAGTAACGTTTTGTTTTCAATATTAAATGCAATTTTTATTTCTTAGGTTCAACTGCAACACAAGATCAAACAAGAGTCTGAGCAGTTTAGATTATGGAAAGCATCACGAGAAAAAGAAGTTCTTCAGGTATATAAAATTTTTAAATAGCTTGCATCTATCTGATGGTGTAAGCCAAATCATACTGGTCATATTCTTATCATGTGAATAATCTTGGAATCTGCAAGTGTGTCAGTGATGGTGCTTTGTAGAATACTGTTTCAAATCATGATATGGAAAACACATTTTATTTGATTTGATTTTCAAAGGCAACTGTGATCTAGAAATCACATTTTAGATAATTTTATAAATTATCTAAAGTTCATTTTATCTTTTGAAGTATTATTTATTCATTTTCATATATTTTGGGTTGGCAGAAATCTACCTTTTCTGATGAATAATATGAATTCTCCTTTTTCGGACCAAAAAAAAAAACATGTGTTCCTTTTTTGTGTTAACAATTATGAGATGCTATGTATAGCCTATAGTGTAGTTTACTGCATGACCATGATGTCTTCTCTTTTATCTTCACCATCTATTTTTGAAACTGGAGAGTTAACGAAATCTTCCTTTTCATTTTTTGCCAATTATCAGCTTAAGAAAGAGGGGAGGAGGAATGAGTACGAAATGCATAAACTATTAGCTTTGAATCAGAGGCAAAAAATGGTAAGAAAATGCTTGCTAGGATGTGCTTCCTTCATTTATAGAAAGATATTCACTCTTTTCTACACATAATGTCAGGTTTTGCAACGGAAGACAGAAGAAGCTTCTATGGCCACAAAAAGGCTAAAAGATCTTTTAGAATCGCGAAAGACTTCTTCACGTGAAACTTCTGGTCATGCAACATACCTTATTTGTTTCTATTTTCTGGTCATTATAATGTATTAACAATTTATTACAACTCTATGCAGGAGCTGGCAGTGGACATGGTCCTGGAGTTCAGGTACTTGTCACTCTATTAAGAATCTAATGAGAAAGAAGAGTCATTTATCAGAAGGATTTTTTTGTTTGCATGATATGGAGATGGATAATGTTGTAGATCTGCACACAAATTGATAGTGTCACATCATCTATGGCATATTGGACGAGGTCCATGTGTTTTATGTCACTTGATAATGAAACTTCAGCTTCAGTTGCTTTGAAATTTTTACTAAGCTATTTAGAGAAGAATTTTCCTGTGTTCTTATAATGTGGAAACTGCAAGGCTTGTGATAGGGTTAAAATTTGCTTTTCAGTCCATTTCACAGCTTGTAACTTCTTAGTATATCTGTTTATGTACTGGTATGTATTTATCCTGTGTGTAATTTTTCTGCATACAGGCTTTGATGCAGGCAATTGAACATGAGCTTGAAGTCACAGTTCGGGTGCATGAAGTACGATCTGAGTATGAGCGTCAAATGGAGGAGTAAGTCTTTCCATTCTAGTAGACTACTTTATAAATTTACTTAGGTCTATGAGATTTTTAGAGTTGACTAACTTGAAAAAAATTCCATGCCTAATATTATGTTGAAATGTTGTATTTAGTTGTGCCAAGAATCATATCCAATGCTGGTTGTTTTTTCCCTTGAATTCTTTTGTACCTGTTTGTTAGATTGTGTAGAGATTCTATCTCAGTCACAATTCTGCAGAATCAGTTTCACTAAATCTTGGAATTTCAGGCGGGCTAGGATGGCCAAGGAGGTTGCAAAGCTAAAAGAAGAAGCAGAAATGTTAAAACGAACTAATTTCAGGTGAGCTTTTTTTGTAGATGAATATTCTGTTTGAACAAATTTTCTTTATTATTTGGTGCTAACTTGACATACATAACTCTCTTTTGAATTGTGCCAATTGTAGCGATTACCCCGAATCTATGTCTCCTGGTGCGAGAAATTCGAGGATTTATGCACTTGAAAACATGCTTGCTACTTCATCTAGCACCCTGGTTTCTATGGCATCACAATTATCAGAAGCAGAAGAGCGCGAGCGGGGTTTTACTGGGAGGGCACGCTGGAACCAAGTTCGGTCTCTTGCTGATGCAAAAAATGTGATGAATCATTTGTTCAATTTAGCTTCTTCCTCCAGGTAATAGGTTATACTCAGGTCAAAGATTTTCCCGGAATAGAAATATTTCTTCTAGTTTATGTCTGAAAGAAAAACCTCTAGTGTGGGCATGTCAGCGTAATTGATTTTAGCTTCAGTAGTTACTTTGGAATGCTGCTGAAAAAAGAAATGTTTCCTTGATTTTCAAGGTGCTTGTTGCGAGATAAAGAAGTTGCATACAGAGAGAGGGATTTGGAACTAAGAGATTTGAAGGAAAAAGTCGTAAGCTTGAGTCGTTTGCTTAGAAAATCAGAGATGCAGAGGTCTGAACTTGTTCATCAGGTAAAGTCTTAGATTAGATTATGTTGTTGCCAGTGTGAAACCATGATATTCTATCTTCCTGTCGTTATTCGACTGACTCCTGGCATTCATCCTTGAGTAGTTGTCTCCTTTCCTTCTAAATTCTTAAATTTTGTGGACAGATTTGCTTTTCTGAATTTTCTGAAATGTTTCTGATTTCTAGCTTTTAGAGTCTTCATTTTTCTTTTATATTTTAATCTGATTATTCTTTGCTTGCAACAGAATGCAACCTTGAAGAAATTTGCCATGAACTGTTCCAAGGATGCGGACCTAAGCAATGGTGGACACAAGTATGATTTGCGCAAACTGGTAAGTGCGGGTGACATTCTCTTTTGCTTGATACTATGTTTTCTTTATTGTTTTTGTTTTAAAATACTTGTTGCTATTTCCTGATTACAATTGACTTATAATTGTTAATCTTTATATGACTGACGTGTTTTGTGAATCTAGGAAAACCGGGCATCGTTTATCTGGGAGGATATGGATACGTCTGATTCAGAAAAATCTGATGCGGAGGAGGATGGCGACTGGGTAATGTCAGGGAAACGACCATCTAAAAAGAGAAAGTCCAAAAGTGGAAGTTCAAGTGGGGGAGGATATAATGAGTCAGAAATTAAGAATGTTGGAGGCTTCAAATTAGATGCTTCAGGTGAGGGGATTGTGTCTGTGAAGAAAAGTGAATCAGGCGTATGCTGCTCTTGCAGCAAAAGCTCCTCATGCAAAACTAGCAAATGCGAATGCCGGTCTTCCAGAGGCACTTGTGGGTCATCATGTGGCTGTACGGCTGCAAGGTGTTCAAACAGAGAATCAGCTTCACTTGTGGCGCAAGAATCTGCACACGCGGAGGTGTCTGAAGTGATTAGAAATGAGATAGGGACTGATGAAGAAGAGAAGAATCAGATTCTTGTTACTCATGGTGCAAGGTTGCTTCAGAATGCATTAGCTGATAACTCTAGCGAGACAACTGATGATGGTGAACCAAGAAGGAAGGCTCTTTCCGAAATTGGAAATACGTTGGTATACTTTAGTCTCGCCTGATAGACTTATTTAGAGGGATTGTCTTATCGAATTGCTTTTCACTCTTCCCTTATCATCTGTGCAAAGTCTTTAGGGGTTAGAATTTAATTATTTCACAAGTCTCAGACTTATTTTGGCTTACGTTTTGATGGTTTTATCAACTGAAGGTCAAATCCAACGCACCAAAGCCTAACCAGAGAAAGAAGTGGCGAAAATCCACAATTCAACTTGTTACAAATGCTCCGCCTCCCCCGCAGCCAGAAGTTGCTGAAGCACCTCGAAGGCCAGATAACAGAGGACATGAGGCAAGCATCCCTATGAAGCTACCAAGGGCCATGCGATCAGTTGCTGCATCAAACATTGGCAACCCATTTAGAGAAAGGAATGTCGAAAAACCTGAACAATCAGGCGCAAACAAGGAAGCTGGAATTCCTGCTGCACCAACAAGTCCTCTCCGGCAGAAGAGAACAACAGATGAGAAGGAAAACCACCTCTGAATTTGGTTTCCTCTCTCTCATTGGCATTGTCTTATACCAAAAGTTTGAAGCAGGGCGTCGTAGTGATGTAGGATTTGAGGTGGCCTATGAGGATTTATCGATCCGGAGCCCTGATTTGTGTTTGATTGTTGAAGATAGAAGAGATGTAGGTGGTTTGGCCTTTGTTGGCTCTGTTGCTTAGACGGTGTTGCTCAGGACTCAGGAGTGTTGATATTGTTAGTTTTCTATCCACCATTTTTAATGGCATTTTGTAGATACACTCAGAGAACACCAACGAAATTAACATGGTTTTCCATTAAATCAGGCACGGGACTGTGTAGAGGTCATATACGGCTGATTTGGAAGTACTTTTAAAATGACTGAAATTGTTTTTATTGAAAATGATTTTGGTTTTCAAAAGGACTTTAAGTGTTCTTTGGAAGAAGCACTAGATAGATATGTATTTCATGTAGGAAGCACATTAAGTACTTTTTCTAGGATCTTCTTGGATTTTAAAAGATTGGTTTAAAAACCATTTCCACAAAAAGCGTTTTTAATTATTTTAAAAACTTTTCTAAACAAGCTTATAATGTGGCACCCAAAATGCAATATTCAAATAATGGAAGTTTTTGTTACTTGGTATTACGGTCTGATGATATTCCTCTTCGCTTGTGAGTAAGAGGTTTTAGGTTTGAATTTTGTGGATAGCGAATTTGATATCAAATTAGGTTGACTATTGCGTGGTTTAGCTAAACTCTTTCTTAAAATATATCGTTGTACTAAAAAAAAAAAATAATGAAAGTTTTTTTAATGGTGTGAGCATCAAAATTGCAAGCGGGACAACATACTGCCCTACTCTAGACAATCATTCTCTATAACTCTTGCTTGTTTTACATTAATGTTGAAAATAGTAAGTTTCTAATGAAATTATACACCACTTTTCCTTACTTATTTTAATTAAAATAATGAAAAAGAAAATCATGGGTTTCATGATGTTTATAGTTTTCTCACAACATAATTCAAATTACATTTATCTAAATTTCGAGAGAAATTTGAACTTGGTGTGGAAGAGGGAGGACATTACTCTTATAAATTTTGCAAAACCCAAAGTTTGTGCAATTTAGGGTTGGTTTGGTAACACAAATTAGCAATTTTTTCAAGTTTGACTTGCATGAATTGAAAACTTTGTTTTCTTTTTGGATAAGGTATTAGTTTAGGGCTGGACATTCTAAATATTAACAACTGTATACACGTTATGCATGTGCTTATTAAAATTTTGAAAGTAGAATTACAAAGATATAAAATGGTTGCTAAAGATTTTGGTAACAATCTTCAAACGATTTTTCGTAGCTGAATAGGTTGTTTATATCTTTAGCAACTGTTTTTTAATAACTATTTTGTCACTAAAGTTTATTTTATTTGGGTGAAAAATGTGAAAGAGAAAATGGAGGCAATTGATATGGACTTATAGTTAATTGGCTTCGAAGATTTGAAAAAAAAAGATAAAATTATTTTGTATTTAATTTACTTCATTGCTCATAACTTTTATTTTGGTTATTTTTTTTTAATTTTATTGACAAAATTAATTCGATTTTTTCACCTTTTTTTAATTAACAGAGAATATTTTGTTAATAGTAAGTTTAAATTTAAAAATATGACACGACACGACTTGTTCACGAATTTATTTACATATCTCATTTCAATTTTCCTTTTTTTTCAATTTGAATTTTTGAGTTTTAAAGAAAAATAATGATGAGCCAACGTTCACTTAACTCACACGTGGCAGATTTGAATGAGAGGTTTCCCTCTTTTATTATTACAGGGTATATTGGTGGGTCCTCTTCCGTCCCTCTTCTTCTTCAGCGCACATTAACACTTCACTCCACTGCAGCCTTCGGATCCGATCCTTACCCACACTCGGACTCGCCAATTAGGGTTTCAAAATTCCCAATTTTCCGGCAATTCGTTCGGAAAGCTGAAGCCACAAGATGAAGAAAGGCAACCGCCGCGCAAAGCAAACCGTCGACGCATCCACCACCGATGATTACGAGAAGAAATTTCAACAATTGGAGCTTGAAAATCAAGCGTATCAGGTCGCTCCTTCACTCTATTTTTGTTTCCTGTATTTGCTTTGTTTTGATTTTAAGGGAGCCTGTTTGGTTGCCGAGAAATGTTTGAGAAAAGAAAAGAAAATTGGAATCCCAGATTTGATTTTGTTCGTTTGAATTGCATTTTGCAAAAGTGAATATATTTAATTGAATTGATCTGGCAACCAATTTTCGTTTAGATTCTGATTTGTTCAGTTTATAATGTACGAATATCTATTAATTTTGATTTCTGGTTTCTATTGGCAGAAGGAGGTTGAGGAGCTGAGATTCAAGCTTGCAAATGGTTCATCCACTTCTTGTGTTAGCAGTGCTCAGAAGCTCAGAGAGGACTACATTCAAAAGCTGACTTTCCTTGAGGACCAGGTGGATTTTATGCTCGGAGTTGTGACGAGGTGTTCAATAATGGTTTTGCATGTTCTATATCTATAATTTCATTTTCGCAGGTTGCGGTGTTAACGAAGAAGCTAGATGCTCAATCTCAACTCTCTGTCCTAAGAAGAAGGGGCGATGAGCCCACAAAACAGTTGCATTTCGAGATTCAGAGGTTGAAGGCTCAGAAGGTGACATTTTGTTAGTTACTACGAGGCTTTATTGTATGAATTTTGTTAAATTTTGATTTTTCAATATTAACGAATTTTGTGCTGTTTAGGTTCAACTGCAATGTAAAATGAAGTTAGAGTCTGTGCAGTTCAGATTGCAAAAGGCTTCACTGGAAAAAGAAGTTCTTCAGGTATATGTTTCTCCCTAACGTACTAACTTAGCACATTTGAGATAAACATTTTTGGCACTATATCTTTTAGTCTCTATATATACACACATAGAAGCTACTAGCTAAGTCTGCTTAGTATGTGTGGAAAAGTGTTGAATAGTTTATCCGGAACTTATATTATATCAAGGTATTTGAAATCCTTTTGGATATCTTTATGCATCAACAGCTCAAAAAAGAGAGTAGGAAGAATAAACATGGGATGCTTAAGCTATTGGACTCCAACCAAAGACTAAAGACGGTAAATTTGTATTTGTTTTATATAAGATCCTATAGATGAACTGCTTGATGGAACCATTTGTATCCGGTAGTTACAAATTGTGCAGAATTAATTCTCTTAGTGTTGGTCTTTCTGCTTCAGGTTTTGCATCGGAAGAATATGGAAGCATTCATGGCCACTAAACGGCTCAGACAACTGTTAGAATCTCGCAAGGCTTTGTCACACAAAAAAGGTGGTCAGAACAGAAACCTTGAGAGTTGGCTTACATTTATGTTGAATTTGTATAGTAGTTAGCTTTCCCCCTCATTTTGGTTTACAAATCATGTAGGTGTTAGAAATGGGAAGATTGCAGCAATGCAGGTATTTCATAACCAAACAATGAATTGTCGAATATGTGCTTGTCTGTGCATGTGTGTGTTTTTGGTGGGTTTGCTCCTTCAAGTATACTTGTAAACTGATTCATTAGTTTAATTGCAGTATATTTGTATCACGTGTACTCTGAATTGGAAATGGCATTCCCTTCATTTCATCTTCAAAGACGAAAAGTATCTTAGGACTTCATTCTAACACAATCATTTCAGTACTCTTGAGTCTTGACACAATTTAAACAACTTGTGCAGGGTATTGAACGTGAGTTTGAAGAAACGGCAGAATTACACGAACTATGTACTCAGTATGAACGTCAAATAGAGGAGTGAGTCCCAAATATTTGTTGAAACCTCCGACTTCGGATTGCAATTGTTTGTCCATTTATTCTATAATCTCTTTAAATATGTTAACTGCTGCTAGAAACTGTATACTTATGTATGCATATTGCATACAGTATTTTTCTCACTTATATTTTCAAGGTACGCTTTTAGAGAGCTTAGGCACAAAAGATTTAACAATATTTTGTAGAACTATATATCATGTTTTGATGCAAACGTGTGTAACCAAATAGTTAGGAAAAAATCATTAGCTTGCGTAGCAACTTTTTGTTTGGCTACTGGATCCTTCTATATCCACTACCTGATGAATCTCTCTGGTCTTCAGGAATCTAACTAAAAGGACATGATTGGCATTTCATTCTAGACTCACAGGACAATAAATCTTTCCATTGAAATTGTTGATCCAAATTTCTCTTATCTGGTATAAGTGGGTTAGATTGGCGGATCCTTTTAAATTCTGCTACATCTAATCAAGTGTCAAACAACGAGTAAATCCATCTTGCGTACTACTTGATTGAATTTTGCCACTGCAATGAAAGATAAAACTTACTGAGTACTACATTCTTGAGGGACTGATACCTTATCAATGGTCAATACTATTTTCTTTATGCATAACTCTAGAAATAAATTGATAATAAGTTCTGAAATTATAATATATTAGATGAGAAGTACATATATCCGGGATAACATGTTGGATGAAAGTAATCCCAAGTTAATATAGGGGAACAAACTTTCTCAAATCAGAGTTGAGAATAACTCAGATAACATATTGCATTGACACTTAGTTTTGCAAGTTTTGATTTTGGGGTTCAATAATCCATCACTAAAATGAAGTTTTTGAAAACTAAAATTTGCATTCCTTTGTTAAATTTTTCTTCAACCCTCTTAAGGTGTACTACGTGTTCCATGATATGGTATGCATGACTGATTTATGTAATTGTTGTGTTTTATTCTAATACTTGTTGGAATTTATTTGAATGATTCTGCTTAAGAGTTCTCGCGAGACAAAATTTCCAAAACAATCAAATTATGAAAGTCATCTTTCTCATTTTGGATTTATAGGATGGCTGAGGAAGCTGCAAACCTAAAGGATGAAGCAGAAGCACATCAGCAAGAAAAGTCGAGGTGAGAAGTTTTGCTTCTGAACTTTGTTCCTGCAAGGTTGTTGTAAACTAATCCTATGTATTTTGCTTCTGAAACTTGCCCCTTTCCCCCTGCCATCTTAAGGTGCACATGCCAGAAGCAAGAGGTTGACTGCTTGGAGAAGGATTTAGGTATAAAAGATCTGAAGGAACAATTCGTTAGTCTAAGTAGTTTGGTTGGACAACTAAGACTGAACAAGGCTGAGCTTGATTTTGGAAATAAGTCACAGGTTAGTGCACTTAAATGCGGATCCATGTTTCGTGTTGTTGATTTTTGAACTGAAGTTCATCTTCGTTCTGGAGCTTGAATCATTAGTGGTTTGAGGGAATGAAATAGTTGCATGGTTCTTAATGAAATACAACTATACGACCTGATTAGAAATACAAACCATGATTTCCTGTATTCTCACAGCTTCAGTTATGATATCTGATGATCAGGGGACTGTGAGTCAACATTCCGTTTCTGTTGGGAGTAACAGTTACAAGTTAGTGGACGACAACACCTCCTCTGCATCAGAAAACTCGAATGTTGCAAAAGTTAAAACTGCATCAACATTGTGCTGCTCATGCAGTAAGAGTTCTTTGTGCAAGACAATGAAATGCAGATGTCGATCCACAGGTGGCAGCTGTGGGGTATCATGTGCCTGTGTAGCCTCTAAGTGCAGCAATAGAGAACTAACAGTCCAAATCAAGTCGGATGAGTCGCCACAATCAGAGACAGCTGATGGCATTTGGAATGGTTCAGATGCAACTGAAGCGGAGAAGGAAAGCACAGTGGCTTCCCAGGGTGCAATGCTGCTCCAGAATGCTCTAGTTCAGAAGCCTGCAGAGTTGAATGACGATCTTGGGCCAAGAAAGAAACCATTATCTGATATTGGGAACCTACTGGTATGCTTCGTTATCATTTTCGAACCCCGCTTTATTTTTCTTAAAGAACTATAATGTTTTGCGAGTACTTTGTTCTCCGCGCTCTAATAAATTTTCTTACGCTTATATGGGACCGTCTGTGTTTCTATTTGACAAACTTTCAGAAATGTGTTTTTAAGGTACCTCTGACTCCTAATTGCCATTGGCATTCAAAATATACTCCATTGCTTGCAGGGATTTATCCCTTGCATCATTTTATTACGTCTCTCCTTGCTCTCTGACTGCTAATTGTAAACCCTACAGGTGAATGCAGACGCTGCAAAACCCGCCCCAAAGAAAAAAGGACGAAAGCCAGCGATACGACTTGTTACTGTAAACGCTGAAGGCAAAAAAGCAGCAGAGGATGCAATGCAAGAAGAAGGTTGACATAGAGAAAAGTTTTAGTCGCAGCGAGATGAATTTTTTTTGTTATGAAAGAGAAGTGATACAGTGAGACGCTGATGGAGAAAGAAAGCCACTGTAGTGAGGCATTGGTTAAGAAAGAGAATCACTGTGTTTTAGTTGATAAACAATTTCCCGATCCATGGTAAGATTTAGAGACGCATATAATTGATAGAAAGTCGGATTCTACGATACAAAATGGAGCTGTATTTCTGTTGCTGTATTTGATTTGGATGACATACCATTTGGATTTCGAATTGAAATCTAGTTAATTTTCCATTTGATTGTCCTTGTAGCATAAATTTATGCAAATTTCATCGTTGTACGCGTGATTTACCAAGCGAGAACCAAAATGCGTACGAAAAATTGTTGAATTTGGAATTTGGAACCGGTGGATTCAGTGAGTACGAAATATGCGAACATTTCTCTTAAAGTGTACAATTTTTGCAATATGTCAAGATCCCGAGGATCAGATTGCAAAAATTGTGAACATTAATTTAAAAGCAAGTACTACGGTCTAGTGGTATTCATCTTTACTTGTAAGTGAGGTTTTAGGTTCGATTCTTACCAAAGACGAATTTGAACCACATTATTGGTATCCCATTGTAAGGTTAAGCTCATTCATCTTTCTTTAATGTTGATAATATTGTTTGTTAAAAAAAAAAAAAAGGTACAATTATTAGGAGAAATGAAGGATGAAACGTAAAAAAAAATGTACAAAACAATACATGAAAAATACCAAAACAACAAATACCAAAACAATACATGCAAAATACCAAAACAACAAATTATATTAAGTTATTTTCACTTTCAAGTTTCATCGGTGAGTCGGCAAATTCCACCATGAATTCCACTTTATGGAGGAAGCCAAACCAATAAAACCGCTATGAAGCGAAACAAACGAGTTATATTCTATGAATCCAACTAACGATTCCACAAAAGAACACAACATGATCAACTTAGGTCCTGGTCCCGCTTTGTCCCGTCATCAATTAATGATTGACCATACGATAAACTTAAAAAATGTAAAATTTAGTCGAATTTGAAAATCTTGTGGTAGATTCGAACAGACGGAAACTTTATGGCACATCAATCTGACTGCATTATTGTATGATTGAACTAAAGAAGCTGATCATAAGAAAGCTAGATTGTCTATCCTTCTATTTTCTTACCGTTTCATACCTTTTTGTGATGTGTGGTTACAGTTAAGTCACGTTAATATTTTATATTCTTATTACTTTTTGTTTTATTATTTCTATAAAAAATTAATATAAAAGGTTGACGTGGCTTAACCGTGACCACACAAACAGGAGAGTACAAGAAGAGTATGGAGATGGGAGGGAAAACAATCCACCTCCGATCATAAGAGGGTCATATCCTAAGATCGATCCTTTCCTTTCCTTTCCATTCTCGATGACACGTCAATTTCAAATTGTTTTGGAAGACGGCTTTGGATTCCATTCGGATTCAAGTTGTGGGGATCTTAAGGATTCTCACATCCTAATTATTTATCGTACATCGTGCGATCAGAAATTATTTTGAATTTATTTATTTAAAATTAAATACAAATAATACATAACGAAAACTAATTGTACAATATCAATGAATAACCACAATGTAAGAATCTCTAAGAAGACTAGAATTCTCTCAAAGAGAATCTCTAAGATCTCTATAAAAATTCTTCTGAGAGAATCCTCATCCTTAGAAGACCGATGGAGAGAAGACTCTAGAGCTTGCAGGGTTTTGTGGCGCAGTACAAACTCATCCATTTGTCCTTATCTTTCTTCTTTGGAAGTGGCGATGAAAGCCAAAATTAGCCTCAATTATTATATATATATATATATATATATATATATATATATATTATATGCATGAGATTGGTTGGCATAGCAAATATCTAAGTTGGCGGGAATATAATATAATCATGGACTGTTTTAATATTTTATTTTTTTGTCCATTAAAGCAATGAAACAGGTAGGCAAATGGGATTGTAAATAATTGTAATTTGTATTTATTTTTTTTGTTCTATAAGTTATAAATAATAGAATTATGATTAATTTTTAAAGTTATTTATGTTTAAGAAATATTTTATACTTTTATGTGTGATCCTCTGAATAATTTTTTTTAAGATTCGTCACTGGCACAGGCCATACGATCATCCCATGGTAGCAGGCATAGCTGGTCCTCGTTTGCTATTTTTGGTTGGAAGTGCAGTATTAGTGTTTGAATTGAGTTTATTAACTAGTCAATTAATATTCTTTGTTAGATGATAAAAGCGATATCCTTTTGTTTTGATACAACAAGTGGAGATAAATATTCTACTCTAAGTCTCTAAGTCCCTAAGGGTGGCTAAACAAAAATGAGGTATCGAATCTTTCACACGTATAATTCATTTTCGCCATTCATGTAAGTTAAACTTGAGATTTCTTACTTACAAGAGAAATATCATTAGACCGTAATACTAATTGAAATTAAACATAAATTTGCGATATTAAAAACACATGATTTTACCTATAAGGCGTAAAATCAAACATTTTTAGCGTGTTCAACCATATCATGTTATGTTTTAAAGTTTCTTTAATATAATTAAGGGGGCATTGTTGTGATATACATTCTAATACATGTGTGATTGTGTAAATCCTAAGTAGAAATAGATTAGAAATTCTTCAGGATCTAGAAGAGCTTTCCTATTAAACTTTGTATAACTTGGAAATCTTTCCAAAACAACAGTTCTTATCTCGATATTTTTTAGCCCTGATTAAATGAACCTTCATCATAATACATGACCCAACTTTACATTTTACGAATATTAGATTCTATATAAATTGTTTATGCATTATACCCATAATATTGCTATTATGTGAATTGAAAAAAAAAAAAATTAGAAAAACCCAGGCGAGCTGCAGCTTCAAGCCACTAAGCTGCCAAGCCCCAACGTGCCAGTCTTAATATGAATATGAATCCTAGCACCACCGTGGGCGTAGCCCAGTTTAAGAGTTGAACCACTTATATCTTTGAGTTTAATTCGCTTTACTTTTGTACCAAAAGCTCCACGAGTGTTTATTATTTTAATTTGTTAACATGCATGTTTTGAGCGTTAACTTTTGAATTATGAATTTTGTAATTTCCATTTATCTCTTTGTTATTTGTTATGTTTTAGAAGAGTGTGGTTTCATCTCAAACTCGCTTTGTTTTAATATAGAATGAAAATATACAGAAGGCTATCTCATCTAGCCTAATTACCTTCAAACTGAAATTTCTATCTTCTACAGGGTGCAAATAGCACTCCAAGGAACAAATGTTATTATAAATACCAAATTCTTTTACCTTATTTTAATTATTCACCAAAGATATTATGTTGTTTTACTTGTTCAAATATGAGTCCATTCTACATCTCATACATTTTTATCAACCAATATATGATGCGTGAATTTAACATGTTAGTATAACGAGCTAATTTGGCGAGACTAATATTATTGAAAAGAAAAGAAAAACAAAAATTGTCGACTCAACCTTTGTGCTAAGCATAAAAGGACTTGTGGCTCTACATAAAATCTTTCATCGTTTTATCGAAATCTGTGTTCAAACCTCCATCGTTTAATATTACTTGTATAAAAAAAGTTAAGAATTGTGAAATACTTACACCCTTAACATGGAAATTCTTGTATTCTATTCATTTTATTTTTCATGTTTTGGTATATTCTTCTCTTGTGATGGGCCTTAAAACATAAACAAGTGGGTTAAGGAGGTTACTTGAAACGCATGAACACGGCAGCAAATGGCCTTTAAAAATAAGGTCTAAGGTCAAATCCTAAGTACAAGTCACCAAAATTTACCAGCCGTCGCTCCAGTAACAACACTACCATTTTCTTTAGAATCCGTTCAACTCGTGAATATCCTTTCGATTATCAAATGACCAAAGAACATACTCACCCACCTTCGAATTTGATACATAAATAAATAATGAATAAATGCACTTTTAGTGTTTTATTGTGAAATTGTTTATGGTCTTTCTGTTATCTTATGTTTTTTGGTACAATGTTTTATAATGTCGACACATAAATTAATATTAAATGTGAGATTACGACAGTTTATAAAGAGTCCCATTTTTGACAAAGTCTTATTAACATTTCTCTTCTACACATGTGACCAAGAACGAGAAGTCGGACTTCTTAGTCGACTGAGAAATCAGACTTTTCAGTTGACTGCTTGTGACTTGTCTCCGCTAATTCTTTAATTAAGTGAGTTAGACTTAAACAACTCTCTTAATTCGATTCCAAATTTGCTTCTTCTTCTTTCTGCTACCATTTTATTGGAGAGCTCATGTAGTGGGTCACGTTGTCTAAGTTGTCGTAATGTACTCGTCGCAACTCGCAAGTGACTCCCAAAAGCCAATAAGGTAATTTTCATGGTATGGATTTTCCCTCCTTTGCTTAAAATCAGTTTCACGGAAGTTCTTACTCAATAATTTTTCGACTACAAGTAATAGATTGTCCTGATGGATATCAATGTTTACTTCAATCCACTGTGTTCTGAGTTTAAACTCTCTCTCCTTTCTCTAATATAGCTTCAAGTAATAATTTGCTTGTAATAATTAAAAAGAAAACAATCCTCTGATTGTCGGCAAGTTTTTTTATAACTGTTTTTGTTGAAAATAATCGTCCACATGAACCACATCCCATTTAGTATTATAATTTAATAATAATTCTCTTTATTTATAAGTAAGAGAATTTATGTTCAATTGTCGTCAAATACGAATTTAAATCATATTATTATTATTATTATTTATTAATCTGCTGTCAATGTTTTGAAATGTCAATCACTGTTTCTTTTATTTTCCAGCATAATCTGACCTGCCATTTTTTCGCCAGAATAAAGAAAGACCTGGCAATTTCAATTTCCAGAGGTTTTTGGACACGTGTACTTTGGACACGTGTACGCGCATCCTTCCTTTGATTATGCACTCGCTTGCACTACATAACAACACTTATCTTGGACGCAGAAATATCTCCTTTTGCCCTTTCTGAATTCTGACTGAAGATAATTTCACAGAGATGAAAAATTAGGGTTACTTTCTTGCTGAACCCCTGAAAAATTAAATCTTTAGTTCAGGCTCCCGAGGTATATATAAATTAAAGTTCCTGATTCGATCTTTTCGTCTCGAACATAAGAATTATTTCATATGTTTTTGTTTTCGGATCTGCTTTGAATCTCCATTTGATATTCCAAATTTGAACGACGAGGCGAGCATTTTAATTTTCCCCAATTTTCTGGGTTAATTGGATTTCAACGAGTCGGATAAATTTCCGTGCGGCGGAGTTGTTTCTGGAAGCAAGAAAGATCGAAATGCTCTAACTTTTTGTGTCGATTTTTTTTTCAATTTTCCTGGTTTTCGTTTACCAAATCGAAAATTAGGACATAGGTTTTGGTCAATTTTTCGATTTGATGGTTTTTTCTTTTTCCTGCAGGATTTGTTTGTGGGATTTGAGTTGTGCGTTTGAACTTGTAAATGGGATTTGAGAAATTGGGTTGTTTTTGGAATATTGTTATTTTTATTTCTGGTTCTGTAATTTCCAAAATCCGCCTCATTCGGAAATTGCATTCGTAGCTAAATTTGGCAAAATCGTGTATTCTTCTTTGGGAAAGTTGGATTTTTGACGAGGAAGGTTTTCTGGGTCGGATTCGGTTTGTTGGTATTGCACGTCAATGTTCATTGAATTTTACAGCTGTTATACCTTATCTTTTGTTTGGTTGCCGAGAAAATTCAGTAGTATAAAAAGGAACATTTGACTTTCCAAGAAATCGGAACTGTTACTGATTCAACCAAAAGAATTATACTTTGCTGATGCCATTTCCTGTTTCAGATTTTTCTGCATATGTTGTGAATGTGAGCAATTTGGCTTTTTTTATTACAGTATGCTTTAGTTATGTTGATACATTGATTGATATGTTGTTATGAACGTTTCATGGACAGGCTGAAACGTTTCCACTTCCACTTATTGGGCCGGGGATACTTTGCGCAACTATCATGGTGCGCAAACGGGGCTTTTACCCAGCTTTCACCCAGCTTTCATGGTGGTTGTGGAGTGGAAAGCAAAAAGAGCCTAGAATCCCAAAGGGCTCCTCTTTAAATTCTTCCCCTGACTCGGGCATGCGGGAAACTGAAGCGTTAAAGTTTCCTTCGGTGAAGGGGTCAAATATGGCCTCATCATCGTCGAGAAGGGTGAAACGCAAATGGCATAGTCGGGAAGAACGGAAAATTGATAAGGAATATGATGTCGTTCTTGTGCCATCCGAGGGTGGATGTGTTTCCGGTTCTGAGTCCGAGGCCTCGGATTGGGCAGTTGGATGGTTTGAGCCTGTTGGACCTGGGTTACAGAGAGATGACGATGCAGACGATAGTTTTGCCGTGCTGGTTCCATGCTATGGGCATGTTATTCATGATATGGTGAAGGATTCCAAGAACAATATCTTGAGCACAGTTGGGAACATCCCAGATGGTTATTCAGATGGTAAGAGCTTATGTCTTATACGCCTATTTATCTCTTTTAAAAAAAAAAAGAAAAAAAAAAAAAAGAAAAAAAAAAGGTGCTTTTGTAGTAATGCTTTCATTTCATGTATCCTGCTCATATGATAGTTGATATGAAAATGTTTAAATTTAACCTCCGGTTTAGAGGTTGAGTACCTTCAGATTATTGGACCTCTTTAGAAAGGGTCTTGTGGTTCTGTTGATTTGATTTTGCAATTCCAATTCTGGAAACACTCTTAAGAGTTCTCATACGCCAGTTGTTATTCTGGGAAAAAAAAGGAAGTGATTCTCATTGACTATAAGTTGGTTTAATTGTTACTGTCATTGGATCTGATATATGAAATATAACCGAGGATCAGAAGTTGTTATAATCTTGAGTTAATGCTGCAGAATTTAGGTGCCTAGATATGTACTTTCAACCTAGTTAGTGATCATCTAATATTGGTGGTTAGGGGCAACAGCATCGGTAAAGGCACTGATGTGCCAGCCATGTGTTTACTGAGATGAGGTAGCATGAATTTTGGTATAAGGACAGAGTTTGGTCTTGATAGGCCATAAGTTTTA
Organism: Pyrus communis; assembly: GCF_041283825.1. Taxonomy (NCBI): domain Eukaryota; kingdom Viridiplantae; phylum Streptophyta; class Magnoliopsida; order Rosales; family Rosaceae; genus Pyrus; species Pyrus communis. Next base: position 4,784,534 of record NC_142579.1, on the reverse strand, counting down.
GGAAACTGGCCTTTTTTCTGGACTTGATAACCAATAGATATTGCACAACTTGAGTGCTACACGGTAAACACGTATCACATACGATGAGATCTTAAGTCTATATATGATCGTAAAAGTTAATGGCCAGAAATTTAGCTCAATTTTAGCGAAGCTTGACTTCCTCTATTTCTTTCCTCTCATTTTGTCCAGATTTCCATACATATTTTATGTTCACTAAATTTTATCAGTCATTATATCGATGCTGCAGTTCAACTATACATTTTTAGTTGAAATTCAATGGAAATAATAGGAAGTAAGCACTCAGAGACCAACTTTATAAGAAATGGATGCATGGTCTCAAATATTTCCTGAATTTTTTATATATGACATTGTCCAGATTCCATTTTATGTGATTTGGCACCTCTTATATCTTTAGTAGATGTTTTTTGCTGCTGAATATTTATATTTCGGTATTTGGCAATTATTATAGTAGTAATGAAGCTCTATCTTTCGATTTGGATTGGAGTTGTTGGCAAGGGAGGTTCAGTTCACTTGGTTGTCACATCCGCTAAGCTAATGAAGACGATACTTTACTTTTATTATGAGTTTGTTTGAGTAGTCCTTGTTCCTGGCATTGACATCTTCAGATCTGAGAGACAAATGTACTTGGTAGATAGAATGGGGGCATGATGAATTCATTGGTATTATCATTGCTCCTATTTGTGGTGTTTACCAGAAACTTATGGGCTTTGTTTTGCTGGTCATTTTCCTCATTGTTCCACTAGAGTCGCATACTTTGTTAATCTTATCATGTCTGTCTATTTCCTGTTTGTTTGCCATAGAGTGTCGTGAAGTGGTGGGTATATATAGATTGGACTACTGTTTGTGGTAATTGTTATTCAGCTTTCTTATTGAGATGCAATTGCGTTCTAGTCATATGCAAAAGAAAAAGATATCTCACTTGCAAAATGCTTTTCGAAAGTAAAATGAACGTTGAGTGCTGATTTGTTCTCTGCATTTTTCTTCGTTGTGCAGAGAGCACAAAATATGTGGAAGAGTGGCTCTCTTCTCTGAGGAACAGCTGATGCAGGATGAAATGGATACGAGCCTAGTTTGATGTAATTATTAGTAGTACGGGACTGGCTAATATAACTTTGATTAGCAGACATGGCGTATGGTTTGGTTTCGTGCTGCCTCTGCCATGGGATTGGCTGGGAATAACGCTGCTGCTACCGTCTTTCTCGCATTTCAAAATTAAGTATGGTACTACTCTGTGTATAGCTAAAATCTCGAAAATGAAAAAAAAAAGAAAAAAGTTTTGGCTTGAGAAACTCTTAAGAAAATGAAGAAAAATGAGAAAAGGTAAAGAAGAGAACGGATGATATGTGGGATATGTGAATTGTTTGCGTTGATTGTGATTGTTGGATGGATATGTGAATTGTTTGCGTTGATTATGATTGTTGGATGTAAACATGTGAAAGAATGAGAGGTAGGCAGCTTAATGCTTTACCCTAATATTTGTTTGTAAATAATTTGTTAGAAAGTGTAAATATTATGTGAATAGAAACTATGTCATGTTGTAAACAATTTGTGAATAATATTTATAAGAAAAAAACTTGTAAATAATGTGATAGCTCCCTCTCTCTCTCTCTCTCTCTCTCTCTCTCTCTCTCAACAAGTACTAGAATGTGATGGCTCCCTCTCTCTCTCTCTCTCAACAAGGAATATAGATGTGTTAAGTGATGACTGACATAATCTCATCCAAAAGAAGGGGTTTCAAATTGACACCAACTAGTATCAAAGTTCAATACTCAAAAATGAAACTGACAATGATCAACTAGCTTTTTGTTTAGTGGTACTTTCTTGTTTCAAAATTTCAAGTTTGAATTCTCCATCCCGGTGATGAAATACCAATTTCTAATGAAAAATATGAGATTAAAATAGTCATTTCGATTTGGTTTTATGTAGTTTTTAAATAGGTTAATCTGCATCGAACCAAACTAGGATCACACTTCTGTGTCAACAGAGAGTACACTGTGTTAGCCAATGAATCATTGGCTAGCACCTATGTGTGCTCGTGACGTGCCTTTTGGTGTCACATTACTTCAACATTAATTTTTCATAAACTAACTGTTTATATACTAGTAATTAAAGTGTGAAATATTTTTTCTAGAATATTCCATGGCAGTTGCAACGGTAATAAAACCAGTAACTATAAACTGGTAAACATGAACCTAGAAGACGATGAAACTCTTCCAAAAATAGGTAAAAAACCTAGTTATTACCAAAAAAAAAGGGAACAAGATAGGGACTCCAGCTTGTATTTTCCAACAAAAATTAGGCAAAACAAGAGAAGTATCCAAAACTAAAATATTAAGGGAATTCATGGACTCTCACTCTTTTTCCAGGGGACACTACCAACCTGGCAAGCTTAGGGAATGCCACGTGGACAGCCTCACTGAGGGCTTTTGCATTTTTTAGCTTTTCCAACACCTATAACTTAGGCGAAGTATCATCTCCTCCAATGTCTGGTCTTTACCAAGTCATTTGTCAAAGCTGTGTGTGATTACTTCTCTTAATCTTTGATTAATTCCTTCAGTAATCGTGGGATCATGGTTGATTAATAATTTTATGGATTTTCCCATTATTTCGTGATTTGGGTTTTCCTCTGATGATTGAATCCTGCATTGTGCTTAGATTTTGTGTTTAATGAGTTTCTTCATGTAATCATCGGTTTTGTTCACAGAGAGAGAGAGGAAGGGGGAGAGAGAGGGACAATGTTGCATAGAGCAGCGGGCAATGCATATTCATGGTGGTGGGCCAGCCACATCAGGACAAAGCAGTCCAAATGGCTTGAACAGAACCTCCAAGGTGTGTGTGTGTAAATATAAGAGATTTTGATCCATTTGGTCTTCCTTTTAGTTTTGACATTTCTTCCTCACGTTTTCAATTGATATGGAGCAAATGGTGCCTCTTTTCTATGTGTTTTTGTTATTACAAGACGATATATTAAAATACTCTGATTTATGAGGAAGAATCATCGAACTTGGGATACAAGAGAGCGAGAGCTCACTGCTCTAGCCAACTAGCCTAATTCATCAATTATATAGATTCACGCATCATTAATAATTTGTGATTTGAATTGCAGATATGGAGGAAAAGGTTCACAATACATTGAAAATCATTGATGATGATGGGGACTCCTTTGCAAAGAGGGCAGAAATGTATTACAAGAAGAGGCCGGAGCTAGTTGTCTTTGTCGAAGAATCTTTTCGCGCTTACCGAGCGTTAGCAGAGCGATACGATCACTTGTCAAGAGATATGTAGAGTGCCAACCGCACCATTGCCACAGTTTTTCCGGAGCGAGTTCAGTATGCAATGGAGGACGAGGATGATGAGATTGCTTCTCAAACATCAACTTCTTCGGACGTTCCTAACAAAGTGTCGCCGAATGAATCCAAAAACATTCCAAAAGTCCCCAAGGCCCCCAAAGATTTCAGGAGCAAATCCATGTTATCAAGGAAGGGCACGCTTAAGCGAAATACAAGCTCTGCTAAAGCTGCCTTAGCTGTTACTTTGAGGTCAGGGCTGACCAAAGATGAGGCGTTGAAAGAAATCGATAAGCTTCAGAAGGATATTTTGGCGCTGCAGACGGAAAAAGAGTTTGTGAAGATCTTGTTCGAACGCGGATATGACAGGTACTGGGAGTTTGAAAACCAGATCACTGATATGCAGAAAAGAGTTTGCAACTTGCAAGATGAGTATGGAATTGGCACTGTTATCGAAGACAATGAAGCTCGAACTTTGATGGCTGCCACAGCTTTGAAATCATGCAAAGACAGCTTGACAAAGATGCAGGAGAAGAAAGAGAGATCAGAAGAAGACGCGAGAGCTGAGAGCCAAAGGGTTAGAGAAGTCTGCACCAAGTTTGAGAGCCTCAAAAATGAATTCCGTTTGAAACACGCAGATTGGAGCGATACAGATGAGTATGAGTATGAGAACATTGACATAGAGTCATTGAGTCTAGACCAAGAGAGACATGATGATCAGGACTCATTGCGGTCTAAGGTTCTGGAACAGCTCGATACAAATTCAAATACCTCAATTTCTATGGTAGAACTGGCAGAAAAAATTGATGGACTTGTGAACAAGATTGTGAATCTGGAAACTGCAATCACTTCTCAGAATGCTCTAGTAAATAGATTAAAAGTAGAAACCGATGAGCTTCAGGCGCATGCTCGGAACTTGGAAGAGGAAAAGGAGACTTTGATGGAAAATGCGGACAAGATGAGCAAACGGCTAAAGGAGTTAGAGGAGGAGCTACGAAGAATTAGAAATTTAAACAGAAGTGTGGAAGACCAGAATAAAAACCTCCAAGCACATTTCATAGAAGCTAGCTGTAACCTTGACCATCTGTCTGGAAAATTGAATAGCGTGAAGCACGAAGATGAGGATGAGAGTGTCGGCCTGTTCCAGGATGTGAAAGCAGTTGATGCCAAACCCGAAAAAGAGATTGAAGAAGATTCAGAAAAGGTGGTTCTTGATGATGATTCAGTGGTCTTGGAAGACAAAGTGACAGACGGTGAAGTTCAGAAAGAGGATGTTACGATTCTTGAAACTTCTGTCAAGGCAGAAGACGAAGAAGAAAAACAATCAGACCAACCAATGCCTCAGGAACAACAAGAGAGACAAGATTTGGCTGAGGTTGTTGATCCACAAGAGTTGGAATTGGAAAATGAAGACCAGCCAAACTGGAGACAGCTGTTCCTGAAAGGGTTAGAGGATAGAGAAAAGGTTCTGCTGGAGGAGTATACTTCAATTCTCCGTGATTACAAGGATGCAAGAAGGAAGCTGAGCGACGTGGAGAAGAAAAACCGGGATAACATCTTCAATTTAGCGATGGAGATTAGGGAATTAAGGGGTGTTGTTGCCTCTAAGGACAAAGAGATTAAACTTTTGAAGCAAAAAATCAGCTCCCCAGAAACAAATCCGGATGACAGTCCTGCTACAGTTTATAAATATCCAACTCAGGAAGGCCCCCTCGAGAGTCCAACCCAAGTCGTTGCATGCCCATACTCAACTGTTGCATCACTAAATTTGGACAAAGAGATGATTTCCAATTACCTTGGTGAACAAGGAACAGAGAAATTTGAGGACTTGTCAGGAAACTCAAAGGTCTTGCCGAGAAAGGAGGAAGAAAGAATCATGAGGAGAAAAACCACTGTTAGACCTCATTCTGTTTCAGCAATCGAAGGAAGGTTCCGTTCAGACATTGATGAGTTACTGGAAGAGAATTTAGAATTCTGGTTGAGGTTTAGTACCTCGGTTCACCAGATACAAAAATTCCAGACTTTGATACAGGATTTACAGTCTGAGCTGTTGAAACTAAAGAACAAAAAGAAGCATGATGGACAAGCTCTACAATCAGATGCCAGGCCAATATACCGACACCTGAGAGAGATACAAACGGAACTGTCATTATGGCTGGAACACAATGCAGTACTGAAAGATGACTTGCAGGGTAGATTCTTATCCTTGTGCCACATTCAAGACGAGATATCGAGACTCTCTAATTTAGGATCAGAAGGGGAAAAAATGGAGCTCATAAGCAAATATCAAGCGGCAAAGTTTCAAGGCGAGGTTCTCAACATGAAGCAGGAGAATAATAAGGTTGCAGATGAATTGCAGGCAGGTCTTAACCGAGTTAACGGACTCAAGGTTGAGGTCGAGAAGACGCTAGCAAGACTAGATGGGGAACTTGGGATTTCGGTATCAAAAAGCATTAATAATCCCCAACGCTCAACGAGCAAGGCTCGTATTCCCTTGCGGTCTTTCTTGTTCGGGATTAAGCTGAGAAGGCAAAAGCAATCAATCTTCTCATGCGTTAGCCCGGCATTACAGAAACAACACACTGATCTTGCAGCAGCTACACCGCCACCAGAACAACCTATGTAGATGATTTTAGTTTTAATGTCATCAAGAATCATTGTACACAGGAACCAGAGAGAGTTTAAGGCTGTTGTGTTAGTTTGTTGTTACATTATGTTGTATGATACTTATTCAGAATCTTCTCTTGTTTGCTCAAACTCTGTTGGTAAACTTAATCTTCCATAAAAATTGAAATGTTTACTCCATCTTGTCCGATTTATAGTGATAAAAGTTAGAAACTAGTAATAACAAAATAGACACAGTTTGCATGCATATACACTATGATAATTCAGACTACAAAGCCCCAGACTTAAAAAAAAAAATGGTAAAAATGGGTTGGCAATGCGTTTTTCTATGTAATACAGGGTTGGCCCTGACGAGAGATTCTTCAGTGTGACCGGCACACGAGGTGGTACATCACGTATTACTATACAAACAGTGGAATTTGTGTGTTAAAAAATTAATAACTTAAAAAATAAAATTTCCCACCACTTACATAAAAACATATGGTGCACCATTCGTGTTCTCGTCACAATAAAAAATTTCTCGACCCTAAGGAGTGTCAGATGAGGCGGTCGCCTAGTGCCCACATCGAAGGAACCATAAAATTTGTTTATGTTTACATGGTTCTGTGAGAATAAATATTTTTGAAGCCACCTAATAGCCAATGAGTTTCAGGTATTTTTCTTCAATACTATTTAGTATTGAATGATACGAGAAATGAATAACAAACATCGATTTTCAAAAGAAAAAAAATAAATGACAATGTGGTAGTGTAAATACAAAACATATTTTTAAAACTAAATTAAACTACAATTTCTACTTACATCAATGAATAGTACAATACGGACGCTACCACATTTACAACATTTTCCTTCCATATTCCATTTTTCTTTTTCACTTTTCGGGCCGCATGACAAAGTTATTTCTGAAAAGAACCAATTCATCACTTTCAAAAACAACCATTTAAATTTATGATCGACTGCCCTATTAGCCTATAGCCACAACTATGTAATGTACTAATGTGCTATTTGTCAAACCTCTCAAGATGTAAGGTCAAAACGAAAATATTACTCCCTAGAGATTTTGATAGAAGACCACAAATGGGATCACCATTATAATAACGAAGTAGACCGTTCCAGGCACATAGTTCCATCTGACCGTTCCAGGCACATAGTTCCATCTGTGTTTAGTTTCGTCCATGACGCTTCTGCAAGAGCTCAACCTAAAATTAATGCTTCTGGAGACATGGGTCCAAATCTTCAATACGCATCTGTGTGAGGGCTTAGCCTGGAATGAAAGCTTGCTAAAGCTGAACACATCAGAATCCAAGCTCCATTGTTGGTTCCTAGGCGGTTTGCCTGCTATGGTTCCATTGTCGTTCTTCCCTTGACTTTGGCGGCCCAAAATCAAAGTTGCGAATGAGGTTAGTCTGAGTAAGGAGTCGGTTGAGCATCGTAGTTAGCTGAGTGCCGAAGTTAAATCTGCAACATGAACAGAAAGATCTTTAGATGGATGGGCCCTACAGGATTTTCCAAATTAGAGCCTTATTGAACTCGTTTGTTTGGCCCAAGGGGAGACACGAGCTCTTCCATGGGAGGTTGCACAAGTTGGTCGGGGCACATTGGAGTTAGGATTTCCAATTCGATGGGTCTGGGCCGATAAGTCTGCACGGGTTAGTAGGGATTTGTCGAACTGGTGTTGTGTCTTGACAGACTGCTGATACAATCCTATCGTCGATTCGGCCGGTGGATGCCGAGTGTTCCACTCTGGTAAGGCGAGGTCCTGTCGAATCGAGTGCGGCTCTTCAATGAGCGTGCACCGTGGCTACAATTATACTGTTGTCGTAAGTTAGAGCTGTGATGGCAATGGCTCAAATCCCCATGTGTAGGGGCGGCGGCGGCGCAAAGTAGGGATATCATGAGCCCAAATGACACCTTGATATAAGCCTGGGGTCGAGGACCCAAATGGCAGATTTGTATTGTGTGCGCCTAGTTCTCATAGTTCTCGTAGTTGTTGTAGTAGCCGTGTAAGTATTTATCTCATTTGTACTTTCATGAATTTCTTTTTAGATAAAAAAATTCGTCACCGATGGATAGATAATATGTACCAATATGACACCTCTTGTATTTATTTGATTCTTGTTAATGAAATCTTTCTATTTTTGCTTGTAAAAAAATATGTATTTGTTTAATATGTTTTTTCCAAAGTATTTTTTGAGAATAAAACATTCAAATAGATTTGTACGTGACATTAAGAAAATCTAAAAAAGGAAATTCAAATATTTAAATGGTATCATGTGTGGTCTATATTTTGTATATTTGATTAACTCAAACGTAAAGTTTGATCACACAGTTAGACAAAGATGACGCTTTATCGCAGTGACGGAAAGTAATAATGTTTACATACCTTGGTGCGGATTCAATTCCCATTGATTTCTTTCCACCTAACATTTAATTATATAACCAACTAACTATATCATTTATATAAAAAAGATCACACAATTAGACAAAGGATTATGGACAACTAGAATGACTTGATGTGAGCTAGAATGCTAAGGAGTGGTATTCTTTTAAGGATAATGCTAAGGAGACTAAATTTTTAAACCACATAATGTGTCACCAATAGGAAATGAGCACATTAATCAACATTTAAGTAATAATCAAATCATCAACAACCACATCATTTAGTACAATTTTTGGTTTACAATTTGGTCTAAAAATTTGGTTTCCCTAGCATTACCCGTTTGTTAATATCAAGCATTCCTGAGAGATACAAACTAGAAATGTTAGAGTTCACAGCATACCGTGTTATTGTTAGACTTCACGTATACTTTTTTTTTTTTTTTTTTTACACTAAAATGTTTTACATTTATAGAGTGGAATTTTGGTCAAGTCACCCAATGAGTTATTTCAAAAGCAAAATACATAGGAATAGTTTACAACAACCTTGCAGGAACAAAGTTCAGAAGCAAAGCTTCTCACCTCGATTATTCTTGATGATGTGCCTCTACTTCATCCTTAAGATTTGTAGCTTCCTCAGCGATCCTACAAAGCAAAAATGAGAAAGATGACTTTCATAATTTGATTGTTTGGGAAATTTTGTCTCGCGAGAACTCCTAAGCAGAATCCTTCAAATAAATTCGAACAAGCATGAAGAATTAGAATAAAACACAACAATTACAAAAATCAGTCATGCATGCCATATCATGGATGGAACACTTAGTACACCTTAAGAGGTTTGAAGAAAAATTTAACAAGGAACTGCAGATTTTAGTTTTCAAAAGCTTCATTTGAGTGATGGATTACTGAACTACAAAATCAAAACTTGCAAGCCTTAGTGTCAATGCAAACTTTAATTTTGACATTCATATTGAGCACATATATAGTTCGTGTATTTCCGCTGTTTCTTCAAACTCGTGCTCAATACCCTGCACCAGTTGTTTAAAATGTGTCAAGACTCAAGAGTAGTGATATGATTGTGTTAGAATGAAGTCCTAAGATACTTTCCATCTTTGAAGATAAATGAAGGGATTTCCATTTCCAATTCAGAATACATGACATGTGATACAAGTGTACAACAATTAAACTAATGAATCAGTTTACAAGTACACATGTAAACTACTGTATACAAAAGGTTCCATCAAGTAGTTCATCTATAGAATCTTAATATAAAACAAATACAAATATAGCATCTTCATTCATCAGAGAATGCAGAGAGTATCATTCAAACTGTGACACTACACCAGCAAGTAGCAGCACTTGCAAGCCTTTTGGTGCTGACGTATGGTCAAGATTCCCCAAGTACCCTCAATCCTCCACGCTCTCTCCATTGCTTTGACATCTTGGCGGCTGCGGACATCAGATTGATGTGGCTGATTGTATATTTTCCACGCTATCTCAATGTCGAACTTTAAGATGTATTTTGCCTTGGTCATGCCAAGGGATTAGATCACCACCTCGAACAGTCAACTCCTCACTCTTGAACCCCACCATCTTCACAAGTTGATTAGCTACCCTATTCATTTCCAGCCATACATGTGTGACATGGCATCTCTCAAACTTCCCTATAAGATCCCATACAAGCCTCAAATAGTATGTATCCTCGACACCGTAAGCTTGTTCCCAGTTAACCGTGTTGACGACACTCAGTGAGTCGGACTCCACCCATATGCTTGGAATCCCAAGGCGTAATGCCACAAACCCTTAGCCTAGAAACAGATTTTTTGCTCAAACCCTTACGGCCTAAAATTTTAGCCCTTAGACTAATTTTTTTCTTCAATTAACTTAAAAAAATAAAAATTATGTAGACTATCGTAAATTAATTTTACGAACATTTTAATCTAAAAATATTTAAATTCCAATAAATATTGAAAAATCACTAAATCAATACATGAAACTCATGAAACACTATGGAAGAATATGAAAATCATGATAGAGATGTATAAACACAAAATACATGAAACTCACAAGACACACAGAACACATGTGAAGGACATACAAAACTTGAAGAGGCTTGAAGAGTCTTCTACGCAAGGCAAACAAAAGAGGCTTCTACGCAAGGCAGACAAAAGAGGCTTCACTGGCATGATAGGAAGTTGATAGGAGCATACTTATGCTACTGAGTTATGTTGTTTCCTTGCATTTAGTGAGTTAATTACTATTTATTTCAGTCTTTTAAGTTATTTTCCTTGCATTTAGTGAGTTAATTACTATTTATTTCAGTCTTTTAAGTTATTTTCATATGTTTTTAGGTCCTAATGACAAAAGGAGCAAGAAAGGGCATTTTGGAGCTAAAAGGAGCATTTTTGGGCATGGATTGGATAGCTTAACCATGAAGTAACGAGGATGGACGAAATTGAAGTCAAGAAGGGCTAGGAAAGGCTACAAATCTGGTGGAAGAAGTCCAAATGCAAAAAAGATAAGGAAGAAGCAAGAAATAAGGAACCTTATCCAACCTTATCTTATCCTATCCTAACCAACCTTATCCTTTCCTAACTCTAACATTATCCTATCCTATCCTATCCAAATTAGGTTGTGCCTTAAATCTAGCTAATTAGAAGGGATTAGGTGCATATTTAAACACTTAGAACAATTTCTAGAAGCTTATCCAATTGTTTTGCCGCATAAACACCATTCCATATAGGTTTAGGAATTGCAATCCTTCTTCTACACCTATATCATGTGTCCTTTCCCCTTTAGGTTTAGGAATCTGCCATAAACCATTCCTTCTAGAAACCTTATCTCATCCCTACAATGATGCCGCACTTACCCTTCTAGAATTGCCTAAATCCTAGCCGTGCACTACCTAGTCCATTCCCCCTTTGGTTTCTGCCTTGAATTAACCCTTTTTCAATGGGATTGTGCAATCCTTCTCCTTCACTAAGTGTGCATAATTAGCCTATATAAACAGCCCTATGCCGCACCATTCAATCATCCACTCACTCATTCATTCATTCATACTTTCATCCATTAAACACCACAATCCATTCTACACCACCCTAGTGCCGCAAGCAAGGAAGCAAGGAGAGGAGGACTTGTGCAATCTGCCATCCAAGGGAGTGCCGTGCATGCCATTGGAGTGTGGAGCGTTTTTCTTGGTTCTTTCTATCCTTAGTCTTAGTTCAATGTTTAAATTTAATTATCTTTGTGTTGCGAACATGAGGAACTAACTTCTTTTTAGTTAGAGGAGAATTTGAAGCCATGATTATATGTTTTATATGAATTGATTACGTCCGGTTATTATTTCTTAAGGCATGAATGTGATTTGCTTATCTAAGTTATTAAAACTGGTTTATGTATGTGGGTTGGGGGTTAACACTTCATTTGCATGCATAAACTTGATGCTAGAGTGTAGGGGGGTTTCACGTAATTGTTATTCACTTATATTCACAAGTAGTGGAGGTTGCTAGTCACAATCGCGTTAAGTAAATCCTTGGTATGAGTCTTATGCGTTTCATAGTGATGAATACCTTGTCAATGCTTATAGTTTTCACAAAACTTAATGACTTTAGATATGTATCTTTGTTATGCATCTCATATAAAGAACTTGAAAAAGATAATTTGGTTGTAATGCGTTTTCATTCAATCCAATGAAATAAGGAAAACTTGAGGGTTAGTTGTGCGATGCAACTAATTTGGGGCGTTATCATTCATAGTCTAAAGGAGTAATAACTGGACATTGCTTCGTATGCATATATCATGTGTGGAGAAGGACCCTCTAACTAGCCTTCCACCCATTTATTTTACTTAAATTCGTTTTTCAAAAGTGTTTCCTATAAAGTTTTTGTTTTGAGTATGAAATTCGTCAAAAACAATCCCCATTTTATTTAATCTTCATATTTGAGTCAAAACTTGTTTTCCTTGAGTCTTTTGAGTCAAGTCAAGTCCTATTTTCGTCCAAAACCCTTATTGAGTCTAAAATTGAGTCTTTTTGAATATTGGTTGCTGTTTTAAGTGTCTAAAGTTAGTTTTGAGTCTATAGAGTCTAGTTTAGTGTTTTTGAGTCTTATTTATATAGATTAGCATCCCTAGTTAATCCTCGGTCTAGAACGATCCCTACTTACATATCTACTACAATTGTCACAAATAGGGTTTAATTTGTGTGTCAAGTTAATTTTCACATCAGAAGTCTTGATTGTATGCATTGGGAGTGGAAGAATTGTCCTACTGCTTGGGCTGGCCAATTCAAGGGCCGTCATAACAAGCCAACCATCGTGCTCGAGGTTGTGGCGTCTTACGACACATAGATTTGGCATACATTCTTCGGTGCTTCTGGATCAAACAACGATATCAACGTCCTTTGGTCTTCTTCTCTGTTCAATGATGTTGTCAATGGATGGGCGCCATAATGGAGGTACAAGGTTAATGATAATAGGTATGAGCTAGGTTACTATCTAACTGATGGTATTTATCCTAGTTGGTCTACCTTTGTCAAAAGTTTTTCTCATCCCGATAGTGCAAAGAAGAAATTATTTTCGTAGAGGCGAGAGTCTTATAGGAAGGATATGGAGAGCGTTCGAGATTCTACAAGCTCGATGAGCCATTGTTAGAGGGGTTGCACGACTTTGGCATACCGAAGACCTCCATTCAATCATGATGACGTGCATAATTTTGCACAACATGATTGTGGGAGATGAGTACATCGAAATTGAAGAAGATTTAGACAAAGATGTGGATGATGACCAACCAACACATGCGAGAGCTATGACAAGAGATGTTGAATATCTCGCTGCAACCACATATGTGACCCGACAGGATAGGGTCACATTGAGTGAGTATATGAGACGTTTAAATAGAATTCAAGCTCCTCAAGGTCATGACACACTTTTCAAGGATTTGGTTGAGCATGTATGGCGCCGAGAAGGTGAACGTTGATGATGTTGGTGTATTAATGTGTTCTTGTGTTAAATTTAAGTGTGCTATGTTAGTTTATGTAATAATTTTAAGTGTACTATATTGGTATTTTCTATTAATAAATTGAAGTGTCCTCTTGTGCATAGTCTTTTGTCTAGTACGTTGTCAAAATTATTGAATGCCGTTTGAATTATTGAAGGCATCTATTCTACATCAAAGTGTGCAATAATTCATAAGCCATAAATTTAATACACACGACAATTAATAAACTACATAAACTTAATACAAATGACAATTAATAAACTACTTAAACTTAATACAAACAACAATTCATAAACCACATAAACTTAATACAATCGATAATTCATACACTACATAAACTTAATAATGATATCCACCATCTTAACTTGGTGGTGAACTTGGGATATAGGGTTGAGATGATTCATCATCTTGAAATATATTCCTTGTGGTATACTTTCACAAAATTTCCTTTTACTTACCACATAAGAACTTTTTCTTTTCTGGAGTGTATTTCTTGAGGTCCTCCATCATGAAATTAATTTTGAACCTATCTTGCTCCCTATCCCCTTTTTCCTTCATTTGCAAACGCATTTGGGTTGCTTCTTCTTGGCGAGCGCTATGGCGTTCGGTCAATCTTGCAAATCCGGTAGCAATGTTTGTACTCATCGGATCTTAAGACTTCCCTTTTCTCTTTGCTTCCTTTTGCTTATCTCTTCCAGGGGACCTTGCAAAAGAAGGAGTTGGGGCCATTTCATCGACACCTTCATTGACACCTTCATCTCCGTCATTTGTCTATGCGGCTTCACGTTGAAATAATCTTCCCCATTATTGGTCTGCATCAGTTGCACACCTCGGACAATCCTTGAGGATGTCCTAAGCATGTTCCAACTTAAAAACTTGATTTTTTGGTGTTACTCTTGTCTTGTAAATTTCCATTACTTTGTCACCCTATGCAAAAAATACATAAAAACAATTAGTTGCAAAATAATATTATGTACATGACAAATAAAATATCAACAAAAAAACTCACAATTTCTGCGGCACTTCTTCCATTAGCCATGCCAACCATGGTTCTCTCCAAGCTTCCCTTCCATGAAGTGCATGCTTTGTTGATAGTCTTCCACCAATTGTGAACACCACCACCTTCCCTCCCGCCGCCGTTGTAGTTTTCATGAAAAATTTCAATGATTTTATCCCACAAAACCTTTTTATTTTGATTCGTGCCAATTGCACCATCTTCGCTAACAGAAACTCATGCCAAGCATAAAACAACATCTTCCTCATAGATCCAATTACGACCTCTAATATGCTCTCTTGCCATCTTGAAAAATTTGGAAATGGGAAGAAATGGTAGAAAGAAAAATTGGAAGAATTGTAGGAGAAAAGTGAGTTTTGTGTGGATGTTTGAACAAATACATTGGTATTTATAGAGTTTTTGGGTGAATTTTGAGTTAAATAATTTTTTTAAATTATTTTAGCCGTTAGATTTAAATTTGGGCCGTTAGATCTTTTTTTTTTTTTTTTTTTTATCGTTAGATTTGATTATATTCGATCTCAGTTGTTGGATTCAATATATATATATATACAAAAAATGAATCTAGGCCGTTGGTTGATTGCGACCGTCAGATCAAACTAGCCGTTGGGACGCTTGGGAAACGTGGCCGACAAGCCCATATGGGTGGGGCCTCGTCTGTTTGCGAGGTCGCGCATTGCGCGGGTCTAGCGAGTGGGTGAGGGGGGGTTTAGCGCAGAAACGCCGGGTTTCAGTCGATTCAGTGGGGCCCACTCCGAATCCTGAGCTAATTTTTAGAGGGAAATTGGCTTGTGTTTGGCTTTCGGCTTTTAGCCCAAAGATTTAGGTTGGGTTGGGTTGAGTTTTTGGGGGGGGGGGGGGGGGGGTGTTGGAAGTATGCCCACAAAGCCACTCATTTGATGTAATAGCTTTTTGGAATACTTATTGTGTTAAACTTTTATATGTTTAATAGAGGGCAAAGCTTATTGTTAATCACTATTTATAGTATCTTGTGTTTAAGCAATAAGGGAATCCAAGGAATGTATTTGATCTAAGTGACAAGTGATTTAAGTTAGTTAAATTAACGAGACCTTTCTCTTATGTTCATTCCTAAAACGTTCCTAGCCATAGGATTGCCAATTGGGCATTGACAATCCGCTAAGGTTAGTATGTGTTATGTCGACTCAAGCGTGAGTATGAACTAGTCTCAAGTCATTTGGTGTTGGACACTAAGGCAAACACATAGGTGCTCGAAAGAGTAATCGAGTACACTGAACAACGATCAAACGAGAGTTCGAACATACATGTCATGTGAGAACTCGATAGTTGCAATATGCAAAGTAGTCCTTTGACCTGAGGCATCATTGATGTCTAATGGTTAGGTCCTTGATCTTTGATTATGTCAACGGCATTCCATTGGAGTGTCCACGGCATTGTTGGGGTCAAGCTATCTAGTCATGTAGGCATATGAATGCACAACAAGGGATCTCTAACCTTCCATGGTGGAAGGAGAATACTCTAAGATATGATTCGAGAGTCTTTGGCCAAAGCATATGAATATGACTAAGGAAGCTTGTTCCAAATCTTATTCAATTGAATCATATAGAGAAGTATCACATTGGATAGTAGACATGAAACAAACTATCACTTAAACAATGTGATTAAGAGTATTGTATTAGAGAAGGACCGTATTGCATTGTAGTTGTAACTGGATAGGTTCTCCAACCACTTCTACTTAGCTTGGGTAACCATGACATGCTGCTAGGCGTCACCCATGGTTTGTGGAAGCCCTAAAGATTAGCAAACACTAATTTTAAGGGAGAATTGAAATGTGGTTTCAATTCACAATCGATCGTTAAGAGTAACATCGCCCACTACCTCGCTAATTGGAACCTAATGGATCGTACACCGAGTAAGGATATAAGTGAAGAAATTATATGAAATGGATAAGCAATTAAATGGTTTAATTGAGGAATGGTCAAGATTAATTAAATAGTTAATTAATTATACGAAACGTTCGTATTGGGCGTTTAAGTTAGTTTTGGGCTTCGGGGCACAAAAACGTTTTGGTCCACAAGGCCCATTATGTTTAAGTTGTATGAAAACTAAAACAAAATGGGCAATTAAGCCCAATAACAACATATGGCCGGCCATAAGGGTGAGGGGTAGCAAACTTGTATTAATTACAAGTTTGCCACTCACATGAAATGAAGTATAAAATCAACATTATAGCTTTGTTTCACATTAGGGTTTTCTAATTGAATTTGGGTGAAACATATTCTCTCATTTTCTACATAGAGGCCGGCCACTTAGGGGAGGAACATCTAGCAATCTATTCTTCCCTAAGTCATCCATTTCATCTTCACACTACATCTTTGGTGTGGAGACTTAGAGACACCAAACCTTTGGTGTTTTGGAGAACAAATCCTCAAATCCTCAAAGAAGAAAAGGAGCACCAAAAGGGAGGAAATCACAAGGAAGATCCAAGGAGCAAGGAGGTGACTTGAAGGCCCTCCACTTGGGTGAATCCCTTGTGCAATCAAGGATGAGCTTCAAGGGTAAAGAATCTCTAAATTCTTATTCTCTTTAATATTGTTAAAGAGTCTTATGGTTCACCATATACTAGGCTTTGAAAGTCATGGGTTTTATGAATTGTTTTTGGATGCATGCCTACTTTAATTTGTTAATAGTTTGCCTATGTATTCAAATGTTCTTTACATGTTCTTAGCTAGGACATAAATTTTCCTTCAGGGGGGGAATAAATGGGGAAATTTGGCATTTAGCTCAAGTTGGGTTTGGCCTAAAGATTTTGGTTGTTATTGGAAGCCATAGTAGATGTTGTTATTGGAAGCCTTTGATATGAAGGTGCATATAGGAAGGCCTTTATTTATAGTAGAGAGAAAAAAAGAGATGTGTAATTGTGAGGTGTGTGTTATGCTACCCCATTATGCCATTATTTATAGTAGTAGAGAATGTAAATTCCTTACCCCAATAGGATTACAACTCTAATAGGATAATATCTATTCTAAGAGATATGGTAGAATCCCATAAGGATATCCCATATATGATAGGGTTTATGCAATCACATTCCTGATCTAATAGGACTGCAACAGTATTCTAATATTTTATTTTCAAAGTATTTTTCCAAAATAAAACATTCAAATAGATTTGTATGTGACATTATGAATCTAAAAAAGGAAATTCAAATATTTAAATGGTATCGTGTGTGGTCTATATTCTATATATTTGATTTACTCAAACGTAAAGTTTGATCGCACAGTTAGACAAAAATGACGCTTTATCACAGTGACGGAAAACAATAATGTTTATATACCTTGATAACACTTTATCACAACGCCTATGATGCCTAATTTAATTTGAAAGAGATTGAATTCAGAGAGAATTTTGAGTGAGAAATTGCGATTACCAATTTCCTTGATTCACTAGACTAATTATAGGAGAGTCTCGTCGTATGTAGCTTGCTAATAAGTTACATGTCATGTTTGACAAACCTCTGTTGTTTTGCTAAGATGATGCAAACCTTACTGAACAAACAACTTGAGCAGCTATATGATTGTATGTGCAATCTTTGGAAAATAGGGTCGTCAGAGCAAGGACACCCAAGGAAGACTCCATAGAATTGACCTCTGCCTCCTTGTGCTCGAAAAAAGGCACAGTGACAGGAGTACAGACATGGGCCAAAAGGACATCTTGATATATACCTAGGCTAAAGACCTAAGACATATAGGGCAGGCAGAGGTTAGCCCAAGTTTCATGTGTAGTATGCTCACGATGTTAAAGATTTGTGGTTGTAGTGGGTTAGATCTACCTCTTATTACTCGTATTTCCATGGTGGTTATGTGCTTTTAGGCAAACTAGTGGCTAAGTTGCCTTTCTTGGCTAGATTTGTGGAAGCTTCTTCGGATGCTACAAATGTCTCTAGAAGTGTCGTAGTCATTGTTGTGGAGTTGAGTTGATTGGTGATTCACTTCTTGGATTAGTTAGTTTTTTCTATTGTCGTATAAAGGATCTGTTGTGTATTGGATCATGTTACTTCAACAAGTGATGTGGCCTTCTTGTTCCAACCGTGGTTGATGTGGCCTCACTGCTTTAGAGACAGTTTTATGTGTGCATTCGGTGGCAAATATGTCGCCCATATCATTTTTGTGAAAGACTTGTATCGTTCTGTGTCTAGTTCCCTTAGTTCTCGTGGTAGCCTTGTAGGATTTTATCTCATTTGTACTTTTGTGAATTTCCTTCTAGAAAAAAAAGAAATTGGTCACCGAGAATATGTACGCATATAGCACCTCTTGTATTTGTTTGATTCTTGTTAATAAAATCTCTCTATTTTGCTTGTAAAAAAATATGTTTCCAATTTTGTTTAAAGAAGAAACAATTTTTATTGCAAAGAAACAATAAATATATAGGAGCAGACAAGAAGTCCGCAAAATCACAAACAAAAAAGAGGATATATAGGAACATCGCCCTGAAACTTAGAAACAACGAAAACTCAACATAACATTAGTGCGCATTCATGCTTCCAATCACAACCAAAAGAAAAATAGTTGGAACATGTGCATAGTAGATGAACACGGAATCTCATTATGTTCTACACTTTTTTCTCTCTTCAACTTGTACACCTGTGACAGCTTTACCATCAGTTTCATCACTTTCGATCTTCAGTGAATCAACAGGATTTTCAGCATTCGTTGACAAATTTTTTGACTGAGCTTTCTGGTCAGGTGATTTATCATTTTGAACTCGGTCATTCGGTCCATCCCTAGATATCACAGCTCCATCTTGGACCTGATCTGCCAGAGCACAGCCCGGCTCAGCATCCAGGTTACAGCTAACACCATTGGCCTGTCTGGATAACATTGCATCACTAGTTGGAGTGTGCTGACTTACCTGAGGAAGAATTTTTGAAGACCGAGGGCGTGTGGTGCTAGGTGTAGCAGCAATCAGTGGTGAAGCTAGGATTTGCCGAGGGTAGGGGCAAAATTCAAAAGAGTGTAAGGTTCAATCGAAGTGGTTGCTTTTCACATTGAAAAGTGCAAAGTTTTGAGTCAATATTCATAGCAGAAAATAGTCTCTCCACCAAAATGGTTGTAAGCAATAATATCAAAATCAATGTAAGAAGCTTAAATTGGCTAGGATTAGATCCTAAAAAATGTTAGGCGTTAGTGAAAAAGTGGACTAGGACCTAGCCACTATGTGCCTAGGCGAGATCTAGACAGGAGCCTAGATGGATTTAAATTATCGTAAAATAAGCATTAAACAATATTTACATTATTTTTAAAAAGTAATACAGTATTTATAGATAATGTGAGAGTTTAAGATAAATACGTTGGAAATCTTAAAAGAGAAAACAAAAATACATACAAGAATATAAAAAAAAGATAAAAAAAAGGAGAGAAATGGGTTAATAAACCACAAAAAAAAAAAGGGGCCAGAAGAGAAAAAAAGAAGATAATACTTGAGTACTAATTGGGAGTACCCAATATACACATTCACTTATGTGGCACAATGAAACAACGACACCTGTCTTTATTTAAATATCCCAAACACAACCAAACATAATTTATTCCTGTAGCCAAACACTCACTTTCTTCCTCGCCAAAGCACATAATCAGACAGACATTTTCATTTTCATATCTTAAAAAATCATGGCAATCTAACTATGGTGGAAGATTCCATTTCCAGAATCCCAATTTGGTAATCCTAAAATTTGGGTTCCTTGATTTTCATACGGAGAGGACGATGGCTCGTGGGGTTGTCGGTGATTGTGTGACGAGGATCGTGGCCATTGGCGGTGGGAATTCTCATTTCTGATGAGAGTGGAGGGGCTAAACTAGCGCTCTTAGGCGTGTTTTCTGGCGAAGGGAGTGGCAACAGCCACTCCTCGCTCTCACATAGCTTCGCCACTGGCAGCAGTGGATGACGGGGTGGAAAGTGGCGTAGCAGCCGAGCAGTTACACATTATATGTACACTAGGATGAAGTTCTAAGTGGGTAGACATGCCTCCAGGTTTAACAGATTGAGTAGAAAAACCACTTGTATGCATGATATGGACATCATTCTTTGCCTGAGCAGCCTTGAGAAATGATGCAGTATCTGAAGGAAAAGCAATGTGCGCCCTAACAGTAATTGTAGCAACTCTTACCGTACTATCAATAAGCTTCTGTGTGGAGCCAAAAAATAATCGAGAAAAATATGGAGGCGACACATGGATTCTAAGGTAAACAAAGAAAAAATTACCCTCGAGGCACACCTAAGCTTCTACGTGCAAGCAACAGACAATCATGACTCAATCAAGGTCAAAAGTGCTCAAAATAGGTAATCATTCAAAACTTATTTCATCAATCCTCATCAAATCTTCTCCACAAGGTAACCCCCAAATCATTCATTTCAAATTATATTAATTAGCTAATTAATTGATTTATTACTCAATTAATTTATTATTTAGCTAACAAATCATGAATCACACCCAAAAAACCATCCCAGTGGTCGGTCCCCATCCTTCCAAAG
Organism: Pyrus communis; assembly: GCF_041283825.1. Lineage (NCBI taxonomy): Eukaryota > Viridiplantae > Streptophyta > Magnoliopsida > Rosales > Rosaceae > Pyrus > Pyrus communis. The sequence continues at coordinate 4,763,711 of NC_142579.1, read as the reverse complement.
GAGCCAGCCATACCCTTAGGGGTGGTTCGGTATGGGATACCATACCGAAACTAGTATCCCGAATCCCAAACCGAAATTTTTCGGGACGGGAATTTGAAGACCAATCCCAAACCAAATTTTCGGGAATCCCAAATTTCAGGAATCCCGAAATATTTTCGAGATTTTGGGACAAATCGGGAATCCCAAATTGAAATATGAAATTATGAATTGTTCTTCAAATATATAATTCAAGAACACATTCATGAACTAGGAATTTCATTTCATTCACACTACCATTTAATTGAACACTAGCATGCTTGACTCTTTTTATCATAGTCAAAATTCAAATTAATTAAACTCTTTTTGCAATCTGTTGAGAGACAAAAGAATCAAGCCTTCTGAAATCATCAGCCATGACAGCAACAATAATAAAATCCACATGAATATCAAACAGAACATGAAAAATATGCAAGGTGTAGGGCATTCTAGGTTGCTGAGCATGAATTAGAAACTACTAGCATCAATTATAAAAGAATAATATATATATATATGTATAAATATATATATATATATATAATAATTAATATTATATATTTTCGGTTTGGTATGGGATTCCCGAAATATCGAGAAGCCAATCCCGAATCCCATACCGAAATTTTGGGATTGGTTCGGGATAGCATCCCGAAAATTTCGGGAATTTCGGTTTGGGAAATTTTTGGTTTGGGATCGGGATTTTTTCGGTTCGGTTTGGGATTTTCGGGAATTTTTTCCACCCCTACATACCCTTATAAATGCCACCTCATTTTCTCCAAAACTCAATTTCAACTCTCTTGCAAAATTCTCTAAATTCTCCAAATACTTTTCCCTCAAAATTCTAACTTTGGCGTCGGAGGTTCTTTAGCTAAAGCCAGCCCCCCCCCCCCCCCAACAAAAAAAAAAATCATTGTGGGCGCGTGATGCTCTTGGCCTTGACCTAAGGTGTTATTTGTTTTGTAGGTGCAATTTTGTCCAAGAACAAGAAGGAAGAAATATGCATCCATAAATTGGTGCTCTCATTGAGAGTCTTGATCAAACACTCGTAGAAGATTCTCTCATTCAAGGTTTTTTATTTTCTTGTTCATTTGTAGATTTTTCATATGTTCTTATTCTTGGAATTTTTTCTAAAAATTCTTTGATAAAATGTAAAAGAAAAGTACAATGGCAAAAGATTCGGAAACCTCAACGAACGGAAATTCCAACGTTCAAGGATTCAGACCGCAGCAATCTACAAGGCTCAACACAACGATGAGTGGAGCGGCACCACCCCCATGAGGCACCATCGTGGCAACCACCATGGTGGCCACCACGACAGTTACCCTCTACAAGGCTTACAACACCACAACCATGGCTCAAGATGTGCCATTCAACCCATATAGGTCCAAGCCTAAGGCGAAACGGCCCGAGCCACTCAAGCCCGACGCGAACCCAACGCGTTGCCAAGCTAAGCCCTATCCTCGCATCTACGTACACCATATGCCGAGCAGCCCACTTCTGCGGCCCAACCTACTCCTACGACCCAACATGCTCCCGTGGCCTCCCAAGCAGCCCAAATCGGTCCAAGATTAGTTCAACTGTCCCAGCTTCAAATTTCTGGGCTTACGATTGAACCAGGGGAATTTTCACCATATTTCTCCATGGATTTGACATTCCCCAACTCAAATCTCGCGCTCGGAGTCTACCACACTTCCACTGCTCAAAGATACACATTCCTTCCAAGCTCTTCCAACCCAAATGGAGAACCACACTTGTCTGGACATGTCATAGAATTGACAAGCGCTCTCGCACAGCAGACGACCTTGTGAATTAGCTTTTGCAACGCACCGAGATGCAACTTTCCCTAGACGAGGTGTCTCGAAGCATGACAAGGGCAGATGATGAAATTTTCCAGCAGTGTCCCGGCAAGTAACCCCTCAACCAGCCACGATCCGAGTGTTCTAGCAATTTACGCTCTCGCCTGGATCCTTGAGATAGTAGATACTCTCGTCTTAGCGTGCGAATGAGTGTCCACTCCTGATTAAGCCCACGGATGAGCATACGTTCACGGTTGAGGCCACACTCCGATTATCAACATGGACAACCTTCCAGGCGAAGTGTTTATACACAACTAGGCTCACAAGGAGCATTCTCTACCTTACATCGGAGTAGGCAGCACATCAGATGGAGAGAAGTAGTCACTCAATTCGGTTCAAGTTCAATCGGCAGCTTGCAAACAGCATAACTCAAGAAAATGTACCCATGTTTATTTTGATGAAGGTACCCATGTTTATATATATACACACACAAAATAGTATATTTATATTTTAATATTTTTAATCCCACAAATTATAGTTTTTTTATTTAAAATCTCATTTATATAAACAACTAAAATTTCTAATTTTTAATTTAAAAAATATAGTAACGTACATAGAAATAAATTATCATATTAATTTCAGGGACCTCGATCAAAAATTAAAAACCAACAAGGTTTCAATAAAAGAATATTTATAACTAAAGACCGCATCCAAAGTCTCCTGAGAAGAAAGAAGTGGTCTGAGGCTGAAGATTTGGAGTTGATTGCTCAGGTTTTTCTTTTTTTTCTATCACCGCAACTGGTTCTCAAGACTTATGTTTTGGTTTTGGCTTTATTGTTATTTCTTTTCATGTTCTGGTTCATTATTCTTTCCCATCTCTCTGTTTGTAATTTGATGCATCCAAAGGGGCATAAAGAATTCCTCCCAAAAAAAAAAATACAAATGAACATGAACATGATGTTTATGATTATGGTTGGTTGATGGTAGAAATTACAGAAACTTTTAGTAAACCTGCTGAAGTTTGGAGAAATGAACAACATAAACATGATGCTTATGATTATGGTTTAATAGGCACGAAATGACTTCCAAAAGTACATGAAGACCCAGTTCGTAGTAGAAGAAGAATCATAATAAACTTAAAACTAACTATGAAACGACTTTTAAAAATAGACTGAAGCATAAATGACATCTAAGAATGAAATAAATTAACATAAAGAGATGTAGATTTAATGCCAACTGCTCTAAATGACTTAATTTAATATAAACGAAAAAATATATACGTTTATATTCTTTTCCCAACTTGTCTTGGAGTCAAAGTGGGTGGGAGTGTTATTTGTGTTGAAGTTGTCAAAGAGTCTAGCTGTTAGGTTTCCTTGTTTCTAGGGTTCATTCCTTGGACGTGCTAATAACCCTCCTATACTTGAGGGACAAGTTTGTTATCTGTTTTGAATTAGTCGTTTACCACGATTCTAGGGTTGTTGTTATCGTGGGCTGTTATTCCTTTATTGATGTAAAGCTATTTAATAGCTGGTTGAAGTCTTTTAGTTCAATAAGAATGCTTCTGAGTTTTCAAGACTAAAATACTTTTTGTTCATATTCATACAAACTTCACGTAAACCTAGTTCAGTTTCAACATCTGGTATCAGAGCCCCATCACAGGGGCCTGACCAAAACCAGCAAACACAGTTGCTTACGTGAAAGAACAAGAATATGACGTCCGAGAACAGTTTTGTGCAACCGGCCATTCCAAGGCTCGACGGACACTACGATCACTGGAGCATGCTTATGGAAAACTTTCTGCGTTCCAATGAGTATTGGAACCTGGTGGAGACGGGGATCACTGCAGTCGCAGGAGGAGCGGACTCGAGTGATTCACAGAAGAAGGCACAGGAGGAACTGAAGTTGAAAGATCTTAAGGCCAAGAACTATCTGTTTCAGGCCATTGATCGTTCTATCCTTGAAACGATCTTGAAGAAGGACACGGCAAAGGACATATGGGACTCTTTGAAGCAGAAGTACCAATGGACTGCACGTGTGAAGCGAGCTCAGTTGCAAGCACTTCGAAAGGAGTTCAAAGTATTGCATATGAAGGTTGGAGAAACCGTCAATGATTATTTTGGGAGGACACTCACTATAGCTAATAAGATGAGGGTACATGGCGAAAGAATGGAGGATATAGTGATCATTGAGAAAGTTTTGAGGTCTATGACGTCAAAATTCGATTATGTGGTCTGTTCGATTGAGGAGTCGAATGATTTGGATACTCTATCCATTGATGAACTTTAGAGCAGTTTGCTTGTGCATGAACAAAGGATGGGTCAACATGTGATGGATGAACAAGCTCTCCAAATCACCACTGGTTTCCAACAAGGAGGAAGGAGTGGTGGCCGTGGCTCCTATCGGGGAAGAGGTAAAGGAAGGGGTAGATTTGGGTTCGACAAATCTATAATAGAATGCTACAATTGTCACGAACTAGGACACTTTCAGTGGGAATGTCCTAAGAAGACTAGGGACTCCAATGCTCACTTTGCAGAAACAAGTGAGGAAATGCTGCTAATGGCGTTGGTGGATGACAAGGAAACTGAAACGGAGCAGATTTGGTTTCTTGACTCAGGATGTAGCAATCACATGTGTGGCAGAAATGAAGCATTTGTCAAAATAGATGCTAATTTTCGAGAGTCGGTCAAGCTGGGAAACAACTTCAGTCTCAGTGTGCAAGGAAAGGGAAAAGTACGAATAGAGGTGCATGGGATCATGCATGTGATCACAGACGTTTTCTTTGTCCCTGAATTAAAGAATAACTTGTTGAGTATTGGTCAACTGCAAGAGAAGGGACTCGCAGTGCTCATGCAACATAGAAAGTGTAAGATTTTTCACCCTGAGAAAGGTCTCATTCTCGAAACTGAGATGACATATAACAGGATGTTTGCCTTGAATGCTCGCTGCCCAGGAAATGAACAAAGTTGTCTTTCCATGACAACCACAGATCAAGCTGATCGCTGGCATCGTCGATATGGACATTTAAGTTGGAGTGGTCTGAAGGTGTTACAACAAAAGAACATGGTTAAGGGGCTGCCAAAGCTCAAAGCTTCTCAAAACGTGTGTGAAGGCTGCCTTGTGGGGAAGCAACATCGTGAATCTTTTCCTAGGGAAAGTACATGGAGAGCCTCAAAGATCCTACAATTGATACACGCTGACATCTGTGGTCCCATAAACCCAATCTCAAACAGTAAGAAGAGATATTTCATCACTTTTACTGATGACTATAGTAGAAGAACTTGGGTTTATTTCCTGGTGGAGAAATCAGAAGCTTTCACCGTGTTCAAAACATACAAAGCCAAAGTGGAGAAGGAAACTGGATCATTCATAAGAGGTTTGAGGACAGATCGAGGTGGTGAGTTCACATCAAATGAATTCATAGATTTCTGCAATGAGAATGGGGTTCAAAGGCAGTTAACAGCTGCTTATACGCCCCAACAGAACGGGGTTGCTGAACGTAAGAATCGAACCATCATGAATATGGTTCGATGTATGCTATCAGAGAAGCGAATTCCAAAGACCTTCTGGCCTGAAGCAGTGAACTGGGCTGTCCACGTGCTAAATCGAAGTCCAACGCTTGCAGTAAAGAGCAAAACACCTGAGGAAGCATGGAGTGGGCGCAAACCCTTAGTAGAGCACTTTAGGGTTTTTGGTTGCATCTCTCATGTGCACATACCAGATAGCAAGAGATTGAAGCTTGATGACAAAAGCCTCAAATGTATACTGTTAGGGGTAAGTGAGGAGTCCAAAGCTTATAGACTGTTTGACCCTATTTCAAATTAAATCATTATAAGTCGAGATGTAGTGTTTGAAGAAGATCAACTATGGAATTGGGATGACAGTCATGAGCAAGATATTCTAGCTGATCTTGATGAAGAAGCAGGTACTGGAGATGAAGGAAATGAAGAAGAAACTGCTGTTCATGGGTCAGATGACAATAATTCGTTTGAATCAGAAGAAGATGCCATAATTGAAGGCAGTGCACCTCCAGAGGGACGGACTCGAAGGCCACCAAGTTGGATGAGAGACTATGACACTGGTGAAGGTCTCTCTGATGAAGAAGGTATGAACTTGGCTCACTTAGCTTTGTTTACAAATGGTGATCCTACTAGCTATTGTGAAGCTGTGAAAAGTGAGAAGTGGAAACAAGCAATGGATAGAGAAATAGAAGCAATAGAGAAGAATCATACATGGGAACTGACTGACCTACCAACAGGAGGAAAAACCATTGGAGTCAAATGGATTTTCAAGACAAAATTGAATGAAAATGGGGAGGTGAACAAGTATAAGGCCCGGCTTGTTGCAAAGGGATATTGCCAACGATATGGAGTGGATTTTTCTGAAGTATTTGCACCAGTGGCACGAATGGATACAATTCGAATGGTAATATCCATTGCTGCACAAAGGAGCTGGAAAATTTACCAACTCGACGTCAAAGCAGCTTTCTTGCATAGAGAGATCAATGAAGAGGTTTTCGTTGAACAACCACCTGGATATGAACAGAAGGGAAGGGAAGGCAAGGTTTATCGTCTCAAGAAGGCACTATATGGGCTCAAGCAGGCTCCACGAGCATGGTATAGTCGAATAGAGGCATATTTTATCAAAGAGGGATTCAGCAAATGTCCCTTTGAACACACACTGTTTGTCAAGACAGCCAGTGAAGGTAAAATTTTGATTGTATGCCTATATGTTGATGATCTCATTTTTACTGGAAATGATAGTGTGTTATTTGAGAAGTTTAAGAGATCCATGATGACAGAATTTGATATGACTGATCTCGGGAGTATGAGATTCTTTCTTGGCATTGAAGTAACACAGAAACCAGATGGCATTTTTATAAGTCAGCGTAAATATGCACAGGAAGTGTTAGACAGGTTCAACATGGGTCAGTGCAACTCAGTGCACAACCCTGTGGTACCTGGATTCAAACTCACTCGTGATGAAGGGGGAGCAAAAGTAGATAACACACTGTACAAGCAAATGGTTGGGAGTCTTATGTATTTAACAGCTACACGACCTGATCTTATGTACGTTGTAAGTCTAATTAGCAGGTATATGGAGAATCCCACAGAGACACATTTGTTGGCAGTCAAAAGGATCTTAAGATACGTGAAGGGAACTGGTGACTTTGGGGTATTTTACAAGAAGGGAGGAAATGAAGAACTCATTGGCTATACAGACAGCGATTATGCTGGTGATCAAGATGACAGAAAGAGTACTTCAGGTTATGTATTTATGATGAATTCAGGAGCAGTTTCATGGTCCTCGAAGAAGCAATCAGTGGTCACTCTTTCTACTACTGAAGCAGAATTCATTGCAGCTGCTTCAAGTTCATGTCAAGTGGTGTGGATAAGAAGAATTTTGAGTTGCTTGACTCTGAGGCAAACTGGTCCAACAAAGGTTTACTGTGATAATGTATCAACCATTAAGCTGTCAAAGAATCCAGTAATGCATGGTCGCAGTAAACATATAGATGTAAGGTTTCATTTTCTTCGAGATCTTGTCAAGGATGAAGTAGTGGAGCTGCTGCAGTGTTCTACTCAGGAGCAGATTGCAGACGTGATGACAAAACCACTGAAACTTGAAGTATTTCAGAAACTGCGAGACCAAATGGGTGTATGCAGATGGCCTGGAATAAACTGAATCAACAGTATTCAGTTTAAGGGAGGAAATGTTGAAGTTGTCAAAGAGTCTAGCTGTTAGGTTTCCCTTATTCTAGGGTTCATTCCCTGGACGTGCTAATAACCCTCCTATACTTGAGGGACAAGTTTGTTATCTGTTTTGAATTAGTCGTTTACCACGATTCTAGGGTTGTTGTTATCGTGGGCTGTTATTCCTTTATTGATGTAAAGCTATTTAATAGCTGGTTGAAGTCTTTTAGTTCAATAAGAATGCTTCTGAGTTTTCAAGACTAAAATACTTTTTGTTCATATTCATACAAACTTCACGTAAACCTAGTTCAGTTTCAACATTTTGGTTTATGGGCCATTAATCACTCTGTCTATGCCCTTCGTATTAGAGGGGAATTAATTAGTTGGCATTCTAATTTACTCGAGGTTTCGTTTCCTTTTTTGTGAAAAAAATAATATCTCATGACGATGACCTAGAGTTTGAATTATCCCTTGGCTCTGGTCCTTTTATCTATTTTTTACTTCGGAAAAGAGAATCCCTTGGTTGTTGTCATTTAAAGTGATGTAATTGGACTTGAGTATTATTACTTGGATAAATTTTGTTTATATTTGTTGAATTTATAGTCTAGTTGTCATATTGTAGTGGAATTGGAAACTGAAATAAGAATTGGATAAACATATCATCCTTTACTTGCACATAATAGTCTGGTTACATTTCTACACAAACGCATCATCATCATTAAAGGTATGACATTATACCACTTCTTTACCATACTCCGTACTTCATTTGTAGCTCGTGTCGACGTGCTAGTATACATTATTTGACGATTTTTGAATAAATTGAGTTGTTAATTCATAAGTTACTATTAGTGATTAATTTATGTATATTATCGAAGTTAAGCTGAATTGATCAATGCCTAGACTCTGAAGATTCTTCTATGGTGGAGTTGTGTAGCTGCCATATAGATGTAACTGCACATCTAGCAACCGTGTGTAAATGATACTGATGACTTTTCTACTGCATTCAAATTAGAGGCCATGTTAGTAAACCAGTCTGTTGTCATCTAGTTCGGTTAGATGTCTGGGTTTTACCCAGGTTTCCCGGGTTCAAATCCTGGCAACGGATTTCCATTTTCGTATTTGAATATAGGGTAAATTACAAAAAATTATCTCAATTATTGGGTCAATTACAGTTTCATACATTCTTTTAAACATTTCAATGTTATACCTCAACTTATAAATTTGTTGCAATGTCAGACCTCTGTTAATTTTTCTGTCAAATTGATTGTTAAATGCTCACGTGGCTTGAGACGGGGCCCGCTTCCTATTAAAAAAGTATTTAAATATTAAATAATTTAATTTAATAATTTTTTTAAATGGGGGACCCACCCTTACAAACCCAACCTTCCTTCACCACCCGTGTCCTCCAACTCTTTTCTTCTACCCCATCTCCACCCCCCCCCCCCCACCCCATCTCCACCCCCCCCACCCCACCCCACCCCCCCCGGGAACTCCACTGTGACTCCCCCTAGCCCTTATCCTCCCCACTCGATCGTCTTCTCCACCTAACCACCTTTGCCAAATTCTATTGAAGTCTTCCCACTTCTGCAACTACCCAAAACCCCTAAATGCCCTCAAATCCTAGACTAATTACTTCCTCCTCCAACTCTTTTCTTCTTCTCCTATGGGCTCTGAGAAATAGGGCTGGGGTTTGTAGGGGTGGGTCTCCCATTTTAAAAAATTATTAAATGATTTTATTTTTTTAGTTTTTAATAATTAATTAAATTTTTAATATAAAGTGGGCCCTACCTTAAGTCACGTCCGCATTTAACGGTCAATTTGACAGAAAAGTCAAGTAAAAGATTATAGACAACTAGACTATTCATCAAATATAAACAAAACATATCCAAGTACAAATACTCGAGTCCAATTACATCACTTTAAATGACAAAAACCAAAGGATTCTCAAAGTATAAAATAGATAAAAGACCAGAGCCAAGGGATAATTCAAACTCTAGGTCAGAGAAATTATATTTTTTTCAAAAAAATAGGGAAAAGGAACCTCGAGTAAATTAAAATGCCAACTAATTAATTCCCCTCTGATACGAAGGGCATATACAGTGATTAATGGCCCATAAACCACATAACACTCCCACCCACTTTGACTACAAGACAAGTTGGGAAAAGAATATAAACGTATATATGTTTTCATTTATATTAATTTAAGTCATTTAGAGCAGTCTATTTTTAGAAGTCACTAGAAAATATGCCCGCGCGTTGCTGCGGGACTTGAATGCACCAGCCTAAACTGCATGAATAAGACACATTTAACCTGAATAAATTAAACATAACCATGAATGGACAGAGGAATAGATGAGTGAAAATGGTCGGTAAGATAAGCAGCTTAGTTTTTATATACATTCAACATAGCTGATATGAAAAGACATTGTATAATTAACAGGACAAAATTGAACGTTCTTGATTACAAAAGACGTGGTTGCAAAAAATTCTCTGTTTTCATAAGAAACAGAAGCAACATTCAACCAATTTACATAATAAGAACCGTAAATTGGCATCGCGACAAAAGGGGATCGACTAAACCAGGTTGAATCAGAGAACTACTTCAAAGTTCAGATAGAAGTAAAAAATCAAATGAGCTACAGGCTTAAGGTCATAACCACAAATGAATGAAGGGCTATTAACTTAAACATTTATAAATAACCGTCAGTCCCTAGCTATTATGCATGCCACTAATGAAAGGAGGGATCACCATTTGTTAAGGTACCTGGAATTCACCAATACCAGGATATTTCCAACCATGCCGTTCAGGATAAGAAGGATACCATAGCTCTCCACACGGACCTAATCCAACTTCAATTTCTGATATCATTCCTTCCTCAAAAAACTCATCAAATTCAACTCTGAAGCTCCTCATGTAGTCGAAGTAAACCTGCATTGGTTCCATTATAATATAACAGAATAGAAACTCTCAGCATTAAACAGTAAGAATGCATAGGGTCTGATTCTTAGAGAAATTCTTCCATTTTCATCCGAGTCTCACCGATTAAAACTTTCACCCAAAAAAAACACTCTCTGATCAAACGAAAACTCCAAAACCAATTCTATGGTTGATTCAACAGGTTTATACTATAAAGAAAATAACGATACAATATGGATACCTAGTCTTGTTTTGGTGGAAAAGAATCTTGTTTTATACCAGTTGGAAAACAATGCCTTTGTTTGATACAATCTGGTCTTGGTTAAAATCTAGTATCATTTACAGAAAGGGGGAAAAAAAAGTAGTAGCAATATACCCATAATACGCTGCAACATGCTTGCATTTCTCCGCACCAAGTGTGGTTAATCATGTCAGCATCCAGAATCACAACCCTGGGCCTGATAAATAAAGCCAACCAGATACTCGAGATCAAAAAAGGTGAAACTACATGCATGGAGAACTAAAAATAAGATAGAAGTCAGTTCTTTGCAAAACCAACAATTGCATTTACCAAAAAATGAAATAAAAATAAAACCCAACAACCAAAAAAGAGGAGCATGTGCAATAGCAGTCATGTAAGAGTTCAGTTCGAAATTTCAGATTAACCCATTACATCATTTCTATAAAAAATATTCCAATTATGGCATTATCATTGAGCAAAATTAACATGTTGGCAGAAAAACAAATCTTATGAAAACGGTGTGTGGATTTATAGTTAACCAAAGCATTGATTATAAAACTGACATCTAACTGATCAAAAGAATAATCTTTACATTGATAACATACAAATGCAAAGGTGATATCAAGTTTTTCAACTGCTTCCCCACCCCCCCCCCCCCCCAAAAAAAAAAAAAAAAAAAACCAAACATTTATAACTTGTAAGTGGTCTTGCTAACTACACCTTAGGTTAAGTCCCAAACTTACAATATTTGGACGTATGATGGTGAAACTGTAACATTGTTCTTTGCATCCAACATTAATTCCTTGAAATATATGTAGTAAAACTTGGATCATCTACTTTTATCTCAAGGATTACCACAACTGTGTCTTTCAAATTTTATCTTCTCCATTACTTTCCAGCCAAAAGAAGAAAAAAAAATAGGAAACTACACACATTTGATAACAGAAACAGAGATCACTTCCATAACCTGTTGGGATAAAAATGGCATCACACTGCCGGATAAAACACAAATGTTTGTGTTGAAATCTATGCAGACTCTAAACTAATTACAACTGATATAAGGTCAGATTCACATAGAATAGAAATGGCAAGTGCAACATACTTGTGTGAAACTGGACATACCCAGGTCACAACATAATCAAATGTCATTGGAGTTCCTACGTACAACCCGCCATTCTGCTTGCCTATTGACAGAGTACAATTCTTTGACCCAATGATGCAAAAGTAGTTGCTTGGTTGGACAAAATTTATCCATGTGTGTTTAGTTTCTTCTCTCATAGTTCCATCTGTGTTTAGTTTCTTTCATCCAAATAAAACTATAAACTGTTTCTATGGTGAGGTCACTCCTACAATAACGCATTGAGAGCTGACTTATTATATATTTTTTAGTTTCCTCTAATATCTTAAACTAAGTAGAGTAACAAGTGTATGGTAAAAAGGTTCGTGTCTTATCTGATATTATTGTTTAAAATTATTTCAATCATTTAATTGACAAACATTTAGACATAATCCAATCTTTCATCTCATCCTTTATAAGCATTTGATGAGAAAGAAAATGGTTGAAATAACATTTAAAATTTGTTTCCAGTGTTGCAGAATATATGTGTGATTGTTTAGGTAGACAGCATACAAAGTTCATGATTTTGCATTGAAAACTAGAAATTGAATCATAAAATGTCCATTTTCAACTTTTTCCAGTGTTGCAGAATATATGTGTGATTGTTTAGGTAGACTGCATACAAAGTTCATGATTTTGCATTGAAAACTAGAAATTGAATCATAAAATGTCCATTTTCAACTTTTTCCAGTGTTGCAGAATATATGTGTGATTGTTTAGGTAGACTGCATACAAAGTTCATGATTTTGCATTGAAAACTAGAAATTGAATCATAAAATGTCCATTTTCAACTTTTCAAGGGCATAACCATGAATGTTTATAGGGGTTGGCAAAGTGTTATTTTCAATTAAACTCACATTAAATACCAAGTTGGACGTAAATCTTATGAAAAAGTATCTTTTTTTATTTTAATTTAACAAATGATAATATTGACACTAAGAAATGGAGGAGTGGGTTAAGAATTATAATGGGCTAGTTATAATAATGTGGTTCAACTTTACCTTTGATCAGAATTGAACCTAAGACCTCTCATTTAAAATGAATAAGAATACTAATAGACCGTAGTAGTAAGTGGCAGAAAAAGTATCAAGGTTTTCTTTTTTAAATAAAATAAATTATAAATAAAAAAAATAAAAACTTGATAAAGAAAGAAAAATACCAGTCCAACTAATTTTAGGATAGACCACAAGTTTTATTGCAAGTGGGCCACAAGTTTCTTATAAAATTTTAATAGGTTCGTTAGAGGTCCAAAGTTGTCTTTTTGGGTTTAGGGTTTTAGAAGGTTCGTCAAGGTTTGGGGTTAAGAAATTGGGTTTAGGATTTTAGAAAGTCCTTCGGATGAGCTTAGGGTGTAGGTCTTGGCTTTTGGATGGAGCCCAAGAATCCACGAGCTAACCATACGCCCTAAAAGATTAACATAGTCAATAGTTTTTGTATTTTCTTAAAAAAAAATTTGTATGCATGTTGGTCACAATTTATTGGGAACGTTAATAATGTATATGGTCTTAGGATAATTGATGAATGCCCAAGAAAAAAGGGAGGACATGTTCACCAAAGCGCCTATGATGCTTATGTCAGAAAGAGTTTGAAAGAAACTGAATTCAGAGAAAAATTTGAGTGGGAAATTGCGATTACCAATTTCCTTGATTCACTAGACTAATTATTGGAGAGACTCGTCGTATGCAACTTGCCAATAGGTTATAGGTCATGTTTGACAAACCTTTGTTGTTTTGCTATGATGGTGCAAACCTTACTGAACAGACAACTTGAGTAGCTCTATGATTGTATGTGTGATCTTCGGAAGATGGGATCGTCAGAGTGGGGACACCCAATGAAGACTCAGCCCAAAAAGGGCACAGTGGCAGGAGTACAGACATGGGCCAAAAGGACATCTTGATATATACCTAGGCTAAAGACCTAAGACCTATAGAGCATGCAAATGTTAGCCCAAGTTTCATGTGTAGTATGCTCACGACGTTAAGGGTGTGGGCAAGATTTGTGGCTGTGGTGGGTTAGATCCACCTCCAATTACTCGTATTTCCATGATGGTTATGTGCTTTTGGGCAAACTAGTGGCTGAGCCGCCTTACCTGGCCAGATTTGTGGAAGCTTCTTCAGATGCTACAAATGTCTTTAGAAGTGTCGTAGTTATTGCAATGGAGTTGAGTTGATTGGTGATTCACTTCTTGGATTAGTTAGTTTTTTTTATTGTCGTATAGAGGGTCTATTGTCTATTGGATCACGTTGCTTCGATAAGTGTTGTGGCCTCGTTGTTCCAGCAGTGGTTGATGTGGCATTACTGCTTTAGCGACGGTTCTATGTTTGTGCCTAGTTCCCGTAGTTCTCATGGTAGCCTTGTAGGGAGTTTTATCTCATTTGTACTTTCGCTAATTTCTTTCCAGATAAAAAAATTGGTCACTGAGAATATGTACACATACAACACATCTTGTATTTGTTTGATTCTTGTTAATAAAATCTCTCTATTTTGCTTGTAAAAAAAAAAATGTTTTCAAATATTTTTTTTCCCGAACTATTTTTTGAGAATAAAACATTCAAATAGATCTGTAAGTGACATTAAGAAAATCTAAAAAAGGAAATTTATATATTTAAATGATATCGTGTGTGGTCTATATTCTGTATATTTGATTTGCTCAAACATATGCACCTTGGTGCATATTCAATTCTCATTGATTTCCTTCCACCTGAAGAAGAAAAAAAAACATTTAATATATAACCAACTAACCTTATCATTTATGGTAAAAAAATTCACATAGTTAGACAAAGGATTAAGGACAACGAGAATAACTTGATGTAAGCTAGAATGTTTTCTTTATTCTTATCGAAATTAAACTCAACACCGTCAATATAATTAACCTAATTTGTAAAGGATGAGTTATAACACCACAATGTGTTAATACCAAGCATTCTTAGAAGATACAAACTATAAATTTTAAGAGTTAATAGTATACCATGTTATTTTTAGACTTCACATATACATTTTTCTTTTCACACAACGATATTTTACATTTAAAAAGTGTGAAATTTTGATCAAGTCACGCAATGAGTTATCTCAGAAGCAAAATACATAGGAATAGTTTACAACAACCTTGCAAGAACAAAGTTTAGAAGCAAAACTCCTCTCCTTGATTTTTCTTGCTGTTGTACCTCTGCTTCATCCTTAAGGTTTGCAGCTTCCTCAGCCATCCTACAAAGCCAAAATGTGAAATATGACTTTCATAATTCGATTGTTTTAGAAATTTTGTCCTGCGGGAACTCTTAAGCAGAATTATTCAAATAAATTCCAACAAGTATTAGAATAAAACACAACAATTACAAAAATCAGTCGTGCATACCATATCATGGAACACTTAGAACACCTTTAGAGGTTTGAAGAAAAAAATTTAACAAGGAAATGCAAATTTTAATTTTCAAAAACTTCATCTGAGTGATGGATTATCGAACTACAAAATCAAAACTTGCAAACCCTAGTGTCAATGGAAATACATGTGAGAAAAATAAAGTATGCATACATAACTATACAGTTTCTAGCAGCAGTTTTCATATTTAAAGAGATTATAGAATAAATGGACAAATCATTGAAATTCGAAGACGGAGGTTTCAACAAATCTTTGGGACTCACTCCTCTATTTGATGTTCATATTGAGCACATAGTTCATGTAATTCTGCTGTTTCTTCAAACTCATACTCAATACCCTGCACCAGTTGTTTAAAATGTGTTCAAGACTCAAGAGTAGTGATATGATTGTGTTAGAATGAAGTCCTAAGATACTTTTCCATCTTTGAAGATGAAATAAAGGGAATGCCATTTCCAATTCAGAGTAACAATTATACTAATCAATCAGTTTACAAGTATACATGTAAATTACCGGATACAAAAGGTTCCATCAAGTAGTTCATCTGTAGAATCTTAATATAAAACAAATACAATTTTAGCCTATTCATTCATGAGAGACTGCGAAGAGTAACATTCAAATTATGACACTACACTAGTGAGTAGCAACACTTGCAAACCTTTCGGCGCTGACGTTTGGTCAGATTCCCTTTTTCTTTTGGCAGTGGCTACTAGCGGCGGAACTAGTGGGCCCTCAACCTTCCACTATCTCTCCATCGCTTCGACAGCTTGGTAGTTGCGGAAACCAGAATATTGTGGCTGACTGAGTCTCAATGTGAACCTCTAACATATATTTTGCCTAGGCCATCTTCACTGATAATGTCATGAAGGCTGTCTGGGAAACCTGGTGTCCAAACGACTAGATCACCACCTCGAACACTCAGCTCTTCACTCTCAGACACCGCCATTTTCGCAAGCTCATCGACTGCCCTATTCGTTTCGCACCATGCATGTGTGACATGACATCTCTCAAACTTCCCCATAAGATCCCATACAAGCCTCAAACAGTTGGTTGCCTCGAGACCGTAAGCTTGTTCCTGGTTAACCGTCTTGACGACACTCAGCGAGTCGAACTCTACCAATATCGTTGGAATCCCAAGGCGTAATCCCACATCAAGACCTTTACATATTGCACATAGCTCTACTATAAAGATATTGTTATTGGGAGCATTTGATATGAAGCCGTAGATAGGAAGGCCTATGTGATCCCTGAATAGGCCACCGTACCTGGAGATTTCTCGCACCGATCTATCGGTGTTAAGTTTGGTCCATCTGAACGCTGGTTTATCCAGCAGCACAGTCTTAAGTGATTTTGTTGTGGTGGGACTTTGTTTCTTGGCACTTACATTTTCCTCTTTTGTATCATGACTTGGAGTGTTAACTAGGGCAGGAAACCAATCCCTCCGAATATTAATCTTTGAGTTATTTGTAGGGAAGAAAGAGTTGTGGTGGGAATATCAAACGAGGGCTGCTGCCATTACAAATGAGTATTTAGGGTGTTTAGCAAATAGTAACAATTACAACTAATGAGCAACTAATACTATGACTATATATAAAAGGGAGCTGTCCGAAACCTAGTAGGAAATGGAAGCTAACAAAACGGGAAGCCAAATGTTTGAAATATTTCCACGTGTTTGTGTAAAATGCTAATTAATTTTAGTTTTAACGATTTGTCGGTCACGGTGAGTTTCTATTTCTAACATTTTGTCTTAGCAAAGTCTGCTTGGTAGCTTGTTTAATGGAAACCAATGGCTCAATTGTAAGTATTTTAAAAATGACTGAAAGTACTTTCGTTGAAATGTTTTTGAAACTAATACTCGGTAAAAATCTAAGTGGATTGTGGAACAGCACTTTAAGTACTTCTTGAAAAAAAACACATATCTGGTGTTTCTTAAAAAAAAAAAAAAAAAAAAAAAAAAAAAAACCCTTAATGTGCTTTTAGAATCCAAAATCAATTTCAATAAAAACACTTTCAGTCATTTTAAAAATACTTCCAAACGAACTCCACGTCTATTCCACATGTAATTTAGGTACAAAATTCCAAATACAAACTCCTTCACATACTTTCACCGGTGGAATTTTATTATGTTGGAACTCCTTCCTTATTAGGGGCTAATCCAAGATTCTAATATCTCAGCATAAAGCATCCAAATTTTGACAGAATTTCGTCTAAATCATATGTGGATCCACCCATACTTCTGATATTAATGTTGTGGTTTTACAGATTCATGAACGATTTTTATACACTAAAACACAGTTCCTTCACAATACTTTTTGGGTTTGTTGGCTCTAAATGCATCTTAAAAAAGAATTACAAGCAAATTTTTGGGAATATCTTATACAGTGTATTGATTGAATCGACCAATTCTCATATAATTCGAGACTTTAAACATATTCTTAAACTTAATAAACGTATTGGTGGAGTTTATTCTTTACATCGCTCTACATTTAATTTCACTTTCAAAACATTATAAATTAGATTGGCATATGAGATGGGGAAGTGGGTCGCTTTTTTAGTCTCACTGTCTCTCATAAGCCCATGCAACCGATCTCACCCGTCTCAACGTGACAACTTCTTAATGAGTTGCTTACATGCCTGACCATATGACGCTCAAGCTGAAATTTATCTACCTCCATATAACCAAACTTTAATGTTATGTTTAGTTACAAATTCACGCTACATAGTTCGTTTTTATTTTCCTTTTTTCTAATGGATTGAAGGAGGGAAATTAGAACTTTATTAAAATATAAAAAAGAAACCCATGATTAACTGGACTTAAGAGCATTCAAATGTTTGTGTGGCCCAGATGTGAAAGCCCACATTTGTTTGAATGCTGCCTAAACCCTAACAAGCCAGAACGACGGTGTTCCTTCACTCTCTGATCTCCTCTCACTCTCTCCCAAATCCCCCGTCCCTCATTTCACATACGCTCACCCTCTGCCATGCCATCAATGGCGCACATTTCTCTCTCAAAACCCTACCGATGGCGACCTCGACCCTACAATCCTCAGTCCCTCACGCTCCTCCGCCTCTTCAGCTCAACCGAATCCCCCACCGGAGCCACAGCGGCAACCGAGTCCGCCACCGAAGCCCCAGCGGCAACCGAAGCTGTAGCCGCCGCCGAAGCCGCAGCCCCAGCCCAGACCCACGTCCCAAAACCTAAGCAGTACCGTCATCGAAACCCAGAGAAGACAGAGGACATAATCTGCAGAATGATGGCGAATCGGGCCTGGACGACCCGGTTGCAGAACTCGATCCGGAACTTGGTACCCGAATTCGACCACAACCTTGTGTGGAATGTCTTGCACGGCGCTCGGAACTGGGAGCACGCCCTCCAATTCTTCAGGTGGGTTGAGCGGTCCGGATTATTCAAACACGACCGCGAGACCCATTTGAAGATTATTGAGATTCTGGGCCGGAATTTGAAGCTCAACCATGCCCGGTGCATCCTTCTGGACATGCCGAAAAAGGGCGTGCAGCTCGACGAGGATCTCTTCCTTGCACTCATTGATGGCTACGGCAAGGCGGGCTACGGTAAGGCTGGCATTATTCAGGAGTCTGTTAAGTTGTTTGATAGTATGAAGGAATTGGGTGTGCAGAGAAGTCTCAAGTCCTATGAGGCTCTCTTTAAGGCCATTATGCGCCGCGGCCGGTATATGATGGCCAAGAGGTATTTTAATGCAATGTTGAGTGAGGGAATAGAGCCCGATAGGCATACTTATAATGTTATGATTTGGGGTTTCTTCATGAGCAAGAGGTTAGAGACCGCCAAGCGGTTTTATGAGGATATGAAGAGTAGAGGAATTTCCCCGGATCTGGTTACTTATAACACTATGATTCATGGGTACAATCGGTTTAAGATGATGGATGAGGCAGAGCAGTTGTTTGTGGAGTTGAAGGGGAGAAATATAGAACCTAATGTGATATGCTATACTACCATGATTAAAGGGTATGTTGATGTTGGGAGAGTTGATGATGCTTTGAGGTTGTTTCAAGAGATGAAGTCTTTTGGTATTAAGCCGAATGCTGTCACGTTTTCAACTCTGTTGCCGGGGCTTTGTGAGGCTGAGAAAAAGGATGAAGCTGTGAACCTGTTGAAGGAGATGGTTCAGAGGTATATTGCTCCCAAGGATAATGCAATCTTTGAGAAATTGCTATCTTTGATGTGCAAATCTGGGGATTTGGATGCAGCTGCTGATGTCCTCAAGGCAATGATTCGGCTGAGCATTCCCACAGAGCCTGGTCATTATGGTATCCTGATTGAGAACTTTTGCAAGGCTGGAGTTTATGATCGAGCAATCAAGCTGCTTGATAAGCTTATTGAGAAAGAAATTATTTTGAGGCCCCAGAGTTCTATCGAGTTGGAGGCTAGTGCTTATAACCCAATGATTGAGCATCTGTGCAACCATGGGCAGACTGAGAAAGCTGAAGTCTTTTTCCGGCAGTTGATGAAAAAGGGTGTTCAGGATTCAGTTGCCTTCAATAATTTGGTGTGTGGGCATGCGAAAGAAGGAAAGTCTGATTCTGCTTTTGAGATTTTAAGGATCATGGGTAGGAGAGGGGTCCCTGGAGAAGCAGATTCTTACAGGTTACTCATTAACAGCTACTTGAGTAAAGGTGAACCGGCTGATGCCAAAACAGCTTTGGACAGTATGCTTGAAAGCGGGCATATTCCAGAGTCACCACTGTTCAGGTCAGTGATAGAGAGTCTATTTGAAGATGGGAGGGTTCAAACTGCAAGCCGAGTAATGAAGAGTATGGTAGAGAAGGGGGTGAAGGAGAACATGGATTTGGTTGCCAAGATTTTGGAAGCCCTCTTTATGAGAGGTCATGTTGAGGAAGCACTGGGACGAATCGATCTACTTATGCAAAGTGGATGTACACCGCAGTTCGATAGCCTTTTATCTGTTCTTGCTGAGAAAGGGAAAACAATTGCCGCCCTCAAGCTGTTGGATTTTTGCCTCGAGAGGGATTGCAGTGTAGATTTCTCAAGCTATGATAAGGTGTTGGATGCTCTCTTGGAAGCAGGGAAGACTCTTAATGCATACTCAATATTGTGTAAAATAA
Source organism: Pyrus communis (assembly GCF_041283825.1). Lineage (NCBI taxonomy): Eukaryota > Viridiplantae > Streptophyta > Magnoliopsida > Rosales > Rosaceae > Pyrus > Pyrus communis. Next base: position 4,743,459 of record NC_142579.1, on the reverse strand, counting down.
TGGAGAAAGGAGAGGCCTCCGATTGGAGTAGCACCAAAGATTTGATTAAGAGCCTAAATCAAGAGGGTAACACGAAACAAGCAGATATCCTCTCCAGAATGATAAAGGGAGGGGAGAAAAGTGGTCAGAGCAAAAAAGGAAAGAATGAAGCTGTTGTTGCTTCCTGATTTGGCATATCTCCATAAGCAAGCCTTGAAGGAACTAGAAGGAGATGCCCATTGAACTTGTTAAATTCCATATTGGCGCTTGTGATGGGTGCTGGGCATTCGGAAACAACAGGAGGGACAGTGCTTGGTCGGAGTTGTACTAAGCCGCATTAGTTTTTGGTTAGGTGAGATTTTCCTTTTTATTCGCCGGTTTCATTGTTACTTTGTTGGTTGCAACAATGTTTTTGTGCCTTGCAAGTTGAAAGTTTTGTTACCGAATTCAAATAAAGCAGGTCCTGTTCATAGTTATGCTGTTGTTACCATACTCTCAAATTGCTGTGACATTGTATTGGGTAGTTATTACCCCTCTGCTTTTTCTGGAGGGCAAAGAATGAACAATTCTAAAGACCTTAAATAATTATGTTCCGCAATCCTTTATTGTTTACGTGTTTCATCGCGTCGCATATATTTTACATTTCAATCGATGTTTATGTATAAAACGAACTGAGATTATTAAGTGCGAGTGAAGGACGATATGTTTATCCAATCAAAGTTTGAAACAGTACGTGTTGAGTAATCGAAGGCCATACAAAACATAGCAATACAGAATCCAAAGTTAAACCACAATGGGGATGGTGCCTAACAAGTAATAAGAGATTAAAAAGCAATCGCGTTTATCCAGTAATTTCTTCTTCTTCTTCATCTTGATGATCCTTGTCGTCGAACATGATTCTTCTTTGTTTCCCGGAGGGTGTGTCGTTGGGGGTTTGATTGATGTCGGAAACTCATCGACTTTAATAAACGGCATCCCAAAAGGGTCTCTCTCTTTTTCATCACAACCAAAAAACCGATCGTTAGCGGCAAGGAGCTTATTACTCAGCTGACTAAGCGCATTCACTTCTGCGTCCGAGGTCTCCAGTTCGAATTCCCCATCCCACGGTATTTTTTGTGTAAAAGAACGACTATCAGCGGAGTGGTGATGATCACCTCCTGAAGAGTACTCTTTTTGAAAAGGGTCGTCCGTTGGATTGGACGTGGGAAGGTTACTTGTTTCCTCAACACTAATATTGGGGGGATTGTTAGGTAGTATAGGAAACACAAAATCTTCACCCGTATCTACGTCCAGCTTGCAGGGACTTTGAACAACGACCTTGTCACTGTCGAAAGCAAAAGATTCAGCAGCGAGATTGTCATCTTGATCGAACAATTTGTTTGAAACTTGAACAACATCATCGTCAATTCTTGCATGGTTTTTCGGAGGAATGGTTGGACGAGGGCTTGAAGATTGTCGGAAGCTCACTTTCTTTGTCTTCTTCAGAGAAAGTTGAGGTTCTACCTTAAAACTGAGAGGAAATATGGACGGTAGCCTGACATTCTTCATCATCTTCTTCATCATACCGCTGAAGAGATTTCTTTTCTTTTCGGAATTAGGAGTAGTGACGAACTCATTGGACATGGGAAGCTTGTATCTAGGAGATGACTCAATTTCTTCGACCATATTTACTTGACTTGTAAACAGTTGACAAGCCAACCTGTTGGAGCACTTGAAAAACAAAGTTTGATCAATATAGTGTTTTTGATTCTCTAAGTTCATATATATAGCTTGCAAAGAAGTTAATCTCACCTAATCTTTTCTAGTTTTTATTGCCTATAATGCGTATGTTTTCCAATTAAATCAGGTTTAGATTAGTTCAATCTTGTGGATAACATTCCTCTCTCTCTTCTAGGTTTCCTCTTTTGTTTTTGTCTTCTTGGCTCCCCTTCTATTTCAGGGAAGTTTTGATCACAAAATTCCCGCCAGGAATGGGTTTCCTCTTTTGTATTTGCGCGACACGGAAACGACAATACCCAGAGTTTGACCGGATTTGACCGGAGTCAATTCCTTCAGTCAGGCGGAATAGAAATACCGCCAAATGGGTGGTATTTTTTAGACCTAGCATTCGTGTCGTGTTTCTCGTGTTCATATCGTTTTCATGTTATATGCGATAACTTAACGGGTCGTGTCGTGTAATACCCGTTAAAGTAAACAGATAATATGATCCAACCCGAAATCAACCCGTTAATATTATCAGGTGATATGACATAACCTGTTACCTATTAACAAAAATATATTTTAAATCAATCAAAATGAAAATGAAAAACATAATTTGACCCAAAAAAATGTAAAACATAATACTAAATTAGTATATACATACTAAATTTCGGAGTTGACCCCTTCATGAAAGTTGCAAAGTTTTTCGTTATGAGTGATTACATTTTTCACACTTCTACAATAATTATTATTAATTTTATTAATTGTGCACTCAAATAAAAAACTCTGTTCATGAGATTTGGAGGGTTTTAAAAATCTAAACGACCATGTAATCATTGTCTAAGCGTTGTGGATGCAATTATGAACATTTATTATGCTTTCATATCTTTCAGACTTATACATTAATGATTATGAATTTTGTTTATTTTAAACTCCCTTAAAAATACTATTCATGAGAGTTTGTATGGTTTTAAAAATTCAAATGATCATATACCTATCCTCAAAGTATTGAGGATGCGACTATGGGCGTTTGCATTTTTTTTTTTCATATTTTTCGCACATGTAAATTAATTATTATAATTTTTTAAATGTGTTTGGTATTTTTAAATTACTTGATATTTTTATTTTTAATGTGTTTTTATTTTATAATTTTTAATCTCAATATTTGCCTATAATATACTATAAAAATAAATAAATAAATAAAACTTAAATTTTAAATTTTATATAGAATAATAATTAATAAACAATATATACATATTCATTATATCTATTGTATTTTATAGTAAGTTTTTGTTTTAGTAGTTTAAAAAATTAAAATCATCAAAATAACTTTTTTTCTTATCGTGCCGAAACAGGTTACCTATGTATCACTCTCGTGTAAACCTATTAAGGACCAGTTATTAATGGATTATTATCGTGTGACCCGATTAGTTATCATGTTGACCCAAAACCTGTTATTGTCGTGTTGTTTACGTGCCGTGTTAACGGGTCGGGTAAGAAATTGTCAGATATAGTATTTCTATTAATTACTAAACAATACAGAATGCATCAATTTTATCTAACGGGTACATTTTTGCTGTATGATATACACACAGGCTACTTATAAAATGTGCTGGCTTATAATTTGAACATGAATACGTGAAGCTGTTTGAGATTTTGAAAATCTGGATCTGTCGGTTATTGTACCATAATAAGTTTGTATTATTAATCTCTCTATTAGAATTTTATCATTTTTTTACTTGACAAGAGGGTAATGTACGAAAACTAGCAATTGTACACGTACTATGCGTGTGCTTATTTAGATTTGAAATAAAATTTTAATATCATGGTATTGGCATGTGCTTGTGATTTTTAACTCGACAAGAGTGTCAATATCCCGGTATTGGGCAGTTGTGTTCGTGTTTGAATTTTCCCACATGCTAGCTTAACAGATCGTTTCATGTAAACCCGTTTAGGGAAAAAACCCGAAAACAAAAGAACGACGACTGACTGCAAAATTCAACAGGGTGCTCAACTTGAATACTGTAATGCAATGCAGGAACACCATCACCATCCAAAACTGAACGAATTTACATCATTGACAAAAACCATCCATCCATCCATCCATCCATCGTTAAGATCCAAAACATTCATTAGGTCTAACTAAATTTACATCACAATCTTTACAAGATACTCTAATCCTCTTCTTCCCCTAGATCTTAAATGTCACCCTACTCTTTGCTTAAGACCTGTTTTCCCTTGCATCCATCTGTTGCAATGGTGAGAAGATCTGTGTGCTTCTCACTTGCGCTTCGGTTTCACAACTGTCAACTGCAGATGGATCACTGCCTCCTACATTAACAGATGAACACGGAATCTCATTATCTTTTGCACTTTTTCTCTCTTCAGCTTTTACACCTGTGACAGCTTTACTATCAGTTTCATCAGTTTCGATCTTCAGTGAATCCACGGGATTTTCAGCATTCGTTGACAAATTTTTTGACTGAGCTTTCTGGTCAGGTGATTTATCCTTTTGAACTCGGTCATTCGGTCCATCCCTAGAGATCACTGCTCCATCTTGGACCTGATCTGTCGGAGCAGAGCCCAGCTCAGCATCCAGGTTACAGCTAACACCATTGGTCTGTCTGGATAACATTGCGTCACTAGTTGGAGTGTGCTGACTTGCCTGAGGAAGAACTTTTGAAGGCCGAGGGCGTGTAGTGCCAGGTGTGGCAGCAGTGGATGAAGGGATGGAAGGTGGTATAGCAGCCGAGCTGCTACGCATTATATGTACATTAGGAGGAAGTTCTGAGTGGGTAGACATGCTGCCAGGTTTAACAGATTGGGTAGAAGAACCACTTGTAGGCATGATACGGACAGCATTCTTCGCCTGAGCAGCCTTGAGAAGTGATGCAGCATCTGAAGGAAAAGCAATGCGAGCCCCAGCAGCAACCGCAGCGGCTCTTACCATACTATCAGTAAGCTTCGGTATAGTTTTTTTGGCGATCACTGGAGCTTTTGTTGTGGAGCCCCATATTTCATATGTTTTCACTGGGTTAAGGCCTTGCTGGGACTGCAGTTTTGCTTCAGCAGTAGTACAATGCACAGAGTTGCTAGTTGCATTTGTTCCAGCAAGCTTGCTGTGTGTACTTGTCCCAGCTGTTTACAAGAATACTGTTGGTTACAGATTGACACAGTACTAAATAAATTACGTAAAAATGTCAATAAAAATCAAAGAGATAAGAACCAATCAAAACATTCACAACGGTTTCAGTAATTAAGGTGCCAAAAATCACCCCTTAATGAAAGACGTGATTCATGATGCATCGCATCCACGGAAAAGCCAAGACTTCAAAAACAGGGGTGAAGACAATCCCAAAAATAGCAGAGTGATCAATAGATAATGCAGCAGCTAAAATATTAAAATTGCTTGACAGTTTATGCACATCCATAATTTAAAAGGCAAAAAGAAAATCTTTGTTGGCAATGGCATTAAGAAAGTCAAGAAAGTGTTATGTTATTATAAGACTTTCAAAATACTTCAAGTATACTATGCAGAAACAATAAAATGTATACATTATTCCCTTGACTCTAGGACTCGCTATTGGGAACCAAAGAAGTTCAGATGGAACTCAAGAGTTCCTTGAAAATCTGCAGGATTTCATGGAAGCAACATAAGAATTATATGTACTTTCCTGTAAACTAAAAACAGCATAGATGGGAGAGAGAATCACCGGTGCCAATTGTATTAGCTGTGATGTTAGGCATATTCAGGGCTATGGACAATGAATGACGAGCTGCCTCCTGTGCTTCTGAAAGTTTATTACTTGAGCCGCCTCCAACATTCAAGTCTAGATTGTTCTGCCTAATTTTTTTCCACCTCTGTAATATAAACCCACAAAAATAGTAGGAGCAAAAGGCATTAGTGCACATTTTTTTTTTTTTTTTTTTTTTTGGAGGAAGAAACAAATTTTTATTGCAAAGAAAAAATAAATATACAAGAGTGGACAAGAAGTCCACAAAATCACAAACGAAAACAGGATATATAGCAACATCGCCCTGAAACTTAGAAACAACGAAAACTCAACATAACATTAGTGCACGTTCATGCTTCTAATCACAACCAAAAGAAAAATAGTTGGAACACGTGCATAGCTTGAAATGAACTGCCCACAGCCTATTCATAATTCATAAGATTTAACATAATATATTCATATATGAAAAATGGAAATCCGTTGCCGGGATTTGAACCCGGGAAACCTGGGTAAAACCCAGACATCTAACCGAACTAGATGACAACAGAGTATTATTCACACACAGTTGCTAGATGTGCAATTACATCTATATGGCAGCTACACAACTCCACCATAGAAGAATCTTCAGAGTCTATGGTTTGATCAATTCAGCTTAACTTCAATAATATACATAAATCAATCACTAATAGTAACTTATGAATTAACAACTCAATTTATTCAAAAATCGTCAAATAATGTATGGCTTCAACCTGAGTTTTCATATACTAGCACATCAACACGAGCTACAAATGAAGTACGGAGTATAGCAAAGAAGTGGCATAATGTCATACCTTTAATGGTCACATAAAGGATGATGCGTTTGTGTAGAAAACGTAACCAGATTATTATGTGCAAGTAAAGGATGATATGTTTATCCAGTTCTTATTTCAGTCTCCAACTCCACTACAATCTGACAACTAGACTATAAATTCAACAAATATAAACAAAACTTATCCAAGTACAAATACTCGAGTCCAATTACACCACTTTAAATGACAAAAACCAGGGGATTCTCTTTTCCAAAGTAAAAAATAGATAAAAGGACCAGAACCAAGGGATAATTCAAACTCTAGGTCATCTTCTGGAGAAATTATCTTTTTCAAAAAAAGAAAGCGAAAAGGAACCTCGAGTAAATTAGAATGCCAACTAATTAATTCCCCTCTAATACAAAGGGCATAGACAGAGTGATTAATGGCCCATAAACCAAATAACACTCCCACCCACTTTGACTACAAGACAAGTTGGGAAAATAATATAAACGTATATTTTTTTTTCGTTTATATTAATTTAAGTCATTTAGAGCAGTTGGCATTAAGCTCTACATCTCTTTGTGTTAATTTATTTCATTCTTAGATGTCATCTATGCTTCAGTCTATTTTTAGAAGTCGTTTCACAGTTAGTTTTAAGTTTATTATGATTCTTCTTCTACTGCAAACTGGGTCTTCAAGTACTTTTGGAAGTCATTTCGTGCCTAGTAAACCATAATCATAAGCACGATGTTTATGTTGTTCATTTCTCTAAACTTCGGCAGGTTTATTAAAAGTATCTGTAATTTCTACCATCAACAAACCATAATCATAAGCATCATGCTCAAGTTCATTTGTATTTTTTTTTTTTTTTGGAGGAATTCTTTATGCCCCTTTGGATGCATCAAATTACAAATAGAGATGGGAAAGAATAATGAACCAAAACATGAAAAGAAACAACAATAAAGCCAAAACCAAAATATAAGACTCGAGAACCAGTTGCGGTGATAGAAAAAAAAAACCTGATTTAGCTGACTAGGTGTTCTGTCCCCTTTGAAATCTCCTCGTAAGATATTTGACCAATTTCCTTCACCATGTTTTTGCACAGCAGCAATCAGCTCCAAATCTTCAGCCTCAGACCACTTCTTACTTCTCTTTCGAGGAGCCATGACATCAGACCACTTCTTACTTCTCTTTCGAGGAGCCATGACATTTCCTAATGCATCATCTCCTTCAGCAGTTTCCACTGTAGATGCTGTCACTACAGGGAGGGGATTTTTCAGAACCGAAACTGGAACTGTAATGTTCTTCCCTCGCATTGAACATGTTGCTTGTGAATTTTGATGAGATCTAGATGCCTGGCCATTGGGTAAATTCATTGATAACGGACCCTCAACTGTTAAACCATTTTGATGACTTGCGTCACTTGATAAACCAGATAAAATTAGAACCTGGCCAAGAAAATAAACCATTTCAACAAGATAAGCTGGCTAGATCTTTAAGTTAGTAAGGTAGAAAATAATCAAGAGATTATACAAATGTAAACTCTGATGTTTTTTATAGGAGACAAATTCATTAAAGAGGGAAAAAAGTAGCACAAAAAAGTGTGAAGAGATTAAGACAGCACCAACAACCTTCAAAACATAAGAGTACTAGCAAAGAAACAAAAAAGGGATGCCAGAAAATTGCAAATGAACAATTCTTGACCCAATGATGCAAAAGCAGTTGCTTGGTTGGACAAAATCTATCCATATAGCCAGACAGTAAAGAAAGTTTTACAATCTCAAAAGAGTCTTCTCGGTCCAAAAATAGTTGCATAGTAAATGGTTATAATATCAGTGTTACAAATTTTAAACAAGTCGATTGTTTGACATGAGCTATAAGCCTACAACAAGCCTGTTTTGAAGTTTCTAATATATGTTGCAGTGCTGGGCATTATAAGTGATCCTTTGAGTTAATTTGTTTGGAACTTAGGAGTCTAAGGCATATCCTACTCCTACTAGGAAAAGTAAAAGGTAAACAAATGTGAGACCACCTTAACCCAGTAGCCATGTTGCGGACCTTTAGATGTTGATCACATGCTTTCTCACTTCTATAGCTCAGGTGAAATATCTTTATGCATACTGGAATTAGAAACGATAAAAGGAGGATTTCGAAAGAACCACAAGAGCAGTTTGAATGTTCATGCAATCAGAAAAGGTGGCTTCAGCAGGGAACTATAAGGCTCTATTTGGATGGACAATTTGAAAAAAAAGGGATTTGGATTTGAAACAAGGCTAAATTTGCTATGAAAACTATAAAGCGTTAGATTGAATGTATTTGAAATAGTTACATCAAGGAATCTTTTTGTTTCTTCTCCCTTTTATTCTAAACATACAGCATTAACCTCCATATTGATATCTAAATTCCCAGATTTATGGTTCATTTGGCACTGCTTTTGGAACAGCTAAAGGTGCTTTCAAATAGCCAAAAGCATTTACAGCAACCTTGGCAGAAAAACTAAAAGCGCTTCTGGATTATAAGCACTTTTTGGTGCTTTCTGCAGAAGCTCCAGGCACCTCTTCAGATAGCATTTCAATGTGCTTGGAGTGCTTTCTTTAACAAATAAAGTTTTAAGTACTTTTTTTTGGAAGAAAGAGACTGTTCTATTGCAACAAGACAAGTTTTATTGTGCTCGCCTAGCAAAAGTGTTCCATGTAGACGCATTCCCAAAAAGACCCAAATTAAAGTCAACAAATCAACAGGCAAGACACTCCATTCAAGGACCTGTAAGGTCTGAAGCAATAAACCCTGAAGCCTGAAGCAAATCACATATTAAGTATGTACTCATTTATATACCTTCACGCATGCAGCAGCTTCTGTTGAAGCTTGAGCACTAACAGCAGGAAAAGATTCCACTTCGTATTCTAAATCACTATCATCATCCTGCTAGAGAAATTTAACATGACTCAGAATATGGAAAAAGGAAAATGAAGTCGTTTCCTGCAAGTTATAGGTGGGAACTGATAATATACTTCATTATGACTCAACTAGCTTGCAAGAAAATGCCGCACATAGTAACCTCAGCAATAAATTTGTAATTTAGTTCATAAAACTTGAATATATTTCCATGAAAGTTACACGTCTATGTACAATATAAAATTTGAAATTCACTACGGAAATATACATAATTACCATGCAGGAAACCGGTGACTTCAAAGAGCACTTTAGATTTCTTTTCTGTTTTTCCTTTTTTCTATTTTATTTGGTCGAATGAGCACTTTATAAATTCATTCAGAATTTAGTTCATACAACTTGAATATATTTCCATGAAAGTTACACGTCTACGCACGGTATGGAAATATAAACAATTACCATGCAGGAAACTGGTGACTTAAAAGAGCGCTTTAGATTTTTTTTTTTTTTAATTTTTTTCTATTTTATTTGGTTGAATGAGCACCTAATAATTCGTCCAGTAGACTAACGGCAAGATTTCTACAATATACATAATTCAAATTCAAACAAACAGGCTGGAAAAATTAGTGATGTCACAATAAATGTTCCTACTAAATTATCATTCCATTTACTTGCAATCATCTCCACAAATAACAGCTCTCGAAAGCAGATTGTACATCTAAGTTAACAGCAATTTAGTTATGGTAACTGAGGTGACGGGGTAAATTTTTTAAGTTTCTCTCCTTCTCACGCACACTCAGCCATTAGAATACCCATTACACTCACAATCCCACAAACCACATCATTCACCAAAAAATGAAAACCTAATATATTACATATTTATCGACATACAACATTTGTGTAAAAGAGTAGAACAAACACCATAAACTACGAATGAAGAGAAAAGGGTGGGAAACAGACCAAAGGTTGAGCCCCATTGTCTAATTTGTCAAGCAGAGCTTCACGATACGCTAAATGGCGCCAAAGCATCTGATATTCTCTGGCATTAGAAATTCCAGTTGAAGTCTTGGCCACCAACCGATTCCAATCCATCTTCCCATCAGGATAGTTCGCCACTTCCTGCAACAGGGCCAGCACAGTCGTCGGCGCATACCTGCCCATCAGCAATGCAAAAAACAAAAACCCCACATTAATGATTAAACCCAATTCACCTAACAACACAAAAATCCCAAAATCCAAAATCCAAAAGAAAAAAGAAAAAAAAAAAAAAAAAAACCCATTAAACCCAATACTCAAAAAATACCAATAGAAACAACCCGTTACGAAGAAATTTCAAATAAAAAAAAAAAACCACATGCATAAATATATATAATAAATTATATATATATATATATATATATATAAAATATATGCAACATATTGAAATCGATGAGAGAGGGGAAAGAGGTACCTTTGTAAGAGAGTGGCGGTATCTTCTTCGGTGATAAAGCCCTTCTTAGGGTCCTTGGCTTTCTCAAGCATTGCTTTGATCACAGTGAATTCAGTTTCGCATAATATGAAATATGGAGAGCCTAATTAGCCAGTGGAAACCTCTGAAGGACCAAACCTTATTGGGCCTTGGGCAAAACCCTAAACCCTGGAAAGGGGTTTAGACGCGGAGGAGAAAGAGAGAGAATGAGAGGCGGAAGGACGGCGGAAGAAGCGGCGGAGCGTTGAAGAGCGGAAGGACGGAGGAGAAGGAGTTTTTGACGATGCTTAAGGAGAAGCGAACTCCCTATTGACTTCTATCACTCTATCGACTCTAGTCAGAACTCAACTGCTCTGCTTTTGACCGAAAACTACTCCCCGCTATATACTCAACTGTTTTCTTTTTTGTATATAAAACTAACGCTAATTACATTTTACAACTCTATTTTTTTATCGTTTTCAAAATTGACCATAAAGTTTTTAACTTTTCACATTACACCTTTATGTTTTAAAGTCGTATTAATGTATACCTTTTGTTTCTTTCATCATCTAATCATCCATCAAAATTGATGAGATATTGTGATCATCTAATCATCCATCAAAATTGATGAGTTTTTTTGTTAATATCTTGTAAATGTAGCTTACATATTAGCTTATATAAAAATTTCGCGCTCAACATATTATCAATTTAATGTTGTATCAGATCTTCAATCAAACCAAAAAATGCATAATAAAAAAATTGAAACTTCGTACTACATTTTAAAAATCAACCCAAACTAAAGAGTGTGAAAGGTAGTTAGCTGATAAAATTATGTATATCAAGTCCCTTAAGGAAAGGGATCATCGTTTTTCATTAAAATGTGAACGATTCACTTCACATTCTTTTACGACGGTTCGAGTCGTCTACTTTTTAAGCTTTTATCCATAGATTACCGTAAAAAAAATCAGTTTAATTCAAAATTCTTTACTCATTTAATTGTCATGATAAAATTCAATATTTTTCTAGAATGTCATGTTCGTCTATTTCTTTGCACACCCATAGTTCTTATACTTTGCAAGGATTATGTATAAAAGAAAATAAATAAAAAAAGAAAAAAAGAAAAAGATGATTGTCCGAAATTCAAGGCTCTTTTTATAGTAGGTAACTAAAATGAAGAATTGGAGTACAGGAAAGGATAGTGGTTGGGTGAGAGCAAACATACAATAAAGTAGGAAATAATTTTCCAGATCCAAACGTATATTTTTTTTCCAAGAACTAACCGGTGCCTTCGCCACGTCCATTCACCTTTTTAGGGTTGGAAAAACTCACATATGTATTTCAACATTTCTTAACCATCATGTCGCGATTTATCAGTATTATAAATCGAACTCATGACGTACCATATGAAATATAAGACTGAAATTTATCCCCAAACCACACTTCCCCTGCTGTCAATGTCATGCATTCGCTTCCCCTTTTAGTATTCCAAAGAATATTGAGACGAGTTTGAAATTCCATCTTTTCTTAATTCAACACTACCTTTTTTATTAGAACTATGGTTAGATCCGACTTACATGGATACCCGGTTTCATATGTACCATTACGATTGATTCATTATAAGTCTTTGCTCGTATCTTTTGTGACGTGTTTGTGCTCGCTTCGACGAGGGGTTGTGGTCTCTTAGTGTTTGGCGATAATTTGATGCGACCTCGCTTTTTTCAGCGATACTTTTGCGTGGGCATCCAGTGTCATATAAGTTCTACAAGGTAAGTAATGACTTTGTACTGTATTTTGCCCATCCCTACTTCCGAGTGTCCTTCATGTTCCATTTGCAAACATTTCTCCTAGAAAATAAAAAATTAAATTTGCATACATTTCCCCTTACAACAACAACAAAACCTTTTCCCACTACGTGAGGTTGGTTGTATGAATCCTAAAGCGTCATTGTACTCGGTTATGTGTCACATCTTCCGTTAGATCCAAGTACTCTAAGTCTTTTCTTAGAGTCTCTTCCAAAGTCTTCCTCTACCCCTTCGACCCTGAACCTCTGTCCCATAATCGCATCTTCTAGTTGGAGCATTAGTAGGCCTTTGTTTCACATGTCCAAACCACCATAACCGATTTTCTTTCATTTTTCCTTCAATTTTGGCTACTCTTACTTTACCCCGAATATCTTCATTCCTAATCTTTTCATTTCTTGTATGCCCACACATCCAGCGAAGCATTCTCATCTCCGCACACCCATTTTATGTACTTGTTGATGCTTCATCGTCCAACATTCCCTGCATTACTAGCCTTATTGCCATCCTATGAAAATTGAATTTGCTAAAAAGCCATGCCAAAGCCAAAATCAACCATAGCTTCGGCTTCTCCAGAAAATACTAACATAAAAATTACGACTTGGGCTTCTTGAGAAGCTTTTATAAATGTTCGTAAAAAAATTGAACTATACCGAGCCTAACAGTGTTTAGTTGTAACTAAACAAGGCGACATTAAAGTGATTGGTTGCATGAGAATGTTGAGTTCGGCCTTGGACATTACAGGGTACACCCTGTCCACCACGGCCACGGTAGGTAGCAAATAACAAAAGACTAGCAGCAAACTTCAGTTTTATTTTAATTACCATAATTCACTATAAATCTCCATGCAACATCAACCAAAACAAACTACATGATTCATGTATGTGTTTTGACATTTTTGAAACTAGCTAACATGTAGTTTCCCTAAAATTAAATGGCCCCTTCTATTAAAAAGAGAAATAAATAATAATAACAATACAGGCAGACCGAAGTCGATCTAATTAACTAAAAGCTTTTGGGAAACCAGGTTTCAGTTCCCAACACTTGTTCAAATCTGCTGCTATAAATTTTGAAGGGAAGAGATCAACCTTCCGAAGCCCGACCTTGGAGTTATGTATAATTCCAATGTTCTTAAAGATGGTACAAAACAAGGCAAAGGAGGGAAAGCGGTATCACCAGACATCTCTAAGGTATCGTCCATCCATCTGAAGTTGTTTCACGGTAGCTTCTGCTTTCGTTGAGTCCACCTTCTCCTGATTTTTTTTTGCCAGCAATAACTTGTAAACACGATCCAACTCGACAGGCAAATAAGACACGATATATGGGTAAACAAGCTATCAACCAGCCGTAGCAGCAGCTTAAATATTGTTTTTACTTTATCTTTTATTTTGGAAAATACCAACTTCAAACAAAAATGGATGACTAGCAGTAAAAAGGGCAGTGCTATCCACACACCTATTTTTACTTCCCACACAACCCTTGTTAATTTATGTCCTTTGATCGTTTTCAATTCATTTGATCCGACGACCAGAAATTGAGAGAGGCGTGTGAGAGGTAAAAAGGGTTGTGTTGCTAACACCACCCAGTAAAAATTAGTGAAAGCTTTGCTCCCTCCTACGTTAAATACACTTCCCACAGATCCTCTAGGACCAAAAAACTGCAAGCACAAAGATATTACCTAGACTTCTATAACCATGTGTACATTCTGTAGCTATTTCATCCATTCACAGGATTTATGTGTGCGCATTCTGTAGCTATTTCATCCGTTCACAGGATATATATGTGTGCACGCCCCGCGTGTTTGTAAAATAAGGAGAGTGAGAGAGAGAGAGAGAGAGAGAGAGAGAGAGAGAGAGAGAGAGAGAGAGAGAGAGAGAGAGAGAGAGAGAGAGATTGGCACCTGCTGCTGGACAATGGTATGCAAAGTCCGATGAACATCTCTAGCCATTCCTTTGGCGTCACCACAAACATAAAGGTACCCCCCTTGAGATGCTAGGTCCCACACGTATGCTGCCTGAATATGGAATAAATTGGTGCGACTGTTAGATAATTATCTAATTAAGAGAGACCACAACCTACCATTTTAATTAAAATATTAAAATTTTAAACGAGACCACCTTGTAGTTCTCACAAATACTTACTTTATCCATCAGTTTATGTTGAACATACTCCTTGGTTGGTCCCTCGCGCGAGAATGCAACGATTAACTCAGACAACACACCTTCTTCCATAAAGTTATTCAATTCATCTTCATAAATGAAATCCTAGAAAAAATAAAGATCCAGTATATATTTATTCATCCACCACAAGCACAAAGTATTCCAAAATATCAAAAAATATTTACCATTCTGCGGTTTCTACATCCAAAGAAGAGCAGTGCAGGTCCTAATTGAGCACCCTCCTTTTTCAGGGCCATCCTTTCCTGAAAAGAGAGAAATGATACTTTATTTCTCCTTTTTTCCACAAATAAACAATGCAAACTCAGACTAATGCAATTTCAAACCTGTAGAAATCCTCGGAAAGGTGCGAAGCCCGTACCAGGCCCCACCATGATAATTGGGACTGAAGGATCATCAGGTAGCTTGAAATTGGATTGCCTAATAAAAATAGGAGCCCAGCTACTGTTATGGCTTTTCTCTAGAGGAACTGCATTCTGATTTCATTCAAAAAAGTTTGTTGTTAGATGCAATCCAGCCCAAGTTGTGCTGTAAGAGAGTATGGAAGGCTTTGGCATTTCAAAAACCCTAAAAATATACACAATGATAGGGACGGACAAAGGGCTGCATAGTCACAATCGATATTACCTTCATCCAGAATGAACACACTCCTTTGTGAATTCTGCCAGTTGGCGTTGGACCATAAACTAAAGCACAGGTCACATGAACACGATGGGGCACAAATCTGTTTAACAAGCAACAATATTAGTCAGGTTTCTACATGTCTAATTAATTTCTAGAAATACTATGATAAATAGTACAGGGAAATCACCTTGGTGAAGATGATATGGAATAGTAACGAGGCTGTAAGCGAGGGGCTACTGCAGCAAAAAACACACCAAGTGGAGGCTTTGCTGATTGGAACTCAGCCATTACCTCAACAAGACTTCTCTGACTTCCAACAATCCATTTTGAGTACTCATCCTGGATGGTGGAAAGCATGTGATATGAGTAGAGATGAAATATAAAAAGAACATGGAAACAGAATCAAACAATCTAAAAGAGTTTTCTTGATTGCCAACAACCTTCCCCTGGGGTGATGATAAAAATTTAAGTCTTTCTGCTTCACTCGGTTCAACAGCATGTGCAGCCAAAGCAAGTAGGGCAGCCTGACAGGATAAATCATTTGAAATAAATAATCAATATAAAAAGTTAAAAACACAAATAAAATCAACAAAAGAAAAAAGTAAGAGAAAGGCAATAGCGGGAAACAAAATGATCACCTTCCGAGGTGGATTCAACAGATCAGCATAACGTGCCAATGCTGTGCGGACTGTGCAAGGACCAGGGAATGGAGGCAGTAATGAGCTTCCAAGAGATGTGCCATCATCATTGTCAGTATGTATGGAGAATAGCAAATCTAAAGGTTGGCCCAAGTACTTTGCAGCTTCTTCAACTGTTTCATCACAATTGTCTGCATAAACACCCACATGGTCTCCAGTTTCATATCTGAAAAACAAAGGAAACAGTTCTGATCATCAGGTTGATAATAAAAAACCATCATTCAGATCTAATCATGTATTAAAAATAAAAATAAAAAGTGTGGAACTCAAGCAGGAACCCCTTGCTTTTGGGCTCATTCACTAATTAATTTCAGTCCCCCATTACAAATTCGTTAACAAATGGTGGATTTCTTTGTATACTGTAAAACGCAGAAAAAGACAAATACATAATCCATTATTGATGACATACTAACATTAACTATAGCTAAACAAACATTGGAAAATCATTTTACAAAGAGTTAAGCACATTAAGCATCTGTTTTTCGTTTGGCAAGGTTGGTGGACAATACTCATGAAATTAACTGGTTAATGCAATGATACACCTATATTTGACAAATATTATTATTCTTATTATTTAAAAGAAGCCTTTATAAAACACAAACTCACAAACTCAAAGTATATGAGAGATGCACAAAAATTCCATTTATATTGCAAAACAAATATTAGCCTATCACCAGAAACCATTTCTATTGTACATTTGACAGAGAGAATAGAATCAATGTACACCTATCACCAGTCTATAAAGAACTAGATAAAACAAAATAAAAAACAGCGGGTACATTTATGAACTTACGTAATACCAGTTCCAGAGATATCAAACTCCAGATGGATGCAAGAGCGGTCAGACTCAGGTTTGTGAAGTTCTCTTTGAACAGCAACATTAACTCTTTAGGAAAGAAATACAACACAAAAATTAGTGGACGGAAATAAAATTGGACAAAGGAACAACAAGAGACTACACCAATTTTCCTAGAATGTATTATTCCCTAGAGAAGCAAAACATGCACAACCTATGAATACCTGCAAGGATGGTGAATATCGTAAGAAGCATTCCCATTAGCCATATTCAAGTGATTGTCCTCATAAGAAGTAACAAAACTAGAGTCATGAATAACAACTCTATATTCTGGAATTACAGCTGTATATGGAGTAGCCGCAGAATTTGTATCATCTTCATCTCGGAGGAATAGATCCAACTCAGGCCACAATGATTCCCTCCTAAAGAAGAACCCAACCATTACAGTCAATGCAGCAGAGAAATGATGCCATACTAATACTTCCCAAACATTACAGTTAATGCATCACTAAATAGCAATCGAGAAAAGAATGACAACAGGACAACAGTATACCAAGCAGAAAAATCATCCTCGATGCACTGGTCATCATCACCTAAGCCAACAGGAACAAGACGCTTTGCACCTGCATTAACCACAAAGAGGCAAATTTAATGAAAAATTAACAGAGTTGTCGATTGAAATAACCTATACAGAAAAAAATGGGACGCAAAAAACTAAAAAGTAAATCAGAAAACATCAATCTTAATTTTTAACTTGTTCTTTCACAAAATAAGAAGTGGAGGCAAGCCTACTTGGACACAGCTAGAAATATATAATTGGGGCTCGTTTGGTACTGCTACTGTAGGATGCATATGAACACGTAGACTTTTATTAAAAAATACAAGTGCTTCCTAGAAAGTCACTTGGAAGTGCTACCTAAAGCCTTTCTACAACCTAGATTGGTTGTCACAAAGCACTTTAGCCGTTCGAGAAGCAATCCCAAACAGGCCCTTAATCACAAGCAAAAACCTTATGCATACACATAACTGAAGAATGCAAAATGAAGAGTGCCAGTCTTTACATAGAATGCCTAAACTGAAAATTTCCTCTGCGATCTTATGCTATGTGTGTCAGTAATCATATTGAAATGCAAGCAACAAGGTACACAAGTATTCACTCAATAGAAATGCAAGAGAGAAAGCAAATTAGTTATACCTTCTTCACTAAGTTTATCATCAACCACTTTTCCTACCTGCTTCAATAAGGATGTAGTCAGAAGATGCAATACTACAAAGAATTAATTGACAAAGATATAGTATTGATTTTACCTTATTGAAATGTTCATATTGTCGGTTACCCAGAGCAAAAACGCCATATCTTAGATGTTGAAGCCAATCACCCCTATCATTTCCCTGAAATAAAACCATGAGATCTTAATTTATTACATGACAATAAAAATGAAATGGTTGTGACTTCAATTTTTTTTTTTTTTTATCAACTCAATGTGTACAATAAAGCTACGAACCTCCGTAAACCATTTGTAAAATCTTACTGCATTATCAGTTGGCTCCCCATCTCCATAACTACAAAGTAAGATAAAATATATTGAACGTACTACTGGCAAGACCAATAAGATTCTAGAAATAACATAGTAGAAGTATAGGTAAACGTGTATCATACGTGGCCAACATAAAAAATGCCAAAGTCTCTTT
The DNA here is from genome assembly GCF_041283825.1 of Pyrus communis. Taxonomy (NCBI): domain Eukaryota; kingdom Viridiplantae; phylum Streptophyta; class Magnoliopsida; order Rosales; family Rosaceae; genus Pyrus; species Pyrus communis. The sequence continues at coordinate 4,725,135 of NC_142579.1, read as the reverse complement.
CTTCAGTTTTTCTTCATATTTATCATCATCCTCAGCATAGTCATCCTAATTCAAGCACAAGCAAATATAACTTCTCATACATTTCATATTATGCAATACATCTTGCAATGATGCAATAAAAAAAATCGGTTCCCATCTGCCATACCAGGTCGACAACCTTCACAGCAGCTTTCTCATATCTAGCCTTAATCTCCTCAGCCAAAGCCTGTATTCACATCAAAATACAACAGTTAGAAAGTGAAAAAAAAATTCCTACAAGAACACTATAAACTATTCTATTATCTATGTTGTAAGTTCAGATTCTGTAAATGAACAGATAACTTTTGGTTAGGCGTCCAGAAACCATGACGACATTGAAAATTACTTCTGTACGCTTGAGAAAGCTATATTAACATATTACCACGTTCATGATCCATGGGTTGACTCCTAAATGGAGGGTCCGGAACCACACCAAAGTGCTTAGTACAGTGAAGCTGTTATGAATTCATCATTTGTACATTTCACACTAAGTCCCTTAAATCAAAAATACCTGAACTGTAAAAAATACGTGCACTACAGTCATGGACATCTCGACCTATCATTTTCTCCTATGGGTTCAATCTCTATAGGTCAAAAAGTCAAGACATTAACAAGTGCACCATTGCATTTGCATTTCTTGATCACAAGCATAAACTATTCATAATTCATTCGACGCGAAAATCTTGGAGTCCAACACAAAGCACACAAATTTATCCATAACTGTTCACCTTAGCGAATCCCTCAGCTGTACCAGTCTGAGTTCCATAGAAGATGGTGACCCGAGTCTTCCCCGCCGCAACCTCAAACTCGTCTTCCTCTTCCTCCACAGCAAGCGGCTTGGGCAACACCAGCCGCTTCACCTCCCGGCTCCGATCCGACGATCTCCTCCACACCAATACCAAAACCCCAATTATCAGCGCAATTGAAGTCGTCGCGATCACCACCACCGTGTCCGTCACCGAACCACCGAACGAAACCCCCAGCGCCGACTCCAACGCGCGTACCACATCCGAATTCGAACTCATCCCGAAATCTCTCTCAGTCAAAGCTCGAACCCGTATCCGTTGGCTCTCACTCAGTTCGTCGTGAACTGAATCGCTGGTAGTGGCGAATAAGCTATGGTATCCTATCGGGATTCGATCATTTCAATGGCAGCGCAGCGAGGTTGTTGAACGAGTTTGACAGAGAGATTTGACCAGAAATTAAAAATTACTCAGCCGGTTTTATATTTATTTAATCTTTATTCATTAACAAACCCTCCTGTCAAAACTATTTAATCTTCTATCACACAAAAAAATAAAATAGACAATAATGTAATTTTACATGTCTAAATTTTACTGTTTTTTTTTTTTTTAATCCAGTCTTTTAGTTTCTAGTATATTCTTTTATTTCCCTTACTATTTTTCTTTTTGTTTTAATTTTACCTTTTGATTTATTCAGTTCCGATACACGGTTCTAATTCACGGTTCGATAATAAACATGCTACTTGGTAAGTTTTATGAACATAATTTGTTATGTTCTACCGATTCTCTTTTAAAATATTTGAAAGATTAGGCATTTTTTTTAATAAACATTATTATTAACACTAAAAGGAGGGTGGGGCTAAAGTCTTACTTGGACTAGTAATAATGTGATTCAAATTTACTTTTGACGAGAATCGAACTTAAATTCTCTCTTACAAGTAAAAATAAATATCAATTCTTTTTCTCTGTAATAACCAACTAATTAGTACCTAATGCTTTTGCTCTACAAAAGAAAGATGATACTTTTAGAAAAAGAATACATTTTGCAATTTTGCATGCCCTTACAACCGATCCTGGGATTTGACTTGAGAGGTGTAAAAGGAAAATTTTATTTGGACCAATGTAACCTCTCTCCACATCTAACTTAAATTTTAAATGTGATCTTTTTTATCTTATAGTATAATTACTATTAAGTACAAGATAAAATTAATAATAAAACTAAAATTTATTAATAAACCCACAACCAATAAACAAACTCAAACATGACATCAAACCCTTCCATCACATAATTTTTATTGTACATTTATTATAGCTAAAACCCTAAGACGCTTTTACAAAGAAAACAAGCTTATTTTACCGATGGATGATGATTTTGAAGTTTTGAATCCTCTAACTAAAGTATGATCGATTTATTCAAGTTTTTTTTCATTTGATTTCAATTGTTTTTTTAGGATTTAGGAATAAAATCAGCACCTTTTCAAAGCATTATTACTAGTAAAAACATATATAAGATTAAAAAAAATCACTTCTTTTTTAATTATCTATATGAGATTAAGAAAAATTAGCAAATAAAATATTAATTAAACACATACTAAAGAAACATTCGGAAGAAATTACATAATTTAATAAATGTTGTTAGGGAAGCGTCCACGCCCTCGGATCAGGAGAACAACAAGCATAACTAAGATCATCGTTGATCTGAGAGATGTGGAAGGTCAAGAACCGACTGGTGATCTACAAAACACACAACCGCACCCCCAACGCGCCACCAACCCCCCGCGCGCCACCAACAATGTGCATGCGGTTGCAGCAACAGTGGTGTGCCCACAAGGACCATCTCCTGTGATTAATAATAATAATAATCATAATTGCATATTGAAAGGATGAAATTGGGGTACCATGAAGAGCACCGTTTCTCGGCCATGTTGTCACCCAGAAAACATATATGAGATTAAGCAAAATCAGTAAAGAAAAAAAAAGGATTGGGTGAGAGAGAATTATGTGAGAGAGACCAATTTTTAGTTTTTATTTTTTTAAATGGGTGTAAAGATAAATTTATATATTAAATTAGTTTGTGAGGGTAATTTAGGTAATAAATTTGGGTTTAAAGGGATATTAATAGTTTAATTAAAAGTAATATGGGTGTAGAGAGTAAGTTGATTGTAGAAAGAGGTTGTACGAGTTCAAATAAATTTTATTGGTGTAAAATCATGAACCGAATTAGGTTGGAACAGTTCAAACCGATTTTGGAAAAATTTAAAGTTTTTAGTCAAAATTTGGTTAAGAATTGTTGGTTCGGACCGATTCAGTTTCAAAGCCTTGCGTAGGGCCCCCCAAAAGTCAAATAGTACAAAAACATGTTCGTTTACTCGGCGTAGAAATTCAATGAATTTGGCCTTTTGATGGTATTGAGTTAATTGAGGGGTCACTTTCATTGTTTTGAGAAATTTGTTGGAATGAAGATTTTACAAATTCCAAATTCTGAAATGATTCAACTCGAATGACGATGGTATTTTTGACCAAATTACTAACGACGCTCCTCAAAATTTAATTTAATTTAATTCCGAAATGATTCAACTCAAATGATGATGGTATTTTTGACCAAATTATTAATGACACTCCTCAAAATTAAATTAAATTAAATTTATGTAAAATAAATTAGTGGATCGGGAAGTTAGAAAAAGTGGGAAAAAAAGGTACACGTGGGTGGGTGCAAATGAGAGAGAGAGAGAGAGAGAGAGAGAGTTTAGGTATTAATAGGCTGACATGGTTGTGAGGTTTAGGGAAAAAAAAAAAAAAAAAAAGGAAAAAAGGTACACGTGGGTGGGTGCAAATGAGAGAGAGAGGGAGAGAGAGTTTAGGTATTAATAGGATGACATGGTTGTGAGGTTTAGGGAAAAAAAAAAAAAAAAAAAAAAAAAGGAAAAAAGGTACACGTGGGTGGGTGCAAATGAGAGAGAGAGAGAGAGAGAGAGAGAGAGAGTTTAGGTATTAATAGGATGACATGGTTGTGAGGTTTAGGGAAAAAAAAAAAAAAAAAAGGAAAATTTTTGAAATGTCATATGAACTTGTACGCATTTTTCAATTTGTCATATCAACGTTTTGAAATCATTAATTTGTCATCTCTCTCTAACTCTATTAAGTTTTCCATCCAACATAAGTCATGTGTCTCGTACATGACTTGTGTTTAGGGTTATTTTGGTCATTTTAATACCTTATTTTCCTTTTATTAAGTTGTATTCGACAAAAAAACTGTAAGGCCATCTCCAACCGAAGGGTCCAGAGGGCCAGATGGTCGAAAATAACCCGAAAATCGTCTCCAACCAAGGGTTAGGCCAGAGAGCTCTGGAATCTGAGAGGGCCCCACGGAATCGGAGAGGGCTAGAGGGCTGGAGGGCTGGCCAGAAAATTTGTCGGTTATAACCTACAGGAATGCTTAAGGAAAAAATTCAAATGCAACGGCTAGCTGACGTCAACTAGCCGTTGCGTTTGCATTTTTTTTTTTTTATAGTTTTATTATTATTTTTTATTTACAAAATTTTTCCTATAACTTCTATTTTTAATTTTTTTTTAATTCTATTTTTTCCTATAACTTTTATTTTACAAAATTGTTTCATTTTTTTTTAATTCCATTTTTTCCTATAACTTCTATTTCACATAGTTGCTTTATTTTATTTTAAATTCTATTTTTATCCTATAACTTCTATTTCACAAAATTTGTTTCATATTTTTTTAAAATTATATTTTTTTCCTATAACTTCCTAAGCCATTATACAACATTAAATTAAATTAAGTAACATGAAACAACATTAAACAATATGAAATAATATTAACCAACATACAAGTTATACAACATAAAAAAAAAACATTTAACAACATGAAACTCAAACAACATTTTAAAAAACATTTAATAACATAAAACTTAAACGCCTACTCCATACTTCTTTTGGCCCAAAGATGTGCAACAAGATCATGTTGTAGGTACTTGTTTGTGGCACGAGAACGTATCATTCTATAGCGCCTCATGTACTCATTTATAGAGATACTACTAGTTCTTGGATTGAAAGGCAAATTAGGCCCATCATATATTTTTGTACGAGCCCTTCTTGACCTATTTGGATCTTCTTGGTCGTCATCGGACTCTCCATCAATATACTCATCTCGCTCATCCTCCACTATCATATTGTGTAATATGATGCAAGACATCATGATGGAGTCCAAATTTTCTCGACTCCACCCTCTTGCCGGTTCGCTAATAATCTTCCATCGTGCTTGTAGAATACCGAAAGCTCTCTCAACATCTTTCCGGTATGCCTCTTAGTGTAAGGTAAGCAACTTTTTTGCGTCATTCCTAGGGTTTGGAATTGCTTGGACAAGTGTCGCCCACTTTAGGTAGATGTCATCTGCCAAGTAATACCCCATATTGTATTGACGGTTGTTGATGTAGTAGTGAAGTTGAGGTGATTTACCTTCCATCAAGTTATTGAAGAGGGGTAAACGTCCAAGAACTGTAATGTCATTTTGGGATCCAAGGACTCCAAAGAAAGCATGCCAAATCTATGTGTCATATAAGGCAACTGCCTCTAACACAACAGTTGGCTTTCTCGACCTTATGCTAAAGCCTCCTTGCCATCCGTTGGGACAATTCTTCCAATCCCAATGCATGCAGTCTAATGACCCTATCATGCCCGGAAATCCACAGTCTTCAGCTTTGCGAATGAGTCGATTCAGATCTTCTTGATTTGGCTTGCAGAGGTACTCGTCTTTGTGAACCTGAACAATTGTGTCATAGAATTGTTGAAGAGTATCAAGGCATGTAGACTCAGACATACCATGGGTTTCATCCATCGAATCAGCTGGGGAACCATAAGCCATCATTCAAAGTGCAACAGTAACCTTCTGATGAGGTAAGAAACCAGGGCAGCCTGCTCTGTCCAGCTTCTGTCGAAAGTATGGATTGACTTGCTGGACATCATGAAGTAAACGCTCGAAGACATGACGCCTCATCCGGAAACGACGTCTGAAATCCTCTTCTGTGTACACCGAGTTGGGGTTGAAGTAGTTATTCATCAGATTGGCATGCGATATCGCTTTGTTTCGTGGTTTGTAAGAGCAACCAGCAATAGAGCCACCCCATTGAGGTTGTTCCTCAGTTGGCTGACACACCATGGCCGCAACCATGGCTGCTGCCATGTTTTGTTTGTTGAGCCTTACTTGAACTTCTTCATCACACTCCTCATCTTCTCGTCTCATTTGCGCTCATTTTGCTTCCAATTTGGAATTGGATGAGGACCCCTAGTTGGAATTCGAAGAGGATCCAAAGTTGGAATTCATTGCAAACTTGAGTTGAAAGAGATTGAATTGAAATAGATTGAATTCAAAGTTGTGTGAATTATAGCCCAATATCCACCCTATTTATAGCAAAAGAAAAATTCAAATCCAACGGCTAGCTGACGTCAGCATGATGTCAGCTACTAATGGCTAGCTGACGTCACTTAGCTGTTAGATTTGAATTTAAGTTGTAGTTTTTAAATAATAAATTATGTTTGGCCCTATGGCCCTTTGGCCTTCGGTTGGAGACGGTTTTTTGTGGCAAGGCTAAAACGAGTCCTCTGGCCCTCGGTTGGAGACAGAAGCAAATATGGCCCTGTATTGTTCATTAAAATATTAATATCTTGGAGAATCTTGGAGGGCCAGAGGGCTAAAATGAGCCCTCTGGTCAACCATCGGTTGGAGATGGCCTAAGGTTTCTCAGGCAATGGAACAATATTTTTTATAGCAATGAAATGATCATGCAACGCACTCTATTATGGTTATTCGAAATATGTAATGATACACAAGTGGGAGTTTGCATTTTAGCATGTCACTTGCTTTATAAATGAGAAACATGTTGACATTTTGTGCTATAAATGGAGTTATAGATGCATATGCGCTAAAGAAAAGTAAAAAATTTAAGTGTTTATACTAAAGAAAAGTTAAAAACTTGTGAAAAGATGTTAAAATAACCTAAATAACCCCAAGCACAAGTCATGACCTTGCACATGACATATATTGAATGGAAAACTTAACGAATTTAGGGTGAGATGACAAATTAATGATTTTGTAAAGTTGGTGTGACAAATTGCTTAAAATTTTAGTTTATATAACAAATTGAAAAATATGAACAAGTTCATACGACATTTAAAATTTTCCAAAAAAAAAAAAACAACAAAAACTTGTTTGTGTGAAATTACAATTATGTCCAATTTTTTTCTTTTCTAATATTTTCTTTTAGTTATGTATAAAATGGCATAATAGTAATTTCATTGGTTTTTCCGTTGACAACCAGGGTTCAATTAATATTTAGTTTAGATTTGCTTTAGGACATTTTTCTAGTGGAGTAAAATTAAAGTATCATTATAGGTGCAACTCCTTTTTGAACCAAAAAACATGTTCGTTTACTTGAATTCATTTTACGTTATGGTGTATTTTGATTGAGGTTTGTAATTGAGGTGTTTCTTTAATTGTTTTGAGAAATTTGTTGAAAAGATTTTACAAATAATTCAAAATCCTAAATTATTCAATTCACATGACGATGATATTTTGTTACTCATGACGGTCTAGTGATATTCTTCTTTATTTGTAAGTGAGAGGTTTTAGGTTCGAATTTCGTAAATGACGAATTTGATACCAAATTAGTTTACCTATTGTGTTACTTAGCCGAACTCTCCCTCTTCTTAAGTGTAAAATATATCGTTGTACTAAAAAAAACGACAACAATATTTTGATCAAATTATTAACAACACTCCTCAAAATCTCGAAAATTTATTATTAAGTTGATTGAGCAACAGTAGATTAATTATTTCAACCAATTTCCCAATTGTTTTTTGGTGGAGGGGGCGCAAATAAGGAGCTTAATCCCTTTATTTTATCCTAATTACATCCTTAAATTGCATGGACTGTTTGGGTTCTATTTTTCGCATGGCAGGGAGATATATACCTTCACCATTTTCAAGCAATACTCCATTCCGTTTCAAGCTCATTTCTGAGCTGTGCAAGCTGAGTTTCAGGCAGGATGGCGGTCACTAAGTGACCGCCATTAGCACGAGCTTTGCCTTTGCCATATTTTGGCCCTGCAGGAAGCACCAAAACACCTCCTTCATCACCAACCCCATCAATGGTGTAGTTTGCGTAAACAGGTTTTTGTCCCTTCAATTCAAGCCCGTAAATCTCTGCCTCTTCCAAATTTACGAATGTTAATTTTGCTCCGTATGCTATGAAGTCCGAGTTCCCGTTGTCCCTTCCCACCACCTCTCTAATTATACCATTCTCTTCTGCCCTCTTGTTCACAATCAGCTCTGCCAATTCCGAGACACCAGCTTTCGCGACGGAGAAATCTGCTTCAACTGTGCTGAACACCATGTCATTGCTCGGAAGTTCAAGTTCCCCTTCACGGGAATTTTTGGCACAAATTGTTACTATTTGTATCTTCTCTGAGTTTTCATTTTTAGTTTTGGACAAGGATTTCCATATTACAGCAGAAAGGACTTCAAAAGCTGAGAACTTGGCTGATTGGCTTGGAGGACAAGAAATGCTTGAGAGCAAATGGTCGAGCTTTTTGGCAGAAATATGAAATGTATGCATCTTCGTCTGGCAGTTGTTGGTTGTCAGCCAGTGATCACCAACTGAATCAACCCTTTTGAGAGAACTTGGTGTCCCCGAAATTGAAAGTGTCGGGAGTTGAGACTTTCGGCCAGGTTCTGGCAGGCGGAAAGATTTTGGTGGCGCGTGACCTGCCATGAACTTCCCCCACATGTTGATGAAGTCTGATGCAGAAAATACATCTCCGAGGACATGTGCCCAGCTTAGCCCCACTGACAGCCCTCCACATTTGAACCATGTGAACTGCTTTGAAACCACATGAAAGAAGACCAGAGGTAAATAATTTCACCAAGTTCTGATTGTTTGTTCAATAACTTTGTTCATCAACCTCATTTCTCGTCCTACACACCCCTATTTATTTTCAGACTTTGGATTGAGTAAATGAAAGGAAAATCAAGGGACGTAAGGAAAGGGTGTGCAAAAGGAGAAAAAGAAAGATGTCTCATTATTTGTTTATTATGTTTTTGTTTCACCTTTTTAATTATTCTTTGTGTGTGTGTGTGTGTGTGTGTGTATTATATATATATATATATATGTATGTATGTATGTATGTATGTATGTATGTATGTATGTATGTATGTATGTATGTATTACCTGTACAAAGACCAAAGGAGAGAAGCCTAAATCAGGACCAAGGACTTGATTATAAGCAAGACCATTAAAAACAGAAGAGTCCTCAATGGCCACGGCCAACAATTCATCAACGGTTTCCTCAGAATGCGCTTCTACAATTCTCACACCGCTATCGTTACACCTGATGAAGGGCCTGCCTGTTTCAGATTTCCGAATCCTCCCGGCGGCGGTGAAGTAGAGTTGCAACAGTTGGAATATAGGCTTCTTCAAGTCGTATATTGTAAGTCCCTCAACTGCCTCGCTCTTAAATAAGTAGACCCCTTTGATGTAGTGAAGCTTCATGGCCAAGTCCATGTCGGTGAGCTCATGGACCTTGTTTTGATCACTTGTGACTGTAGCAGGTACAACCGTCGATAGCCTCGTGCCGGAATTGTTGAGGCAATTGATGTTGGTTGACATCATTTCTTTAGCTAGAGATCAAACAAAAATGAATGGAGTTTTTGTTGGCTATGTTGGCTTTAGTTTTGTGTTTAATAGATCATCTACCTACCATTGGTATATATAGAGAACTACATCCACGGAACAAGTTCATCGTGGTTTTAGAGTTATTAATGCAATGTTATGTGCAAGTTTCTCGTCACATGACAATGCATTATTATACAGTCACGTCTTTCTAGCGGTGAACTCATATATATAATATATGTAAATGTGGAGTTCACCCAATTGAAGTCCTCTAGGAATGGGCCATGTGTCCTACTATATATGGTGAACCCCTAGCATACTACCATTGAATAGGGTAATGTTAAACAGATAAATTTAGTAAACTAAAATGACATGAAAGTTGATGATTGAATTTTTGTTTACAAATTTAGTCTCCCTAGCATTACTCTTATTATTTAAGTGTTGATTAATGTGCTTATTTCTTATTGGTCACACATCATTTAGTTTGCAAATTTAGTTTACAATTTTAATCTACCTTGTATTACCCCATTGAATAAGTTGGGTACATATACTAGAAAAACTTGCACAATCCATCCATGAAATTGAATTCAGTTTCATCAAAGCTCCAATTTGTCTAAAGTTTAGGACCAATGTTCTAATTTAAAAATAAAATAAAATAAAATTTAATGCAATGATATATTTACACTAAGCACTGAAGGATTTGGGATAAATCGTACAATGATCTAGCAATAGAAATATAATATCAAACTCGTCATTTAGAAAAGTTAGACCTAAGATATCCCACTAAAAAGTGGAGAAAACTACGACTTCTTCTTAGTGTTAAGTGTCTTCCATGGTTCTTTTTCCAAAATTTATTCAATCTCAAGATTATGCAAAAGACGAGAAAATAGGTGTGAAAATCACTTTCGACTGTCTTGATCTTTTTTATACTTTGGTTTTTAATTTTTTTTGTCATTTTCTCTCTATCCTCGTCGAAGGAAAAAAAAGTCCCATCATGCATTAAGTTTCTGATGAAGAAGGGACACTGATGTTGATAGAAAACAATAAATTGATTGCAGCGTTGAAATTAGCTGATGAAAGGATCTGACCCACCTTTTGGAGCCAATAAACAGCAATAAATATGAAACGTGTACACCACTATCCTAACGTTTTGTGCCAAATAATATGCTATATTATTAACACACGAGACACCATTATAATGGCGTATTGTTTGAAAATAGTTTTTGTTGTCCTCAAAATTGGACTCCCCTTGCAATATAGGTCATTTCATTTTTGTCTAAAACATTCATTTTTAGGGGTTGAAATGGGACTTCCGGACCGTATAAATTTTGTAACTGAAATTTATTTATTTATTTATATTTTTTTTGAACAAACGATATTATCTACACGGAGAAGAAGTAGGCTTGGCCTCATAATGGACTAGCAATAACGTTGTTCAAATTCGTCTTTGGTGAGAATCGAATCTAAGACCTCTCACTTACAAGTGAAGAAGAATACCACTAAATCATGGTACTGAGTGACAATTAAAATTTAATTTTTTTAATCTTCATTTGAAGATCAATCCCACAAATGTATGATAGTTTCAGTCCTATAAATGTATGAGAGGATAATGATTCATTATGAATATGTTACTTGGTACTTAAACCGTCGATCTGTTCCATGTATAAAGATAATTTTCAGATGAATTATTAAGAAATTGAACATATCTACTTCTAGTTGTAAAATTGTACGATAAAGATATGTTATTCGCATAAGCCAAAAAAGTATTATCCTTAACAATGCCTAAACATTAAAAATAGGGAACTTTAATGAAAAGAACTTTTCAAAACTTTTAATTAATCAAAAACCATCTACTAACTTTATTTAATAATTAGATTAAAACCTAAAGTTTCTTGATCAAATTAGAATTTGGTGGTTTTTTTTATTCAACATAATTGAGAGGCCTGAAATTCCTCGATTGCAATTGCATATAGACAACATAACTTATTTTTCGTGGATGTCTCTGGTCATTGAGCATGCTCTGCCGTACAACAAAAAATTCGATGTATTTTTAGCAAGTCTTAATTAAATAACAAATGACAAACAATTGAGACAAATGTCAAATTTTTCCATGATTAATAGTAGTAGTTTATAAATTTGTGACCTTGGCAAGAAAGGGCCGGCGATGAAGGATCAGAGTCTATTTTTCTCTTCATTTATTCTCCTGTTGTTACTTTCACACAGACATCTAGTTAAAAAAGAGTAAAACAGAGTCGGGTAGTATTACCATTGGTACTCAACGGTGAAATGATTTCAAATTTGGGAGATTTTTGGTAAAGTTGATGTTTCAGTGAAGACCTGAAGATGGACGGTTGAGTCGTTGAAATACGATGTCGAGTAAGTCCTACAAACATCTCTCAAATAAAAGCTTAGTTGAGGGGTCCCTCCTCAACGGAAGGGGTTGACACAGAGACGAAAGTGAATGCAGAGCGGAGAGCTTGAAATGGAGACAAAAGTGAATGCGATTGATTTTCGCACACATAAATTGTCATATTAATGTGAGATAAGCCTAGGCATCTGTTACCTGCCATCAAATAATAGCACAACCCACAACTAATACATGAAAACTTCGATAACGACCGACCCCGAGTACTCTGTTTTCTCACACATAAATTGTCATATTAATGTGAGATGGGCCTAGGCATCTGTTACCTGCTATCAAATAATAGTACTGCCCACAACTAATACATGAAAACTACGATAACGACCGACCCCGAGTACCCTGTTTCTCACACATAAATTGTCATATTAATGTGAGATGAGATTAGGCATCTGTTACCTGCTATCAAATAATAGTGCAGCCCACAACTAATACATGAAAACTACGATAACGACCGACCCTGAGTACTCTGACAGACTGACTTCAAATCGTTCCAACACATTCCTACCCTAGTAATCCATGCATTACAACAAGCAATCCTAAACACAACATAGATTTCTTGTGGCCGCCTCGGGTGGAAAATGTGTTAAATCGAACTCGGTCTTGGAAATTACTTCTAATCTGAACAATCAACTCAAGTATCAAGGGAAAATCGAGATTACTATTTGTAAATCAGTGCATCGCGTCCAGGCCCTACACCAATGTAATGGACGGGTACACCAACAAGTTCTTCTATCGTTTCCACATACTGACGTGCGGCCTTTGGAAGGTCGGAGTAATTTCTGACAGAAGAAATATCCGATTCCCATCCAGGCACTTCTTCATAGTCCACCTGAACATAGAAAAGCAATAGCAACAAGCGTTAAAAATGAACCTTTATCTTCTAATAAAATCCAATTAAGATAAAAACATCATATCATATCCAAATAGAAGGGAGAGGCAAGGACATGCCTCGAATTGCTCAAGATCACGAAGGTCTGCAGGGAACGATTTAATCGGTGTACCATCCTTCTGTTTATAGGCAACACCCAACTGAATTTTGGGAAGATCAGACAAAACATCAAGTTTGGTGAGATTGAGAGAAGAAAATCCATTGATCTGACAGCAATACTTCAGTGCTGCTATATCAAGCCAACCACAACGACGAGGGCGACCAGTAGTTGTGCCAAACTCCTGACCAGCAGACCTAAGGAGGTCGCCCCCTTGGCCCAAGATTTCTGTGGGAAAGGGACCAGAACCAACTCTTGTAGTGTATGCTTTTACCTACGGAAACAACGTCAAGTTAGCAACATTACCTCACCATCTCAATTGGCCTTTGTACTAACTGCAAGATTACATGCCATGACCAGTACTACCATACGGTGTCCTGTCTCCCTTTAAAGATTTCGACTAGAAAAATCCTTAACATGAATCACAGTAGTAAAGACAAAAACAATAAAAGAAACCTATTTGCAGAAATAGAGTTACTTCGATACATGTTTATTCAAGTTGCCCTACCCAATTGATTGAAAATCCTCTCTACAACTACCAGAGAGCAACCATCTACTTACCACTCCAACCAGATCACCTAAAATTCTGGGAGCAATGCCAAGACCAGTGCAAATCCCACCGGCTGAAGGGCTAGAGGATGTTACAAAGGGATAAGTTCCAAAGTCAATATCCAACATTGTTGCCTGACCCCCTTCGACCAAAATCTTTTTCTTCTCAGAGATGGCTTCATTCACGACAAGCACAGTATCAGCAATGAAGGGTTCCATTCTCTCAGCAAATCTCTTGTACTTTTCAACTTCTTCTTTTAGCACTTGGGGTCCATAGTCAAAACCTTGGAATCTTGATGCAGCATCTGATAATAGTTCATCTAGCTTCAGAGGAAAAGTATCCATGTGCCTCAAGTCACTCACTCGAATACCATTTCGGATAACCTTGTTAGAGTAACAAGGCCCAATTCCTCTTTTGGTAGTGCCAATGAAAGATTCAGAAAGCTCAGATTCTCGAAGCCCATCCACTATTTGGTGGAAATCAAATAAGAGTTGTGCACGATCAGAGACCAATATCCTTCCCTTGCAGGATACCCCATTAGATTCAAGGCCATCAATCTCTTTAAAGAGCCCTAGAAGATGCACCACAACTCCATTTCCAATAACACAAAGAGATTCTTCATTAAGAATACCTGAGGGAACAAGGTGAAGTGCAAACTTCTTCCCCTCTGCATTGTAAATGGTGTGTCCAGCATTAGCTCCACCCTAAAAAGATGCAAAAAGTCATCAGAAAACCACACAATCAGGCTATGAAAGTGAGAGCTTTTTGTTACCTGACAACGAGCAACGATGTCAAAGTGTTGGGCTAAGATGTCGACGAGTTTTCCTTTACCTTCATCGCCCCACTGGCAGCCCAACACACCTGAGACCTGGGTTAGCGACTCAATTCGATTAAGCCCCTGACTGGGGGACCCAGACAAACTTAGAGAAGAGGGGGTGGCGACCAAGGGCTTCACTGAGCTGACAGCATTTCTCGAGCGCTGGAGGAGAACGGGCCTGTGGTGTTGGGTCCCAAAGGAACAAGGGGTGGAAAGTGGATTGAAGTCCAGGGCTGTGAAAGATGAGAGGTTGTTCATGGTGAATACCTGAGTAAGGCTAAGTTTAGGCCAATGTATTTCCCAAATTTTACATACTTTACAGTACGAGTGAATGTTATAGATAAGCGAAAAAACACATAGTATACAAAATATATAAGTAAAAACTACAAAAACAACATGTATGTATTTGTTACTGTCTACCTGGCACTTTTTTTACATATCATTATCTTTTTAATAATAATAATTTTGCACGCGATCCAATATCCTAGTGGATAGAGTGTTGGGCTTCCGACCATGCGTCCCGGGTTGAAACTACCCTCTCCCCTCCCCTAAGTTATTTTAATAGTTTTGAAGCCTTCCCCTCCCCTTAATAGTAGTAATAAAAAAACACCTTGTAGACCTATTTTTGCAGTTTAACCGGAATAAAGCTAAGATACCAAACCCTTTTTTTAGTAACTAAACATCATTTCATCATGAATTTTTGATCAGATTGAGGCTTTCTTCTATGCGAAGTAATTTGGGCGCTTCTGCAACCTAACGGCAGCAATGGCGCCATTTTTTCCAGTCAGTTAGCTTGTGCTTGGGCATCCCAATCATTGAATTTTGATCGAATTTCGCAATTTCACATATATTGACGATTTTTAAACGAAATATGGGGAAGATATACATTCAAAATGCATGGATATAACCAACAAGAATAACATATAAATTAGGTACTAATTAAATCACAACAAGAATGTCAACCAAAAAATTAGGTTCTAAACTAGTATTAATTCACTAACACAAACATAATTTTAAAATAGAAGAGCTGACTAACCTGAACAACTCCAAAGTCTGCAGACTTAGTTCGATGGTCAAATGTCCACCAACTCACTGAAATTAATAGCTGAAAATTGCCCAAGCTGCTTCCGACGTAATGTAAACATGATAGATCGATTAGATAACAATCCCATTCCCATTCCCAATCCCGTTCCCAATCATGAGCTATTTCTGATAAAATCAAATTCTTCAAAAGCGAGACATAAACTAAAAAAACCCAAAGCCATAAACCCCAAAAATAAGAAGGAAGAAGAATAAATAGACTTACAGGCTTCCAGTTGCACTTGCAAAAACAGATCCTGAGAATCGAGACGGAGGAGTTCAGAGAAGCTCGAGGAGGAGAAGGAGGAGGAGTGTAGTGCATGGGGAGTGCAGGGCGGAGGCGCTAAGCAGTAGGAGAGGAGAAGCTCCAAGTCGAGTTCCAGTCGCGTGTCTGCGTCACTGAGCAAAGCGTTGGCGCGCTGGGCTGGTGTATCTCTTTTTTAATTTTATTATTTTTAACATCTTGTTTGGGCTGGGCTGCGCTGGTATTTGTAACTACTGTCGCGTACGGATAAAACAAAAGTAAAAATCCTCCGGCATGCAGAGATGATGGACTGTGCGTGAAAATTTTGTAGATTTTGTTATTTTAATAAGAGCATTCTTTTAATTTGGGCTCAACAACAATTTTTGCTGAGTGTTTTTTTTTTAATTTTTAATTTGGGGCCATATTTTTAGTATTCTTTGATAATTATTTTGATAAAATTTTAATATTTTACTTTACATTCTTAATTTAGGACATGCAACTACTTCTTAAGCAAAAACTGATCAAACAAATGAATTTTGGAGTGATTCTAATTGGAGTAAGTTCGTGAGTCTTTCAGATTATTCATGTCAAAGTTTCAGATTTTTCTATCAAGCAGTTTGGCAATGAAATAAAGGACTAACGTGTAGTGCTGCCAAAGTGACGTTTTGAGCTTATTTGGGCTTTTTGGCGTCCAAGATGGCGTTTTCTGGGTTCAGGCCCTTCTGGAGATACTTTCAGGACATCTTAATCTTTTCAAAAGTTGTCTTGAACCTGTTTTGGAGTTGCTTTGAGCCCAGAACGTGGCTGATCAGTTTGCTAACAAATTTCTCCATATATTGACTAGGAGATTGTTTGTTAGTTTCTCTTTATTTATTTTATTTCCTAGGCTTATTCTAAGATCTTTTCTAAGAAGGATTTTATATTGTAGTAGTATAAATAAATGCTATTTAGCCATTAGGGTTCTTAATGCATTACTTTGGAGAATTCAGCTTAGAGAGCTTTTGATGATTCAAGTTTATTTACAAAGTGTTTTTCTATCCATGTTTTTAATAATATTTTTCTTTATGATTGTGTGTAACTAATCTCTTTTGCTAGGGCGATGCCATGAACCTTAGCAAAAATTGTAGTTTCTTTTCAACTTGCTTATGATTTTATGCATGTAGGTTTTAAATTATTAATCACCATGTTTGAAACTATCTATTTGTCTGAATGCTTAATCATTGGGATATTTGGAAAAGTAACTTGATACAATTTTGGTTGGAGGGTTCTCCCTGAAATTGACGAAAGCTTGTTATGGTTAATAATTGTAATTTCACTTAGGATGAATACCACGTGTTTCATGCTTTTTCAAAAGGTTTTCATAAAGTTTAATGAGTCTTGCATGTTTAGATTTGAACTAAATACCACAGACGGAATGAATGTTTGATATACGCTCTATATTGAGGGTCTAAGTAGAGCATATATTAGGAAAATATAACCTTTAAAATATGCATGTGTAAGTAAGTAATTGGAAAAATTACGCATGACTGTTAAGATAATAGTGGAACCCTAGTGTTTTTACAATTTGATTTTGAAAAACCGTTTTGTTTTAAGGGTAAATTACAGTTTGCCCCCTCAGGTTTTAGTGCAATTGCAACCTCATACAACATCTTTAAAACATTGCAATCTCATACATTTATTTACATTTTATTTTAATTTCATACATCCGTTAAGTTTACTGTTAGGTGATGATGTGGCACATTTTGGTTCACATTTATGTGATAATGTGGCTACCAACTTTGCACCACATGGATAAAAACAAATTAAAAATTAATTAATTAAAAAAACATTGGGCCCACCAACCCATCCATCTTCACCCTACTTCTCCATCCATCCATTCTCACCTAATTATTAACCTCATCTGCCCTAGATCAAGCTGGGGCGCCCATACCATGCCCTACGCCACCACCTACACCACCACCAACACCATTACGGAACAATTGAAGGACCTTCTTCCACCACCACCACACGACTCGTCCCCTCCCCTCCCCGACCCGAATTCGCTTTGAGCGGCTGTAGGAGGAAAACCCACCCAAAGCGACCGAATCAGTTGGGTACACCAGTAAGGGCACCCATCTAAAGAAAGTTATGGGCGTCTACAAGGGCCTATTTGTATACATGGTTGACAGGATCAACGACTCGCTAGCCTCCATGGATGTGAATTTGGGCGAGAAGCTTTTCTCGCCGCCAAAATCAACGACTCTTTGGTGGATCTCAATTCGACCCTCGTTCAAGAATTTAGAGCGGCATTGCAAAATCCAACCAAATTTTGTAGCAATAGTTTGGCGATTGTGGCAAAAATCCTAACCTTTCTAACGATTTGAGATGGGTTTTTGGGGTTGGGTTAGTCCGACGGATAGGATACTGTTGTAGGACAATAATGCAACAACAACCAGATAGTGGTGGCAACTGGCAAAGGACGGGATCATAGATGTGAAGATGATTCAGGAGGTGATAAAGGCGATGGATAAGGTGTCAAAGAAGAGAATGTGTTAATGGAGAAGATGAAGTGGTTTTTATATTTGTTTTGGTTTAATATTATTTTTTTAAATTAACTTTTTAATATTTAGTTAATTTTATTTGCCACGTCATCACCTAAATGTAGGTCACCATGTGCCACGTCATCACTTGACGGGTCAGTTACCAGATGTATGGTATTGAAATAAAATGTAAGTAAATGTATGAGATTTAAATGTTTTAAAGATGTTGTATGAGGTTGCAATTACACTCAAACCTAAGAGGGTAAAATACAATTTATCCTTGTTTTAAGGGTAAATTATACAGAATTACCTCAACTATTGGTCATGAACAGTTTCATACCTCGTCTTTAAAAAGTTTCATTGTCATACCTCATCTACAAATTTTTTACAATTTCATAATTACGTCAGTTGTCTGTCAATTCCTCCGTTAAATGCTGACGTGACACATTTTCTATAAAAAAAACTAAAAAATATTATTAAAAACTAAAAAAAAAATATTTAATATTTTTGAATAATAATAATAATAATAATAATAATAAACCCACCCATGTTCGTCTTCCCCCCTCCACCCCTTTCTCCCCCCGCCACCTGCAACCCAAAAAGAAAGAAGAAGAAGAGGAAAAAAAAAAAAAACCATCTTCATCTTCCTCGACCACACCTTCCTTGCAACCCACCCCTTTCTTCCCCCTCCCGTCTTCCCCTTCCCTCCTCCTCTACACCCACCCTTGCATCCACCATCTTCCATCCTCTACACACCCCACTCCTTAAATCCACACCCATTCCCCCCATTTTCTCCATGCCCAAATTCTCCACCCGTGGAATCAGCGGAAGACGGCATCTAGGTTGCAGGGAAAAGGGGGATCGAGGAAGATGAAGATGGTTTTTTTTTTTTTTTTTTTTTTTTTCTTGGGTTGCAGGTAGTGGGTGCGAAGGAGGAGGGAAGGGGAAGACGGGAGGAGGAAGAAATGAGTGGGTTGCAGGGAAGGGGGGGTCGGGGAAGATTAAGATGGGTTTTTTTTTTTTTTTTTTTTTTTTTTTTTTCTCTTCTTCTTCTTTTTTCTTTATGGGTTGCAAGAGGTGGGGAAGACGAACATGGAGTGGGTTTTTTTTTTTTTTTTTTAATTTTTAATAACTTTCTTTAATTAATTAATATTTTAATAATTAAAAATAATAAATGATTTTTTTTTAGTTTTTAATAATATTTTTTTAGTTTTTTAATAGAAAGTGTGCTACGTCGCAAGCCATGTCAGCATTTAACGGAGGAATTGACAGACAACTGAAGGAAGGTATGACATTGCAACAAATTTGAAGATACCGTATGACATTGAAACTTTGTAAAGACGAGGTATGAAACTGTTAATGAACCATTGATGTAGTTTTGTGTAATTTACCTTTGTTTAAATTATTTTACTTTTGCCCAATTCTTTAAATTGTTTTTATTATTTTAAGACATAAAAAATCAATCTTTTCAAAACTTTGTTTAAAATAGTTAACTAGGAATTAGTTTAAGTACCCATTACTTATTTAATTATTGTGAAGAACGACCTTATTTGAGTAATTTATATTACAATTACTTTATTTTCTTGCAAGTATTTTTATCTCTACTTTTATATATAGTAAAAGTCTATTCATTAACCATGCGGTTTTCCAAATGAGGAAGTGTTTGGGCCCGAAATATTATTGCTGGGTCGAGCAGCAGGATGTGCTCGGCCCAAGGAGATGATAAATACTATGGGCCGAATAAATAAGGCCCGGGCCAGCTGGCAGGGTTGGCCAAATCCCATCAGAAGTAGTCCAGATAAATAGAAAGGTCGAGGAAGTCCCGGTGCAACTAGGATTCTCGACCAGCAAGGAATGAAGTCCAGAAAAGAAGGAAAATTCAGAATCCCAGTAGGAGTAGGTTTGTTCGAAGAAGAAGCGGAATGGGACAAGGACTCCCAATCCAAATCGGAGTCGGTTTCAAGGAATGAGACACTATAAATACAAGAAATCATGCAAGCAGAGAAGACCTTCAAATCAGCATACATTTGCCCTGCGCAAAACCTCTCAACATCTTGAGATTTTTCCTTTTCTTTTTCTGCCGACACACCTTCAGTTTGGATAAACAGCACTGTGGAAGCGCCCGGCGAGCACCTTCAGTTTGGATAAACAGCACTGCTGCCGCAGAATCAGCCGACCGAGAAGCATCTTCAGTTTGGATAAACAGCACTGCGTCGAGGTCGACCGATTATCTATCCAAGTCTCGGTCGAGAAAGGTTTTCGAACCTTTGTTGGCAGAGGTCACCTTGCTAAGCTTTCTCGGCATAGTTAGGTGTTACGAATCACATTGCTCGGCGTACTGGTCGCCGAGTGGTTTTATGATTGGATACTCACAGGTGAGTTTCAGGGTTCGGCATTCCGACGCCCGAACTACGTTTACCATCAAGACATATATCACGTTCGAGTACCTGTGCCTATACACCTTGGTCTCAATTCGACGTGCTTATACTCTCACGAATATAATCACAGTGACCGAATCGGGCTCGGACGATTTGTGAACTCCGCAGAATTAGCAGCCTTGTCTTCAGGCTGTAGAACCCAGAGACCGAGAGTGTTCCTTCCTCGGTCGCAATCGCAAGTTAAAGAAGTCAGCAACGCGCTCAAAGCTACATCAACAAATTTTACTCCTCGGCCAGGCTCGGCCGACGAGTTGGCACGCCCCGCATTCAACCGAAGGACGTAGTTAGCTTATTAGTTACTCGGCCTGCGCGCCACGTAGGTGTTGTAATTTTTAGGGTCAACATTTTGGCACGCCCAGTGGGACAATTGTGCTAAACCTTCGGAGTTCATGACCATTGAGACACGGTCTACGAAGCAGAAAACAACCATGGGAAAGTCAACAACTGACTTGCCAGTGCAAGGCCTTGGGCAGGATTTGCATTCTACAAAAAATCCGATCATAATTGCGCCGCCCGAGGCCACTAGTATAACACGCCGAGAGAATGAAGTCTGTCTCGGCGGACAACCTTACAACCCCACAGTCCCGAATCAAACAGCTGGAATGTTCATGGAAGGGATTGTAGAAGATTGTGATGACGATGGTGGAGAAGGTTCCGATCCACCAACTAGGACATTCCTTCGGAGACGACTGGATGAACAATATCGTCAGGTCGAGCAGTCGATTGGTCAGAAGATGAATGATTTGCTAGACGCAATACGTAGTAATAGCGATACACAGACCAGAATGCTTGAACTACTAGTCAGTAAAGCTTTCGAAGATGGCCAGGTCGGTCAACCGCGGCAGCTCCCGACGAATGTGCCCATACCAGCCGAGAGAGGGTCCGCTCGGCCACAACCAGTCCCCTTAGAAAGAAGAGGACCAGGGAATAGAGCCGAGGGACCAAGCCAGGGAGAAGAAGTCGCTTCCATAAACGTGACTGAAGTCCAGAGAATGATTGATTCGGCCCTAAAAAAAAGGGCCGAAGTTTCCAAAATTCATTCACCCGTACCCAGCTTATGTGGAAAGGTTTGAATACCCACGAGGATTTAAGATCCCCGATTTCAGCCTCTTCGCCGGGGAATCATCATTATCCTCACTAGAACATGTGGCTCGGTTCACAGCGCAGTGTGGGGACATCAATAGTGATTTTTACAAACTACGACTGTTTAACTTTTCACTGACAGGCTCAGCTTTCGCCTGGTACATTAATCTTCCACCCAACTCCGTGCAGAGTTGGGAAGAGTTGGTCGAAAAGTTCCATGAACAATTTTATCGGCCAGGGATGGAGATGTCCGTATCATCCTTGGCCAGGATGGCTCAAGCATCTGATGAATCTCCAATGGAATACCTAACAAGGTTTAAATCGGCCAGGAATTGGTGCCGAGTGCCACTCCCCGAAGTAGAATTCGTCAGGATCGCCCTCAACGGATTAGACGTGGAATACAAAAAGAAGTTTCTGGGGGCAAATATTCGAGATATGTACGAACTTGCTCAACACGTCGAACAATATGAGTATCTGCTTCGAGAAGAGAAGATATCAAAGTCACCATCCCGGGGGACGTTGTATAAGAACCCCACGGTGAGCTATGCATCGGCCGAAAGTGAAGACCCTCAGTACGCTAGTGTGGATGCAGCCGAGATAATAATAGACAAACCCTATGTTTGCAAGGCTTTGGCGCAAGTAAATACCAAAGACGCCAAAACACGTTTGACCGCCGAGGAAACGGCTAAGTCATCAAAAGTATACACTTTTGATATCACCAAAGCTGACGCAATTTTCGATCAATTATTGGCAGCAAAAATCATCAAGCTTCGGCCGGGGCATACCATCCCTAAGGCCGATGAATTAAAAGGAAAGATATACTGCAAATATCATAATTCTAATAAGCATGCAACCAATAATTGTGTTGTGTTCCGGGGCACAATTCAAAGCTGGATTGAAAAAGGAAAGTTGAAATTTCCGGAAAAGATGGCGGTCGACGTTAATCCTTTCCCTTCAACAACGATTGGTATGGTGGATGCTCACCTTCCCAAAAACAAAGGGAAGGCCGAATATGTCCCGGTGCAGCATATCCGTCGACAAAATGGTCAAACAAGACTAAAGCTTGATATCTTTTCAAATGCACCACCAACGGAACAATCGGCGCAACCCGCCGATGAGTCGATGACAAGGTCAAAATCCGACGGAACTTGTGGATCAAAGGTGTTATGTGACCATTGTAAAACACCAGTCGAACCTGGGAAGAAATCTTCAACACCACCCATGGCCCCTACAACATCATCAAAGGGATTAGGTCCACGACGTCAAGTGTTTGAACGACTCGGCCCACAAGTACAGCCGAAAGACCAGACCTCGGTCAGGCGGCGTCTTGATTTCGACGCACCTTTCTATAATGAGGATTATTACTCGCGCAATGCCAACAGTTCGGGATTACCAGCCGATCGCAAAACTTTCAAACCACCAAGGACATCAGATCAACGCTGGTACAGTTACAATTCTCCGACTGGTTTGTATACGGCACTGTCCAAATCCCAAAAACGTCGTCGTCAACGGATAGATTGCATGGCTCGGCGACGAGAAGCGCAGGCCAGCCCGGCCAATCAATGGCAACCAAAAAAGGCCGTGGAAGATAGTAGCGAACGGCCAACCCCGACTATCATGACCGAGTTAGCCAAAGGGAAGAAAGTAGCGGATGCTGATTTCGAAACCACCATTGAGGAGGCTGAGAAACGTATTAAGATCCTTCTCCGGCCTGGGGAAACGAGAGCTCGTCTAGAGTACTTTACACAAGAGGCCGAAAGGAAACTTTCTCCATCACCACTACGCGAGCCGTTTATCAAAATACGGCGCAACTTACACCCTCAATTCCTCGGTGCATCCATGGAATACATGCGAGAATTCCATAAGAAATACTCCGCAAATGACTTATACGGACTCCCCAAGGCATGTCAGGAAGCCCTCGACTTAGCGCTAACTTGCCCTGATGCCGAGCAAATTATCCAGAAAACTTCTGACCCGGCCATTAAGGCTAGGTTTCAACATATACGGGAGGCTCGGGTCCTTGGTTTTGAGGTCGATCCTTATACAGATATCGACGCCGCCGAATTACCCTTTTCGCTCGAAGACCTTCAGCATTTACGCTATCATTTCGAAGTCTTCTCGGCCGTATCGCTTTTCGGCCTCACGGCCGACGAGGAAAAACGGATAGCACGATTGGATACTTATCTGGACACGAGGAACGCCCGTATTGCATATGAAGAACGAGCCCGTGTAACAAAGGACCAACGTAAATCTTCGGCAGTCCACATCGTCGAAGGAAATGGCTCACCCGCACTCAATTTGGTTCCCACGTCTCAGATACCGGCTCTTACTGAGGAACTCAAAAGTTTGATCGAGGATTTTCCGACGACTGCTACAGAAGATAGTTCTCCGGAAGATGACGACCATGACCCAATGGGCCCTTCGGTCCTCGAACAGATGGAGATTAGTATGGTACACGTTTTACCAGCTGAATTCCAACCGAGTATCCACCAGTCAAGTTTCTTGGACGGGGACGTAGTTGCCGAAGAAGCCACACAGGTAGACTTCGTCGCAAACGACGACGACCGAGAAAACCAAAGTGGAGATAACCTCAAGGCAGCTTTGGCCGAGCTATTTCCCCGCTCCTCCTCGGTTAATCTCCAACACCTGAAGCCGTTGTACGTCACGGCTCACATCGAAGGATTTCCCATTTCTAAAGTATTTGTCGACTGTGGAGCCACAGTCAACATTATGCCAATATCCGTCATGAAGGCTTTACGCCGTTCTGATAATGAACTCATTCCGTCAGGGATCACTATGAGCAGCTTTGTTGGTGACAAATCTCAGACCAAAGGGGTGCTCCCGTTGGAAGTTAGCATTGCCGGTCGTCAACACATGACGGCATTCTTTGTCATTGATTCCAAAACGGATTATAACGCATTACTTGGCCGCGACTGGATCCACCAAACCAGTTGCATTCCTTCATCACTATACCAAGTCCTCATCTTTTGGGATGGCAAATCGGTCGTAGTCCACCCGGCCGATAACCAACCATTTGAAACCAACATGATTCAGGCTCGCTATTATGATGATCACGTCGGCTACATCACCCTCCAAGGCCTTAACGAGGACGGACGGCCGACGAGAATTTCAGTACAAAAAGTGATTGAGGTCGGCGCCGAGACTGTCCAACAGGATTCGGCGAGACTTGGCTTGGCGAACTTGGTTATCAATACCGATGATTGAGCACACCACACAAGAACGGCGTCAGGCTGCGGTTTCATCTACAATGGAACGTCTGCTGGCCCATTGGTACGCCATTACCAAGCAACCACATTCTGGCGTCAATTTAATCGAATTTCTGGCCGAAGCAGATAACGGCCCCGTTCTATCTTTCGATAAAGTTCAGGCTGCGCCGGCCGAACTCGAAGACCATCGACCTCAAGTCAAGGACCCGTTAGAGGAAGTGAACGTCGGAACGGCCGAGGATCCTCGAACATTGTTTATTAGTGCGTTACTCCCCTCGTCCATGAAGGACGAACTCCGTAAACTACTCCACGAATTTAAAGATTGCTTCGCGTGGAGTTATCATGAGATGCCAGGCCTCGACCGAAACCTTGTAGAGCATGAGCTACGCATCAAGGAGGGGTGTAAGCCTTTTCGACAGCCTCCTCGCCGATTTTCAAACGAAGTGCAACTCGGCATTAAGGAAGAATTAGTTCGGCTTCTAAAGGTCGGGTTTATTAGGACCGCTCGGTATGTCGAATGGTTGGCCAATATCGTCCCCGTATTAAAGAAAAACGGTGCCCTTCGCATTTGCATCGATTTCCGTAATCTAAATCTGGCTACTCCCAAGGATGAATATACGATGCCGATCTCAGATTTATTAATTGATGCCGCAGCTAATCATGAACTGCTATCTTTTATGGACGGTCATGCGGGTTATAACCAGATTTTCATCGCCAAAGCTGACGTCCACAAGACGGCTTTCCGTTGCCCGGGGGTACTTGGTACTTACGAATGGGTAGTCATGCCTTTCGGCCTCAAGAATGCTGGCGCCACATACCAAAGAGCCATGAATATGATCTTCCACGACTTAATCGGTACAATCGTCGAAGTTTATATCGATGATGTGGTCGTAAAATCCAGACGTCGTCAAACACACCTGGACCACCTGAGGCAAGCATTCCTTCGCATGCGCAAAAACAACCTCAAGATGAACCCGGCCAAGTGTGCTTTCGGTGTTTCGGCCGGTAATTTCTTAGGATTTTTGGTGCACCATCGCGGCATCGAGGTCGACGAAAATAAAGCCCGCGCCATCATTAGCGCCCCACCGCCGACGACAAAGAAACAGCTTCAGTCGTTACTCGGGCAGATCAATTTCCTCCGTCGTTTCATCGCCAATTCGGCCGGTAAAATGAAAGCATTCTCTACACTCCTTAAACTGAAGGAGACCGACCAATTTGAATGGCGCGAAGAGCATCAAGCTGCATTTACACAAATCAAGGTGGCCCTTTCCACCCCACCTGTGCTCGTTCCACCTTGTCGTAACAAACCCCTTAAATTGTACATTTCGGCAGCTTTTGAATCCATTGGGTGCCTACTCGCACAAGATAACAACGTCGGCCGCGAACAAGCTATCTTTTACCTTAGCCGAAACCTGAATTCACCAGAACTTAATTATTCCCCTGTCGAAAAACTCTGCTTAGCGTTGTTTTTCGCCGCATCCAAGCTTCGGCATTACATGCTCCCCACAGTTACGCAGGTCATCGCCCAAACCGACGTAATTCGTTACATGCTGACTCGGCCTATGGTCAAAGGCCGAATTGGGAAATGGACACTCGCCTTATCCGAGTTCAGCCTTCAGTATGTACCCCAAAAGGCCGTCAAGGGGCAAGCCCTCGCCGACTTCCTGGCACAACACCCATCCCCTTATGGTCTTGAGGGGGGCGAGGTCGACATCGGTTTCGTCACCACACGCGATAACCATTGGACTATGCATTTTGATGGTTCCAGTACTTCGACCTCGGCAGGTGTCGGCATCGCAATTCAGCCGCCTGACCACTACCGATGGTGTTTTTCTCTCAAGTTAGATTTCAGCTGCACCAATAACCAGGCCGAATATGAAGCCCTCATTATCGGCCTCCATGTTTTACACGATCTGCGGGCCTCCCGCGTTCTCGTCCTTGGAGATTCCGAACTTGTGATTAACCAACTGAACGGCGTGTTTCGTTGCATGAGTTGTACTTTAGCTCCCTATCACATGGTCGCCACTTACCTGGCCGAGTCGTTCGACCAAATCACATTTGAACACATTTCACGTATCCACAATACTGACGCCGACGAACTCGCCCAGATCGCCTCTGGAGCACAACTCATGGGGGGCAAACTAAGTCGAATTATGGAAATTGCGAACACAGGTCAACGCTCGTACCCCGTTTTGATTAATCAGCAAACTCTCCAACGCACGCACGTAATACGTACAAGGGTGATGTCGCTCCCATCCATGTTAGAACGAGGAGATCCCATAGAAGTATGCGCCGTCGAAGTAGAGCCGGATGATTGGAGAAAGACGATGTTACGGTACCTCAATAACCCCAATGGGAAACACGACCGAAGAACGAAGATGCTCGCGACGAATTACGTGTCATATCAAAATGAATTATATCGCAAGGGCGAAGATGGTTTACTACTATTGTGCCTCGGCCCACACGAGGCTGCCCAAGTAATGGCCGAGGTACATGAAGGAATTTGCGCAGCGCACCAATCTGGACGAAAGATGCGTTGGTTGCTCCGACGACACGGTTATTTTTGGCCCAATATATTAAAGGATTGCATCGAATATGCGCGGAGATGCGTATCATGCCAGATTCATGGACCCGTTCAGAGAGCCCCGGCCGAATTGCTACACTCGGTTACTAAACCATGGCCGTTCAGGGGTTGGGCAATGGATGTAATTGGCAAAATTACGCCATCATCGGGGGCAGCGAAACACGCATGGATAATTGTAGCAACTGACTATTTCACTAAGTGGGTCGAGGCAAGGTCATACGCCGAATTAACGGCTAAAGAAGTATGCAACTTCGTAGAGGAGAATATTGTGACCGGATTCGGCGTACCAGAAACGATCATAACTGATAATGGCACTGTATTTACGGCCGATAGGTTTAGGGAATACGCGGCAAGATTGAATATCCGACTCGAGCAATCTACGCCGTACTACCCACAGGCAAACGGACAAGCCGAGGCAAGCAACAAAGTGTTGATCGGCATCCTTGAAAAAATGGTAAAAGAGAAACCTGGTTTGTGGCATTTGAAGTTAAGTGAAGCATTATGGGCATACCGAACTTCACCTCGGTCGGCCACTGGAACCACTCCTTACGCGTTAACCTATGGACACGACGCCGTGTTACCGGTCGAATTGAGTATAAGTTCGTTGCGAGTAATCGAGCAGAGTGATTTATACAGTATTGAATATAGTCAAGCGATGCGACAAGAATTAGAAGACTTAGAAGAAAGTCGAATCGATGCAGTTAACTTGTTAATAGCACAAAAGAAAATCGCCGAGCGAGCGTATAATCAGCGTGTAAGACAAAAAACGTTTGGCGAAGGAGAATTGGTTTGGCAAACTGTGTTGCCTGTTGGGATTAAAGACCCCAGATTTGGTAAGTGGTCGCCAAATTGGGAAGGACCATTCATCGTTCACAAAGTCCTCGGCAAGGGAGCATATCATTTAAGAGATCGGACGGGTTCAGTTCATAAGTTGCCGATTAATGGAAAGTTTTTAAAGAAGTACTATCCAATTACATGGGAAATGCAGGAGTAAGGCCATTGTATTAATAACAAAGCAACCATTGTATTAAGAGCAAAACGACCATTGTATTAATAGCAAAAATCTTTACAAGAACAAATACAAATACAATGGTGAAGTCCTAAGGGGTCGAGGGGAGGAAAGTCTCAAGGGCAGCCTTCAGCTCCAGCCACTTCGCTTCGCTCAAAATTATCTCAGCCTGCCGTGTCTTCTTGTTACACTGCAGTTGCTGGATACGCCGTGCACCGGCAGCGAAGGCCGTCAGCCGACCTTTGTTGGCCTCAAAGTCTTTCTCCAGGTCAGAAGCAGCATCCGACTTTTGCCGTCGAAGGTCAGAGATTTGACGTTGAAGGTCAGAAATCTGACGATCAAACTCGGTCAGCTTGGCTTTCTTCGCCTTGATCGCCTTCATCTCTACTCGACCAGCCTCATGCGCGACCTTGGCCACCTTCAAATCGTCCTCGGCTTGTAAGGCTCGCTCGAAGATGAGAAAGTGTTGCCGAGTCCGCTCCAGGAGATCGGTAAAGAATGAGATACCCTCCGGGCTCAGGTGACCGCCACTGGCGAGGTCATTGAGACACTCTCCAACAGAATCAAGGCCCTTGCACCGGAGAGCTTGGGAGGCAGTCAGAGACAAGACTTCGTGCAGCTTCACGAAGACTTCGGCTGGCGTGGCTCCCGCCGATTCGGCCGGAGCTGCAGAGGAGCCGGCCTCACCTGTCGTGCTCTGAAGAAGAGCGTCAAGCTCCACTTCCCACGACGGCTGCACGTAAAAGGAAAACTTTGAGAAAGAAAGAAGACGTCGTGATATAATGCATAAAAAAAAGGGGAAGTGTTTTAGACCTGCCGAGAGGAGACTTCGGCCATGCCCTCTGGGTCATTGCTCGAACCCAGGGAACTTAATGGCCGAGCCCAGTGCCTTAGACCGCTACGCAATTCACGCGGCCGATGGAGGTCATCTACATTAGATGGCCACGATGGCGGCCATGAAATATAGACAGCGCCCCTCGGCGCATAAAATTGCCGGTGATATGAATGTTCGGGCACCTGACATTTAATAATCTTTTAAAAACATGTGCCACACAAAAAAAATCAGCACAATAAAAAGCGAGACTCACGAAGGCCGAAGAGACTTCCTGTGGAGGAATGGGGGGATCTTCATCCTGCGGATGGATCGGCGATTCGGCCGTAGCCTCAGGATCGGCCATCGGTCTCTTGCCACGATCCGCCGCAGGAGAACGCGGTCGAACAGTCACCTCGACAACCGGAGGAGGATGGACGGGAGGAGAGCTAACTGGTCGACGACGGTGCTGCAGCGGGACCTCGTCGCTCTCGCTCTCGACATCCTGAACAAAAAGAGAATATTTAGCGTTACGACCAGAAACCTAAAGAAGCAAGTGCAAGCAGAATTATACCTCCAAAACGACCGTTGGAGACAAGGGTGCTTCGGCAGGCGCAGTCGACTTCCCCACCTCAGGTATCACGACCGGCTCCGAAGCTGGAGCAGGTGCGACGATTGGATCGGCCGGGGAGACGGCTGTAGGATTCGGGGTTGGA
This sequence comes from Pyrus communis, assembly GCF_041283825.1. Lineage (NCBI taxonomy): Eukaryota > Viridiplantae > Streptophyta > Magnoliopsida > Rosales > Rosaceae > Pyrus > Pyrus communis. The sequence continues at coordinate 4,695,212 of NC_142579.1, read as the reverse complement.
GATGCCGGGGTAGCCGGCACAGTTGGAGAGCCGGCAGGAGCAGGCGTCCCAGTAGTGTCACTGGGGACGACATGAATTTCCCGGTCGCCCTTCTTCGCCAACTTCTTGACGCGTTTAGAAGGGCGAGGGGTCTTTTCCGCCGGCTCAGTCTCTTGGTGGGGGCGTTTGGCAGGGACCGACCGCTTGGTGACAAGGGTCCCCTTCTTGGGCACCAGCTTCTTCGTCCTTGCCACCGCGGTGACCACCTCGACAGTTTTCGACCCGCGACCCCCTGAAATAGCAAAGCAATTAGTAAACAAAGACAAGTGAGTTTTTCTGAACTGGCAAAGCAATTAGTCAACAATATACCTTGGACCGACTCCTTAGGTTGAGTCGAGGGCACTGATCTGGGCCGGTCACCAAACGCTTTGCTCACCACGTCTTCGGCCGAGGCAACGAAGAAGTCGCCAGCGTACTCGTCCCACCAGTCCCCAAACGTATCGGTGCCCAAGGATTCCGGAACGGTTGGCCGAAGACGGAACTTCTTGCACCGCTCCTGAAACTCCTGCTTCATCGTCCGGCACTCCCTCTCGGAAGAACCAGAAAGACGTCCCCGGCTCAGGAGGGAACGAGAGACGATCAGGGGTACAGGGCAACCTTGGAGGTAGCCGAGCTGTCGGGCGACAAAGTGGGGCTGGTAGACCTCCCAACCGGCTCGGCGAGCGTCGCAACCAAGGGGAAGGTCGCGAGCCAGTACGATTGACCCCCAAGACTGACGAAGGCCCGCGTCCTCGGCCGAGGCCCAAGTTGCCGTCGGAAGCCCGATTGACGCAGGGTACTCCTGGCGCCGGCACACCAAAAACTCGTCGTCCGAAAGAACTTCGAGACTGAAAAAGTGCTTGAGGACCTCGTCAGCCCGGTGAGGAGGAGCCGGTCGAGAGGCAAGTTGGGGGCCGAGGGCGGCCGAGCGCTGGAAGGCGGGGACCTCAGGCCGAAGAGTGGAAAAATAGACCTGCAGCCAGAGTTGGAAAACCCAGAGGGGCCCATTCTGGTGCGGGTCAATCTTGTTGACAGTCGTCTCGGCCAAGCAACGAAAAAGGTTGGCGAGAATAGCCGGGCTAAGCGCCAGAGAGTGACCACTAGCCAGGGCCTGGGCCACTGGCATATTCTCGACCAAGCACTTGTTCGACCTGGTACAACAAATAAATTTGTTGTACCAATAGAAGAGGAAGGCTTCATGTTCTCCCTTCCTGAGACTCTCATCGCCTCGGCCGGCGAAATGGAGAATCAGAGTATTGTAGTTGAAGAAGTTCTTATGAAGCTTCTGAACTTCTTCTCTTGAAGGCTCCCGACCGCCTCGGCTGAGCGTTTCGACAGCCCGCTCGTCGAAAAGCGCCTTCAGGTCGAGGAGGGAGGGGCTTCCAGAAAGAGCGGCATCGATTGGGAGGCCGGATGGTGGAGTCCCAAGAATGGCCGAGATGTCGAGGATCGTAGGGCCGAGGGGTCCAAATGGAAGGACCATGGTGTTGGTGGCCGAACACCATAGGGTCAAGGCCGCCATAAGCAGCTCTTTGTCCATGGCAATCTCCATGGTCGAGAGCAGGATGGCATCATAGATGCCGAGGGCTTTCCACTCCTCGCCGAAGAATGATCTCATTCGATCCACCCAGGCGGCCCAGGCTGTGGTGGTCGAGGGCCAAGCTCCTTGAGGCCGAGTCAAGCACTATTTGGACCAGTCGACCCCTTGAAGCAGGGGTGCTAGGCACTGCTCCTTGAGAAGGGTGGTGATGGACATCGGCACGGCATCTCTGAAAAGGGGGCCCAGAATCTGATGAGTCGTGGCCATGTCATTTTCGAAGCGTAGGGTTTTGATTGCGCTCCGATCGATGAAGTCTTTGCACTTGTTGATTTCGTCGGAAAGTTTTGAGATAAAGGAGGCCATTGGAAGAAAAAGAAATTGCAGAAAGGAAAACTGGGAAGAAATCGCAGAAGGAAGAACTGGGAAGTTTGATTGGGACAAACAAGAATGAGGAAATTGAAATTTTAGAATTTCTGAAAGCGTAAAAGGCGAATGGCAGAAATATGGGTATTTATAGGCTTTTCAGGATGAATATCAAACGTCTGGGATTCAAAAAAGCACTGGTTCAAATTGGGGGGAAATTTAACCGGGAAGGGCTCAATCATTTCGGATATTTTGGGAACCTGCGAAGAGGGGATCGAGGAGTCGAAAATCCAGGACGCACGATTGCGTGCGACGCCAGTTTTAAGGCATTAATGAGGATGGGACGTTCCGGTTAGCGCACGGTTTCGAGGCCCATGATTGAAAGTTTTAAGAGCGGCGGAGAATCGACACGTGGCCACGGTTTGGGAGCAACGAGGAAAGTGCAATCATGCCTCATAAATGCGCAGGAATAACGGTCATTAAGTAAAGTTCAAAAAAGGCAGTAAACGTTTTCGCTTCTTCAAGGTCGAGGCCCGACCAAGAGTTAACAGTCGGCGACCTCAGAAGTAAGGGGGCAATGTTTGGGCCCGAAATATTATTGCTGGGTCGAGCAGCAGGATGTGCTCGGCCCAAGGAGATGATAAATACTATGGGCCGAATAAATAAGGCCCGGGCCAGCTGGCAGGGTTGGCCAAATCCCATCAGAAGTAGTCCAGATAAATAGAAAGGTCGAGGAAGTCCCGGTGCAACTAGGATTCTCGACCAGCAAGGAATGAAGTCCAGAAAAGAAGGAAAATTCAGAATCCCAGTAGGAGTAGGTTTGTTCGAAGAAGAAGCGGAATGGGACAAGGACTCCCAATCCAAATCGGAGTCGGTTTCAAGGAATGGGACACTATAAATACAAGAAATCATGCAAGCAGAGAAGACCTTCAAATCAGCATACAATTGCCCTGCGCAAAACCTCTCAACATCTTGAGATTTTTCCTTTTCTTTTTCTGCCGACACACCTTCAGTTTGGATAAACAGCACTGTGGAAGCGCCCGGCGAGCACCTTCAGTTTGGATAAACAGCACTGCTGCCGCAGAATCAGCCGACCGAGAAGCATCTTCAGTTTGGATAAACAGCACTGCGTCGAGGTCGACCGATTATCTATCCAAGTCTCGGTCGAGAAAGGTTTTCGAACCTTTGTTGGCAGAGGTCACCTTGCTAAGCTTTCTCGGCATAGTTAGGTGTTACGAATCACATTGCTCGGCGTACTGGTCGCCGAGTGGTTTTATGATTGGATACTCACAGGTGAGTTTCAGGGTTCGGCATTCCGACGGCCGAACTACGTTTACCATCAAGACATATATCACGTTCGAGTACCTGTGCCCATACACCTTGGTCTCGATTCGACGTGCTTATACTCTCACGAATATAATCATAGTGACCGAATCGGGCTCGGACGATTTGTGAACTCCGCAGAATTAGCAGCCTTGTCTTCAGGCTGTAGAACCCAGAGACCGAGAGTGTTCCTTCCTCGGTCGCAATCGCAAGTTAAAGAAGTCAGCAACGCGCTCAAAGCTACATCAACAAATTTTACTCCTCGGCCAGGCTCGGCCGACGAGTTGGCACGCCCCGCATTCAACCGAAGGACGTAGTTAGCTTATTAGTTACTCGGCCTGCGCGCCACGTAGGTGTTGTAATTTTTAGGGTCAACAAGAAGGTACGAAAAGAAAATTGGGAAACTGGTCCTTGCAAGATGATATGTATAGTCTTGTCTATGTCTGCAAAAGAGCTTTTCGGAATTTCCAGGCGAAGTTATCAGGCTTTCTTTCCCACCGTCCTCAAGTTCATTTGCAGTTATTGTTTATAGTGCCAGTGCAATGTGCCGGAGTGACCTTGTGATGCCCGATGATCAAGACGATGAAAGTGACAGGCCAAGCGGTCAGACATGAAAACATAAATTGACAGAACTCATAACAGACAATCAAAGTAAGAGCAAAACGAATTGCAGTCAAGGTTTTTGGAGTTATTCCAAGGTAATCTATTGATGATCGACAAGCCGTGGATGGATGTGGTTAAATCTTTGGACTCGGCACATGTACACAAGCATGTTTCGGGACTTAATGTCGTGGGGTGACGAAGAACTGGAGGAGAAAATCAGGTTTGTGAATTCTTGCTCGAATAGTAACTTTTCGGCATGAACAATGGTTTTTCTTGAGCAATTTATTTTTTTTCTTTTTTCAAATAATCAAAACAATAGTCAGCTTCTTCTATTCTTTTCAATGGTGCAGCTGTTTTGCCATGACATACTTGTGATAAAGGCGTTTTAATTTTGTTTAGTAAGTTAAAAGCAGCTTTTAAGCAAATGGCTTTTTATCACAATGGTGGAAAAATGTTGAACTCTTGTATGATAACGTGAGTTCAAATCTCGTCGGTTGCTAATCTAACTTCTAACCTAACAAAATTTATTTATTGGGCAAAAAAAAGAAAAACAACTTTTAAAATTCTAGTACTAAGTTGGGTTCTCTCCTGTAAAGGTGAGAGGTCTGTTCTCTCTGTGAGAAATTTTCGCACCGTTTGTGTGTGGACTTTCCTTGATCCAACTCTCCTTCGGCCGTCGGCTCTAGGTGTGGCCAGGATCAGCGGCAGTCTCTTCTTTGTTTCCTTCCTTTTTTGTTTCTGTATACCCTGCTATTATTACAAATCCTCCATCTCGTTTACTTTTGTTTCACCTTGCAGTCCTAAACTCCGATCTTCACCTTGTTTCTGTTCCAATCTTCCATTTACCTGTCCTTAATTCCCTTCTTCCATGTTTCTGTCAACTGATTTCCTTCCACTTCTCCTAATTCTTTCCGCTTCGTTTCTGCTTCAGTGTCCATTTCTTAGCTTTTCACATCCAACCAAATCGCTCAATCTCCCATGTTTTCACACCAATCTTAATTTGATACATCTCTTCACTGCGCTTTGACGCGGATTTCCCGAATGGTGTGTAGAGCTCCGGCTATGATGTTTACACCACCACCGTCCGTTTGTGTGCCTTTATCGGCTTCTTTTGTATGGTAGCAGCGGTTGTTTGGTGATGTTTCAAGGATGGTGGAGCTCTGTGCCTTCGCCTTTGTTTGGTCAGAATTTAGGCTGCCGTGTGGTGGAGGACCTCTGGTGGCATGGTGATGGTAGGGATGTAAATTACTTGAGTTTTTTTTGTTTATTTGGTTGTGTGTTGGGCCCTTTGCTGGCTTCAGTCACACTTTTTTAAGTTTGAGGGTCTACTTTTTATTTTTGTGCTTAATTTGATGTATCTGATAGCTGGTTTGGTATTAAGTTTAATACCAACTTATTAACTAAAAATGATATTGTAATTTCTTTTCATTTCTCTTTAACTTCTCTGCATAACATATGCAGCAGTTACGAGTTATCAATCGAAAGCAAATCAATTTTCTTTCTTTTGCTGATTTAACTAACCGTATTGATTTTCAAGCAATACTCCAATTCCTTTGGAGCTCACTTTTGAGCTGTGCAAGTTGATTTTCAGGCAGGACCACACTCAGTAATCGACCGACGTTATGAGTACTTGCAGGAAGCACCAAAACCAGCCCTTCATCACCAACCCCACTAACACCATAATTTGCATAAACTGGTTTTTGTCCCTTCAATTCAAGCCTATAAATCTCTGCCTCTTCCAAGTTCATGAATGTAAGTTTTGCTCCGTAAGCTATGAAGTCCGAATTAATCCCGCCCTCCTCCCTCCCTGTCATCTCCTCAATTGCACCATTCTCTTCTGCCCTTTTGTTCACAATCAGCTCTACCAAATCTGACACTTCAGCTTCTGCGACCAAGAAATTTGCTTCAACTGTGCTCCACACCATGTCATTAGTCCGAATTTCGAATTCCCCTTTGTGCGCATTTTTGGTACAAATTGTCACTCTTGTTATCTGCTCCGAGCTTTCCTTGATCTTTGACAAGGTTTTCCATATGATAGCAGAAAGAACTTCAAAAGGTGAGGAGACTTTTGCCGATTGGTTGCTTGGAGGACAATAAATGTTTGAGAGCAAATGATCAAGTTTCTCAGCAGAAACATGAAAAATGTGTTTCCTCATCTTGTAATTGTTGGGTGTCACCCAGTAATCACCTACTGGATCAACCCTTTTCAGAGAAAATGGTGTTTTGGGAACCGAAGAAAGTGATGGGAATTCACGTTTTCCGGGAGGTGGCACGTGGAGGAGCTTCCGCGACACGTGACCGGCCATGATCTTCCCCCACATGTTCATGAAGGCGGAGGCAGAAAATGCATCTCCAAGGACGTTAGCCCAGCTGAGTCCCACTGCCATTCCTCCACATTTGAACCAAGTGAACTGCTTGCAAATTACCACATGAAAAAACGACCATGTAAATATGTGCAAAGAGGATTCATTTGTTCCTAATTAGTCTAAAGTCCAGACCCTTTCCCTGCAGATCATCTAATCAATATGGTTGAAAATAACAAAACTTGTGTAATCAGGTCTCTGTCAAAAGTTCCACGTAGCGATTGTGATTTACGCCTATTTCTGGCATGCACTTATCACACATACACAATTAGATAATTATGAAAAAAAGACGTGTATAACTCATATCATTGTAGCTACTAATTATACGTTACTTGTATATTATATGATTGTACTCCCAGCCTAAATGACAGATTCTCTCTTAAAACCACGACTCCACATCGTCATGACTTCAATCAATCACAATGAAGTGTTATGATTTATTTTTCCTTTGCTTCTCTCTCCTATTAGTTTCTACTAATTGCAACTGGAGTAGATGCTGATAGGTGCATTATTTACATATTTTGATAGGAATTATCCCTAAGTTTTGTTAAGGAATTGGTCTTAAAAGAACTTTATTACTTTCATTTTCTCAGTTTCAGCCAATCTGAGCACTTAGAACGTTTTTTGTGATAATTCGACTTTCCGGAGGAGTTTTGATGCAAGGCAATTGGAGAAGGAAGCTAAGAGGCTGAAGATCGTTGTGTCCAAATTTCATAATTTTTCCTGGAGCCATTTATTCCAGTTTTACAAATCAATCCCGCAGAAGTTGTTTTCCCGTCAGAATTGTGCAGCTGTGGGAGAATGAAGATTTGAAGGCTTTCCCGATTTTTCTTAGTGGCATGCGATATATATTTGGAAAGATAAGAGATAAAGCTACGTTTCCCATATTTTTACAGAATTTTCCAGAAGATAAATCAACCCCAAAACTGGCATGCAAGACAGATGACGTGTTCCCAAGCCAAGAAGGATTCTTTCCTAGTTTGTATCATTAATTGTTTAGGAGTTTGTTTTATTTAGAAGAGTTTCTCCCTGACCTTTTAGGGTTTTTCTAGTATAAATAAGGTCCCTAAGATCTCTCTACATACCCCCGCATCCCCGATACCATCACAACACTACACCATTCACCATCTCCATAATTCGCAAAGAAGAGCTTATAATTCACAAAGAAGAGCTTAGAGATGTGCTTTGCCATGTACTATGGGTTCTATCTTTATTTTATTTTTATTTCTATATGTAACTACGTTATTTTCTAAGGTTTATGATGAAGCCATGACATGAATATTTGCGAAATACTTTGTTAATTATTATCCGATTATATGCCATGTTATATTCTTAATCTTTGTGGGTATTTTATTCTAGATTCGGATTTCTAATAACTGATCACCTTTAGGAATTTTACATCTAGATATTTATATAAATCTATGAGGATGACCAATCAATTAGGTTTATTGGAAATAAGATTAAGAAGAGTAGACAAACTAGTGAGGATGACCAATATCAAGCTAGTCCTACTTGGTTGACATGATTCTTCTACACTTAATGGGTTTTTATTTGTTTAATTGTATGCGTAACCAATAGGATATAATAATCATGTAGAGATACTAGAGTTGATGCCTAACCACATATTAATTCATATCTTAGAAAGATGAACCTTTAACATTGGCATGGTAATTGGATAGTAGTTGGCTCTAGGAAAAGTAAATAGGATTGTTGTTGGTGGATTCATAACCTTAGACTTCCATTGTTCCTCAATTTCTTCTTGTGTCGTGTGTTTATTCTAATTAATTGTCTTTTCTTTTTCTTGTTAATTTTAGTCTTAATAAATTACTCAATTATTCAACTCAATCTATCCTTTGTTTGTTTAATTAAGTCTAATGTGATTAATCGGTTAAATTGGTGTTAAAGCAATTCATGTGGGATCGACCTCATATTTGCATATATTATTACAATCGATTCGTGCTTAAATTAATCTATTATTTAGGTTAGTTTAAATACGCGTCAGATGCCACTATAATTGTGCTTGAAAGAATGAATGAGAGATTTTCTCCTCTACACGCCAACTCCAGTTATGATTGAGTTGGCACCAACATCTAGAAATTTAGAAACACAAATATTTTTGCTGTATTGGATTTATACAATTTTTGTTGAATTAACAAATAGCATGCACATATACTGAAATACCAAGAACAAAGGATGAGCTAAAACAAGTACATCGTATGGTTATTACCTGTAAAAAGACCAAAGGAGAGTAACCAAGATCAGGACCAAGGGATTGATTATAAGCAAGACCATCAAAGAGAGAAGAGTCCTTCACAGCCCTGGCAAACCATTCATCAACTGTTTCTTCAGAACGCGCTTCTACAATTCTCACACCGCCGTCGTTACACTTGATGAACGGCCTGCCCGTTTCGGATCTCCGGATCCTCCCAGAGGCAGTGAAGTGGAGCTGCAGGAGCTCGAACATAGGTTTCTTCAAGTCATAAATTGTGAGCCCCTCAACTGCCTCGCTCTTGAAGAAGTAGACCCCTCTGATGTAGTGAAGCTTCATGGCCAAGTCCATGTTGGTGAGCTCATGGACCTTGTTTTCATCACTTGTCATTGTAGCTGGAACAACCGATGAGAGCCTCAAGCTGGTTGTTGAAACCATTGTGGAATTACAAAGTGGACTAGTTTAATGAAACCTCTTGAGAAGGAACTAGCTTGATAGGGAGAATATATATCGATATATATTGGTAGCATTTATTGTCAACTAATTTTGCAGCTGGATATGCTTTAACTTTTGGGCCATCTTCCCTTCGAGAACGATGTTCAGAGGGACCGTGACATGGCCATATAATTTTATTAATGGATATTACTTGCAATTTTTACGAAGATTGCACATATTCTATCCATTGCGAATAACCTATTTCACCGTATCTTTCATAATCTGAACCGTTTAATTTTTTTAGTCTTAGCTTTAAGGTCATCCCTATAAAAAACTTATTCGAATTGGTGATTGTTTGGTCATGTATGTGTATCAAATAAATGTATGGTTCATCATGAATATGTTACTTGGTTTCTCATAGTTGATTTTTCTGTACTTTTGGATGCACAAAATATCTCCAAGTCAATGGTTTTTTGTAGAGTTGATCTTCACATGAAGATTGAAAAACGGAACAATTCCGATTATAAAACTTATACAATGAAAGTACATTATACACAAGGGGGTGGGATATGTTCCTTACTTCCATAAATATCCAAGGATATGTCCTATATTAATCTACTTAAGAAAATGATTTTAACACAAGATTTTTTTTTTCTCGTACTCTTGTTTATTTTTGTCTATTGATCAGCGTTTGATTATTCAATCTAAATGCTAGAAATACACAAAGTTGTGGAGAGAGAGAGAAAAATAGTACAAAAAATAATTCCTTTCTTCTAGATGTCATGGTCCAAGGATTGTGGTTACTCGCTGTTTAATTTAATGGCAAGTGGTCATTTAACTTCTATTGTAGTTTTCCTTCGCAGTTAAATTAAAATCGAATGGTGAATGACTCTAATCATTTTCTCATACCATGAAATCTAGGTCAAACGGGACTCGTGGAAATCAAGTGGCTCTATTTTATTTGTTTATATTTTACATGTCTCCAGTGCTATGTCAAAATTTTCCACTTTCCTCATCTTAAATTGTAACCGTGTAACTTTGCTTCCATCTCGTGTCTTATATCACCCCAATATATCAAGTTGGTCAAAAAAATCGTTAACTTAACTGATGCATGCACTTGTATAGACTTCAATTGACCATCACCATTTTAAAATTGTAATCGCTAATTATTGTTTAAGTGTTTGGTTCTCGTGTTTCTTAGACATAAGAATTTAACGAGACCGCATAAGCTGAAAACAAACCAAAAAGGAAAAGAAAAACAAAAGCACTAAAAAAACAAAGAATTTGCCGCCTAATAAATGTAGCTAGTGATAAACCATCCAGCCCGCCAAAAGGAAATTCAAATATTTCCTCTGGCCAACAGAAGCCGCAACAAACGCAAGAATACTTAAAAGATGCTGATCAGTCCTAGTTGTGAACTTATCTGATCTTTGTATTTTGGATTAATCCATTTATCACTTGTAATTATCACTTGTATTATTTGTTTATTATACAAGAGTTTGTTCTACATCAAACTCTCTTTTGTAATCTCTATATAAGGATGAATATACAGAAGGAATGTTCACCGAGCAAAATCATACTCAAGGGATAATAAAAGTGATAATACTTATATAGAGATTACAAAAGAGAGTTTGATGTAGAACAAACTCTTGTATAATAAACAGATAATACAAGTGATAATTACAAGTGATAAATAGATTAATCCAAAATACAAAGATCAGATAAGTTCACAGCTAGGACTGATCAGCATCTTTTAAATATTCTTGCGTTTGTTGCGGCTTCTGTTGGCCAGAGGAAACTTGCCTCATACAGGATATGTCCCCCACATCAATAATATGCCCTTTAATATGCATTGTTCGTCCAGTTTTACTTTTTTTGTTGTCTGTTTCGTCCTCTTTCTATCTATCTACCACGCATGCTCACCTGAATAAGAACTATTGCCTTCTGAACAGTGCAGCCGGCTCAGCGGTGGATAGAGCCTTCCTCTTTGACTTACTGCTACTCACCTGTGTAAACTCTATATTCTCTCCTTCATGTAACTTTGAGTAGTAATATGTTTGTATTTAAAAAATGATTCAGCTGGTAACCTTTGAGTTTGCTGTTTCTTCCTCCTATCGCCATGCTAACCTATACAGTATACATGCATGTGCGGTGTCGATGAGCTTTTTAGGGTGAAAAAGCGCACCTCATTGCACAAAATGGTGGTTCTGAGAGTCGACGGAATGATGAATGCTCAACTACTTACGTGAAATTGTTGGAATTTAATTTGTCAGTGGTTTTACATGAAAGTGTACTTTTATTTCATATTTAATTATTATTTTAATTACTTTGTTGTTACACCCAAACTATTTTTTAAGACAACGGTATTAAATTATTGATGATAAAAATCCAGTACAAAGAAACTGGAATTTTCAAACTGGTCATAGCAGAACTGTTAGAGATTTCAATAATAAATATATAAATTTATTTTATATATATATATATATATATAGACTTGGCGCAGCATTGTGCAGTATGTGTGTGTATAATAGACAAAGGGTGCAGCAAGTGTACGGGCGGCTACCTTTACAAAAGGTTGGGCTTCATTCAACTTTTTACTGTTGTATATTTTGTTGATTGGTTGCAACTTTTAGTTAAAATACATGATGATATTTATTTTCTGAAAATTCTAAATAGAAGATATATCTTTTGGGTCAACACTATTAAGAAAGATTGTATATCTTCAACTAAAATGAAATGACTCAAGAGTGCTTTGATGCCTATAAATACCTATTGTGACATTATATTTCACATACAAATTTGTTTCTACATTCCTTGCTCTCTTCTTTCTCCATCACATACATACAATTTCTTTCTAGTTATTTCTAAGGGAATATAATTCGGTTTTGCTAATCGCATATTTCATACTTTGTTATATCCTGGAAGTGATTTGCCAAGAACCCTTTAGCAAACTCATTTGAGTGGGGGCAAATAACACTTTAAGGAAACGATTTAAGTAGTACCTCAGAGTCATCATTCCGATTATTTTCTATATTTCTACATTTAATCTAACATGAACGATCAAGCAAGATGAACTATACATAAAGGCTCGATCATTGGTCTACCGAAGTAGCTTTATTCTACTTCCACTCACACATATTGTGAGAATCAAGAGTCCGGAGTTTAGTCATCGAACTGAGTAGCCTACTTCGGAGTCTCCCCTTGGGTGTCCAGCTCATTTGTGCTCTTACCAACAAGGATCTTCAGAACGGGCATCATCAAGGACTGCCTACTATGCTCTGGAGCCTCCTCTACTAGTTGCCTGTGAGGGTTTTTCCCTATATAGCCAGGTCAAACAAGGAAAACGTTAATTGTCACTTACTACTCAAAACACTCTCAAGTTCTCTTTTTCTATCTTATAATAGCCTTACTCTTTTAAGGCCCTAGTGCAATTTGCCAAACTGTTTGGGTTGAAAATGACAGATTTTAGCACTTCACCATCTGTAAAGTTAAGCTCTGTCACCTTGCTTAAAGCAAACCCTCACTTAAACTAAGCTGCCACCTCTTGACAAGTAAACCCACAACTGAAGTAGCCTTCCAGGCTTCCACCATCTCCTTAAAGATAGCTGTCTCATTTTTATCGACATAATTTTCTTCTCTCAACCTATTTCCACTTATTTCATAACCAAAACTAGAGGTTCGAGTTTGATAGAAAGATCTAAGCCAAGAAATACCTGGAGTAAGTGTTAGTTGTTGGCTTTTATAGTTTGAAACATAGTGAATCATGTAAGTATCTGTGTGTTGTTAGCTTTGCTTTCATGTATGTTTCTAAATCTCTGAGCTACTTTGTTTTTGAGGTTTGATTCAGTTCGGTTGGCTCCTTTAACATTTGAACCTCTTTCGATTATTGATTTAGATTCCATTGATTTTGTTTCTTCTTTTAAAGTGTTGGTAATCGAACATCGAATAGTATATGAAATTGGGGTTGATTTAGTTTGTCTGAATCATAATGTTTATGTCAATTAATTCTTAGAAATTATCAAGGGAAACATATTCATTGTACAAGAATATGTATTTATTCAAGCATCAGAGCATCTCCAATAAGCTTCCAAATGAACACTGCCATAATCTCTTACCACACTCCCACCCACCATGAGATGTTCTCCTAACCCTCACCTTCCCCCTAGACCGTAGCTTATAATCCGTCTCCTTTGTCTTGTGCTTTTATTTATATTCATCATGATGGGCTTTATTTACCCTCCAAGTAATACAAATCCTATAAAAACCCTTGGCCTTGCACTTTTCAACTCTTAGTTTACGCAATCATATTCCTATTACACTACTAACTGCAATAAATACTGAATTATTTCCATTTTTATACCATATCATTATCAATTCATTTTCATTTCCAACCATCTCGTCGCCATTCGTTCTTAAAACTAAGTACAAATTAAATAGTCCCACCGGGCAAATGGTAGTTGGGACTTTCAATTGATGTGTACATGGAGAGAGTATAGCCCTTTCATATTTTGATGAATTTGAGAGAGAATGTGTTGTTAAGTCTTAAGTGGAAAAAATAGCAGAAGAGGCTAAACGATGTGCCATTTTCAGGAAGCATAAGCCAAGAGCCAAGACGTACCCTCATCTTCTTGCCCTCTTGCTTTTTATTGAAGGGACTAACAATCACAAGGGCATCACCTCTAAAAATGGACTCACCTCCGTGACAATATCTCCATACAAAATTAACACCACCAATTTGTTTCACGTACTATAAAATAATCAAAATTCTATTTTAAATTGTCAAACTCAAAAAGTTCATTTTCAAGAGATGCAGTAAAAGAGTCTCTATTATAACAAAATGTACCGTCACTCTTTAAATTTAGATAAAATGTTTGTTAGAATAAAGATTGTTATTGAAGATGAAAAGTTAAACTGAGTAGCTAAAATAGTTTGTGACACGCTCAAGTTACTAGTTTTACAAATTTAGTTTTTCTTTAAAGATGCTCTAAGAGCCAGAAGCGCTATGGAGCAAAAAAAGTGATTTGATGCTAATGGGCTTCAAAGCCTCACAACTTGGACTTGGGCTCACAATGTTTAACGGGTCTAACACAAAAATCTTGCTAATTAATATTGAGCCGAAACATTAGAGTACAATAATTCGTGACATACATAGTTCAATCGCGCGATGAAAAATTCAAGAAAATTAAGCGAGTAATTCAAGCTGGTTAAAAGACAATGTGTACTATAAGCTTAATTATATTGAGTTCCATGGTTGTAACTTGGTCTCAGCTTGGCATTGCCATTAGAAATTGGCTTTTTCGAGAAGGTAATTGTTGAGATGGATCTGTGACATTGTTGAGAGCATAACCATTTTGCATATTGGCTTTGCAAAATATAGGCTTATGGCCTTTGGAACCAGATCTTCTCCTGAGCTTAGGAGGTTGAGTCTCCTGAGCAAATCACACGGGCTGTTGAAATTTGATCCAATGGCTACAATTATTATAATTTTTAGAGGGGCCCCTTGTTTGTAGTCGTTGGATCAAATTTCAACGGCCTGGATCCTTTGCTCAGGAGGCTCGGCCCCCTAAGCTCGGGAGAGGATATTTTGTTGAAAGGTTGGGCTTCATGTAACCTTTTACGGTTGTATATTTTGTTGAATGGTTGTAACTTTTGGTTAAAAGACATGATGATATTTATGTTCTGAAAATTCTAAATAGAAGACAAATATTTTGGGTCAACACTATTAAGAAAGATCGTATATCTTCAACTAAAATAAAAGGACTCGATGAACGGGTGCTTTGATGCCTATAAATACTTATTGTGGCATAATGTTTCACACACAATTTCATAAATTTGTTTCTACATTACTTGCTCTCTTCTCTCTCCATCACATTCAGACAATTTCTTTCTAGTTATTTCTAAGGGAATATAATTCGGTTTTGCTAATTGAATATTCCATACTTTGTTGTATCATGTAAGTGATTTGCTAAGAACCCTTTAGCAAACTCATTCGAGTGGGGGCAAATAACACTTTTAGGAAACGATTCAAGTCGTACCTCAAAGTCATCATTCAGATTATTCTTTATATTTCTACATTTAATCTAACATAACGATTAAGCAAGATGAACTATACATAAAGGCCTGATCATTGGTCTACCAAAGTAGCTTTATTCTCATTCCACTCACACAGATTGTGAGAATCAAGAGTCCGGAGTTTAGTCATCGAACTGAGTAGCCTACTTCGGAGTCTCCCCTTGGGTGTCCAGCTCATATGCTCTCTTACCAACGGGGACATTTAGAATGGCTAGCTGATAGAACTACGAAGACTGGCCTGCATCATCAAGGACTGCCTACTATGCTCTGGAGCCTCCTCTACCAGTTGCCTGTGAGGGTTTTTCCCTATATAGCCAGGTTAAACAAGGGAAACATTAATTGTCACTTACTACTCAAAACACTCTCAAGTTCTCTTTTTCTATCTTATAATAGCCTAGCTCTCTTGACAAGCAAACCCACAACTGAAGTAGCCTTTCAGGCTTCCACCATCTGCTTAAAGAAAGCTGTCTCATTTTTATCGACATATTTTTCTTCTCTCAGCCTATTTCCACTTATTTCATAACCAAAACTAGAGGTTCGAGTTTGATAGAGAGATCTAAGCCAAGAAATACCTGGAGTAAGTGTTAGTTGTTGGCTTTTATAGTTTGAAACATGGTGAATCATGTTAGTATCTGTGTGTTGTTAGCTTTGCTTCCATGTATGTTTCGAAATTTCTGAGGTACTTTGTTATTAAGGTCTGATTTAGTTCAGTTGTCTCCTTTAACATTTGAACCTCTTTCGATTATTGATTTAGATACGATTGATTTTGTTTCTTCGTTTAAAGTGTTTGTAATCGAACATCGAATAGTATATGAAATTGTGGTTGATTCAGTTTGTCTGAATCATAGTGTTTATGTCAATTAATTCTTATTGTTTTGAGTACATGTCGACCGCAAGCGTGACTTCGAATTCTTATCAAAATTATAGAAATTATCAAGGGAAACATATTCATTGTACAAGAATATGGATTTATTCAAGTGTCAGAGCATCTCCAATAAGCTTCCAAATGAACACCGCCATAATCTCTTACCACACCCCCACCCACCATGAGATGTTCTCCCAACCCTTGCCTTCCCCCTAGACCGTAGCTCATAATCCATCTCTTTTGTCTTGTACTCATGATGAGCTTTATTTACCCTCCAAGTACTAAATTCTAAAAAAGCCCTTGACCTTGCACTTTTCAACTCCTAGTTTACGCAATCATATTCCTATTACAATACTAACTACAATAAATACTGAATTGTCTCCATTTTTATACCAAATCATTATCAATTCATTTTCATTTCCAAGCATACCGTCGCCATTAATTCTTAAAACTAAGTACAAATTAAATAGTCCCACCAGGCAAATGGTAGTTGGGACTTTCAATTGATGTGTAAATGGAGAAAGTGTAGCCCTTTCATATTTTGATGAATTTGAGAGAGAATGTATTGTTAAGTCTTAAGTGGAAAAAATAGCAGAAGAGGCTAAACGATGTGCCATTTCAGGAAGCATGAGCCAAGAGCCAAGACGTATCCTCATCTTCCTGCCCTCTTGCTTTTTATTGAAGGGACCGACTATCACAAGGGCATCACCTCTAAAAATGGACTCACCTCCATTATAATATCTCCATACAAAATTCACACCGTCAATTTGTTTCACGTACTATAAAATAATCAAAATTCTATTTTAAATTGCCAAACTCAAAAAATTCATTTTCAAGATATGTAGTAAAAGAGTCTCTATTATAACAAAATGTACCGTCACTCTTTAAATTTAGATAAAAAATTTGTTAGAATAAAGAGTGTTATTAAAAATGAAAAGTTAAACTGAATAGCTAAAATAGTTTGTGACACGCTCAAGTTACTAGTTTTACAAAAAATTTAGAATTTCTTTAAAGATGCTCTAACAGCCAGAAGCGCTATGGAGCAAAAAAAGTGATTTGGTGCTAATGGGCTTCAAAGCCTCACGATTGGGACTTGGGCTCAGAGTGCTTAACGGGTCTAACACCAAAATCTTGCTAATTAATATTGAGCCGAAACATTAGAGTACAATAATTTGTGATATACATAGTTCAATAGCGCGATAAAGAATTCAAGAAAATTAAGTGAGTAATTCAAGCCAGTTAAAAGACAATGTGTACTATAAGCTTAATTATATTGAGTTCCATGGTTGTAACTTGGTCTCAGCTTGGCATTGCCATTAGAAATTAGCTTTTTGAGAAGGTAATTGTTGAGATGGATCTGTGACATTGTTGAGAGCATAACCATTTTGCATATTGGCTTTGCAAAATATAGGCTTATGACCTCCGAAACTAGATCCCCTCCTGAGCTTAGGAGGCTGAGCCTCCTGAGCAAATCATACGGGCTATTGAAATTTGATCCAGCGGCTGCAATTATTATAACTTTTAGAGGGGCTCCTGTTTGTAGCCGTTAAATCAAATATCAACATCCTTGATCCTTTGCTCAGGAGGCTCAGCCTCCTAAGCTTAGGAGAGGATCTGATTCCATGGCCTTCATCTTATAGAGATATCCATTTGGATCCTTCTGTTGTGCTCAAATTATTTTTGTCTCGACCTATTTGGTCATTATTTTTTGAAACAAAATTTGCGGTTTTCTTTCAAAAATAATAAACAATATAGAGGGTAATTTAAGTTTTTATAAGTCATTTCAAGTTTTTTTTTTTAAATTTTATAACTGGATCATATTTTTCTAAACATTAATCTATTTTAATATGGTAATTTATGTGTGTGCACCATTAACACTGAAATTATATGGGATAAACCAAAATACTATTTTTAATACAAACACAAATGATACTAGGAGAAGGTGGGACCAAACCTAGAATCTCACCAACTGAGATAAAGTCATTTACAAAATAACCAAAATGATTGGCGCATTTTTACTTAGTTGGAATGGGGCAAATGATGAAATGAATAAAAGTTGATGAATACGAAAGAGAATGAATTTGAATGAGATTAATTACTGTCCTAAATCAATATAAATTCATAGTTTTTGGGTATTGGCTAATGGATTGTAACGAGAGAGCCACATATTTCATATGTGTTAGTACACGTAGAAGAAGTCAAGAAGCGAAATAATTCAACTACCCTTATATGCATGGTAGTTGGAAAATGCTCGCTCTTTCTTTTTCTTTTTTTTTATTTTTTTTTCCATATATACTCTAAGTTTATATATATAAGATATGTGATGTATGTGGTTTAATATCTTAACCTATATGGTATTGGGTTTTCACCAATACGTCCTAGGTTCAAAACTCTTTCCCCCTTAAATAATTTTCCTTGTTCAAACTCTCCCCTACTCCCCAATAATAGTTAATTAAAAAATATATATGAACTATATTGTCCACCCGTATTACCTTTAGCCCCTAGACCGTCATACAAGAAAATTTACTTGATGGGAAGATGAGATTTAGCAATATGGTAAAGCAAATAAAGTCTCACTCAAAGGAGAACAGTTTATATAAAACGAATTTACCATTACGCGACATTTCTATTTGATAATAAATTATCATATAAAGAAAAACTTGTACAAATTTATCATCGAACAAAACACATCATATTATAGTGACCCCATTCCATATGAGTCATTCTTGACTCAAGAAAGACCCATCCAGAGATTACGAAGTACAAAAAAAAAAAAAAACGGAAACCGAAAAGTTGGAAAGCAACATCAAAGGGAGAAATGCATGACGCATGCAGGCGCGTGGGTTATCAGCCCAAATGGCGAGTTGCCCTCTCTCACCTCATTTATACCAAATCTCTTATTTTTGGCAATTCTTTTATTATTTCTTTTCCTTTTCTGTTTTCTTTACTCGGATGCCACTTTTCCTCTCTCTCTCTCTCTCTCTCTCTCTCTCTCTCTCTCTCTCTCTCTCTCTCTATCCGTTTCATAAGTTTTTTGTTGTGAATCCTCGTCTCTCTCCTTCACTCACTCTCTCTCTCTCTCTAGAAACAAGTTCCCTGGATAAAATTAGTGTCTTTGGGTTTTGCCTCCTCTGTGAAATACAATGAGCAACCCGGAAGAAGAGAGGGCTTCAAACATGCAGTCTGTTTTCTCAGGTCACTATTCCCACTTTATATTTTCCCATTATTTTTCTTCTTTTTATCATATATATGTGGTGGGTTTTACTCTTTTGCAATTGATTTCTTAGTTTTATTTACTTTACGATTGTTTCCCCAATGTATGTTGCCAAGTGCCTGATTTTTTGGATTTTTATGCATTTTTCATAATGCAGGTATTATGCATATGCTGATGATTCAGGTTATAATTTTTCTGGGGTTTTGGGTTTTTTTTCTTCTTCTTCTTTTTTTTTTTTTTTATATATATATTTTTTAAATAATCAGACATGGCTGTTTGTTCTTGCTAGAAGGTATTTATGGAGACACTGGGTAGATTGACTAATGGCAGCAACCAGCATTGCCTATTGAACAACTTTGTTTGCCCTTGGAGAATTATGACTCATTGATGTTGTCTGTTTTGTCTTGAGTTGTTTTTCGATAAGTTTTGTAGACTCGGAATCTTAATGGGGTTTTGAGAATGAGGTTTATGTATCTATGGGAACGGCGGCTAAAATAGTAGTCTGTTTGTCAGTTTCAAGCCTGTTGGTGTCCAGTAATTATTAAAAATAACTTGGGAAAAGAAGAAACAACGAATGATTGAACAAATTTAGAGAAAACCAAACAGATACGTTAATGAGTTATTTGGCAGTAGGCTCAGTTGTGGCCTTATTATTTCCTATGTACTTTTTCAGAGCATGAGTGTTATTACCGGGTGATTTTTGTTGATTTACATCAACGCCCAGGATAAACTATGAACCTGAATTGTAGATTGTCCTTTGTGCATACTAGTTCCAGCGGTTTTGTTTAACATTTTTCCGGTTACAGATACTTTATTATCTACTTGTGTTATAAAACATCAGACATCTGAATTTGAGTTTTGACATTAGTTTTCTTATTTCCACAGGTTTCGTACTTGACCCTGAAAAATGTAGCAGCCTAAGCTTGGGAGAAAAGAGAGAGCTAGTTCGTCAGATTGCCCAATGGTCAAAAGATGCCCCAGAGATTCTAAGTTCCTTTACTCGCAGGGAGCTTCTTGAAATTATCTGTGCCGAGATGGGTAAAGAGAGGAAGTACAGAGGATATTCAAAACATCTTATGATACAGCAGCTTCTGAAGGTAATTGAATTGAATTCTAAGAGCAATACTAACAGTAATCCTGAAGTTGCTCCTGCCAAAAATCAAACTGGAAAGAAAAGGAAAAGGGAAGCTTCCTTTCAACCTCTTTCTGATCCAGGTCATGTTTCTCCGGTGACGACTAAAGAAGGAAATCTTAAAACCCAAGTCTGTCAGAATGTAGCATGCAGAGCTACTTTCCAGTCAGAGCAGTCTTTTTGCAAAAGATGTTCTTGCTGCATCTGTCATCTTTTTGATGAGAACAAGGATCCTAGTCTATGGTTAACCTGTGGCTCTGGTACTGTTGATGAGAATGGTCCATGTGGAATGTCATGCCATCTGGAATGTGCTCTAATGCATGAAAAATCTGGCATTATCAAGAATGGTTGCTATCCAGAATTGGATGGAAGCTTCTATTGCGTTGCTTGCGGAAAGGTTAATGATTTAATGAGGTAAGAAATATTATTTAAGCACCTGTGAAAATTTAAGTCTCAATTACTTACTCTTTAACGGCATAGGTAACGTGTGGTGTTAGGATGCTAGTCGTGTATATCTTGGTCAGTATAGAGTCCCAACCTAGAAAAACCAATTGCCTATTTATCATCTTTAAAGACATGTACAGGTGTTGCGTTTGTGTGCCTGTGCACGCACAAAGGTATGTGGACAGCTACATATTTGGCTGCTACAGTTATAAGCAGCGGCCATTGAACACCTACAGAATCTACCAAGATGAGTATGCTATCTACTGACATGTGTTGACCCCGACATAAGAATAAGATAAGCGAACCATGTTTACTAGATGTCAAGCTCAGCCATCAGAGTATTTACGGAGATGTCTAAAATGCATACCTACTATAGTTTCTGAGAGTGAATCTCCCTTAGGTTGTTTTTGGTTTGCAGAATGTCTGGGATAAGAAAGGAAGTCTCAGGGAAATTGTATATCTGGCGTTTTTGCAACCATAATTTAATATAGGAAATGGCACACTTTCTACAGCAGGAAATGAAAGATGTGGGTTATGATAATTCCTTCAAAATATATAGAAACAAACCTTTTTTTGTTACATCACCTGTTTACGTTTTCACTGGTAATATTTCTTGTTACAAGCTATTCCGAGAAAATTTAAATCAATCCACAACAAATTGAAAACTAGAAGCATAACAGTTAAACTAACAATTTATTCCGAGGAAGTATTTTCATTGATACAAACGTAGCCAATGGTTGGTTGGGATGAGGTTGAGAATTCATGTTATTTGACCTAAATCTGGAATGAAAAATATTTCACTTTTCTTCAATTGCCAAATAGAAGTGTTGGCTAATTAGATGGTTGATTTTGTTTACAGAACCTGGAGAAAACAATTGATGATTGCGAAGGAGGCTAGAAGAGTGGATGCACTGTGTCTACGAATTTCTCTATCTTACAAAAT
Source organism: Pyrus communis (assembly GCF_041283825.1). Lineage (NCBI taxonomy): Eukaryota > Viridiplantae > Streptophyta > Magnoliopsida > Rosales > Rosaceae > Pyrus > Pyrus communis. Next base: position 4,673,688 of record NC_142579.1, on the reverse strand, counting down.
TCTTTTAGGAACGGAAAAATACCGAAACCTGCAGAACAGTGTAGAAACTGCCATGAAAAAACTGAACAAAGAAGTAGGGCCACTGGAACAGGTATGTGCAAAGATGGCACGTGGAATTGTTAACAGGCTCTCTTGTGGTGCTGAAGTTCAGAAGTTGTGCAATTCTGCAGTGGAGTCGTTTGACTCAATGTTTTCTGATCCTTGCCCTGTCCCTGCAGAAAAGGAAGAGCACGCAAGTAAGTTATTGTTTCTTTGTTTTCAATAATTTGAAGTCCGCATTCACATATGCAGCATCTCAAATAAAAACAGCTCCTGAAATTTCATTTTATATGGGTTACGTCTGACCCTCTGAATACGGTAGGAAATGAAAACTATTGGCTGGTACGATCACCCTAGTTAGCCAAGTTATAACCAATTAATATATATGTATTTGTTTCACTGATGTTGCTTAATAACTCTATTGTATCAGCTTGCCGCATCCAGTTTGAAGACTCGTCCCCGACTTCTGTTGTCATTGTGCTAGAATATGAGGACCAACTTTTTAACAACTTTTTGGGGTGCAGGCTGTGGTATCGTAAGTTTGATGCGAAGGATTACCCCGACCAACCCTCTTTCATTGTTTTGCGGCCTGAGAAGAAATTTACCATCACCAATCTCCATCCCTCATCTGAATATTTCTGCAAGGTTTCTCTGTTTAGCAACTCAGGAATATTGGGTGTTTGGGAAGCTAAATGGGTCACGCCTGCATCGTATGATAGCTCTGTTGTGTCAGAGAAAAAGCGAAGGGAAGAGAATGTAGTAGTTGTTCAAAACCATTCCCAAGCTGAATCAACCAATTCTAGTGACATCAAATTAGCTTCTGGAGACCATCCCGCAAATCTTCAATTATCAGATGGCGTTGACAAGAACAAGAGCAAAAGCCTCTACTCACTGCCTCCTTTAACTGAAACTGTTGCTTTGATCAAAGATGCAGTTTCTCCATCGACACCTTGTAAATCTAACGGAATGCGCAAAGTACCAGTTTTCAGATGTGCAAAGCGAGCAGAGGAAAGTGATTACGACTACTCTGTGAGAGCAATCAAATGGTTAGAGCATGAGGGCCACGTAGATGAAGATTTTAGAGTAAAATTTCTGACTTGGTTCAGTCTGAAAGCAAATGTGCAAGAACGAAGGGTGGTCAAAGTATTCGTGGATACCTTCATTGACGATCCATCAAGCTTGGCCGGCCAGCTCATTCACAGCTTCGTGGATAAGATTTGCTGCCAGCAAAAGGAAGACCAATTTCTCAGCGTGGGTCCTCCACAAGGTTGTGCCATTAAATTTTGAACAAGGGGATCGGTTTTACTCGAAAAGTTTAGTAGTAGGTAGGAAATGGTTTAGAATGTAGGTCTTATTTTTTCCTTCTATTTTTATCTTTTGGTTGAAGAAATGTAGGATTTTCAGGGAGACAGGAAACATAAATAAAAATTATACAAAAGCATGAAGGTCCTTGTCCAAGAAGAAACTTGTTCGGTTTGGGTCGACTTCAACTAGTGTTAAATTTTCAGCTTCAGAAGGATCATATGCAATGTCGCCGTATTTCACACAAAATGGAGCGTTCTCTGCAGCATCATTCTGGAAACGAAACCGAGCTTTCTCATCATCTGCATCTTTCGAATAAGCCCAATTCTCTTCCTTATGAACTTGGTTGTGAAGAATAACGCCCCCTTTGCCAACACTAATGAAGCCTGCACATTCATCAACAACATAAATCCAAAACAAGATTACGAGTCTATTGTTGCAGCACAAGGACGTTGCGCGATGAAGATCAAAGGGATTGGAGTGCATCAAAGTGCAGCTCGGATTCAAGTGCACAAGTTCTAAGTTTGAAGCTTTAAAGATTATGTGCTATTTGTAATAGACGGCTAGGATTATAACATTTAAACGATGGAGAGGGTGTCATTTGTCCTAATTTTTGTTAGTGTTTTAAGTTGTCCCGTGTAGAGCATGCAAGTGAGCTCCTACCCGAGCTGAGGGTAGCCGAAATAGGCGTCTGCATAGGGCTCCCAATTGTTTTAAAATATATATAGATATATAAATTTTTACAATTTAAATTCAATAAAAAGAAAGAAAGAAAATATATAGTATTAGGCAATAATATAATTTTTCCCAAAAAGAATTTTACTGTTTTCTTTTTTTTTCCTCACCCACATGTAAGTTGTAACTATAGTTTACTCTTTCAAATCTAATTAGAATTTAAAAATCAAAATGTCAATCTCTTTTCTCGTTATAGCCCAATCGCTTTCTCTCTCAACTTATTTCTAGAGTTAAGAATCTAGAGAGAAACTTTACCGAAGGAAATAAATCGGGCAATATAAGTGTTGAAATATCTGAGAAAAATGGATGATTGTTTTCTGAATGCATGGGTTGCTTACAGAATTTTGTTAACCATATCAATTATAGTTGCCTCTGCAGAAAGATGTTTTTCAAAATTAAAGTTGATCAAATCTTATTTTCGATCAATTATGTCACATGAAAGATTGAATGGATAAACTTTTTCATCAATTGAAAAAGAATTGGTTGAAAACTAGATTATGTAAACTTCATTAGGATATTTGCGTCTAAAAACGCAAGACGTATAATATTTTAGTAATGTTTGTATATCTTTTTTCTTTTGATATTAATTTTTAATGACGTTTGATGTAGAAATAGACTGTTTCATGTATTTAGCAAATTCTTTTTTTATACATATTAATGTGCAAAAGATCAAGGGTCAAAGAACTCTAGGGCCTTACTTCGAAGGCTCATCCAAATTCTCAGGCCCGGCCCTGTTCGGATCACCACAATATATGTGTGTGTGTGTGAATCCATTTGAGGATGTAATCGAATCCAAGGGAGAATTCAAGACAGCAACGTACTCTCCAAGCCTTCACCACCATTGCTGGTCCGAGTGTTCTTCATTTTTCGAGAAAACCAATTTCATAAATTCATAAAAACTCACTAAAACAACATCTATGACCTAAATTATGAGTCTGCAGATTTACTAATTACCCGGCTTGCGACTTGGCTGAGAGATTTCGTCATTGGTGTGTTTGGGAGGTCGGAGATCCAGTAAAGTTGAGGTGGTGGTAAAGGTAAGGAAGCAGCATGGCTTCCCACCAGTGCGAGCTGCATGCAACAATTGAGCATGGTCAAATTAAGTGATGAACTTAGTAATTAAATATATGAGATCAAACTAAAATCATGAGTCCGGCTTTCGTGGTGAAATATGAAGTAAACATACAAGGGAGTATCCTCTTACCAATCCTATCACAAAATAACTCAAATTAATTATGAAATGTGTGATTTTTGACGCTAGCGAATCATACGATAGTGGCTAGAGAGAGACTAAAATCAATTTATGAGTCTTCCCAGCTAGTTCCCTTTAAAAAAAAAAAAAAAAAAAAATTATGGAATGTGTATTGAAATAATAGAAGTATTAGTTACCGTGGATTGTTTTAAATGGTATACATAGTTAATTAGGAAAATTAATGAAAAATGTTTGAAAATTTTGAATTTTAATGATAAGGACAAAATAAAGGGTAAAGTGAATAGTACCAGTATTGACTTTTTAGTGTAAAAATGTGGTTTTTCGTTAAAGTAAACAGTACCGTGAGCTTTTCGTTAAAACTCTCTAGTTAATTAGGAGTATTTTTAGGAAGAAACCAAATAATATACATCGTACAATAACACACTTTTGCAAACTAGCAAATAATTGTTCAATCATAGATATCGTGCATGCACTTTCCTTTAAACCTTTGGTCGTTTTAAACTTCCAAAAAATAAAAAGACAGAAGCTATTTTCTTATAGTTTTATAAGTTTTTGTCACTTAATTTAAATTTGGCTTCTTACATTTCTTGTTAAAATGAATGCAAAGTCTACACAATAGGGTTAATGAGAACCAAGTTAAATGTTTTTGTCTTCAAGTAAAGTTACAAATAAGGCAAGGATGGAGGTAGAAATCCTTCACAAATGCACAAAATAAAGATGGAAATACGTGAAACAAACACTTGATTAATTAAGTAGCCATTATAATCAATTTACCCTTTTTTTTATGAAAGAATGTATTAGTTCACCTTCAGTCATAAGGGAAAGTCTCTTCCTGATATAAGGTGACTTTGTCCGTAAAACAGGATGTAATTTTCATTTAATCTAAGGTTATGCGGTATTTTGGACTGACACTCCTTTAGTTAGAAGTCATATCTAATTTTTGTTACTTCTTTCTTAGAAAATGATGAGAGGTACCATTATGGCACACAAGAGGAAGAATTTGTCATGAAATTTATGTTAATTCTTGTGCCAATAATCTTTGACCTTGTTGTACGGGTTTAAAATTAGAAAAGAATTTAGAAACGTCACTTGCCTGCTGGTCGAATTGTCGATCCTCCTCACAATCTTACCCTTCCCCATCGATGATCTACCAAATCTGGGTTAATTAATTAATTAATTCACTACAAAATTAAAATCATCTAGCTCCAATAAATGTATATGCGCAAAGATGAAGAAGAACAATACGCTAGCCATGTTGGACTAGGCAGTACTACATTTCTGACTACATTAGGCAGTACTAGAGGCTCGTTTTAAAACATTTTTAAAATAATTGAAAGCGTATTTCGAGAAATTATTTTTTGCGTTTCGAAAGCACTTCAAGTGCTTATTGCAAGAAAGAATACTTAAGCACTTCAAGTGCTTTCCTATGATTCATTACATTTAGTTAAAGATTGGCTTCAAAAACATTTTCATCAAAAACGCTTTTAACATTTTAAAAAGTACTTCAAACCATAAGACTGTAAACCTACAGAAGACGAACTCTTTGTTGTTGAAATTCAGTTTCCAAATAAATTATTTCCAAGTCATAAGGGATTGATGCCGAGTTAAAAAGGAATAAACTACACAATATGAGATGAAGGGAATTAAGAATATCCTTCATGAGCGTTACACAACGCAAGAAGAATTTTGTACATGAATCATTCCAAGTCAAACGAGGGCGACTAAACAGAAAGTTGGAGCACAAGGATTTTCAGTATAATTCATGAGATGAATTGCAACACTTAAACAGAAAGAACGTTGGAGCACAAGGAGATCTTCCTCGGGTGAACATAAACAAGCAAAATTAAATCTCCTTCAAATGGAACTTCTGTAATTGCAATCCAATTCATCAAACTTCAGATTCTTTTACAAATCCATCGATCCAGTTGGTGCCTATCTAGCACCAGTTTGATTTTCCGTCTTTCCCACAAGTGCATCAGTATAGCGGAGTTCTTCCTGGAAATCAGAATGAGGCTGTCAGTACTCTGTCAAGCTTGGCTGCAGAATGCAGTTGTTTGAACCTTCAGAACACTTCGCTTCTGTGCTCGGGTTTGCCATCTTTTTTTATGGGCGTGGTGCATAGTGAGAGGCTCTCACTGGAACTCAGGAGCAAAGGTATGTACTTGGCGTATCATTGACAGCTTCATTAAATGAGGCATTAAATGAGGCGACTAACAACTCTGCTAAGCTTGGCTCCGGTGTGGACTTGTTTGAACCTCCTGAAATGCTTGTGCTGCTAGATCTTCCAGTTGAGGGTTCTGAAGAGCCAGGGGTATCCAAACATTTCAAGGAGTATCTACCCCCTTCCAGATTATAAGTTCAAGAAACTTCCATGGATCTTCAACCATGGATTCATCGTAAAACTGCTCCAGCCCCGATTGTCCGTCTATTGCCTGACCATGAGAACCACGCCACCGTGAACTTGAACTAGAACTAGGGCTGCCTCTATGTACTGATTGTGGTCTTCGACTATGGCTGAACCGGTGCCCCCTGCCTTGCCCAATATTGGAACCACGGCTTCCTGGTGGCCTAAATCCAGGGCTAGTCGGTGGCCTAAATCCTGGACTTGTCGGTGGTCTAAATCCAGGGCTTCCAGGTGGTCCAAATCCAGGGCTTCCTGGTGGTCTAAATCCCGGGCTTCCTTGTGGTACATATCCAGCGCTTACTGGTGGTCTCGTCTCAATTGAGGGCTTCCTGGTGGCCTGAATTCAGCTCCATTCCAGACTTCAGGTCGATTCCCATTATGCATAGGAAAAGGTCTTTTCATTCCTACGGGGCTTCTTTGAGGACTAAAATTTTGATAGGAACCCTGTAATTGGTGCATTCTCAGGTCTGGTGAATAATTTCTTTGAAACTGATGAGCAGGAGAAACAGTCGTTCGAGGGTTCCTGGGTCCTCCTAAATCATCATTAAAAGAACCAAAATCAAGAAGAAAGAACAAGATTTAAAAAATAAAATAAATAAATAAAAGGCAGATAACAAAGACGAACTTCAAGTGTTCAATACTTTGGCATAAGCATCCTAGCATGCATAATCTAGTAATAGATTACATTTTGTTCATAAGCATACGACACTGCAATAAAAAGAAATTAAACCAAAAACGACCAATCCTTTTCCATCACTCGTCAATGAGAAAGCGCTGGTCCAGTAACACAAGGAAGCATAGTGTTACTGAGTTTCCAACTCCATACCATAAGCTTGCAAAAGGTATCCAAAAACAAATTTTGTGCCATAGAAACAATTTATTAATTCTTAAGCTGCTATCTTATTCACGAAAATTAAAGAACACAAGTTATGCAATGCATTGCGACATGACTAGAGTGTATGAAATTCGAAAATAAAGTCAAACTAGAACTCTATCTACGAGTATACGACAACGTCAAAGCAATCATTGTTAAGACAATTACACTACCTGAAAGAGGCGACGGAAGCCTTGCCCTGGGAAAATTTTGAATGTTTGAAATTATTTGGTGCAATCTGATGGCATCCTTTTAGTGTCCGAAGAGAAGGCTGCCATGGGGTCTGAGCACGGGACCGTTTCTTTCACTTCTTGGATTCGTTCATTAACCTGAATACACAGATTGAGCAAAATCCATTTGAATAAAGTAACATTCATCAATGAAAACACTAATTTTTTCAAATTAACATAAATTCAACGTTCAATTAAACCTTAAGTCGGAAAATCTTCAAAGCAAAAGCCTTTTCGACCTCAAACTAATTAAAATTAAAAGAAGCTCTAAATTCACAAAAATTTGAGAACCCAAAAACCCTAATAGTTTTTTTAATAATTTAATTAATATGCAATTGTAAATGTGTCGAATTCTTCAAAGTTCAAACACTGAGCGAAAGTAAGGATTTTTATGAACTGGGTTTCGAATGGAGAGCGAACTGCTCACAAAACACTGAAAAAAAAAAAAAAAAAAAAAAAAAAGGAAACAAAACTAATTATTTTGGAAATAAAACCAGGAAGAGTCTGAAATTAAAAAAAAAAAAAAACACTAAGAGAAATTTTTTATAATATGAGTCTGAAATTAAACCCTAGCAGAGCAGAAAGCGCGAGAGAGAGGGAGAGAGATACCTGAATCGGAGGCTGTCTGTTTTGTCTCCTGCTGGGAATACCTGATTTTGTCTGCCTTGGGCTACGCCTTCGGGGTTTGGAGGAAGAGAGACGGACGAGGTGATGCAAAAACAGCGAGACCTAATTAACAAATTAATTCTTTTAACAAAATAATTTTAGAAAACTAATGAAAAATATTTGAAAACTTTGAATTTTAACAATAAAGATAAAATAAATGGTAAAAATGAATGATATCATGATTAATTTTTTAGTGTAAAAATGTGGTTTTTCATTAAAATAAACAGTAACGGAAGTTTTTCGTTAAAATTCTCAATAATTTTGTGATAAATAATACCAACTAAAGTTTGGGTTATGTTATGTTTTAAGAAAACAAAATACTATAAGGAAAAGTAAATGCTATGCATGATTTTTGGACGAGCCCGTTAGAAATAAGATTTCCAATTTTTATTGGGAATTGTTATTAATATTTCAAAAATCTCATTCTACACTCTTAAACTTTTTATATTTGGAAAGAAAAATACATTTGTGAGGAGTGTAGAATGAGATTTTTGGAGTGCTAATAACACTCCCCTTTTCATTTTACAATTTTCAAATTAGGTCACAATTTTAAATTTGAAATTTAGGAACGGAGTAAATTTTAAAATTTCAGAATATAATTTAGACTTTGTTGCAGTTATATTTGAAATAGGAATGTGATTGTGTAAATCATAGTGTATCAAGGGATATATTTTATATTTCCTTTAGTAATTTAATTCCTATTAGAGTTGTAATCCTAAAATGATAAGGATTTTACATATCCTACTACTATAAATAAAGGCACAATGTGATGATACAACATACATCTCACAATTAAATCTCTCTCACTACTGCTGGCCTCCCCCTCTCTATTCCCTTAGAATAGCTCAGTTAAATAAGCTTACAACACGTTATCAGCACGCTCGACGTTGAGGAACTGAAGGATAGGAGGCTCTCTTCTACCAAATTCAAAGGCTTTTATTTGTTTTCTGCCAATCAAGTACGCTTAAAATAAAGGAAGATATTTGAAACGTCCACGAAGCATGAAAACATTCTCCATGATGCATGAACCCCTTTATATTTATATTTTACTTCCGATATATATATATATATATATATATATATATATATATATTATGTTTCATATATCTGTCAACTCGTGCTCTTATGCTTCACATGCATATTCCAAAGAAATTTTGGTCATTAGCCATCCTTACTGCCACTTACCTCATTAACCGACTCCCAAGTCGTGTGCTAGGGTTTAAATCTCCCTATGAAGTACTCAAGGGTAGAAAAATTGATTTGACACACCTCAAGGTATTTGGATGTGTTTGCTTTGTTCACGTTCAAGCCTTGAACCATGACAAATTAGATGCCAGGGCAACCAAGTGTGTGTTTGTGGGGTATTCATCCACCTCAAAAAGGATAAAAATGCTATAATCCAGCCACTAAGAAGTGTGTTGTGTCAATGGATGTGAAATTTGAAGAAAATTGCCCTTATTTTACTCACAAAGGGAATACTGTAGGTCAGGGGGAGGAACTGTCTGAAATGTTTCCACTTCCTCCGGTCATTAATAATCCAATGTTGGAAGAAAGCTCACTTGCTGTGACACTAGATATTGAAGAAATACAAACTGACTCAATCTTTGATCATCGTATCCTTGCCAATAAGGGAGACGAGGAATCTCATTCTGATAATTCACAATCTCGTACAAAGTCTCAAGGGCTTAGAAGAAATCATCCTCGAACCAGAAAACCTCTAACTAGATTGCAAGACAATGTTAGTTATGCCTTACGGTATCTTATCAGTAAAAGTATCAGCCTTGGTGAGTTCTTAACATCTCATGCTGCATTTCTATGTGAAATTGATAAACACAATGAACCTAGAAGCTTTCAAGAGGCATCTCTCCTCCCACAATGGAATCAAGCCATGGCAGATGAGCTTCATGCTCTAGAAGAAAATAAAACTTGGAGCTTGGTTCAACTACCACTAGGAAAAAAAGATGTTAAAAGTCATTGGATTTACAAGATTAAATTCAAGGATGATGGTTCTATTGAGAGAAACAAGGCCAGGCTTGTTGCTCGAGGGTTCACTCAAACATTTGGGGTAGATTACAAGGAAACATTTGCACCTGTGGCTAAGATGAATTCAGTGAGGGTTCTACTCTCAACTGCAATCAAATGTGGGTGGACTCTTCATCAAATAGATGTGAAGAATGCTTTCCTTTGCGGAAAGTTACAAGAAGAAGTGTACATGCATCCTTCTCCAGGTTATGATGGTATTAAAGGCAACGTGGTTTGTAAGTTACACAAGGCAATCTATGGATTGAAACAATCCCTAAGAGCTTGGTATGCCAAGCTCAGCTCAGTTCTAGAGAAGGCTAGATTCTTACGAAGTAATGCTAACTCCTTATTGTTTGTAAGAACTGGCATTAGTGGGAAATTGGTGGTGCTTATCTATGTGGGTGATCTCATCATCATAGGAGATAGTGCCGTTGAAATTAAGGCACTAAAACTCTCACTACACCAAACCTTTGCTATCAAAGACCTGGGAAAGCTGAAATATTTTTTGGGCATCAAAATGGCAACCTTTTCAAAGGGATTGTTTCTACATCAACGAAAATATGTATTAGATCTTCTTCAGGAAGAAAAAATGCTTGATTGCAAACCTGTCATCACTCCCGTGGACTCTAAACTAAAGCTCAACACAAATGGAGAAGCCATGCATGATGTGAGCTACTATCAACGATTGGTGGGCAAACTTATATATCTCACCATCACACATCCTGATATCACATATGCAGTGAGCTTGGCAAGCCAATTTATGCATTCTCCTATGGTTGTTCATCTTAACATGGTTAAGAGAGTCCTGCGTTATCTCAAGGGTTCGATAGGACAAGGAATCATCATGCATAACAACAATTCCACTGCCATCAGTGGCTGTACGAATGCAGATTGGGCAGGGAATGCACTTGATAGGAATTCTACCACGGGCTATTGCACGTTTGTTGGTGGAAATCTTGTCACTTGGAAGAGCAAGAAGCAACATGTCATTGCTCGCTTCAGCGTAGAGGCTGAATATCGAGCCATAGCGGCCACTGCATGTGAACTTATATGGTTTAAAGGGCTTCTTTCAGACTTAGGGTTTACTATTACTACTCTCATGTCTCTTATGTGTGATAATCAAGTAGCCATGCACATTGCTGCTAACCGTGCGTTCCATGAAAGAATGAAACACATTGAAGTGGACTGTCATTTTGTTATAGCGCAAATGCAAACTCAAGTCATCCGGACCATCTTCACGCGAAGCCATGATCAACCAGCAGATCTCTTTACCAAGGCTCTGGCATATGCTCCATTCCATCGTTTTCTGGGTAAACTTGGCTTGATTAACCTCCTCGATCCAGCTTGAGGGGGAATGTTGTGATGCTGCGTTTACTGATGTTGCATATGACTGATGCTACATATGACTGATGCAATATCAGTATGATTGATGCTGCATATGAAGTCTATTACCAAGGTGACCCCTAGGGTAAATCTATAGGGTAAGGCTCATTGTAATCTTTAGGGTAAGGGTATGTAAATCACCTTTTCCATTGATTTAAGGGAGGAGACTGATTATGGTAATGTCTTTGTGTAAGGTTTAGATTAAGTAGGTAACATGTCTTCTTCTTTCTTGTCGGTTGCTTGTTGCAGCCATCCTTTCCATCTATTTTCCCTCTATCTTCTCATATATACTTGGACTCACTTTTGTACAAATATACATGAAATATACATTAAAACTTTAAAACCAGAAATTCTACACAAATGAAGCCTTAGATTGTAGATGACTTCATCCCGTTGATTATTCTTATCCTAGAAAGCAATGACCACATCGATACTATAAAGATCAGCTCACATATTCCTGAAGCAACATATTGTGCCCTTGAACGGCTACATTCTGAAAAACGGATGTGTTCTTGTGTGTTAACGTCCACACATCCACCAAAGTCACCTGACCAATTCTTTTGTTTTGATAATATGCACTGAGTTTGACCTCAATCAACGTGTGAAAGAGTTTCTTCTTAGGGTTTGTGAGGGTGATGTTGAGGGCAAGGTTGTACGAGAAAGTACGATTGCTTTGGGTGTAATTGAATTGGCTTAGATAAGCACTGTTGATGGTGAAGTCAGGGCATTTTTACTCTGAAGTTCTTTTGGTGGACTACAACTCGAGCCTAATCATAACTGGTAAAGGCATGAGTAAAAGAGCAATCACAAAGACAACTAAACAGATTTGGGCGCACTCTAGCTGAGAGCTTTTAGTTGCAGACATGCCTAAAGAGCCTGGATTCTCGCAGCCTTAGCTTGTGGTTACAATCATGGTGATTGAGGTGCGACAAATTATAGATCTTCAGAGCATTGCTCAGAGCATTCCAAATGTTTTTAATGATCTAGCTAAGGTGACATATCACATATACCTACTGCAAACGCACCTGTAATGATAGATGTACCCTGCCTACGTCACAATCTCACCTGGGAAGGACGGACCATCCCCGAATGTGGGAATGTCGTACCTTCCACGTAGCCCGATACATTGGCGGCTAGCCAATCATCTGCTTCGACCCTGAAGCATGGCAGACCCCTTGGTTCAAAGGATTCACAACCCCAGAAGAGGAAATCGACGCCAACTAGTGACCCTAATTTGAATCCGACCATTGCTCACTCATCTGTTCCAACACATAAGGTTATTCTAGATTACGGTGGTGTCTTAGACAAAACAAACTGACCTCCCAAGAATCGGGAGATTTTGGTCCACTACGCAGTATTGGAAGAGGTTTGGAATCAGAATGAGATGATCGTTGATGATGCATTTGTGTACACAGTAACTACTGACATCATGCTTAACGATGACATTGAACCACCTTCCGTTGATGAATGTCGACGTAGAACGGATTTTGAGATTAAAGATCTTAGGAAAACTTGATATTGCCTCGGCCTGGAGATTGAGCATTGTTCTGATAGAATCCTAGTACATCAATCAAACTACACCCAAAAGGTGTTCTAACATTTTAATAAGGATAAATCGAAGCCTTCAAGTGCACCTGTGATCGTTCGGACTCTAAATGCTAAACGAAATATTTTCCGTCCAAATGAGGATAATGAAAAGATTTTAGAACCCGAAGTTCCATACCTAAGTGCAATTGGGGCTTTATGGCTCAATGCACTAAACCCAACATCTCATTCGCTTTTAATCTTTTGGATAGATACAAATGCGCCAACACGCAGGCACTGGAATGGTGTTCAAGACATTTTCCACTACCTTAAGGGTATGATGGATTTGGGCTTGTTCTATACCCGTAAATCTTTAAGAGTTGCCATCCCTTCGATCCTCGTATTGATTCCTGCCTTATTGATTATGTAGATGCTAGATATTTGTCTAACCCACATAGGGCACGTTCTCAAATGAGCTATATCTTTACCGTTGGAGACACCGCTATATCTTGGAGGTCTACCAAGCAAATGTTGGTTGCGACTTTTTCGAACCATGCTGAGATTCTTGCCCTGCATGAAGCATCACGTGAGTGCTTTTGGTTGAGAGCAGTTATGGAACATATTCGAAGCACTAGTGGTCTTACTTCCATCGTTGACCTTCATACGACGATCTTCGAAGACCATGCAACATGTATAGAGCAGTTAAAAAAAGGATACATCAAGGAAGACAACACCAAGCATATAGCGCCAACGTTCTTTTATTCTCACCAACAACAACAACATCAAAACATTGAAGTTAAGCAAATTCGTTCACAGGACAACCTTGCCAATCTCTTTACCAAGTCATTACCCAAGTCTACTTTTCAGAAGTTCAACCAAGGAATCGATATGCGTAAATTATCTGAATTGAATTGCTTGTAGTTCTCTTATTGGGAAGTTATGTCTGACTTAGGGGGAGTATCCTGAAGCATACTCACTTAATCTTCATGTACTCTTTTTCCTACGATTAGGAGCATTTTTCTCACTAGGTTTTTGCTATCTAACGAGGTTTTAACAAGGCACGCATCTTAGGATGATCATACTCCATTAAGTTCACTACTTTCGTCATGTTTGATGTTTGTTTTAGACATTATGCATACTTCTCACTTTTATCCTTAGGCTATGGGTTTTCCCCATGCCTTGGGTTTTACCATAGCGAGGTTTTGTGAGTTTTACTACCAATGCATACTTTCTTAAATTGAGACTCGCATTCGCCCATTGTGCTGCCGACTTCATTATCTGTTCTACCTTATCTGCTGAAGATTTGATGCGATGTTTGTTTAAGTATTTACACACTCAAAAGGGAGTGTTGCAGTCATATTTGGAATGGGAATGTGATTGTGTAAATCCTAGTGTATCTAGGGATATCTTTTATATTCCCTTTAGTAGATTAATTTTTATTAGAGTTGTAATCCTAAAAGGATAAGGATTTTACCTATCTTACTACTATAAATAAAGACACAATGGGATGATACAACACACACTTCACAATTAAATCTCGCTTCTCTCTCTCACTACCGCCGGCCTCCCCCACTCTATTCCCCTAGAATAGCTCAGTTAAATAGGCCTACAACATACTTCATGTATTTCACAAGTTTTTGGATATTTTCAAATTTTTTTTATTCATGTAGTTTATTGTTTTTTCTTAATATTTGGTGTATATTTATGTATTATTTTAATTACTTTTATGGTATATATACCAGTATGTTTATCTTTTTAATATGTAAATTTGTCAAAGAAAAATATGTAAGAGTATGATTAATATAAACACAATGAATAAAATGTATACAAAACTAAAATTAAAATTTAAAAGTTGATTACAAAATACGTAAGTCTACAAAATAACTATAAGAATCGAAATATTTGAGAATTTTTTGTGACAACCCGTTCCAAATTTTACGTTTTTATTTTATTTTAAAAGCGTGAATTTACGAAATTGCCTTAGAGGCAAGGACTTTGACTTCTGTTGACCATCGTCTAGAGAGACGTATGACTTATTTTTTTAACATATTCTCGTAATACTCGTGGATGTGAACGCATAGGCGAAAGCCGTTTGCGAGTCCGGATTATAACGGTATAGTTACGGACGTTAGAAATTGATTATTTAAGGTGAAGCCCAATCAGAAAAAGGAAAGAAAGAAAAAGAAAAAAAAAAAAAAAAAAAATCCCAGCTTTTCCCGTGGGTTTTCCCACTCGCGACCACCCATTTTCCAGGGCCGATTCCGGCCAACTCCGGTGGAGTTTTTCGATGCCACCACCACCATCTTGAAGCTCTCATTCCCCTCTACAAAACCCACCCAAGAACCACCTTAATTAACCATGGGATCTGGAGGTTTGAGGCCACGAAAGTTGACGAAAATCAATGGTGCTCCGGCCACCCTTTTCGATTTTCCGGCAAATCGGCAAAGCAATGGCCGATGCCACCACTTGGGCTTTGTAGCCCATCATCCCAGGAGCAAAACCCAACCAACCTTGACCCCGTTGGACCACCGTAGACGACGAATCGACGTCGGGAAGTTTTAGGCATCCGCCGGCTTCGTGGGAAAAATTGACCATCTTCCGTCCACTTTTGGACTTCGTGGCAGGTATGAAAGTTGCTCCACTCACTGAGATCTTCATTTCTGTGAAGTTTGAGAATTTTTGGAAATAGTTGGATTTTCCGGCAAGTCGGGGCGGCCGACTGCCACCCGCGGCGGCGCGTGCGGTGGCGCGTGGCCAGTGGGCCGCCAATGCTATTTTTAGGCTATGTTGAATGTCTTGAATCCAGTTTTGTTATTAGAATGACATAGGTTGATCGTTGGAACCTAAATTCGTTACGATACATTGCTTGATGAAAATGTAAATCAACGATCCGACCGTTGGATCGTCACCAAACTTGGGTACATTATAATACGTAATATTTAAAGATCATAGGAATTTATGGATCGGGAATCCGATATACGGATCTTTCCGAATTGGATTTGTAAGTTAGTAAAATAAATGTTCAGGGCCACTTGTTTTAGGCAATTGGCGGAGATCTGACCGTTGGATCGTAATGAAATTTTAATATGTTATTCTAGAAACATATTGTGGATCGTTGGAAGTTGGGGATTGGAAATCTGATATGCGGATCTTCCGGGTCAGGTTATACAGGGTTGTAAACCCTACCGTCGATCTTTGATCGACGGTTGACTTGTGGTCAATGGGTCTCAAACTATTTTCGAATGTCGTTGAGGTTGTGTTTTATGTGAATTACATATTCTACGGATAAGAGTTCTGAGATGTGATTTGATAATTGGTCACAGGGACCAATCATTCAGGACGCCTCGATGCGTGTGCTAGAGAATCATAGCGTGGACTCCAGGTGAGTGCATCTTTTCCTTTTTATCGTACTTATTATTGAGAGTTCTATCGACACCTTTAAATTGATTAGGCATATTACTTTCATATATAATTATTGTGAATGCTTGAAGTACTATGTGAACTACGAATGGCTTGATTCCTGTTTAGGGTACGTAGGCAGTCTAACGAGACGTTAGATGCAGCCATAAAATATTTGAGACAAAAGCCTTGCTTGGGAAATTGAGTAATGCGAAGGAAATTGGTAAAGACAAGTTTTAGTTTTGTGAATTAGTTAGTTAAATTAGAGTTAATTGGATTGTCATGGATAATTATCCTTGAAAATAAGTAGTTTGGGAGTAGGGCGTTATTGATTGTACACTTCACACTATATTGTTTATAATTGAAAATGCTACGACATGGTTGAGTAGTAGATTGCATCATGATATATCCATATGTATATTACTTGCATATAATTATTGGAAATGCTTTCAAGTGCAAAGGTGAACTCAGGACACCCAGGTAAGTTCAGGTGAGTTTATGGTACTAGTTGAATCAATTGCGTTATAGCATGACTACAGTTATGAATTAGGCAACTTCGATACGGTCGTACTGGTTGCCATGAGTTGCACATGTTATATTGAGATGCATTGAGAGCTCATAAACCTGCACCTCGGTGTTAGTGCTCCCGCCCGTGGCCAGGGCACAGTCCTTCACGTGATGTTCACCTCCCGCACCTTACGCCCACCTTGGATCCAAGGTAGGTGCATAGTCCTGTCGTACAGACCACTTTAGGTGGTTCCGACTTGTAGGTGACCCGCGATTATTCGCCCAGTCTTCACGTGATCGTAGCACTTGAGCGTATTTATTTACACCCAGTCCTGTCGTACAGACCACTTTAGGTGGTTCCGACTCGTGTGCAGGTATACTTATTGAGCTATATGCTAGCCAGGATTGATGAGATATAGATAAGTCGTACAGGTCACTATAGGTGACTCCGACTTATATGCTAGCCATGATTGATGAGATATGGATAAGTCGTACAGGTCACTATAGGTGACTCCGACTTATATGCTAGCCAGGATTGATGAGATATGGATAAGTCGTACAGGTCACTATAGGTGACTCCGACTTATATGCTAGCCATGATTGATGAGATACGGATAAGTTGTACATGTCATTTTAGATGACTCTGACTGATATATTACTTTGTATTGATTTAGTTCATTTGGCCTACTTATTAATGTATGGTGGATTTGATGGCAAACCGTGGTTTTGGTCATTTCTGAGTATGGTTTGGATATATGTATATATGTTGTACTGTCTTATGGAAAACGATACGGGTTTTACATTTAGGGGCATTACTTTTTGAGAGATAGTAACTTTGGGAAGCTTGGTTTTATTGCTTACTCACACCTTCTGTTTGGTGCCCTCCAGGTTTTAGCTGCTGAGTTTGTATCGACAAGAATCTGTGGTGAATCTTAGTATTAATGGATATTTCTGAGGGTATGATTCTTACCCACACTACTGTACCTTACTTATGCTCTGACATCGCGTGTGAATTGGGTTCGCTCCCACTCGTAGCGCACTCTGGTACTTAGACACTTTTAGATTCAAATTTATTCACTTTTTATGCACTATCACATTTTATGGCTTCGTCACCTTCCAGGTGTCGGCCAGCACAGCTCGATTCAGGGTCCAAGTGGACTTTCTGGGTCGGGGTGTGTCATTTTTTCTATTAAAATAAGTTCGGAAAATTTAGGAGAATTTTGGATAGAAAAGTGTGAATTCTTGAATAGTCAAAATGCATTCCAATTTTTATTCCATCTTTTTCAAAAATATTCAAATTCAAAAATTTTCGAGTTCAAATCTGTAATTTTAATGCTTAAACTAAAATTCCATTCCAACTTGCACCCCAAGTAAAACCCAACTATATTAGAAACTTTATTGCAAGGTGAACCTATTAATACGATTATTACTTTTAGGATTTTAGAAGGTTAGTAGGCCTACTTTGAACGTTTAAGGTTTTGGAAGACTGTCGAAGTTTTGGAATGATCATTTTTAGGATGTTAGAATAGGTTTTTTTAGCTAAAATAGTTTCAAAGATAGGCAAAATTCTTTATTTTGGTCCTTGAGATTGAAGCTCGATAAAAGTGGTCTATGAGTTTGTCCATCGTAAATTATTTAGTCATTAAGTGAAAAATATGTCAACAACATCGTTAAATTGTCACGTGAGCGACTACATGATTAACTTTTTAAGATTATTTTGTCAAACCAACTCCTTTTTTTTGGCAAAATGGTCATTGAGATTGGCATAACTTTTTACTTTGGCACCTAACACTAAAATTCAATAATAGTGGTCCTTGAGTTTGTCCATCGAAAATCATTTTGGTCATTCTGTGAAAAATCTATTGACAACATCATTAAATTGTCACATGAGTGACCATGTGAATCGTGATCATTGTTTAAGAGTATTTTTATCCCCTCATTTTTTGGTAGAATGGTTCTTGAAGTTGACATAACTCTTCACTTTGATCTTAAGGTTGAAATTTGATAAAAGTGGTCCTTGAATTTGTCCACATCAACCATTTTTGTCCTTTCGTGGATTTATGTCAATATCATCGTTAAATTGTAATGTGAGTGACCAATCGACCATTGTTATAAGGATATTTTGTTCAAACTAACCTTCTTGTTTAGCCAAAATGGTCATGAAACTGGCATAACTCTTGACTTTGGTGCTTCACAATGAAAATTGATAGAAGTGATCCTAGTTTGTCCATTGTAAATCATTTTTATTTTGTTCCTTTGTAAAAAATCTGTCAATGTCACGCCCCGATCCCGACACTCATCCAGGATCAACATGTGATGTCACCAAATACCCGTATCTCTAACTTACCCCGCCTCCGGAATAAGGCAAAGCATAATTCAAGAATTGAATCGCATAGTAATTTTTTGTATACTCTATGGCTGCATCTAATCTCCTCGTTAGATTGTCTACGTACCCTAAAAAGGGATCAAGCCATTCGTAGTTCACCATTCACTACACTTTGACGTTTATCACAGAACGTTCAAGTAGAAAAGCATGGCATTCCTCAATCATTCATTAGAACTTGACAAACATGAAATTACTAGATCCAGAGCTACAGAACAAACCCACATGACATTCAAGATTTCCATTCCATCCATCATATAAATCATTATGTTTCAACATGATACCTCAATCTACAATGTGTAACATATCAGAGAACTAAAGAAGCACAATATTATTCTCAAGCCACATTGATCTACTAATCTATTCATAATAATATCAATCATATCCAACGACAACCACAATCACACCAATTAATCAATTCTATGAATCAAAGATGCACGATATTAACGTCTAACTATGTTAATCAATCAATGAAATAACATATCATTTCATGAATTTACTTAAAGAACTTTACATAAATCCCTACTTGGATTCTAAGTAATAACATGGTAAATTTCATTTATATTCACAAGATCTACTATGGTTAATCCCCATCCACATATATATGTATAATAAATTTTCTACATGATTGCCATAATTAAATTAACGTTTATAAGGAATGTTGTATTGTTGGGAAATTATGAAATAATCCTACTAGATGCACAAATAAGCTTACTAATGAGATGCCTCAATTAGATTTACGACTATGAATATCATTATGTTAATTAGAATTATCAATTTACCGTTACATGATTATAATTACGTTATCTGCTCATCGAGTGCTACATTGGTGTTTGTATTCACCCAGGCCAGGGCTAGGCTTTACATGTATGTTCACATTGCATCGTACGCTCACTTTGGATCCATTGTAGGTGTCAGTCTTGTCCTAGATTGCTATAGGCAATTAGGACTCGTATGTGATGCGCATAGCGCTAATCTTCACGTGATTGTAGTATTAGTGCGTAAATCATTATTACACCCAATCCTGTCATGTCAGAATACCTCTGCATGAACTCGTGTGTCAGCATATGTTGATGAGTGACACACCCTGACCGAGATTAGGGCATGCTGGCCGTCATGTGGAAGTGACGTAACCATGTGCACAGTGCGGAAACCAATAAATAATAATAAAAGTACGAATAGAAATAAACCTAGCTATACACAAAGTAAGTAACATACATGTGCAAGCGTAAGTGTGAAAACAAAGTTCAGAGCATGAAAGACTTAGTGCAGTCCGGGAGATACAACACTAAATAAACACACCCAAAGGTGGTCCTACACTAGTGATAATCTGTCAGATAAGCAGGGAAAATCCTCTGGGGAGCCACCAAAAGCGCTAGCCAAACTAGAACCTGGAGGGGCGCAAAACAGAAAGCATGAGTGGGCAAAAACAAAGCTTTTCAAAAACCATTTCATAAATAAAGTTCTAACCCCTCGCCATAAAACCTATATACTTCCCAGAAAAATAGAATACATATATATATATATATAAGTCATGCTCATAAATAGGCCATGCCAATTGTCTCGACATAAAATGCAAGTACTTAGGTAATGTCAAACAATGTCATGTAATCTGTCAGCTGGAGTCACCTAACGTGACCTGTACAGCTGAATCTAGAGCTCAAATCTCTAACTCACTAACTATACCTGCACACGAGTCAGAACCACCTAAAGTGGTATGTACGACAAGATTGGGTGTATAATAAGTACGCTCAAGTGCTACGATCACGTGAAGACTGGGCGAATAATCGTAGGTCACCTACGAGTCAGAACCACCTAAAGTGGTCTGTACGGTAGGACTATGCACCTAACTTGGATCCAAGACGAGCGTGTGGTGCGGGAGGTGAACATCACGTGAAGGACTATGCCCAACTCTGGGCGGGAGGACTAACACCGGGGGTGCAGGTTATGAGCTCTCTATGCATCTCAAATCACTACTGAACATAAACATAACCCATAACTTACTTAGCACTTACCTGTGCGTCCGCAGCACCAAACATTTGTATATATATGCAACTAATAATGCATAATTAAACGGCAAACATAATGCATGGCATATAAACGTATAAATGTTTTATTTCACTTTCTGAGAAAAACATAAGTATATAGGTATATACGGAAAACCAAAAGTCTACTCACTGGTATGTAGAAGGGTTGTAACCCCCTTGCCTCGAGTGACCACGCTCGTCCTCGGGATAGGTCTCACTTATATGCGAAACAACTATAAATACGTTAATTTTAAAGCACATAACCAACATTACGAAATAACTTCTCATACAATGCTCAAATGGGGTGCATGAATACACCAACGTGATCTACTCAACCTCACGAACATCCCCATATTTTTAAAATAATTTTCCGACACCGCATGCGCCCCTATGGGCCTGCCAAGGCACGGCCACACGCGCTGCCCACGCGTAGGCACGGCCACACGCGCTGCCCACGCGTAGGCACGTGCCTGGCACACTGACGGCGTCAGTTAACACCGTCAGGAATATTCTGTTAAAACTAACTGATTCCGTTAATGCCGTTAGGAATATTCCGTCATCTTCTCCGGCCAACCTCCGGCATCGGAAAGCCAGGAAAATTTCAAAGCTTGATATCTCACTCGTTTTTCAACCAAATTTCACAAAATTGGTACCAAAATGAAGCTTACAACAAGAGGAACAAATCCATACCACTTTCAAGCACTAAAACCCACAAAATCTCACCGGGAAAACACCACCAACTCCAGCCAAACCTGTAACTCACGATCCCGATGTCCAAAACCTTCAAACGAACTACCCTGAGCCTCCTAAGAACCTCACCAATCTTCCTACAAGCTTGAAATTCCTAAAAACACAAGAATTAACGTGTGCATGAACAGTAACCAAAACCGGGGATCCCGAGTTCGACGTGAAAACGAAGGTATCCTTACCTAAAATGGGTATGGTTGAACTCCTAAGGACCACACGAGCACAAATGTGTAGTTTGTTTCCACAATCCGTTAAGTTTCCAAGGGTTATGGTGTTGTCCGTACAAGAAGATAGGAATGGGAGAGAGAGAGGGGGTCTCGGGACAGGTAGGGTGAACAGAAGAGGGGGATGAGGATGATGATGGATGTTTGTGGCTGGGATGCAACCAACCAAGAACCCAAAACAACCACACAAACAACAATTATCCCTTAGGGGCAAAATCGTCATTTCACCCATACGGTACGAAAAGTCTGGGACAGGCTGTCACAATGAGCACTCGATATAATATGTTTGTTTATGAGGGATTATGTGATTACCAGACGTTAGATGTTTATTTATGAAATATTATGACGTATTGAATTCTTGTGATATTGCAGGATACATTATGTATTTTCATACTATACGTAGTTTATAAATTTTGGAAACTATATTTGTTTTACGGCGAGGGGTTATTATGTTTCAAAAAAAGGTTTTTTTTACATAGCTTTATTTTTAGGCCCACTCACCTTTTTTTTTCGCCCCTTCAGGTTTTAGTGTCAAAACTTCTGTGTCGACAAGAATTCTTGGCAAATCTTGGTATTGGTGATTACCTTAGATGGTACAATTCTTATCCTACCTTTACTATACTTTACTTATGCTCTGATATCACGTGTGAAATGAATTCATTCCCACTCAAATGCGCACTCTTGCATTTGGGCACTTTAGGTTTAAATTTATTCACATTTTTCACATCACTACACTTTATGGCTTCGTCACCCTCCTGGTGTCGGCCATCATAACTTGATTCGAAGTCTAGGTGGATATTCTGGGTCGGCGTGTCACTAAGCAACATCATAAAATATTGCCCAATGCTAAATTTTTTTCAATTACGAATTTTCCTTTTTATGTTTGCATCGTATATATATTTTTTTATGTTTAATCGGAGAAGTTGCATTATGTAAGGTTTGGATGCGTGTTACTCATGACCCGCTAATAGGAAACCAAGGGATTGGATAAAGATATGTGACACTATATGAATGGTCGATAATCTTACAAAAATAAAATAAAATATGAACGAATATTACGAATAGACAATGACACGGCATGGCGAGAGTGGTTGAAAATTTCATCAGAAATCTAAAGCAATAATGACCCGTGAATGATAAAACCAACAGTGCATAAAAAACTAAAAAATAATAAGCAGAAATCAATTTACAGGAAAGGAGTTGTACACGGATATAATAAAGCATACACCTTTTGGCTTTTAAATATTAATTGCTCTTGTCCTTGGTCAACAGGTGAAGTTGTATAAAGAGAATTACTTTTCAAAATAAATAACAGATAAATGATAAAGAGATTCTTTTAAAAATAATACTGATCGTGAACTATTTGCCACACAGCTTGCAGCTTAACGGTACTTCTCGTAACATTGTAAAAATTCCCAACGAGTGGAAATATGTTGTGAAGTACCAAAGGCCACTGCTGCCAATAACTCGCAAAAGCTGCAAACACAGTTGGTCGGTTATTCTGCAACTCATCTTTTTCTCTTTGCCCATCAAACAAAAGTTATTCCGGGAAAAAAGAAATCAAAATTCAGGTACTCTCTCTCTTCTCTCTCCTCTTTCTCCCTCTCCCTGTTCTTGCTCTGCTACTGCTAGGGTTTAATTCGAGACTCATATCACGTTTTCATATATTAATTTTTTGAAATTTTAGAACAAATGTCTCATGAGCTGCTGCTCTTCTCTCCCTTTATGGAACCCAATTTTCGTTTATATTTTTTTTTATGAGTTCGGATGAAAATTGAAAACTTTTTTTAAATTTAATTTATAATTTCTAGCTTCTACATTTTTAGTTTATAAATTTTTTGTTAAACCCAGACCTATCTCTCCTCTTCGCGATCCCGAACCCAGCCACTACCACCGCTTCGTCTTTGTTTATCTCCTTCAAAGTAAGTCTAACTACGAATTAGAAATTGTGAATTTAAGGATTTTGATTTCGAATTGGGGAAGAACTTTAGAATTTAGGGTTTATATTGGGATGAATTTCAGGGTTTAAGAATTTGTGAATGTGAATTTGGGTTTAAATTTCGAAATGGGGGTTGAATTTCAGAATTTAGGGTTTTAATTTCTGTCAGGATCAAAGTGTTGGGTTTTGATTCTGCTGTCAACAAGCCGCTGTGAGAGCTATGTCCACAAACGAAGGCTTTCAAGGTATCCAAAACATTACCCCATTTTTTACTGTTAAGTCTAATATAATTCCTTGGGAAATATTATATTGTTCTTTTCTCTTTTTTGCTTTGATAAGAAACTATTTAGTAGTTACATACAATGATTTGATTTTTATTTTATTTGTTATTTCTATGCCTTTTGAACGTTGGATGACCTTGTTAACAAGGGTTGTGCCCAGATAATTTCATCCTTAAATTCGCGGGTTTTATCGCATCTACAGCATGTGGAAATTGTGCGAGAGAGGTTAAGATCATAATTTGATATATTTATGAAAAGTAGCTGAATTCATAAGTTTAAATCTTATTTGATTTAAAGCTGTTATTATCTTTTTTGGGAGACTTTACTGGTGAATGTGGTGGAACTGAACTCTGAAGTGCTTGCCATATTAATTGCGAGTGCCAAACTGGTTTTGTAATGTGTCGGTGGTTAACATTGGTTACCCCGAAGGGAAGTAATAGGTGTCTTCTGTTCTGGCCTTTTAGTTTTATGCGTACTCAGGGTTACTTAGTTAACAAAAGGAACATTGAGAGTTCTTGATCAATTAATCAGTGAGTGTACATTGTGTGGTAAAACATATCCTTGCAAGTAGTAATACAGGAACAGTTGACGAATTATCATTCTTCTAAACAGAATTATGTCCCACAAAGCAGGTTCTCCTAGGAAATTCTACTTATATTTGTGGGGCGTGGTCGGAAAAGTAATTGTATATCAACTGGCCAGGAAATTAAGTGTCTTTCCCCTCGAAAGAAGACTCATGTAGTTTCATGTTGCATATATGTATATTTCTCATGGATTTATGATAAAGGACATAATCGGTGTTTACAGATTACTTTTTGTTTTCTTGTATTTAATAAGCATTGATTTTTGTATCTTCTTTCGTATACTTTCTGTCCGCTACAAGGTGTTTCAAATTGCTATGTATTCAAGAGCCAGTTACAAGAATATGCACAAAAAGTGGGAATGCCTACACCAGTATATGAAACTACAAAAGAGGGTCCTTCCCATGCGCCTTCTTTCAAGTCTACAGTAATAGTAAATGAAGTCAGATACGATTCTTTGCCTGGATTTTCCAATCGTAAGATAGCAGAGCAGTCAGCTGCTGAAGTGGCTCTTGTGGAGTTAGCTAAATCTGCTGATGTTGATCGATCAATCTCTCAACCTATTGTAAGTTGTTTATCCTTAACTGAGTTACAAGTACAAGCTAAATATGCTATTAGTTCTGAGTTGTCTGATCTTTTAATTGCCCTTCAAATCCCACTGTTTTGTTCTCTTTTCTCTCTCCCCTCCTCCACACTGTTACACAGATGTCAGTATGTACATAGCTAGTTGAGAAAATTGTAAACCTCATGGAGTGGTTACTTTCATATGAAACTGTTTTGAGCATGTTCATATAACAGGAAGGAATAAATGGCTCCTGGCTGAAGATTCATGTGAGGCAAATGTTATTTCGTTTCCCTCCCCTTGCTTGTGTGTAAGACAACCATTTACAAAAAGAGGCTATATGACCTAGAAGAGTTGGATTGTATGTGTTTTTACTGCATTAATGGTCTAGTTGCTGACCTGTAGTTGTGTTTGAAAGAAGCTTACAATTGAACGTTTTGGGGCCTTGGTTGTATTCTGCTTTATGTCAAACTACCTTTCAACTAATGGCATAGATAATATTTGCCATTCTTGATCTTATTAGATATGCAGTTGTGGTTTATGCTTGACTAACTTTTTTTTATTTTTTTTATTTTTTTTTATTTTTAAACAAAGAATTTGATTTAGAACAACAAAAGTGAAACCGCAAGAAAAACAAATAATTAAGAATGAAAGTCTAAACAGGCACTAAAGTTATTGATAGAGGATAAGACGTAACAGTTTGCTACCTAAAGCAGTGTGTAGTATCCTTCTTTTTGTTCTCATGAGCTCAAAAGTTTTCTTCCTAAACAACAAATTGTCAGCTGAACCTGACTTCTTGTGCCCTGAACACATGTAAATGTAATTACAGACGTCCATATGTATGTTTCTATTTTGATCCGTATGAATCCTCTGATTGATTTATAATGTCCAATGCCTTTTTAATATTTGAATTGTTTTATTTTTATCTTCAGAAAAATGCATTGGCAGTGCAAATATGCATACCATTTTAATCACGGCTGACCTTGATTTTGCTGTTTGTTCTAGCATGAAACTGGCTTGTGCAAAAATCTGCTTCAAGAGTATGCACAAAAGATGAATTACGCTATTCCTCTATATGAGTGCCAAAAGGAAGAAACCACTGATAAAACACCGCTATTTTCATGTACTGTAGAGATTGGGGGAATTCGTTATGTTGGAGCTGTGGCAAAAACGAAAAAAGAAGCTGAGATAAAGGTAGCTAGAACTGCTCTTTTAGCTATCCGGTCAAGCAATTCTGAGTCATCTAAGGAATCAGTTGGGAACACTCAGTTAACTGTGGTTCCATGTAAAAAAAGGCAGGCAGCACCAATTACTAATTCTGAAGAGACTGCTGATGTTCCTAAACCAAAGAAACCTCGACCTCAGAAGAGGAAGTTTAAGAAGAAACCCACAGGAGACAAGGCTGGCCAGACTCAAGTACAAAATGAAGGCAACTCTGAAGTAAACATGGGTGGTAGCAAAATATCAGGATGTGGAGCCAACACACATGTTCAACCAATGGCTGCAGAAGCAGCACGAAACACTCATGAATTGATGTCTCATTCCCACTCTGAATGGGAACCTGGTTTGATTCCCTGCGATAATGATGTTAATGCTACAAATGGGCAGTCAACAGCTTCGTATTTCAATCACAGTGACAGTCAAACTCATGATCTGGTAGCAGTTCCACTGTCATATCATGATGCGGGAGCAGTTCTTTTGCCACATCATGATTCTGGAGAAGTTCCATTGTCATATGGAAATACGACGCCCTGGGCCACGGAAGCGAATATGGCGTCTGGAGCAGGGCAGGCGGTTTCACATGCAAGCAACTCCGGGGTGCCTTATTTCGAGGCTTCAACTGTCACGGTTGGTATGAAACAATCAGAAGATGAATCCAAGCAAGGTGACAGCCAAACTCATGATGCGGTAGCAGCTCCGCCGTCATATCATGATGTGGGAGCTGTTCTATTGCCATATCATGATGCTGGAGCAGTTCCATTTGGAAATACGATGCCCTGGGCTTCAGAAGCGAATATGGTGCCTGGAGCAGGAGCAGGAGCAGGAGCAGGGTGCGCGGTTTCACATGTAAGCAACTCCGGGGTGCCCTATTTCGAGACTTCAACTGTCACGGCTGGTGTGAACCAATCAGAAAATGAAGCCAAGCAGGTGCAACATATGTGCTGAGAGCATTCCCTTCTAATCAAAGAAAAGAAATATATATGGTCGGAGAGGACTTATTACTATCTGAGAGAAATGCAGTGCAGTTGTTTGCAGCAAGTTTTTTTTTTTTTTTTGGTAAGTTAGAAAGTAAGAATTTGAGGCTTTAGTAGGCTTCGTTTAGATTATGAACTATTTACCGCCGCTGTGTTGGACACAATTGATTGGAATAGTGATTTATGGACCTGATTAACTATTAATCTCTTCTTTCTATTGGGGTCATGGACATGACACAATCTGATAATTGTAAAAAGCGGCCTCTCAAATATGAGAGAAAATTGGTTAGGGTTGTTTGAGCACATGAACTGAAGATTTATGAATGCTTCGGTTAGAAGATGCAACTATAAGGCGGAGACTCAATGCAAAAGGGATAAAGAAAGGCCTAGGAAGGTTCGGAAAAGAGATTGTAAGAAAAGATATTGAGTACCTGGGGCTAGCGGAAGACTTGGTGTAAGACCGAGGGCAGTGGCGCTATGACTTGGTATAAGACCAAGTGTAGTGGCGTTTTAGAATTCATACAATCGACCTTAATTAGTGAAATAACACCTAGTTATTGTTTGTTGGTCCCTCAAATGTCCGACATGTTGGAGGCTTATTGACAATTATTGTTATGCAGGGGCAAGTTTCCAGGATGAGATTTAAAAAATGGGTGAAGTGTTGATTTAGTTCATGAGCTATCAACTCAATAAAAATTAGATCCCTATATGGGTGAAGTGTTGATTAAGTCACTTCACACACTTAGTTTAATATCGTCATTTTCTCGCATATAAACTCCTAACATTTCGTATAGATTGCGAATCTAACGTCTAATTTACCCTCCTAAATTAACTTACACTATTTTTTATGTAAAACTACCAATTTACCCTTCAAAGTTAACTCCATACACCATTTCTATTTGAAAAACTACCAATTTACTTGCCAATGTGTATCACATGCAAGTAACGTGATTTAAATTGACGGAAAGTTGAATATAAAAGCTTTGATTATAATATTAGGGATGTAATTAGAAAATTTTTATATTCAAGGATTGATTTTTTTGAAAAAAAATAGTTAAGGATCTAATTTTCAATAAGATAATAATTCAAAGACTAAATTGACAATTCACCTTTAAAAAATTATAACTTAGTATAATGTGGAGGTTATTATTACTTATAATTGGACTAATTTTGGAATGAAATTTTTTATAATTATTATTTTTTTGATACACACTATTGACAAAAGAAGGGCAAAATAGTAATTTTATACTTTTTGACAAAATGACGATCATATCCCTATTTTTCCTATTTTACCCTATTTTTTTAGATAATGACAATCATATTTTTTCAATTTTACCCTCACTTTTGATACACAATATTTACATAAAGAGGACAAAATAGTAATTATGTAATATTAAAAAAATATGCACTTATTAAAAGAAATTGTTCATACACACACAAAGTGTATACTCTTTGCTAGTGATATATTTATACTAAGAGAATACGTTTACTCTAAATATGTTTTTGTTGAAATTGTGTGACTGTAAATCTAAAACTATTCTCTCCCTCTCTCCTTTCCATTTTTCTAAAAATAAAAATGTGTAGACAAATGCTAGCTTTAAATAAAGATAATTTAGAAATCCTTCACATCTAGAATATTTTTTATTAGACACTAGACATGGGACCTGACTTCTCTGTCCTCCCACTTCCCATACACATGGAGGATATGTCGACTTCCTCACGCCCTTTTCTTCTATCTTTGTCAATTTTTCTCTCTTCTCTCTCGCTAAAGTTTTGTTTTGGTCACAACAGTTTTATTGTTATACTAATTACAGATCTAAACAAACCAATTCGAATCATGATAATTTAATTTGATGTGTCGTTTGAAGAATAAATCAAATTAAACCAAACCATTTTCAAATTGAAACCAAATCAATTATTTTTTTTTAACAAACGATATTATATACGGTAAAAGATTAAAAAAATGGATTAACTTTCACAATGAACTAGCAATAATGTAGTTCAAATTTGTAAATAACGAGAATCAAACTTAAAATCGTTCACTTACAAAAAAAAAAAAAAAAAAAAAAAAAAAAAAAAAAAAAAAAAAAAAAAAAAAAAACCACTAAATGGTAATAATCCGTGGCAACCAAATCAAATTCATCACAACAGTTTTGCAACATAACATTTTAGTCGTCGTCTAAGTAAACGGTACCATACGAAAAGTCTCAATTCCCATAGGATCTGATCTCACAGCCCCGCAAATTTAAATCCCAAAAGCTAACCGATCCTTCGAGTCGAAGCAAAATGCACGGACAACCTCGCAAACCCGCGAAGCCGGAAGACGAAGCCGCTTCCGCCGCCAGAGCCGAAGCGCTCCGGGCTCTCCAGTCGCACTTCTTCTCCAACCACCACAACAAGGTTTATACCGACGAAGCCCTACAGTTGAGCGGCAAACTCCTCGAGCAAAACCCCGAGTTCTACACCGCTTGGAACTACCGAAAACTCGTCGTCCAGCAAAACCTCGATCGGTGCTCCGAGTCCGATCCCGACTCGCTCAAGTCCATCATCGACCGAGAACTGAAACTCGTACGCACGCATTTACTTATTCGATTTTCGAAAAATGTCGAAGTCGTGCTTTATTTTGTTGAGATGAAGTTCGAATTCATTGAAATGTTGAATTGATTGGGGTTTTGTGTGTGTGTGTTTTAGGTAGAAAGTGCTCTGAGACAAAATTTTAAGTCCTACGGAGCTTGGCATCATCGAAAATGGGTGCTAAGCAAGGGGCATTCGGTTCTAGACCGCGAAATGAAGCTTCTCAAACAGTTTCAGCAGCTGGATCCCCGGAATTTTCATGCTTGGAACTACCGCAGGTACGAGTTAGTTACAACTCTCCCGCTCGGGGAATGAAGAGTCTGCGATTTCATATTTGCGTTGGATGATATCGGTTTCCTTTATTTTGTTTATTTTGATGCCTTTACAGGTTTGTTGCTGCATTGTTGAACCGATCGGACGAGGAAGAGTTGGAGTATACTAGGGAAATGATAGAAAACAATTTCAGCAATTACTCAGCCTGGCATAATCGTAGGTACGTTATAATGGGGTTTACTTTTAGTTTTGAGCTTTCTGATACTCTTTTGTTAACTAAAAGTTTTGTATGGGTTGAAAACATTGCAAAACATGTGCTTTATATTGCATATGCATTTTTGGATATTGTGAATGCTACTTGTTTTAATTGGTTAGTATATTTTAAACATGTCAATGCATGTTGCATTGCCACAAACAGTCATGCAGATGTTAGATGAGCAAGTCTTAAGCCCCGTTGCAGAAACTAGAAAGAATAAACGCTGTAATTGGTTACCAATTATTGCAAGACAAAATATAGCAGGAAAAGGAAAAGGAAATGTGGACGGAAGCTATTTTATTGGTTATCCATGTTTCAGTTTTTAAAAACCGTGGACTGAAGATTGAAACAAATAATCAAATTTTGGGAAGTATCTCTTCATACAGCTAACTTCTTTTCAGATTCACTTAGGGCATTTTAGTTAACAGAAATAGGAGCAGGAAGGATTGGGAGAAGTTAAAAATAGGGGAAATAAGTAAACCGAATCGGATCAACTAGTCCCCCCTAGTTGATCTAATTTTTTAGGTATTTGATTGTGGATTTCAAGGGAAAGCTCACACTTTTCCGATTCCACATGTGTTAGTAAACACATGAAATTTAAGAAGTGAAAGGATTCCCTTACCTGTATGTTAGTAACTGCAGTCTGCAGGGAACTAAATAATAAAAATGACTTCAATTCCTATTCCTCCCCTTAGTCGAAGAGAATTATAGTCATTTAGTTATATTTCTCAACAATGTTTAGAAAAATGTTTTGTTCCTCTCTCCTTTGTTATTTCCAAGAATGGGGAGAGAATGTATAGGGAAAAAAAAGTTTTCATACCCTTGTCACTAATTGCTTTCTGCATATGTTACATATGTAAATGAAAACGACTTTCTTTCCTCTGCTTATTTACAAGCCAAATGAAGGCAGTCTTTTCAAATGTTGAATTGAGTATGCTGCCTGTTATATTATTGTAATTTACTTTGTTCCTAGTGTGCTGATTACACGACTTTTACTAGTAATCTTCAGGCTAAGTCAAATTGAAAGATAATTATGTAATTGCATCATATAATTTTATCTTCCTAAGGATTCCTTTAGTTGCACTTTATCTACTTGTTGGTTGTCTTACAAAAAAATTGCAACAGTGAGAAAAGCTAAATTTTTTATTGTAAGTTTTATCTCATAAAACATGTGTATTAACTAATCAAACATATTGGGGAAATTGCAGTGTGCTCCTGTCTAATTTGATGAAGAAAAAGGCTCAAGGGTTTTTCCCAAAAGAGAAGGTTCTGAACGATGAGTATGAGCACGTACACGATGCTATTTTTACGGATCCGGATGATCAAAGTGGTTGGTTTTATTATATTTGGCTTCTTGATCAAACGAAGAAAACAGATGCTCCTCTTCTTGTTTCTTCCTGGCCAGCCCATGGTTCTAATGTAATTTTGTCGAGAAATAGGCATGCAAGTGACTATTCTTCGTCTCCATTTGGTAGTTTCCATTCTGATTCAGGAACAGTACCACTGATTATTTATTTCAATCAAGCTGTTGAAGGTGTAAACTCATCCAGTATAACCATTGAATCTTCATTTTCCACAAAAGATCTTGTTTGGAAACCAGTCTTACAAAATAACTCCCAGCTCTCCCAAGTTTGGGTTACACATATTAAATTTCCGGATGCAAAGCCCCAGTCTTCAG
Source organism: Pyrus communis (assembly GCF_041283825.1). Taxonomy (NCBI): domain Eukaryota; kingdom Viridiplantae; phylum Streptophyta; class Magnoliopsida; order Rosales; family Rosaceae; genus Pyrus; species Pyrus communis. Next base: position 4,641,670 of record NC_142579.1, on the reverse strand, counting down.
AAGCTTATCAGCTGAAAGTTAGTGTTGGGCAGACTCAGGGTCTCATTTCTGCAAGTGGCTTTCATTATAGCCATCCTACCCAGTTTGCATTCAAAGTGTGTGTATGCCCTATTGAAACTGAACCAGCAGAAAAGCTGGGCGAGGACATAGTTTTGTGGACAGATGAAAATTTTCATGCGTACCAAACACAATCTCAGGAGCCACATGAGGTAGTTCCTATTGTTCAACTAAGTATTAATGATGTCCATGAGCCAACGGCTTCAAATTGGCGTGCAGAGAGTATTGCTAATGAAATAGCACTCTTCCGAGAATTGGTGTCAGAGATAAATTGGTAGACCTCCTACATTTTATGAGAAGCTTTAATGTTTGAAATTTCAAGAGTGTTAATAATCCACTTTTGATATAATTTTTGCAGTAAAATTGGAAAGCTTACACTAGCAAGGCTATTAACAGCTCATGATGTTATCCTGTCTCCGTGTACAAACAAAATGGTCCACTCTGACGAAGTTCTTCAACTATATACTGACTTAATAAAGTTGGACCCATCACATTCTCAGTATTACAAAGACGAGCACAGCTTAGTTTTCCTGCGGAAGGTAATTATCTCTTCTCCACCTCTTGTAGTAGGTTATGATCCTCTATTCTTTCAGGGTGATGCTGTTGCATGTGCATCTGGATTTATATTCTTCTTCTGTGACTGTATCAGTGGGTGAAGGTCCTGACCTATTTGTGGATTACACCGACTCATAGATTGTAATTAAATAATCTAATTTCTTCTGTGGTAAAGTGTATACATATGGTGATGCTGCTTACATCCTATCTTTTGACTGAGTACGACCAAATTGGGTACCATGGGATCCTGGCTGATAGAATGGATGCTATACTTATGCTTGATTATTTAATTTATGAAGTGAAAAATATCTATTTTTGTTAGATTAGACCATGTTTATGACTGTTATAAGTGGTCTTTTGCTGAGACTGGTCCAATATAATGTTGGTATTTGTTTATAGAAGCCCCATTTGAATTTTGATAGACAACTATTTTTGTGTTCTGTGACAATTAAGATTTATTTGGATGTCATTAAACAAGAACTTATTAAAACTTCCATTTACTTTAGATTTCCCATTTTTTGAAGTTCCTCCGTTTGTTACATGTTTATAACTATTGCAGGTAACTTCCAATAGGGATTCTCTGCTGAGATATTGCTTTAGCCCAAAAAACTTGGTTTCTTTGAGCATTGGTAATGATATATGCCTACGACTAAGCAACTTATCATTATCGCGGATGGGATCTGTTGAGAAATTACTGTGGGTCCGAATGCTGGACCTCAGCCATAATGAACTTCATTCACTTGAAGGTATACTTCTTTTGCTCATGTTGTGCATCTTATATGCCTATGTGATCTCCACATTTTTATCCAAGTGTTTTCCTCAGATTTATGGAAAAGTGGTGATTTTATAGATATAGTGTTCGTTAGTAGTTTTCTTTGGGCATTCAGTTCATGTGGGGCTGATATAGTTGGGAACAAATTCAATATTTAAGGGGTTGCCTTACCAGAAGTATCTAGGAAGCGTGTTGGAGAAAATCACCATGATTAGAATTTTGATTTTTCAAGCATTCTTTTTCTTGCTAGCTGCTGGACTGTAGAAAATTCTTAAACAGAGAAAAATGGGTGGTTGCACCTGTGGGACAATGTGAGGAATTTGAACAGTCCTAAACATATATAGAGGGGTTGTCTTTGGTTTTCACCTGATCTGAAGGCACTAAAGCCCTAAGTTGCGCGGTTATCTCTAATTTAACAAGGCTTTGACTGTACATTATGCATCCTAGTACTCAATAAGCTTTGCGGTTGATTGTTTTTCGTTTAAGAGGAAAAAATTTCTTATACTTGGACCTTTGGACAGGGTTGGAGGCCATGCAGCTTCTATCTTGCTTAAATCTGAATAACAACAAGCTCGGCAGTTTCACTGCTCTGGGGCCTTTGAAACTGTTGAAGTCACTGCAGGTTTTGGATATCTCGTACAATGAGATAGGTTCACACACTATCGACACGACAAGGTATCAATGTTCTACTCCTCTTTCTCATACAGAAGAAGCTAGTTGGAACAATGAAGAAATTGTAACTGGGGGAGCCGATGTGAAAAGTTATTGGGAAGCTTTTCTGATATTTAAAAGCATGAGCTTGACGCAGTTAGTCACTGTGGGAAACGCAATTTCTGGTGAAAACTTCAAGTCGTTTGTGGTCAAGTGTGTTCCTACACTCGAGTGGCTGGATGGCGATAGGTTGCATTGACCTTTAATTCCGTCTATTTTTACAGTGAAGAGTACCATGTACTGATAGTTAACCAAAGAGAACACATGATACATTGCTAGTTTTGACCCAAATTATTAACTCGTCGGTAGGAGCATAGCCTGCAGGTTTTCAATTGTCTTATGTTCTGGTGAAAGTGTGTTTTTGTGTGTTTCACGAATATGCGTTATATGGAATGCGTTTACTTTGCAGTCACGGTGCATTGGTTTTGCCTAGTTTTGATTGAAATTGTTAGGTAATTACAGGGTAGCGACCAAATTTTCTGGAACGATTATACTATTACAAAGGGAGGTCGTCGGACATGGAAGAAACCGATCGAGTAAATGCTACCCAGAATAGCATTGAAGTAGAAAAGGGTGGGTGGCTGCAGCGCGGACAAATGACGGAACTGTAGAGACCTTGAAAGGAAGAAATGGAGGAATTTAACTGGCAGGGCGATCAAGCCATCTTGCATTCTTCTTGCTGCGGTGGCTTGTATTTGAACTGCACGGCAGATTGCGGAAAAATATCAGAACGCTAAATAGTGAAACCAACAATAAACGTTTTTGCTAAAGCGTAACAGGGGGAGGATATAGTATTACTATTTCGAAACTCTTTCAACGATGAGAACAGATGTATTACTGGACTAAGAATTAGTTGGTAACAAACATGTGTTTCAGCTAGAAATCAAATTGCGCAATGTATGAGATAGCCTACGAGATATTTTGAACTCACCAAAACCTTGTGCAAGACTGTCGCTGTTAAGTTGTTCCTCCAAATTCATTGGAATCCCATGAAAGCAGGAGCTGAGAATAACACCTGCAAACAGCCCTAATAGGGCATGAAGATAAATAGCCTTGTTCATTTTGTTTGACTTTGATACCATATTCTCTCTCTCTCTCTCTCTAGATTTGTGTGGGTGGTTTTAAATTAGCTCAGAGGTACTCCTTTTATATAACACCGAGATACTTGAAGCTCTTGCTCCCAACATACTCTTTGATTCTTTCAGTTAGTCAAGTTTTTGGTTTAATAATGATGGGAAGCTTCATTGGTCAAAACCATTTGGCCCCTCCTTGATTAAGGGCGCGCGCGCGCGCGCGCGCACACACACACATTCACACACACACACACACACACACACACACATACATATACATATACATATATATATATATATATTTATATGTGTGTGTACTCGTGTAGATTTGAGCGTAACCAAGTTAGTTAAAACTGTATAATATTTCATATATTAACTTACTGTTAAATTAGTCCATCAACAATACTAAATTGGCCTTGATAATCAATCATAGGCGGTGATTAAAATTAAAAAAAAAATGTTAGAGAGATTATGTTTTAAGAACATATTTTATATACAGCGTGATGTGGTGATAGACAGTTGAATTGTTTTGTAATGATTGTAAGAAAGAGTTACAACTGATTTACAAAATATGATTCAAGCAGATGATCTCTCTAACACCATCCTTACAAAATATGAGTAATAAGGGAGTTGTTGTGGACTCTTGAGGAGCACGGCGTGAAGGTGTCCACTCAGATATGTTTGGAGACATAAAACAATGAGAAACCTCTTTCTTGGAGAGGAAGCATGACAAAGTCAACACCCCAATATTTTGTGTTTTTTATGATCCAATATTTGATTTGTTGGGCCTAAGTTCGATTTTGGTCCTTATGAGGGTGCAAGATTGGCAATAGGAGGGCTAATTACATTTTACATACTAGATTTTAATTTTTTCACATCACACTTTGGAGTTTTGAAATTATTTCAATTTACACATTCTATTCCTCATACATTAAATTGAATAGGCTTTTTGTCAATATAGTGCAAAATGTGGCTTATACGTTAGTTCATATAAGGATCTCAAGCTGATTATGTCATCAGCTTAATGAATTATCATACATTCAATCCCATCAAATGCAGAAATTGATGCAATTTCAATACTTTATAGTGGAATAGAAGAAAAGTAGAACTTCGTGACCTATTTTGAAAATCATCTTAAATTTGAAGAGTGTATAATGTAATTAACCTTTGGCAATATAAGACATAGTGGACCGACCACTTTGGTGCCATAACATATAATTATTCGTGATTACACACATAATAGGATTTGATAGAAAGTAGGATATCGACATTATATATAGAGTAAAATCTTTGTATAGTCATAATGCTAGGATTAAATCAATTTTATAACTATAGGGAGGTTATTACTTAATAGAGGTTTTTTAATTAAAATTTTTATTATTATTAAGGGGAGGGGAATTAGAGGAGTGATTGGGAGTTTTGAACCCAAGACCCATGGGTAAAACTCAATACTATATCCACTAAAGTATTGGACCACGTGCAAATAAAGGTGTTTTTTACTTAGTTATTTATCCTTAATGAATGTGTCATGGATACAAACAACCACATTAGCAGTTGAGCATTCTAATTCCAAGCTGTGACTTTGGAAAAAAGACAACCCAATTTGTAAATATTTTATTTCTCATTCCAGAAAAAATGTTTATTTCATCTTAAATTTTTATTTGTAACAATATCGCATATGGTTTTAGTTATTGACAACTATTATTATGTGGGCGAGTTTCTTAAGACAGCACCTAGAGAATTTATAACTTATAATGTGGAGTTTATTTTTGTATATAACTGGCTCAAATTGGGACCACAATTGTTTAAGACTACTTGAAGGTTATTTTTCTTATGAATATGTTTGGCTATTTCAGGATGAGTAAGAATTTCTATTCAAAATTATCATTTTTTATTTACAGAACTTTGTGCTTATAATTTAAACCATTCATATTATAAATCATTATGTAAAGATCATCTCTACAAAAAAAAAAAAAATGAATTAGAACTAAGGTTATTAAGTTCATCAACTGTGGCAAACAGATAGACGATTCGTAACACTTTTTCCATTTCAGTTTATTTGTTCTTATATAATTGGATGACTAAACAACCTTAGTTTTAATGGATTTTTTTCCAGATATGATTTGTATAAAGTGAGTTATAATATAAACAGTATGAATCATAAACATGAACGTTTATAAACCAGAAACCAACAATTTTGAGTAAGAACTCCTTATCATTTTTTGAGTAGCCAAGTATTATTCTTTATTTATAGAATGTCATGGTTCTATTATAATAAAGATTGTCTTTGCATATGTACATATCTCTTAATGAATAAAGAATTTTCACTGTATAAATATTGTAATTGAAAACAGTTTAATTTCTTAATTTTCATTTGAAGATAATTTCTACAAACAATCATTCGAATAAGAGATCATTTATGTAATAAGTCGATGATATCAAATAATATTGAAGAATACAAATATAATATTGTAATATTAGAATTAAAAGTTGAAACGATCATTTGATGTGATCTACTTTTATTACATGGAAAAAAAAACGAAGAGTGAACAACACACTGCTTTCATGCCTCACAATTGAAACCCTACTGTGGTTTGAGGCTGAATTATAAAAACAGTAATACAGAAGCAAATTAAGGGTAAAAGGAATTATTAGACCAAATAGCATTAATCTGGCTGTGGTCCGCCGGAAATGGCAGCATATGCATCTCATCTCCGCCACCAAGCCCTGCCATATGCTGCTGCTGATGATCTTGTGGGACGTTCATCATGTCCATGAACCACGGCTGCTGCTGCCTCTGCATTGCGGTGTCCATGTTATTGTTCAGCGCAAAACCCTGCTGCCTCTCCCCTCCACACTCCGCCGCAGTTGCAGCAGCTGCAGGCAGCGCCGTTGGTTGTAGTTGCACTTGGCTTTTAGATTCCTGATCATTTAGAATCTTCATCCGGTTGTGGATCTCCTTCAAATTTTGTTCAACCAGCCACCCCAAATCATTCAAATCAACCATGCTCAAACCCTGGAGAGACTTCCCAGTCAGACTCTGGAACATCACTCTCGTCATCTCCTTCTCGCGGTTCTCCTTCCTTTGCTTCTTCAATTGCTCGTTGGCCTTGGCGATCCGCTGCCGCAGAAAACTCTCTTGGTTCACCATCTTCTTGCTCTGCTCCATCTCCGGCATGGTCTTGAACTGGGCAAGAACCCGCTGGACTCCCAACGGCGATGGCCAGACCTCCGGTTGAGAGTCATACGGGCTGTAAATAATCGCGCACGCCTGAACATCACAAAGGGTGCTGAGTTCACTCACCTTCTTCATCAAACCCTTCTTTCTCTTCTTGTACGTCGCCTTTCGCGCTGAGTCGTTGCTGATGTAGGTCAGTTTTACTTTCTTTCTAGTCATGGCTCGTCAGAGAAGAGAAGACAGAACAATCTAGAGAAGAAGGAAGCTTTTGAGGGTTTGCTATGATATACCAGAAACAGCCGATGCTCTATATATATATATATAGCAAGAAAAGGGCTACCTTACTCACCTGGGAGATATGGTTTTGAATGAGAATTAATTCAGGAGATTTTGTGTCGTATGGTACATTGGATGGACAATCATCAAGCTACTATATTAGAGAATTTTTTGTCTTTTATCATGCAATATTCGCTGAATTCATTCATACACTGAATTTCTTATATTCCATATTTGTTAAGGAAATAGAATTTTCACATAAATGGAAATTTATTGGTGAGTTACATTTGTAGGATAATATCAAATCTCTGGCAGATTCTATTAGCAAAAGAAATTTTGTAATTTGCAATTTTTTGTTGATATTCCTGGGACTTGTTTATCCAACCTTGTTCTTTATCTGGATTAATCTTGTCTGTTAACTTTCATACATGCATGCATGCACACCAGAGATGATCATTTCTCTGTATTTGGTAGTCACTTATAAGGTAGTCAAAGCTCATTCGTGTTACGAGTTTTTCTATTTTTTAATTTTTTTGGTTTCTTTTTGTGCAAATTCGTGTTTAAGAGGATAGGATACTTGTCCTAATTATTCATATACTATTTCTTCACAAATTTCATACTATACACACATTCAATAATAATTTTCAGGCGAAGTAATACTATGTCTTCACAAACCTTCAGGCGGCATTATTGACGGTTGTGGCTGTGGTGATAGTGGTTGCAGCTGTTGTTATGGTGGTGATAGTGGTTGTAACTGTTGTTATGGTGGTGATGGTGGCATTGGTGGTGGCAATGGCAGTAGTGGCGATTTTGATGGCAGTGGTGGCGGTTATGGCGGTGGTGGTGGCAACAACAATGATGGTGTAAAGTTAGTGTTTGTAGTGTTAAGTGGTGACGGTGACTTTGTTCTCCAAGAGAAAAAATGAGTGTAGAAGGTTAAAAAAATGTCATTTTTAAAAACTAATGAGGGTTTTACTGGAATTGAGATACTCATTAAAAGCTTAACTCTGATTTTTATTAAAAACCAACTTTTAAAAGCAACCTACATGTTGCTTTTAAAAGTTGTTGTTTGACGGCCTTTGCTTTTAAAATAAACGTGATATTTTATTTTTTCCACACCACTTTATTATTGCTTAATTTTAAAGTGAAGCAGTTTTTCTGTAAAAAAAAAAAAAATTACCAAAGGGGACTTAAAAGAAAGAAAAAAAGTCCGAATTTTAAATTTATATGCGACAATTCCCTTGGATTCATTATCACTTATGTTAGAAGAAGAAGTGGTTTGGGGGGGGGGGGGGGGGGGGGCGTTGTGGGAAACCTTTGAATTTGAAGGTAACAATTCTCGACTTTAAATTCGATATAAATAGTTGTCATTTCTAAGGCATCGTTTTGTATTGTATTTTTCACTAAAATCTACTTCACTTTAAATTTAAGAGAAATTAGAATCCCCACCTCCTATCTTGCAATTTTTTAACTAAAAATCTACAGGATTTTGACTTTTTGTTTGACATATCAGTTGGAGAACAAAATTTACAAAAAGATTAAAGATCAATATGCCACATAAGCCTTCAAATTTAAATTTTGTGTTTAAAATTTGATATCTATTTTGGAGATGGTCTAAGATGCTTTAGCTTGACTCCATTCCAACATAATTAGAGCATCTCCAGTGGAGTCCCTAAATATGGACAACCACTGTATAAAATGGGTATAAAACAAATATAAGGACAAAATGAATCTCCAATAGATCGGAAAGTTGAGAATACTAATACCTAAGTAATCTGGTGGAGCCAGTAACTCTGACAACAACACAACTGCTTTGACGAGCATAGTAGAGTCCAACAAGGATAGAAATTTATTGGGGGCAAGTCACGTAGAAAAAGCACAAGCACCGATTCCAAAACAAAACAACGATCATACTTCCAAGCCAATGAGCAAAGCGGGTTTGGTTCTATGCGGACCAACACCTCATTGCAAGTTCGACTCATAGATTACTCATCTAATTACTCATCTAAAGTCTACAATAAGCTTTTCATGCAACTCAATCGATGTTCACTAACACTTCGACTGAAGCTAGTGTTCGCAAAGCTCTGGGGACAATGTAGTCGTGCCTTAAACCCATTATGTGCACCTGGATGACTGATAACGAAAGTCGACTTTTCAGATGAACTTCATTCAACACAAGGACAAATGGAGATGAAGGATAAGACCCTGAAGATTGTTGTGTCCAAATTTCAAAATTTTCTACATAGCCAATCCTTCAGTTTTTCGAACAAAGACAACTGAAGCTATGTTCCTATCATAACTGCATGGCTGTGGGAAAACGAAGATCTCAAAGCCTTCCTGATTTTTTCAAGTGGAGTTTCATATACACCTAGACAGCTGAGAAGTAGAGCTACAATGTTACTATTTTTCGAATTTTCCAGAAAACAGAACGGTTTCAAATATGGTACATAAAGCAGCTTAATAGCAAGCCAGCCTAACCAGCACATCGCAACAGCACTGACAAATCCAAGCTACGTGGAGTTTGTGTCATGCTCCATCATGAAGATACGAATGTCAGATTTCTATAGAATTTTGCGCAATTCAATTCCGAGCTACGTGGACAAAGTTATCATCGTTTTACCACTCATAGTGCAGGCTATAATTCTCTGCTGAATTCCTCAAGTCCTTCCTCTTAACTCCAATCAAACGATACAAAATGGCATCAATTTCACTCTTACATGCCCACCTTACCACCACTACCACCATCACCCCCTCTCTCACCTACCATCGTTGTGGCCACCACCTCACCACGAGCACCGCCTCCACCACCCATCATCATTACTCCCCGCCACCAACTCCCAAATGTCATATATTGATTGAAACATTAAATTTGGTTTTAAACTTCATTTTACTTTTAGGTTAGTGAAACAAAAGAATTTCACATTGTTCAAAAAAAAAAAACAAAAAACAAAAAAAACAAAAGAATTTCACAAACTCTAATGAAATGAAAATTTGGGTTGAGAGGTATGATAAGAAAAATGATTTTTACACTCTTATTTTAAAAACTGAGTTTCAAGATTGTAGTTAAAAATAAGCTCAAAAATTAACACAGGTGTGTTGAAATAATTTCCTAAAAAAATACATGTAAATCAAAGTCATTTACACTCATAATTTATAATCCTTCATTTGCACCACCGTGTTAGTAAATAGTAGCTACAAAATCCCCTGATAATCATAAACCAAACGCCACAAATTTGAAACTACAAAACAAAAATATAAAAACCGGAATCCGAACTCAACCCGAGCCCAGCTTCGCCTAAGCCGAACCGAGTCGGTCCAGAGCGTCCATGGCGGCTTTCAATCTGGGCTGGACCTTCAGCGCCGCCTCGTAAGCCTTCCTGGCCTCCTCCGCCATCTTCTTCCCCTCATAGCACTCTCCCAACGTACAAAACGCCTTCACATTTTCCGGACTCAGCTCCACAGCCCGAGTCAAATCCTCGATCACCGAGTCAACCCGGGCTTTCCGGTTCATCGACAGCTTGATCTCCGCCCTCTTGACAAGCGCATCCCCGCGATCCTCTTCGGTCAGGCTCTTCCGGCAGAGAGGGGATAGAGCGACGTCGATGGCGTCGAGGGCTGAGGTCTTGTATCCCTGGGCGTCGAGGGTGAGGGCTTTGAGGATGTGGGCGGCGGCGTCCTTGGGGTCGAGGGCGATAGCCTTCTCGGCCTCGTCGAGGGCCTGCTGGGAGAGGGAGGCGGAGGAGGAGCGGGAGTTGGCGGATCGGGACTGACCGAGGAGCTGGGCGCCAAGGACGAAGTGACGCTTGGCTTGGGCTGCGGGTTTGTTGCGGAAGCGGTAGCGGAGGTTGGCGATGAGTTTTTGGGGGATGTTGTGGATGGAGAGGAAGGCGACGACGACGACGAGGATTAGGCCGGCCTGGAGGAGAATGTCCTTGGCGATTCGGGACCGGTCGATCGGTGCGGATTCATCTGTTTGGGAATTGATGTATCGGAGTTGGGATTGAAGGAAATCCATGAGTGGATGTTTGGGAATCGGGTTGAGGGAGGATTGGGAGAGAGATGGGAAAATTGGGAAGGGGAAGACTAAGGAGGGAGGGTCGACTATTTTGACTGACTGGACGCTGTGACTGGCTTTTGGGATATTTAATGAAGCCTCCTCTTCTCCTCTTCTCTTCTCATGGGGTTTGCCTCGCTTGCCTCAACTTTCCCACGTACGGATGACTGTTCATCAAATGAATTTGATTAGCATGCGACTAAAGACTTATACGTAGCTCCTTGCAGTGACAGATTCAAGATTTGAACTTTAAGAGGGTCTCAGTGTTAAGTACAAGTTTACATAAGAATAGAGCGCCAAGCACATAGAAAAAAAAAATCAATTTACGCATTTGGTGAGCTTGTTGAACACGTGTATATGCTAAAAGTGGTATAAAAAACTTGTCGAATGTTGTCAACGCAGTACGTCAAAATATGCCTAGCATGCACTACATCAAACATTTAGTAAGCATAAAAGAAATTCGTACCAAATATTCGGAATAACATCCAAAAACCTTCGCATGTATATTTCCAAACTCGGGTGGTTCTTATTTCCATCTGCCCTTGGCTCTGCGAACTGATAATTTCTTTGATTTAATCACTAGTTATATATTTAAAAAGTTTATTTTTAATTGTGAAAAAAAAACTTCCGATTTTAAAATCTATAGAGTCCATGTTAAAAGAGAAAATCAAACGTTCATCGATCTGAAAAGACCAAAAATATTTGAATAGCACGGTTTGATCCTCTTCGATATTTTGGGTACATTGTTAAACCATACGTATTACGCAACGGTCATTGGGTTAGGCAAGAAACGCGTCTACAAACCAAAGAAGCTTAGTCAGTTGCAGAAATTCGACTACCATAGTACAACCGTCAACTCTTTAACTCAGGTCCGGGCAGAAGGCGATGTTCCAGCCACCGGAACCAATTGCAGAGGAGACTTTAGCAACCTCTTTAGTGACTCAACTATGCTACCAAAACAAGGGCGCTGGGCTGGATCACTGCAAACAAAATAAACAAACGTCACCAACTAAACATATAGACATATAAACAAACACGACTCCACAGGTGCTACTAATTGGTCGTCCCTAAGTCGCAATTTATCTTCCACGCCACATGTGGAAGATAGATTAGTCTCTTGGCACTCGGTATACACGTTATAGTAAAGTTGTATTGATCTACTTCGATCACAACTGGGAAGATCTCGGGTAGACTTACTCAGCCCAACAGGATTCCACAAGCGAAGCCAACATTGGGGGAGTATTAACAGGGATAGTAAGCCTTCTGTTCTGGAAAGCAACTGCTCCGACTACCTGAGAGATTGAACGACATCATTTACCATAGTTAATAAAAGGAAAAACAAAGAAAATAGAGAATGAAGTCATAACGTGTAGCGTGCAGGACAAGACTGAAGGAAAGTAGATGCTGATCACGACATGTACCTGGGCGGGGCTAAGACCTTTCCAGGGTTGTTCCATGGTTACAAGTTCCCATAGGATCACTCCGAAACTGTAAACATCGGACTTCTCATTTGAGGGCTCTCCGCGAAGGAATTCTGGAGCCATCCACTCAGGCTGAAAATTAAATTTAGTGAGTTACATGATGATTGATGCACTGCAAAGTAATACTTCAACCTGCGAAAGTATTGATGGAAATGCCCGACTTTACATAGCGGACTAAAGAGTTCATGGTAACTCAGCTTGCACACAGCATTCATAGCATATGTATACACTAATGTAGCAGAAACAAGTAAAACTAATTTGTGAGACAAAAACACCAAACAAACATTGACCTAGGCTTTCATCTCAATCCTATTTCTCAGAAACAATGAATTCGACAGCCGCGGTAATACAGATTAAGTCCACAAACAATGAATTTGTGCACGCTGACAGACTCCTGTATATGCGCGCACAGACAGAGAGAGAGAGAGAGAGAGAGACTTACTGTTCCAGCGACGGACTTGGATGATATGAAAGTGTTCGCCTTAAATCTGGATAACCCAAAATCGCATACCTAGGAATAAATGAAACAAATCAAGTCCACAAACACCCAACCGGAGAACTCAAAGCACCATGCAAATCTCTTTCTTTATCTAAATATACCTTTGCTGTCCAATTTTTATCAACCAACAAATTTGGAGACTTAAGATCCCAATGGACAATAGGAGGGTTAAGACAATGGAGGTAATTGATCCCCTTGGCCTGCAGGGAAGATAACTTTTAGAGTTAACTAACAGAAAACATAGTTAGCATGTGAGAAGGGAAATGATGATGCTAAATTGCACAAACCACATCCAATGCCAATCGCAACCGCCTCCTCTGATCCAGAAGTTCCCCGGAAGCTGGCCTGTGAATAAGGCGATAAAGACTACCCCTGCGTCACCAATACCATGATAGCGACGGGTTTAGACATAATAATTATACACATGAGAATTAACTGTCAATAAAAAAAGTTGGAAAGAAATTACCTTGGCAGATATTCAGTTACTATAGACAGATGAGGACGCTTTGTAACCGCACCCATGAAAAGAACTACGTTTGGATGACGAACACGTTTCATAATTGCAACCTGAATACAATGTGAAAATCAACTTCAGCTAAAAGGCTTCAATCTAATGATATACAAGTTTCTGATGCACATACAAAGGAAACCTACCTCACGTAAAAACTCTTTCAATTGATCATCATGGAAATCCTGAACAGTTAGAACCTTGACGGCAACATCCTGGATTACACCAAAATTAAATTTTAGTAGAAAACGAAAACAAAGGAAGAAAGAATTAGGTGCAACAGCAAACTACGCTGACATATATTACAAGACAGATGTTCAACATCTAACCGAAGACATGAGAAGAAGGAACAGATTAAGCAAAAAGTTAAATTACCCTTGATCATCTAATTAAATTGGCCAATGGAGTAAGTTCTTTTTCGGAAACACAAGTAGTTACTAGACCTATCCCGAAGATGGGAATGGGTAAAAGAACTGGCACAGAGGCCAAACCCTGCAGCTATATTATATTAAGCAATATGCACCACTCATCAAGTTTGTTCTCGTGATCAGACCAAACAGATACAGCATATCAAAAGTATTCACGTCATAACTGAACCACTCTTCCCCACCCCCCCAAACAAATAATCGCGGCCCAATCACAACAAACAAAATACTTACCGATCTATTCCATTCTGCACGATGCACTGTCCCAAATGAGCCTGGAAAGGAGCAGAACATGAATTCATGTAGAAGCGAAGAGTAGTGATTGAGCAAATAAAAAGAAATAAACATGCATCTAGTTCAATAAAGGGGAGGATAGATACCAGCACCAACACGCTCTTTGATATTCAACTCGTCCCATGCGATCTCAAGCCAGTCCATTGCAAGAGATGGTTCAAGATTCAAGTACCTTGGGATAGTCACAGCAGAAATTCTACCTTGTTTCACAAGTTCACTATGAACCCCCTCTAGATCTGATTGGTTGTACAAAGTTACTTTACGTTGGTCAACACTGTTACTTATAAACTGACTTCTTGATACAACAATCTCCTTTCTGTAAGCTTGTTGTATAACAGCATTATCTTCGCGAAGTCTAGCACATTCCTCTAATGATGCCACAGCAGCGGTTGCAGTAATATCAAGAGCTTCCGAAGAATCGCCCTCAAGGCAATGTGGAGCGTTTCCCTTCAACCCCAAAGGCATCAGAGAAGATTCCCACCCAAATCTAGTTTGATCAACCGGAAGAAAATTGGTTTCCTTGATGACGTGACCTCCCTCCCCACCGACTGTAAGAGATCGATCTTTAAGGATTGAAGAACCTATCAAGAAAGGATAAAAATGGTACCACATGCGTTATGTAAATCATCAAATGTACAATCAGGCAGCATAACAAACGTTTTCTTCTCCGTATCAATGCACAAAACAAAAGAAAAACAAAAATCTAACAGTTGTCAGTTTTAAAATTAGACAAAATAATCATTGTAACTACAATGATGCCTCCATCCTGTAGTTCATTCAGACTGCCTTCAATTTCAAGTACTCCGAAATAATGGAACATGCATCTTCAAGGTTTACCTGCATAAAAGGGATCTTCGGGGGGAGCCCATGAGTGCTTTGAGTTTGTGAATTGGCAAAATAATCCACTATCCTTGTAAGGTTGTTGGGATTCTTTTAGGTGAGAATTTTGAAATGGTGAAGGTATAGAAGAAAGAGTTCCTCCATTTATCGAAGAGTCTGGACTGTGAAGGTTTCCTGGTTCCCCAACTAGATCAACCACATATTCCCTGTTAAGAAACATATATAACCATCAAATAAAGAAGAAAAATATACGTAAAATTCTGAATTAAACGAACAGTTGAAACGAAAACGTTCTTTTTTGACCATGCATGACATGGTACTCAGAATCAAATGCATATTTCCACCATAAGAACAACGGGGTATGACAGGGGAGAAAGGGAACTTATCTGACAACAGTCAAGTTAGTTATGAGCCAAGGCTAAAGTCTTCAACACCAAAAGTTAAGAAAACAGTGAGACTGAGAAACAACAGAGAATTGACCAATAATTCAGCAAAGATTTAATGCTACAGAGTGTATAGATGAAAGAAAAAGATTGACGCGCTTGGATCAAATGAACAAAAACTCCAGAAATAACGTTATGGTTAAATATCATTCGGGAAACAAATGCTACCAAAACATAAAAAATGAACTAATAGTCAATATCTACATTTCAGATTGAATTTATATGCTGAACCATGTTATAAAAAATGTTAAAAAAAAATTTAAAAAAAAAATCTGCCAGCAACAATTCTTCACGCTCACTTAAAACTTTCTAACCTCAAAAGCTTCCTGTCATCTTCAATTTTGACAAGACAAGAGGACCGATGATATGCTACACAATACTTACAACCACGAGCTATGCGACAAGGCAAACCTATGTGGTCTGCCAATTTCTGCACGTTGGAAATATAGAATTGAGTTATTAAGAATGAGTGACCAGTCCACAACACACAAGCACAAATGAAAACACATATGTGAGTTTTCTTTCTGTATCCATTCATTCCGCTTGAAACGAGAAAAGCAACCCTGCAGGTTCCGAGATAACATTACCAAAAGATCGAATATTATGATTTGTAATTGTACACTATCTGCTCAAAGAGTAGATAATGAATCAAGAGATAATGAAATTCTCAATTGTGTTTATTTGCAAAGCATCTAAGTAGGTGTATCCACAAAAGGATAGGAATATGCATGGTCTTTCCCCACAAACCCAATAACAATTACATCGGCAAGAATTGTGTCAGTACACCACAAAAAGCTACATATACGTATACCTCACTGAATGATCACATGTCGAAAACTCATAGCTCTATATAACTGTGTGTCCCTTGATGCTTCTAATTCAGTTGCATTCTCATGTGAAACCCTGTTCACAGATTCATATATGTTGAAACATTTGTTGTACAATCAAAGATTACGAGTCCTAAATTTTACTACTAAGAGCGTGTCTTCAGTATGACAAAAAAAAAAGTGTGCCTTCAGAAACCTTAATACATAAGATATAAACTAATCGGCACAATATATATAGATGCAACTAATCGGCACTAGCTTTCAGATAACACTCGTAATTCCTTTTACGGCCATTAGAACGACGAAGGTGCGGACTATAAACAGAAATAGGCAAAACTATGAGGTACAAGTTGTCACCTTGAAAAGAATGGCACGATGCCGGCAAAGCCCCATTGATAGGATGCCAATGGGGAGCACAATACACTTATGAAAATCCCTCAATCTCTTGCTAACCACTTTCCAACGCGTGTGTAGATCTCCTTGCTCCGCGGGATAATTACCCCTTCAAGTTTAAGCGACTCAGAAACATTATAATTAATGAAACAAACATGTTTCAAGTTAAAAGGGGGGAAAACTGAAACCCACCCCATATAGACTGCAACAAGCTTGCCAAGTTTCTCCACCAATATTAAAGTATTCTCTGAAGAGCACGATAGTTGATGTGCTTTATCTTGAAGCTCCTTCAGGCGAGAGTCACCATTTTTATCGACAAGAAGCACCTCCATTGATGTCTCACCAGGTTTAACTTCTTTAAGTGACATCAAGGACGGTATACGTTTACCCTCCTCCACATCATTGCATAGCACCCAAAGATATGGATTCATCCCCAAAATGTTGTAGAAACCATCTGATATCTTGTCATTGTAAGACAAGCAGCCACTGACCTGGAAAATTTGCACGGAATTCATTACTCATTAACGATGAGCTACAATGTTAGAAATGTATAAAATTCCTTACAGACGATTGAAATTTAGAAAATATTTTCAATCGAACTTCTGACCTTTAGCTTTAAGTTCAAACAACTACATGCGTACCAATTCACCAAGATCTTACTGGCATAACTAATGCTTTATTGTCTAACTGTGAATTTGGATCATTGATCATGCTATATGATTCTCGAACAGTGAGTTTAGCAACATAAGTAAATAAATTTTTACGCTTTGACAACAAAAGTTTGGCAAGTGATGCATTAATTTCTCTACATATACACAAGTATACATGCGAATTTTATAAGCGCTACAAATTGGTACATATACCTAATTAAATTTTGTGGTGATAGTGATACAAACATGTAGTCTCTATCACTGGAGCTTACAAAGGCTGATGTTGGAATGGACCACAAAAATCTTGGACCTATTAGTAACAGAACCATTTTATCCAAGAACTAAAATATACAAATAGGATATCAATACTGACATTTCATACAAAATTAACACACATTATTCGTAAGGAAAAAATGACAAATAGAGAAAGAGAGAAGGAGAAAAGAGGGGGGGGGGGGGAGAGAGGTAAACATGCCAAAAAGAAAAAAAGAAAAAAAAAGAGAGAGAGTAATTAAACTTACCCAGAGCCGGTACGACACCGTCTCAGCATCCGTAACCTCAAGTTCAGTACGAGTCTCGTGCAAGAGCAATGTTTCAGCACCCAGAGTAGCCTGAGAACTAAGCCTCTTGGCCAAAAGAAGCTGCAAATAATAACTCTCCTTAGACCTCTGCGACAAGCTCACTTTAGCACTCTCCTCCCCCACCTCCTCCTCTTCCTCCACTTCCAAATGCCTCGTTGTCACGGACGAGTCCTTAACATCCCCAGAGAAGTTCCCATCCAACGTCGTCGTTCCTGAAAACAAGCTCCCCGCATAGCTACTCCCGCTCGAAACCCTCGGCAGCGACACCTGCCGGTCAAAGCTCCGGTCAACACTCCGGTGCTTGAGCATAGCCATCGTGGTGGACTCCGGCGCCATCTGTGGTGGGCCAGCCTCGGCCACTTGATGATCGTGATAGTGATCACCATGATAATGACGAGGCAGACGCGGGAGCAACAGCTCGCGATCCTCATCAACAAGGTGGCATGAGGATGATGAGGAGGATGACAACCTCCTTGGGCCCCTCACGTGACCAGGAGTATTCGATGGCTTGGGTCGAGTACTAGTCCCCTTCTTGTCATGACGGAACCAGTCGCAAAAGGTGGCCAACTGCGGTGGCTTCCTTTCGAGGACGTGGCCCGTGAAGTACTGAACTTCGGAAGACAGAGAAGAAGTGGTAGTGGCTGAGGATTTGTACAAGTTGCTGGTGGCGGTTTTGAGCACCTTTTGTTGGTGATCATCTCTATCTCTAGTCGCGGTTGTGGTGGTGGTGGAGGTGGTGGCAGTGTCGCTGTCTTTGCTTCCTTTCTCGTGATCGTCATGATCTTCTTGCAACAGCTGTTTGGACGACGAATCGAACCTTCGATCCGGGAATTGCCTCGGGAAGAAGTAAGTCGTTTTGTGAGGCATTCTTCACCAACCTCCCGACACCCCAACCAAACCAAATAATAATTAAAACTAACACCCAAAAGTCCAACTGGTCACATGCGCAACGCTGACTTCCTCCTCCGTGCACTGTGTCAGGCCGGCGTCGTTTCTCAATCTCTCAGAATACACCGAGAATAAGAAGAAGACTGATCACAATATATATATATATATACACACACACACATATATATATATAAACAAAAACAACAACCCTACTGACCGTACAATTTCTACAAATCGCTTTGGTTTTCTTCAAACCAAAGCGCATTCAGCTGATGAAGAGATGAGTTTTTCCAAAGCTGTGTTTTTTGAATTTTGATGAGAAAGATTTGGAAGACGAATAGCGATGGTGATTTTTTAGAGAGAGAGAGAGAGGGTGTTGGGGAGTTGGGTGAGTATTTTCAGCAAATGAGACAGCTAAGTAGTGGGGAAATTGAACAAATAATAACCATGACTTATTCACTGAGGAGCGATTCTAAAAAGCGCACAGGGGTTGCATGCGCACCCTGTCTAATATTTCTCCACGTCAAATTAAAAGCCAAGGCCATCGCGACACGCCGGCCTATACGCCAGCGCGCTCGCTGCCTACCAAGCGTAAGTTAGCGTGGGTCCGCATGGTGGGTGTAATGTGTGTTACGTGATTAAATAGGTAAATTAATGAAATGATTTGAAAATTTTAAGTTTTAACGATAAGGACAAAATAAAGAGTAAAGTGAATAATAACATGATTGACTTTTTAGTGTAAAAATGTGATTTTTTGTTAAAATAAACAACCCTAAAAGCTTTTCGTTAGAACTCCTGATTAAATATGTTTGTAGCGTCCACTATCCAAAAAGAGTAGGGGATATCAACTTGCAAACCTGCATGGTTAAGTAAATGGACGAAATAGCCCTTGTTTTATTATATTTTGAGTTAATTTCATAATTTACCGGAGCTAAATCTCTTAAATGATATTAATGATTTCAATTAAATTATTTAAACAAACAAGGTTTCATTCTAACAATTAAGTTGACAAGAACTCGAAACCAAAATGATCCATTAATTTACATCTTCTATCAATTTAACTGTTTAATTCTTCATTAAATTAATGATATGGCAGATGTGAGACCATTTATGGGTTGTATAGAAGTCACATTAATACCATTAGAATCAAAATGTGATGGATTGTTGGTTTGGAATACGAAGCATTAGTAGAGGAGATATCAAAGCTCCACCCTGATGACTAGTTTATGTCTAATGTGGTGCAAGAAATCATCAACTGCAACTTATAATGTTTTTAATTTAATAACTACACGGTTAAAATTAACGATGAAAGACATAAATTGATAATATCTCAAAACATAGAAGCAATTTGAAAAAGTTAAATCTTATCGTCCTTATATTTTTGTTTGGGGATTTTGGGATATGAAAGCATGTGAGGGGTAGTTGGGGGCTTGACAACTTGATGCCGTTTGGGGTGGTTGTTTTTGGAAGTTAATGAGTTTAGGTTTGGTAATCTTTTGATCCTCTTCGTCACTTGGCATGCGTGATGCCCTTTCACTTTATCATCAACTTTCTTTTGTATTTTTCCCTAAACTAACGTTTGCTTCGATTAGGGTTTTGAAATTATGGTTTCCTAGAGTGTACATTAGTTTGTTTTTCTTCTTACCTTACAGCTTAGGGCAGCCATATGACTGGTCGGAGTTATGGATAAGATTGGTCCTAAACCAACCACTTTGTATTTTATTATGTATAATGCATGAAGATCTGAGTCCTGTTAATTGAATGAGTTTCTTATTTATTTGTTGTATTAATTAATGAAGTTTACAATGCTTCGTTTGAGCTGGCAATGTGTTTGATATATGGGTTTCGAGACAACGCATGATATGTGATCCTATGCATTACTATATAAACATCATATAAGTGGGGTGATCAAAGCAAAAAATAAGAAGATATAACTAACTCACAATGTCTTTTTTTCATTAGTTTATTTTTATCTTTTAATAAAGTGGGAGAGGATATTCGAACTTAAGATTTTTTTATATTAGGAAGAGAAATCTCACCGTATCAATACTTCATGCATATCTTATTCTTGATATAAACTTGTTCATTTACTTAACAGTTTTATAATTAAAGACATACTTACTGGTTAACTGGTCCATATACTATATGTTAGAACTTTTATGTGAGAAGTGAATCAAATCATTTGATAAAGATATGGAATAGCATACATAAAGGGAGATATGAATATAATGTGCCTTATATATAAAAATTACATGTATAATACAAATTAAAAAAACTATAATTACTTGTACAATTAGTATAGGAGACGGTTACAAATGATTAAAAACTGATGGCATCTGCCACCATGATAGGTGGAGCAGCTGCATTCCTATAATTAGGGTTTTGATCCCCTCTCTCGGGTAAGTTACAAGGATCTCGTTCTGTCGAGAGCAAGAGTTCCAATTCGTTTCCAAGCAGGAAGGTCCGAATCCCATCTCAATCATCATGGCTTCATCTTCAAGTAAGCGTATCCTTACTGCAACAACGATATGGTTTAGTAGTAACCAGGGTTAGTATGCATGCATTTATTACAGTTTGTAGTTCATGTTGCAGTGATGATTTCGATCTCGTATTTAATCAAGTGTATCATGTGGTATCAGAGCCCACAACTTCTGCAATGAACTCTATTATGATAACTGCATAGTTTGCGAATGATATTATTGTATTTGTTAAACTTCTACCAATTGCTTCCTCTGTTACAAATATCATTTTATGTATTTCAAGTAAAAATGCAACGGTTTTGCGGTGCTTAACATTTCATAAGCTATATTGCACTTAGTCCATAATTGTAACTTTTGGTTACTTGTAAAATTCATCTATGTGTTAATACATATACCACTGCACTTGCTGTACTACACTACTATATATATATATAGTAGTCGAGTTCTTAGTCGTCTGCTAGAGAAAAGAAGGTTCACTGGAAAGCTTGGTGTAATGGCCTCAAGTTCTGGAACTGGTGCAGGTACGCTTTTCTTCTTGGTTCTTTTATGTTCGAAATCTGGTTAGTTCTCTTTAAGTTTGATTCATGTTTTGGTCTTGATTGGTTGTTTAGTAATTCACTGCTAACATGTGGTATCAGAGCCACAAGATACATAAACATGAGTTCAATATGTAGAGATAAAATGTTTGTGTTTTCATTCTAATAATATAAATAAATAAATAAAACAAACTTTTGCTCTCATGGAGAATTGAAGTCTGGTCCTGGAGACTGCAAAAGAAGCAGTGGTGGAAAATGACAAAATAATGACTCTATTAGATTAAAGGGTAAATATCAGTTTACTACCCTCAAGTTTCGTAGTTTTCAACATTTGGTACATAAAGTTTTTTTCGTCCCAGAGTAATACCTAAAGTGTTAATTTTGAGACAATCTCATACATGTGTTAGTCTGGCTGTTAAGTCTTCCGTTAACTAATGACATCGCGGCCATGTAGATAATGATTGGGCGCCACGTGTCAATAAGGGTCCCATGTGGATATTAAAAAAAATTTAAAAAAAAAAAAGAAAAAGAAAAGTTGTTCTTCCTCAACCCCCGACCGTCCCTCCCTTCTCCCTCCTTTCTCGACCTCCACCCATATGTGCAAATCCAACCTCTCCCTCCCCCAACCCCCAACCCTCTCCCTCCTTCAACCCCCGACCCACTCAATAAAAAATAAAAAAATGGTTTCTGGGCACCCTACCTCAACCCCCGACCCTCTCCTTCCCTTCTCTCCTCCGCACACCGACCCTCAATTCCCAGATCTGGGTTGACCATGGAAGATAAGCTGAGATCAGCCATCGGAATCCCAAAAGACGTGCTCGTGAATAAAAAGTCGGGTCTTGGGCCCTCTATCAAACTCGTCCTCAATGGCGGAGCTATCGGCGTTCTTGTGGGCTCTTGGGCTTCCCTTTTCTACTCCAAGAGCTGTATGTATGCTCAGTGTCGCTAGATTCCGATGCTCCACGGTTATACCAAGGTTCCAACTTTTTATCCTTTTCTGTTCGCTTCCTCAGAAAGTTGGAAGCTTTTTTTGGGTTTTCTTTTGCAATTTATCTTTATTTGGCAAAAAAATTAAATTTCCCGAGTTGGGATTTCTAATGTGATGTTGAAATTGAAATGGGTTAGCAGATATTTATGATTTATGAGCATTAAAATCATTTTTGTTAACATGCATTTTTAGGAATGTTGTTATATTTCATTGTTGTTTGCAGATTCTTCCCGGTGCGATTTACATTCATACGTTGACGGTGAGCCAGCAACTGGGATTGTATGAATAAGTTTTCAACATCTCCACCAACCCTTTTGCCACCGGCAAGTGAAGAGGCGAAAAGCCGCGTGAGTACAGCTCGGCGGCGAGTTCGGGGTTCTGACTCAGTATCTCTTTGGCAAAGCAGAGTGGCCCAGAAGCTGTGAAGTGGAGATGGTGTGCGGAGAGGATGTGCAGAGGAAGAGAGAAAAGAGGGTTAAAGAGAGAGTAGAGATGGCATACGGAGAGGGTGTTTAGAGGAGGAAAGAGATGAGGGTTAGAGAAAGGAGGGAGAAGAAGAAGATGTTCGAAGGAGGAAGCGGCAGCGGAAGTTGGGTGGGTGGATTGAACAGATAGCTGGGTGCATGGGGTACGGCGAGGGGTGGAGATGGGCTGGCCGACATCGACTGATATTTTGGATGTGCACATATGGGTGGAGGCTGAGAAGGGAGGGATGGTCAGGGTTGAGGAAGAACATCTTCTTTTTTTTTGTAATTTTTTTAATTTTTTTTAATTTTTAATATCCACGTGGGACCCTTATTAACACGTGGTGCCCAGTCATTGTCCACGTGGACGCCACGTCATCAGTTAACAGAAGACTTAACAGCCAGACTAACGGATGTATGAGACTGTCCCAAAATTAACATTTTAGGTATGACTCTGGGACGAAAAAAACTTCATGTACCAAATGTTGAAAACCACGAAACTTGAGGGTAGTAAACTGATATTTACCGTAGATTAAAAAAGAAAACTTGATCATTGGAAACCCCTAACCATTGTCGAATGAGGGTTTTCCCAGATTTGAATTAGTTACAATTCTTTCTATGGATAACGATTTGGGTTTTCTCAACTAAGTGCTAAAAAAATTTCTATTTTCAAATTCTAAATTGCTTCTACTATTCCTAATATGAATTTGAAATAAGAGATTAAAAGGTATATTGTCAATTGCTTTTGATTTCCTCAAATACATGCGTGAGATTTAGTGAATATGAATGTGTTTTGCTACTGAAGAAAGAAACCTATTAGAGATATCAGTTTTAAATGCAAGGTTTGAATTTTGATTTAACTTTGATAACCTTTGAAACTGTTTATTATATTACATGTATGAGGCACCATTAATTTATTCGAGGTCAAGGATACATGATTGGTGTAGTGTATTGACTGAGTTCTTGTTATATCATTTATTCTATGTATGCTTATCAACAAATTGTTGTTAAGACTATATATATGAGTTTGTGATTATAGTCATGATGTGCGAATGGTTGTTGGAATGAAATCTGGAACTAATAAGTTCATATTGGTGATTTCATGACTGGTGCAGCATTTGCAATATCATTAAGGACTATGAACTTAGCTAATATCCTCATTCTCACCATAGGTGGTAACTACAAGAAGTGGAAAAAAGAGATTAGACTCTTGTTGACACTTAATGAATTCGACATAGCTCTTGACACTCCCAAGCCAGTTTTGACTAATCAAAACACTCGAGTAGAGAAAGCTGATGCAGAGAGATGGGTTAGAGCTAACAAAATGGCATTTTCCATACTTGAAAGTGCCATGATAGATACTGTTCGAGGTGGGATCAAGAAGTATGACTTGGCCATTGACTATTTGAATGCGATTGAGAGGAAGTTCAAAGAATCTCAAAAGGCAGAAATCAATTATACATGGCAATGCTTACCACATACAAGATTGGGGGCACAAGTTCCATTTGATATCACATTATGAAAATAATCGATGCAGCCGAGAAGTTGAATTCTCTGGATGTTAACATTGGAGAAAAACAACTAGTATTCATGATTCTTTAAGCTCTACCAAGCAAATATAGTCAATTAAAGGTATCTTATAGTACTCAAGACAAGAGCTGGGATGTTGATGAGTTAATAGCACATTGTGTTCAAGAAGAGAATAAACAAAAGCAAGAAAAAGGAAATGATGCTAAAATGGTGAATTTCTTGCAACCAAACAAGGGGAAAAAGGCATTCAATTCATTCTCTGGACACTCTGGTAAAAATTCTCATACCAAGACAACCTCTTTTAAGTCTAATGCATTTGCTAAAGTAAAGGACTCTATTAAGGGATCTAACAATCTTAAAGTCAAAACCAAAAATATTGCTAAACTTACATGTTTTTTTTTGCAAAACTAAAGGACACTTAAGGAAAGACTGTCAAGTTTTTCAGGACTATCTTAAGAGTAAAAGTGTAGAACAAGCTAATGTCTGTGTTGAGTCGAATTTGATTGAAATCCCTATGAATTCTTGATGGTTCGATGCTGGATGCTCAGTCCACATTACAATTTCTTTGGAGGGTTTTATGACATCAAAACAAACTGGTTTTAAAAACTACAATGTTTTTGTGGGTGAATGAACTAAGGTTGCAGTAGAGGCTATTGGAATTGTTTGCTTGAAATTGTCATATGGTTTTGTGTTAAAATTGAATGATGTGCTTTATGTGCCAAAGATGAGGAGAAGTTCGATCTCTGCTTCTAAAATAGTCAAAGATGGTTTTGCCTTTTTAAGAGATGATGAATACTTAAAAAAAAAAAAAAAAAAAAATTCAAAAGAACTGTCTAGATTGTGTTTTAGGAACTACATACTTGAGTGACAACTTATGGTGATGAATTGTACTGTGGAGTCAATTAACCAACATGTTTTAAACACAAGCACCAAGAAAATGTACTGCAGTGATGATTCTTTAATTCTTTGGCACAAAAGATTAGGACACATCTAAAAATAGGGTTTTAAAGCTGTCCAAGGCTAAGTTGATTCCTAAATTGAATTTTACTATTGTAACTTAATGTCTTGATTGTGTCAAAGGCAAAATGACTAATTTTAGGAAATTGGATGCTAAGAGAAGTCATGATTTGCTGGAAATTATACACACTAATATCTATGGTCCTTTTCCAACTAAAACCATATGTGGAAACTCTTATTTTGTAAACTTTATTAATGACTTCTCAAGATTTTGTTACACTTATTTACTTAGTGAGAAGTCAGTTGTTCTTGATTGTTTAAAAATTTATAAAACTGAGGTAGAAAAACAATTAGGAAAGACCATTAAGATTGTTAGATCAGATAGAGAAGGAGACTACTTTGACAGGTACAGTGAAGCTGGACAACACAAGGGTCCATTTGCTATTTATCTTGAGTAACAGGGCATTATGGCTTAATACACCACACCTAGAATGCCAAAACAAAATGGAGTCTCAGATAGGAGAAATAGAACCTTGATTGGAATAGTAAGAAGTATGATGACAAGGTCAAAGTTACCAGGATTTCTATGGGGAAAAGCATTGAAAACAGCAACTTATATACTGAATAGTCCCTTGCATAACAGTTTCATCCACACCTTTCGAAATTTGGAATAGGAGAATGCCTAGTTTTGATCACTTCCATGTTTAAGGATGTAAAGCTGAGGCTCGAATTTACAATCCAAATAAGAAGAAACTGGATTTAAGGACTGAATCGTGCTACTTCATTAGCTACTTAGAGAAATCTAAAGGCTTTGAATTTTATTGTCCCCAAGCTTGTACTAGAATTCAAGAAACTCACAATGTCAAGTTCTTTGAAGATCAAGATGTTGCAAAATTATCACAAGGAAGGTTCATTTTTGAAGAACCTGATTATGAAAAGAAGTCTTCGTGTAGTGATGCTTACAAGGAAATTTTGATAACTCCTTCATTTGCAATTGAGTTGGAAAAAGATCAATTGGAAGTTTAATCTAATGTAGACATAATGGAAGTTGATTTTGGGACTCGAATTCAGATGCAAGGGGATCAGAATTCAAACTTTGAAGTATAAATGGATTTGAGTACTGAAGTTCTTTATGAACCAATATTGCCATTAAGACAATCATCAAGGATTAGGAAAACCACAATGTCGAATGACTTATGTTTATTTGCAGGATAGTGAGTTTGATTTTAGTGATGTGGATAATCCTCTTACTTATTCTCAGGCCATGAATAGTCCTCAGCAATCATTATGGCATATTGCAATGAATGAGGAATTGGAGTTAATGTCAAAGAACAAAGTATGGACATTGGTGGATTACAATCCTCAATTCAAGGATATCGGATGCAAATGGATTTATGAGACTAAGAGAGATGTTCAAGGACATATTGAAAGGTACAAGGCTAAGTTGGTTGCTAAGGGATTCACTCAGAGAGAGCGAGTGAACTACAATTACACTTTTTCTCTCGTTTCTTCCAAGGATTCTATTAAGGGTTATCATGTTACTTGTTGCTTATTTCAATCTGGAACTACATCAAATGGATGTAAAGATTGCTTTTCTAAATGGTGAATTGGAAGAAAACATCTACATGAAACAGCCTCTTGGATTTGTTGAAAGGGGGAAAGAAGATATGGTTTGTAAACTTAACAAGTCAATCTACGATCTTAAACAAGTATCAAGACAGTGGTTCTTAAAGTTTGATCAAGTAGTTACAAGACAAATTTTCATGGAAAACAAATTAGATGTTTGTATTTATGTTAAGTTTGCAGGATCAAGCTTTATATTTCTAGTGTTATATGTCGATGACATCCTATTTGCGAGTTCTGATATGAAGCTGCTAAAAGACACAAAGACCATGCTTAGCAAGAATTTTGAAATGAAGGACCTTGGGGAAGCACACTATGTGCTTGGTATTGAAATTTTTCATGACAGATCAAAATCTTTACTTGGTTTATCACAAAAAAGGATATATAGAAAGGGTACTAATGAGATTTAACATAGCAAGTTGCAACAATGGTGAAGTGCCAGTAAACAAATGAGACAAATTCTCTAAGGCTCAGTGTACCAGGACAAAATTAGAGCTAGATAAAATGGAAAATAAGTTTTACGCTTCATTGGTGGGAAGTTTGACATATACAACTATTTGCACAACACCTGGCATTTCTTTTATAGTGGGAATGTTAGGTAGGTTTCAAGCAAATCTAGGAAAGTCACATTGGGTAACAGTGAAGAAGGTTTTAAGGTACCTGCAAAAAACCAATAATTACATGTTGGTTTA
The DNA here is from genome assembly GCF_041283825.1 of Pyrus communis. Lineage (NCBI taxonomy): Eukaryota > Viridiplantae > Streptophyta > Magnoliopsida > Rosales > Rosaceae > Pyrus > Pyrus communis. The sequence continues at coordinate 4,613,895 of NC_142579.1, read as the reverse complement.
TGGCAAAGATGAGCTTTTGGAGTTAGTTGGCTACACTAATTCTGATTTGGCCGGTGATATAGATGATAGAAAATCCACTGGAAGTTATATATTTATGCTTGGTGGTTGTGTAGTTTCTTGGAAAAGTGCAAAACAGACTCATAGCTACATCTACAATGGAGGCAGAGTTTATAGCTTGCTTTGAATGAATGAAACATGTTGTATGGTTAAAAAAATTTGTGATATATTTGAAGGTTGTTAATTTTGTGCAAATGCCTATTAAAATGTATTGTCATCACAAATGCCTATTAAAATATATTGTGATGACAATTTTGCAGTGTTCTTTGCCAAGGACAATTTTGCAGTGTTCTTTGCCAAGAACAATAGAACTTCAGTCTTGTGATGGATGTAAAGTTTCTTAAGGTTTGAGAAAAGGTTAGGGAATGAGCAATTCAGGTGGAGCATTTAAGTACTGATGCGATGATTGCAGATCCTTTGACCAAACCACTACCAATTAGAGCGTTTAAAGCTCATGTTTCTCGAATGGGGATTCTGGAATCGTTTGATCAATGGGAGTAATTTGTCATAACAAACAATTGTTGGTAGCTACTGTGAAGTTCAGAGAGCTGGTGTGACTATATAGACAAGTTTTATGCTAGTATCAGATTATTTTGAATTGAGATCAGGTTTTTGGTCTGTTGTTTTGAGAAATAAAGTTTGAGATAATTCATTTGATGCTTTTTACAACAATTAGTCTGTTTAAGCAATTGTCATTGAATTATTGATTCATACATTGTTTGGAGCAATTGATTATCTTAGAATCTTGCTGTCAATGCTATGAAATAGTGGGAGCAAATTGTTATATGTTTTGTTGCTGATGATCAGGTTCGCAATGATGAAAAATACAAATTAAATATATGTAATTCTGGAGAACTGTTTTGCATTATGGTTGCAATTCGAGTTACAGAGTTTTATGTTTTAAAATGTATATAAATGGTTTGTGATTGAGTGCTCTTGGTATAAGACTTAGTGATCACTTCTATCTGAAATTGAATAAGTTGAGTACTTGAAACTGTTCTCATACTCAAGTGCGAGAATGTTGGAATGAGTATGAGATAAGAAGTTTTAGATACTTAACTTATTCAATTTTAGATAGAAGTGAGAACCTTAAGAAAGGATTTTGTATAGCATACTCAAGAAATGTCATCACTAATCTCATACTCAAGAAATGTCATCACTGTCAATCCACTAAGCACTTAAGAAAGGATTGTCTCGGGTTTAAAATTTAGCTCTTAAAGAAAGGTAACAAACATCAATGTTTTTGTCACTGTAGAGCTCAATATGGTATTTGTTTCTCACAACTCTTGGTGGTTTGATACTGGATGTTCTGTTCATATTACAAACTCTTTGGAGGGATTTCAAAGCTTGAAGGAGACAAATAAGAACATTACAACATTTATGCTGGCAATGGCAGTAAAGTGGTTGTTGAATCTATTGGCACTGTCATGTTAAAGTTATCTACTGGTTATATTTTAGTTTTAAATATTATACAATGAGAAATAACTTATTTTCAGTAACTCAATTTGCGAATTAGGGTTTTTCTTATATTGGTAAGTAAAGACCAAATTTATTTTTTCTTTCAAAACTAGTTTGACAACTTGCTTGGTTATGCTTTTCTCAATGGTGAATTATGGCAAATTTGGTGCTCCTACTTTCAAGAATGTCTAAATGTTGATCATACTTCTTCAAAGAGATTGCTTACTAATGAAAACTCTTATATTTTTTGGCATAGAAGACTTGGGGCACATCTCAAAAGATAGGATGTTGAGATTAATGAAAGATGGTGTGTTGCCACAAATGGAACTTAATGGATTTGAGAAATACATTGACTGTTATAAAGGTAACTGTAAGAAACTTATATGTAATTGTTTTCTTACTATTCAAGGGGCAAAGCCACAAACTTATAGTTACAAAAGCATCCTAAAATGGTTCCTACTATCAAGCTAAATCATTTACAAATAAGGAAGAAATTATTTACAATATTGACAGAGTCAACATTCCTTTATAAGCTCGATCTCCTTCAACACTCCCCCTCAAGTTGGAGTGTATATTTATGACACCCAACTTGCCAAGTAGCACTTCAAACTGTGTCGAGCTTAATGGCTTAGTGAACAAATCGGCCGGCTGATTTGCAGTTCGAATATGAGCTGCCCGAATCATCCCTTCTTGAATTTTCTCTCGCACCAGATGGCAATCTATCTCTATGTGTTTGGTTCTCTCATGAAACACCGGATTCGATGCTATGTGTATAGTTGCCTGATTGTCACAAAATAAGGTTACAGGCTGTCTGTGATCAACTCCCAAATCGTTCAGAATGTTTTTCTACCATGTGACTTCGCAGCAAATGGTAGCCATGGAACGATACTCGGCCTCCGCACTTGAACGAGATACCGTGGTTTGTTTCTTAGTCTTCCAAGAAACTGGAGATTGCCCAAGCAAAATGCAATATCCCGTGATTAATCTCCTTGTGTCCTTACAACGTGCCCAATCGGCATCACAGAATGCCCGCAATTGGAGTGACCCTGTAGATGATAGCAGGATACCTTGACCCGGCGTTTGCTTGATATACTTAAGCACTTTATGAGTTGCTTCCAGATGTGGTTGCCGTGGCTTATCCATGAACTGGCTCAGTACATGTACGACATAAGTCAGGTCCGGCCTAGTTATGGTCAAATATATCAACCTCCCAACCATTCGTCTGTATGCCGAAGCATCATCTAATAACTTTCCATCAAACTGTGTGAGTGATAAATTCTGTTCCATATGGAACCGAGAAGGTTTGACACCTAAAAATCCAGCATCATCCAAAATTTCCAAGGCATACTTACGTTGCGACAAATTGATTCCATGCCGTGACCTGGCAACTTCGATGCCGAGGAAATATTTCAGCTGCCCCAAATCTTTAAGCTTGAATTGATTGGCCAAGAACAATTTCGTGTTCTCTATATCCTCTAAATTGTTTCCTGCTAGTATGACGTCATCAACATATACAAGCAATGCTAGAAAGTTACCTTGACGATTTCGGACGAACAGACCCGAGTCTCCCCCTTTCGTCCGAAACCTGAAGGCAAGGACATGAACACCTCCTCATCAAGGTCGCCGTTCAAAAACGCGTTGTTCACATCCAGCTGGTGGAGATGCCAGCCACGCAGAGAAGCCACACTAAGGAGGACACAAACAGTCACCATTTTGGCAACGGGGGCAAAGGTTTCCCGGTAATCAACTCCTTCAACTTGACTGTATCCCTTGGCCATTAAGCGGGCCTTGTAGCGTTCGACCGTTCCATCAGCCTTCAATTTCACTTTATACACCCACTTACAGCCGATCGGCCGTTTATAAGGTGGCAACGGCACCAAGCTCTAAGTCCCATTAGCCTGTAGTGCATCAATCTTAGATTTCATGGCAGTACGCCATTCGGGGATTTGGACTGCCTGAGAAAAACTCATAGGTTCTTTAAGAAGAGTAAGTTGGGCTATATATGTTTTGTGAGAGTGAGAGAGTCGATCATAAGTCAAGAACGAAGAAAGTAGATGAGCCGTACCTGAACGGGTGACCAAATTCGTGGATGATGCAGGGACGGTCCGTGATGGGAGGCTAGTCTCGAGTTGAAAGTCCTGCAAGTATGTAGGCGGCCGGATGGAGCTACCGCCGCGGCGCGGAGCGGGGGTAGTAGGTGTGGGCGACGGAGATGGGGAAGGGATGGGTGTCGGTGGAGAAAGAGGTGGTATCGGGGAAGGAGCAGTTGCACGTGAGGGAGAGGTCAGAGGGGTTTCGGAGAAGGTGAGGTCGGTATTGGTGTGTGGAGTAAAGTGGGGTCAGGTGGGCCGGTGGGTGGGGTTGGCCCAGCAATAGGGGAAGGTAGACGGGCTGCAGAGAGGGAGTCCATGTCAAAATGTAAGAATGGGTCAATATTGGGTAAATGGTGAGTATGTGAGGACGCAGCGGATTGTGGAGGAAGTAGAAAAGGAAACACATTTTCAAAGAAACTCACATCACGAGAAACAAGTACCTTTTGTTGACTGAGATCAAAAACGCGATATCCTTTCTGACCATAAGGATATCCCAGAAAAACACACCGGGATGCTCGTGGATCAAATTTCGAACGATGTTGTGCATGGGTAGAAGTAAAACACAAGCAACCAAAAACACGTAAATGTGAATAACTAGGGGGTTTGTGAAACAACTTTTCATACGGAGTTTGTCCATCAAGAAGAGGAGTGGGTGTGCGATTTATAAGGTATGCAGATGTGAGAATGGCATCCCCCCAAAAACGATTTGGAAGCCCGGCCTGAATAAGCAAGGCACGTGCCATATTTAACAAGTGTCTATGTTTTCGTTCAGCAACCCCATTTTGTTGTGGTGTGATGATACAACTAGTTTGATGCATGATACCTTTCTCGGCATAAAAACTTCCAAGTTTGAATTCAGGGCCATTGTCACTACGTATAATCTTAATTTTGGAATCAAATTGAGTGGCAATCATATTGATGAAATTAACTAGAAGAGTCCTAGCATCAGATTTTGTGTTGCATAAGATAAATCCATGTGCATCTAGTGTAATCATCAACAATGGTAAGAAAGTATTTGGCACCTGAAATGGAAGCAACTTTATAACCACCCCATATGTCAATGTGAATTAAATCAAAACTAGAATGAGTAGTAATTGAACTTGAAGGAAACGGAAGTTTTGTTTGTTTAGCCAAAGGACAAATTGCACACTTGTCGGTATCACAAGAAGCATGTTTAAAATTAGAAAAAGAGAATAATGGAAGAATTCTGGTGGATGGATGGCCAAGACGTTGGTGCCAAAGGACTGGTGTGGACTGTCGTGCCTGATTGCATGTTCCTTTCTTGGTTCTATCGAGATAGTAAAGGCCCTCCCGTTCAATTCCCATCCCAATCATCATCCCCGAACGTAGGTCCTGTATGATACAAAATCGGTTCAGAAAAATAGTGATGCAAGATGAATTGGCTAACTTGCTAATTGAAACCAAATTCAATTTGAAATACGGGACACATAAAACATTCTCAAGGATCAAATTGGGGGACAAGGCAACTGTGCCAATATGGGTGACTTGTGCCACGGACCCATTTGGCAATTCCACCGTGTGATTAGTGACTGGCTTTGAGGTAGAAAACAGGTTGGGATCATAAATCATATGGTCCGTGCAGCCACTGTCTAAAATCCAAGTACTCTGTTTGCCATTAGAGTTGAGTGAAAAGGCTTTACCTGAAAGCGCTTCATGGGTTGTAGAATTACCAACATGATTAGCAGAGGAGGACCTGTTTTGCAGCACACTCAATATTTGTTTGCACTCTTCCGCGGTAAATGGAAATTGCATCTCCTTCCTTTCTGCTTGGTTCCCTTTGGAAATCACCGCACCAAACTCGGCCTCAGCTGCTGCCTTCTTCTTGCGACAATATTCGATTGTGTGACCCTTCCAGCCACAAAATGTGCATTTTAGATGTGCACGGCAATTCTTGGAAATTTGGTTCGTTTTGTTGCACTTGGTGCATTTCAACTCACCCTTTTCTCCTTCGGATGCACGACTCGAATTCTTCACAGCAAACACGGCCGCATCTGGTTGTGCCTGAACTTTACCCGTTGTCACTTCCGATTGCTTCTCATGCCGCAGTACTAGGGATTACGCCTTTTTCACTGTGGGTAGGGGATCTTGCAGCAAAGTGTTGCTGCGAACACTTGCATATGATTCATTGAGACCCATGAGGAACTTCATGGTCTTCTGCGTATCCAAATATGCAGCCACTTCTTTGATCGATCCGCAGGTGCATATCGGAAAGGTGCACAAAACATCACGTGCATCCCATAGTCCTTTCAACTTCGTGAAGTAAGATCTCACGGTCATACTTCCCTGCACACAATCATGAATCTCGTTCTCAATATTGAACAGTTGAACCACGTTCACATGTGAGAATCTTTCATGCAGGTCCAGCCACATCTGCCTAGCATTCGTGCAATTAATCACGCTGCTGGCGATGTCTTTCGACATTGACCCTAGCAGCCAAGTCTGGACCAAATTATTGCACCGATTCCATTGCTGCCATTCATTTGGATCCTTTCCACTCGGCTCCTCGATTGAACCGTCTACGAGTCCGATTTTGTTCTTGACCGTTAAGGCCATAGTCATGGATTGTTTCCATGTGCTGTAATTATCTTCGACCAAAGGCTGCGGCACAATAATAGCACCGGGTTGGTCTGAATGATGAAGGTATAGTTGGTGATTGGGATTGTCCCACTTGGTTCCCGAAGCCGTGCCTGATGGTTTGTCTTCTGCCATAGAGGTCGGCTAGGGTTTTGTTGTGTTTTGTTTAATGCCCAGATCAATGCTCTAGTACCATGTAAGAAACTGATATGTAATTGTTTTCTTACTATTCAAGGGGCAAAGCCACAAACTTATAGTTACAAAAGCATCCTAAAATGGTTCCTACTATCAAGCTAAATCATTTACAAATAAGGAAGAAATTATTTACAATATTGATAGAGTCAACATTCCTTTCTAAGCTCGATCTCCTTCAACAGTAACTAGGTAATGAATCTAAATGATTTATTACGAAAATTCAAACTTTGTAACTGGGTAACGAATCTAAAATTAAAGAAAATAAAATGAATTCACGTAAATACGAAATACGTAAAATCTGGAGACGAGATTTCACAACTTTAATATTAATATTTATCTTTTAATAAATTAAATATTAGAGTTTAAGCAAAGTCATAAAATTCAAGACTATTTCACAAGCAACATTTTTACTGAAGAAATCCTAGAAGTTCAGTTTACAACAGTAAATGAGTCACAAGTTTTGGACAAATATATACATAAGCAAAAGAGGCTACACATGCCATTTTTCACTGAAAGCAGAAAATCAATATTTACATTTCAAAAGCTGATTTTGTAACTTGAAAGTTTAAGGTTGACAATGACAAGCTAACAACTGCACACCTTAGTTCAACTCTTCAATTAAATCTCGCACATCACCTGAAAAATGTAGGGATGAGCATCACATCAATCATCCGCACCTCCTCAAGAGGCACCCCACCTAGGTTTGAAATTAGATATACCTTTGTACCACATATAAGGAAAACAATTTACACAACAAAATCATTTGGCTTGAGTTAAAAAAAAATCCATGCTCATTTAACTTAACTATATCGGGATCCCTAAATTCTTCTTGTCCTGGCAATCAAACACACGATCAACTACCCATACCTAAAAAAAAAAAATCTTGAATAATACTAACAGAAGGTAGGGTAGCTAGAGTGTCCACTTACAACTTATAGCACATAGACACAAATACCCCCCCTTTTTCGGTTAATGGTACGAGTTTGTTTGTATAGGATCCTCCGAAGATTTAGGTAATCGAAGCCCAAGGTAGTCACTCATGCCTCTCACTCTCAGGTCGTTGGTACAACATAGAAATTGCATGCTAGAAAAATCAAAACTCTTTTTCCTAACTTGCAATTCTAACAAACAAAATCCAATCCAGAGGTTGCATGCATTAGTATTTACATATATAATAAATACAAACCGAAAACCACTAACCAGAGTGTGAGTCCCCCTACCTGGTATTCCAGTTTCGCGTAACAACTCTTTCCACAAGTGTTCATTTTCATAATTTGAATTCGCTTAAGCAATGGAAGTGCCTAATCTGAAATAAAACAGGCACACATACTAATATCAATTCCAATTAACACAGTGCACGTATGTCCCATGTAACCAAATCCAATATGTATTCATAGCTTTAGCTTTCCAAAACAGTCAATTCAACCATGCAACACTTCAACATGATTTTCAAACTTAATAATATGAAATTCCCAAATAATAAAAAATTTCGAATCAGCATATAAGCTCTGAAATCTTACCTTTATTTGTAAAGCTCGACATTGTGATCATAGTGGTGAAAACCGATTGTAAATCGGATATCTAGAGCTCAACTTATGAATTTTTTTCTTTTTGATAGCCAAAGAAGAGCCATGATTTTTTTTTCCTTCTTTCTGGTCTTTTGGGAGCTGTACAGCGAAACCAAGAAGATCAAAGAATCTTCTTGAGTGATTGTAACTTGCATGCCCTCCATCTCCCTTTTTCTCACTTTTTTTTTCATTTTTCAGTTTTTCTTCTTCTTATTAAGAAACTGACAACAACCTACTTTAATTACCAAATTCTTTACAAGCTCTATATATGTATGTATGTATGTATATGTACATTTGGGGTTTCACAGTCTGCGTGTCATATAGGTTTTGTAATTTTTAGGGTCAACATGTGCATAATTAAAAATTAGTCAGTCAGACAAAGCACGCGTGATTAAAAAAACCCTCACTCGCGCACGTAAGCACTTATGGAGAGGCTAGTGTGTCATAATACATATGGATAATAAGGGCGTGTTTGATGACATTTTATAAAATGATTTTTTAAGAATGTTTTGTAAAACAAAAACGATAAATATAATTTTGCATTTTGATGACTTGAGAATGCATATGGTAGTTTAATTTGAGAACAATTTTTTAGAATAAAAACATTGAAAACGCGTCTGATACCAATGCCTAAATTAAAAAAAAAAAAAAATTTAAAATTTGTGATTGGTAGTGATTGCGGAGGTGGTGGTAGAGATGGCGGGTGTGACGAGAGGTAGTGATAATGTTAGTACTGGTGACAATAGAGGTGTCAATAGTGGTGGTAAATAGGTGGTGACAATAACGAGGTAAGCGACAATGGTGAAGGGAGTAGTGGTGGCAAAGGTGGCGATTACGATGGTGACAGAGGATGGTTGTGTTAACAATTGTTGGGAGAGATGCTTTTTGTGAAAATGGTGGTTGAGATATGGTATGAATGATGGTGGTGGAGAAGGTGGAGGTGGTGGTGTCTATGGTGAGGGTAATGGGGTGGAGAATGTGGTGATGGTGGTGGGAAGTGGTGGTGTTGGTCGCAGTGGTGATGGCCCCAACAATTAGACGGTGGAGGTGGTGATGGACATGGTGGTTGTGATTGTGGCCATAGTGGTGGTGAAGGCGGTGACAATGGTGATGATAGTGGTGGCATACATGATGCTATTCTTTTTATATTAAAACTCAGAGTTTGTTTATATTGTATCTCTTTTATTTTCTATTATTTTGAAAACTGTCTTAAAAAGCGAATGTGGCTACAATATGAGAGATTTTTTAGTGTGCGAGAAACACGGTCTGGTATACCAAGTGTAATAATACAATTGGTTGGAAACTTGACAAAAAAATTTACTAATTGTATTATGACACTTATGTACCAGGTGTTTTAGGCACACTGAATTTTTTTCCCTACAATATTCACATGTATTTAATACAACCACTATCTCAACTGTCAGATAGTGATTGTGATAATGACTAAACAAATACCAGCTAATGACTAAACAAATACCAGCTAATGGACCAAACCCCCACTAATAACTAAGATTGCTTGGGCTTGGATAATCTATCAAATGATAATTTTTTTGTCGGAAAAAAAAGAAAAGAAAAACCTTTCGGCTATAGTTGCCAATGAGGTCCTTTGTTTTAGGCACTGGGCTTTGATTCGTCGCCATTCTTTAAGTGGAGTTGTGCTTTGTTCATTGCAAGTGTTGAGTTTGAGGCAATGCAGAAGAAGTTTAATCCGGATGTGATCTTGAAGAAGAAGAATGTCACCGTTGCAAAGGTACATTTTGTTGATTGAAAGAGGATAAGCGCTATCCATTAAGTAAATGAGTTATTCGGGCGGTTGGTGGCCCCTCGTAATGAGGTAGGAGGATATTAAATAGATATATTCACATAAATTATATCTGAACATCAAATGAAAATTGTATTAAATACATTTAAGTATTGTAATATCTCTTCGAAAAACAAAGTAAACATCGATTTGATGTTTCACATAACTTAAACTAAATATTATTTTCTGTGTTTTTATTTTTTGAATTCTTTTTGCTAAAATTTTTTAAATTTATTTTCACAAAACAGTTTGACCTATAATTTCCCCCAGTTTTGTATGCTCAAAACGAACAACCCCTAAAATTCCCAATGGGTATAGCCTAGGTTTCACCGAAGAGAAACGACGACGTCTCAATGGTAGTAAAAATGAAAAACCCGGTAAATCTGTTACCTTTACCGCATTTTGGACTGTCAGATAAAAATCACATCATCCGCTTTGATCACCAGCGGGGCAATCTTGAAATTTAACGAGTCTTTGGGGGTTTATACTTTCCTTCTTTCTTCCTTCTTTTGCTTTCCGCATACGCATTTTCTGTCGTTGATTCTACACCGACGCCATTGAAGGAGAGAAAGAGCTCCCAAGAATTTCAGGCTTCAGATCTCCAATCGCAAACCCTATCCTAACCGTTCTTTTGGCGCCCGCGGTCCGATCAGGTTCTCATCATTTCCTATCTGTAATTCATGAAATTGATCAAAGGATTCAAACATGGAGTTCGAGTGTTCATCGTTGATCAATTATTTCTATTATTTTGTTAATTTTTTTTCCTCAGAGTTAGCATTTAGTTTTGTCAGATATTTCAATTTTTTGCTAAATAATGTGGTTTTTATTGTGTATTAGCAGCTTATTTGATGTAAATTTATGCTTTTTGTGTATGGGAGTGTTAGTTTATTCATGTGATTACTTGTCGGAAACTCGGATAGTGTTTTGTTTTTGGTTTGCCAAGAAGTTGAGGGAAAGGAATGGGAAAATGAGCTGGAGGTTTTAGAAGATTTTATTGAATATGTACTATAGGAAGTTTAACAGACTAAGTCAACTCTAACCAGTGTATTTATTGTGTAAAAATTAACTGAGGTAACCAAATTTCTAGTCCTTTTCGACTGGTTTCCGAAATTCGTGGATTAGGCAGTAATTTAGTATGATTCTGAGTGTATGAGAATTTTTTTTTAACTTAGTGGTGTTTTATGTAACATGTAATAGAAGGAGAGCACATTGAGGGTGATGGGCTGGAATCACCATTTGCATCCTGACTATCCGATTAGGAAGTGTTGACTTAATATTAAAAACCTGGCTGTGGGGAAGCATGAATATTGTCAAGGGTGTTGCTGACCTTATTCGAAGGACTTCTGGTGGCCACGATGGAGATTCTTCTTCAGGGACCCAAGCTCAGAAGTTCTCTCCTCCTGGCTCGAAGATCCGCTTTAGGTACTTATGATTCACTGTTACACTACTTGTTGTTTTACTCTGGCATGTTAGTTATTGTAAATTGTGATTTTGTGTTTACTTATTTGGGGATGCTATATTAGATTGAGTACGGTAAAGTTAAACTATTTTAATGAAAGGACTGGTTTGTTTGATTATCATTGCATAAATTCAGGTATATATGGAATGATCTTAGTTAATTTTAGCTAGTTCAGTGTCTGGATCTTTAGAAGAAGAAGACTAAAATGGTTGAAGTATTTTATTCTCCTCTCTCCAAAAAAAATTGAACCTAAAGCTAGCCTCGAGGCATTTAGGGATGTTTCATTTTTATAATTTAATCAGATGGGGGAGCAGCTCTAGGTACTTTTAAGAGTTTTATATTACGATGTCATTGATGAAATTTGGGTCTGCTTTTATGAGAGTTGTATCAGAATGTTGGTGGATTTCTTGTTCACCGAGTGTGTCATCGTGTTTTATGATTTTTATCGGCAAAATTTTGTTTCCCATAAAAAAGTATCCTCTACGCCTTCACTCAGTTGGTAAAGGGGGCAAACCTGAGATAGGCATTAGGTATGTGTCACGGTATTGTAAAAATTATAGAGTCCATGTGAGGGCTAAAGTTGGAAATTGAACATTTGAAGAAATATGATTATCACACTAATATACGGAGAGTGAATTTTTTAGAGCTTTTGGTGGGTGGAAAGAACTAGGGAGGATTATTTGTGGGAGAGAGTCCAATTTTCGGCTACTCCATGGGCTCTCCAGAATTTAGGGCGCTTTCTTTTCTGTAATACTGTCTGATTGAAGAGCTGTAGTGTTTTAGTGTCACATCCCAGCTCGACTCCGCCGTAGCACGAGGGAGGGGAGCATGTACATATAAGGCACATCACCCCCTCTCCGTTGGTCGATGTGGAATCTTACATTTAGAGTATTGTTGTAGTAGTCTGTTATTTTTGTGTGGTGTTTTGATGGCTTTTTTAAATTCTTTAGTGAGTTCTTGTCAGGTTTGGGCCATTGAACACCTTGTACTCTTTCCTTTCCTCAATGAAAGGTTTTTTCTTATTAAATAAATCTGTTAGGAAGAGGAGATTAATAGTAGAAAGCCTTCAATAGGATTTTACTGCCTTCTGGTGTTCCTTGGCACCTCCTTTTTCATAGTAATGCATGACGCAAAGGCCATGTATAGAGTCATAGGACAAGTTGTCCTCTGGCATATCAAACCTAACTAGCAGTATCTACAATCATTTCATTATCAAATATACAGATATATATATATATTTATATATATTTCAAGAGATATATCTCCAGATTTTTGGGCAGGGAAACTATGCACAGCAACATAGGATCTAAACAATTATCAATGCATAAGAAAAGGAACAGAAACCCTTAAAAATGTATTTTCAAGAACTTTGGAACAATATTCTTTCTAGAATACAAGAATCCCAGTTGGACTCTGTAGTCTTTGCACAATCCTGATGACTCAATTCCACAAGGATAATGCTCAAGAGGGAATCTCCACTGCCATTTCCCAACAACACACTATTTTGTTTCACCAAATTCTCTAAAGCCAAACCCATGACGATCCTTTGGTTTATGCATTGAACACATCTAACCAAACGGTCAGTTTCCCCTCTCCATTCCTCTCCCAAAAGTTATCTGTTGATTTTTCCAAAGTTTAAGCTACTTTATTCCACAATGGACATAAGTGGGAATGCTATTCAAGATTCAAGAGTCACTAAGCGAATCAGGGAAAGTGCCCCCTCTACATGAAGACATTCTCTACTCCACCCATCTAATTTTATCCTCACTGTGTCAACACAGGGGTCCATGAAGATAAAGCATACAGACTGCCCCTAGAGAAAGTCCCAAATAACTCAAAGGCCACTCTCCTGGTCCTGACCAACAACCCAAATACTAGCCATGGATGCTAATATCTCTATATTAGTACCTACCAACACACTTTTAGACATGTTAGTTTCAGCCCCAACTTTAAGGCCAGATATATGTGTAAATCCTTGTAAGCTTATGCAGTTCAACCATAGTGTGGGCAATTGTTGTAACTGCAAACGGGAGAATGCAAGATTTGTTATATTATGATGCCTAATTTGGTTAGCCTTTTGCTGTCCTTTTATTCCATTTTCTTCTGCTGTTAGTAATTTCTTTTGTTACACTATTTACGTGGGTATATGCAGAATTTTAAGAGAATTTATTAACCATTTTAGGATGGATAGTTTGATGACTTGGCCCTTTATTTTGCAGTGAAGTTGGAGATGAGGCAGTCCTAAACATACTTTGGGATAGATATGAAAAAGCTGTCGATAAGGTATGCTTGGAAGTTTATCAATTTGTCAAATTCTTTCTACGAAGATTCTTCAATGTTCTTCACAAAGGCTACTTGTAAATTATTATTATTATTTTTTCTGATGTAATAAAATGAACTGTGCCAAAAACAAGATTGTGTGTTGAGATTTGAGAATTACATTTTGTTGAGCTATTTATAAACTTTTCCTCATGCACTATGTTCAAGATTGGCAAGGGATTTTCTGTCTTGCCAAAAATAAAAGAGGGACTTACTGGTCCTTAGGGGAGCTATTCTCATTTTCTTGTCCAGCTATGTATAGTTTCTCTAACAATGATAATACATAATTTACATGCTTAGAAAAAAAGAGGTATAACCTAACCTTCATGAAATTTGATAGCCTTCAAGAAATTTAATTAACAGGAATTGAGAATAGATACTGTGGAATTGTTTTATGTATTGTTACACAACAGGGTTCTTTTTTTTTTTTTTTTTTTCTTTTTTTTGTTTTTTGGAAAACTGTTACACAACAGGTTAGGAATAATACAATAATAGCAGAGAATGACAATAATAGCTTTCCTTGTTCCTTGTGAGCTATAGTTGTAGTATGCTTTAACTTTGTGATTATTTGTTCACTCAATATATAGGTGGAAAAGAGGAGGCTGTTTCATGTTTTTCTTAAGCAGTTTCTGGCTGTATGCAAGAATTGGCAACCAGTAAATACAGGCCAAATGTCAGAGGCTGCTTCAACTACTGTTCAGTCTACAGAATATTCATCACATTCAGATGCTGTAGTTATTGGCTGCTTTGCTGGACATCCTGCAGAAGTCATTTTAGTGTTGACTGAAGAGATTACACATGTATCTTCTATGGTTGCCGAGTGTAAGTTGAAATTCATGTTTGCTTTTTAGCAATTGGCAATTTACTTTGGTGTTCGGTTTAAATTTTTTTGCAAAACATAATTTCTTTATTTTTATGGGATATCTTTGGCAGTATGATTGATACCACTACAAAGTCCAATTGAAAATGTTAGCAGCTGGATATTGGAAATTTTATTATTTAATTTAATTTATATATTTTACCTTGTACATAAAGATAAACATTCTCTACTTGAGTTGAGTAAGAATGGGAATTGGCTTTATAGCTTCCAATCTTCTTTCCAGCCAAAATGCAGGCAGTTAGTTATTGTGTTTCTATGTTATTTTATTATTGTCATTGTGTGAGTTTGAGTTTAGGTAGGATCTTGCAGTTAATCAACTGCCAGGCATACTCAGTAACTTACAGAAATTGATCTAAAGGAAGGATCTTTACTTTTGGTTTTTTTTTTTTAAATAATAAGAAAAAGAAGTAAATCATTGTTTTGTAGTATATGTTATAACGAAGTTGATTTTACTTGTGCTAATCAGCATGGTAGGAGTGCATGAGTAAATGATAAGTCTTTTGGGACAAATTTGTAACTGCACATTATTCATTGGACTTCATCATTGCCATCTAAATTGTATCTTGTTCTTCCTCTCGTCTCTTTTGGAAGACGTTTGGTAAACTCTTTTCAGGATTGTGGTCATGGTGTAATACATTGATATTTTAGCTCTTGATATTTGGTTAATTATTTCCTTATGGCCCCTTTGTTCCTCCCCGTATTATTTAGTTATGGTCTTTGTTCTTTCAATTTGGGTTTTCTTACATTTAATTTATGGTTACTTTGTTTCTCCCATGGTTAATCCAGTAAACAACAGTACAGTGCGATCGTCAGCAGATTTCTCTGGCCATTCCGCAGCCTTAAATATCATTTCGGAAGGAATGCCACTCCTGGATGCTCTTATGATTGTTACTCGTTCATTGCATAATTGCAGAGTTTTTGGATACTACGGTGGGATTCAAAAGCTAACGGCATTAATGAAAGGTATTAGTAGTTTACTCTCCTAATGTAATATCTCTTTGTGATGACACATTCGGAACTGGTGTTCTTATAATTTGAATTGTTGCAATTGTTAACTTATTTAAAACCTAAACGCCCCCCAATTGATTGAAGATTTTTGTTGCTGATAAAAATATATGTTCTTTTAATTGTTTCAACCATTTGATTTATTTGATTTCAAACCCCAACACAACTAAATGATTGAAAATAACCGATTCAAATCACTTAAAGTTGGATTGGGTTTATAATTCGGTTTGCTTTTCTTTGGATTGTACAAATATTTTGTTTGGTTTTAATTTGTGTGATGCTGTAAAATATGTTATTAGGACCCTATCCACCAAATTTGTTGTTTTCTTTTTAAGTCTTAATTGATCTTATTCTTGCAAAACATTGCTAATTTTGCAAATGTTTTTGTGATTTCAGGGGCTGTTGTCCAGCTTAAAACAATAAGCGGTGCACTTTCAGTTGATGAAAAGTCGTCTAATTCTACTATGGAGAGGACTGGACTCTTGCAACAAATACTTGTATATGTGGTGTCAATAATATGTAGTTTCATTGATTTAAATTCAAATGTATATGAGAAAGGTCAGTTGTACAGTAATACTATAGGCTTTGTTTCAAGGGGTGGTGCATCTCCAGTTGACTCTTCTGGTAGTTCAAAGGTTCCTTCCAGTGAAATAAGGTTACGATGGCAGCAGAGGGCAGTTGTGTCGGTGATGGAAGCTGGTGGACTTAATTGGTTAGTAGGTAAGGTAGGCAATTTTGTTTTTACTTGTTCTCTTATCTTTTCTTTTGGATGACAATAGGGTGGAAATTTTTATTTGTAACTTATAGTACATCACATCTCGACTTGGTAATACACACTGAAAACTTGTGCTACACTCTTAGAAACAATATGGTACAGGCTGGAGTCTGGACATCTTCCATATGTGATTTAATTATTTTGTAAAAAAAATTTCATTACTAATCTTCTTACGTCAACTTTTCCTAGAGAGAATTTAATCTTATCTTGATGACCTGTACCACTTGGTAAAAAATG
Source organism: Pyrus communis (assembly GCF_041283825.1). Lineage (NCBI taxonomy): Eukaryota > Viridiplantae > Streptophyta > Magnoliopsida > Rosales > Rosaceae > Pyrus > Pyrus communis. The sequence goes on along the minus strand of NC_142579.1, from coordinate 4,597,453 downwards.
TTTTTGTATGGTTATGATTTACATACGTCAAAAGTGCTAAATGCGTTCAGACTGCATGTGCATGTCCTTGCCATTTGTTGTAAAGATTTTGTTTTGTGTGCCTTGTTAATTTCCATGATGTATCTGTCCGTGCTTACAGTTGTAAATTTCTTAGATGCCCAATCACTTCTGTATTGCTAATCCACAGTTATACGGAAATAACAAAACTTATTATTTTGTCACAGTTCCATCACTTCCACAAGATTGTTTTCTCGTTTTCATCTGTGTATGTATGTTATACCTTGACTGTGTAGTTGGTCTTAGTTCCACTATTTTGGAGATATTATTTTCATTTTGTCATCTGTATAGGACACTTAGTGCTCTACATGCTTGTATCTCAAGTGTCTGTCTTTATTTTTTTTTGTGCTTGACTATCTCCGTGCAATCTATTTCATTTCTTTTCTGGCAGCCCCTTTTTTTCCTTTTTATGAAATTACCTTTCTCTTCTTTCTGTAGCTTGTTGAATTAAAAATTGTTCAAGTTAATTTAATATGCTTTTGGAAAATCTGATAATGTTGAGTCAAGCCCAAAAAAGGAAAAGAAATAATTTTTTTTTTCAATAGTTGTATGAATTCCTTTGTTGTCCTTAGCATGTGCTCTTGGTATTTACGTTTTCATAGGGTTCAGTGCACATAATGCATGAAGACATCCTACACTATCCCATGCCAGTCCCTGTTGCCTTGAGCTCCTGCTATTTTCTGCCCCCTACCCTTCATTTTTTGCTCTTGGATATATTTGAGTTCTATGAAGGCCCCAAATTCTTTTTGGTATCTGTATGGTATCCCTAGTGCCTTTTGTGAACCCTGTACTCTCTTTGCATCTACATTTTCATTGATGGAGATTGTTCTTGTCCCAGAGCTGCTGCGTGTAATCAAAAGGTTAAGCATGAAAGAACAGTGGACGGATACATCACTTTTGTATTTGTCTTTGAGAATTCTTCATTCGACATTAGCTCAGAATCCTCGTGGTCAAAATCATTTTAAGAGCATTGGAGGACTTGAAGTTCTGTTGGATGGTCTTGGAATACCATCAAGTAATGTGCTAATATTGAAAAGTTCTGCTTCTGCCGTTGAGAAAAGGTAATACCAACTCCTTGTGTATGACTTGCATCCTGAGGTTCATTTACCTTGTGCAATCATACATGCAAAATTTTCTTGAAATGCTAATGAATAGTGAGCAACATTTCATTTTATTTACGGCTTTCTTAAGTTTGCGTGGAATGTAGATTCAAAATTAAAATTTCTCTGAAAGGATTTCTGTATCTGTTTGATCTCCTTCAAGATAGATTATGCGGGTGAAGGTGAGCTTTTGTTTGTTTTGGGTCATTTTAAAACATATCTTTAGTTGGTGTCTGGGGTTAAGGGAATGTGGCTCTGCCAGATCAAGAGTATGTATTACTTTACTACTAGAATTTGCTTGAGATTAAATTTCTTATCTTTTTCTGGTAAAGTATTCGCTGAACAGCTTATCAACGTCATAAAGAAAAGGTCCTGTAAAGGGTGGTATCTGTGTATATGTTTTAGTTTTGTATTTTTAAGATGTAATTTAACCAGCAAAGTAAGTTTTTGCTGATTTGAAATTGATTTACTATGTTGTGAACTTCATAGCAATTTTTGTGACATGAGTCTGAGTGACTCAGAAAATTATGTGGATGGATATTTTCTGTTAGAAGGGAACTCTATGGCTCTTTGTGTTATACACTCCATTGCTCTGATATGTGCTCACTATTTTTTTGCAGATATGAGAACCCCTTGCTAAAAATTTTCCAGCTTCATGTTCTTTCTCTGGAAGTTCTCAAAGAGGCTGTGTATCCTTTATGTCCTTCGTTAGTTAACTTGTGAAATTTTGTACTTTTGTTTAATTAGGAATTTGATGTGGTGATTCTTTTTCTCCCAATAAATGAAGTTGTCTTACTGTGTACCATATGTTTTTATTGGATTTATGCTTATATCCATTGAATATCATGGAGACCTTCAATGCATATTTGTTGCATGGATGCATATATTGTTGAATTGAATGGGTACAATCATAAATCGAATAAACACTTAAGGGAAGTACTGTTCCTATTCGATCATTTTCTGTGCTACAAAGATCTGCTGTAGCTTTGCCTTTCATTATTCCTTCTTTTGTTTATCAAATAGTAGGCTTGACCATATACCGTTCTGCAAATTTGCAATTGTAACCTCATTAACTGCAAAGAATACTATTGATTCCCTTGACAAGTATGCAGCTTTGGGAATATCAGCAACTTGCAATTTCTTTGTGAAAACGGGAGGGTTCACAAATTTGCAAATAGCTTTTGTTTGCCTGCTTTCATGTTTCAAGAGTACAAACAGCAGACCAAGAATATGCCTGGTCAGCCTGATTTCCAAACGCCTATGATTGACTTCGGAAGTGAGAATAATGTGAAAAACCATATAGCAGAGGCTTCTGTTGCACTTCCTGCCAATGGTTCTTTCTCTCAACTTTGGAGTGATTATGCTGTTAAGCTGAGCAGAGTATTTTGTTCTTTTCTTCCTGCTTCAGAAGATTTCAAATCTCATGATCTCGAAGCATCCACTGGTCGAACTACTGTGGCAGTCTCTTCATTGTATGGTGAACTTTCAATCAAATGGATTATGAGGGTTCTTCATACTGTGTTCCCCTGCATTAAGGCCTGTTCAAATAAAAATGAACTGCCAAGCCACTTAAGGTGAATTTATTTAGGAAGTATTGTGCCAAGCCACTTCCAATTATTTATTAGGTGTTGTTACTTCTGTGTTAATGTACTGTTCAATTTCTCTCCCTTTCTTATGGATCTTACTCTTTGCCTTTTGCATTATCTGTAGGGTCTTTGTCAATACTCTGCAGCATTGTGTTTTAAATGCATTTAGGAATTTTCTTGTTTCATCTCCTGTGTCACTGAAAGTATTTCGGGAAGAGGGAATCTGGGAACTCATATTTTCTGAGAATTTTTTCTACTTTGGACCAGCGTCTGATGACCTTTCCGGAGAGTGTTGCACATATTATGAGTCCTCAAGGAACCTTGAACTGCCCTCTGCTTCTAGTGGCATCAACGGTCAAGCAAAAGTTTGTGGGATTGAAATTCTCCAAGTGGAAGTGATTTCATTTGTGGAGTTTGCTGCAACTTCTAGTGGAAGTGCTCATAACTTGGTTGGTTTTTCTCAGACATTTACTCTTCACCAAACTCACAATCTGTTGGTTTATGTATCTGGCTAGCTTTAACATTAAAGCATATTAGTACTGCTGATTTATTGTGCTTAATAAAATAACTTATTGTTTAAAGGTATTAAGGAATATCTTCCTGTCTTGGTATTGCTGTTGTTAAGCTGTTAGGTGACAAACCTTAGGGACAATATAAGCCCTGATAAATACCTTTCCCAGAGTTTCAGCCTATGCATCTCTCTCTGCATGTCCTCAAACATGAAATATATGTGCAAGGGGAAAACAACTTGTCAATGTCCTCAGAGTAGTTGTAGTACTGGGCAGTGCTATGGGCTTCTGTATCTCCTATTTTTAGGAATATACCTCTGTCGACCATTTTGTTAGATTGGAAGGCTGCATTATCTTGATCAATCTTAGTTCTTTTATAAATGTAGTCTTATGTATTTTTGTTTTGTTTTGTTTTGTGTTGATGGTGGATTACATGTCCCCTTACAGCTCTTATTTTGAAATAAAATCTTGTACTTTGATAACAAAAAAATTGCAGTACTTCAAATCAACACCTGCTTCATAGTTTCTGCATCTTTCCTTACTTCTTGCCTCATTTCTGTATGGCAGCCTGAATTATCTGCTTTGTTAGATGCCCTTGAACACTCTGCTTGCAATCCTGAAGTTGCTAGTGTTCTTGCCAAGAGTCTGCGTCGCGTGTTACAGCTTTCAACTGAGAAAACTGTTGCTTCTTTTAAGGCAGTTAATGCATTTCCTCGTGTCCTTAAAGTTGCTTGCATTCAAGCCCAAGAGTCAAGAAGTTTTGGCAATATAAGCCCTTCTCTTGAAAAAAATATTGATGAAGTGGTGCCTAGTCATCAGGGATCCAAATCACATCAGACAATGCAAAGATGGCTTAAATGCATGGAGACATCCATGGAGCTCTATATGGAATTTTTCTCAACAGCAGAAGATGCTAGAAGTTTGGTTCTGCATAGCGCCGAATGTATTGGTTATTTATTTGATTTATTCTGGGAAGAAGGTTTCAGGGATAATGTGCTTAGGCATATATTTGAGCTGATGAAGGTATTCCTTTATATCTTGTGTTCATTTGATATGTATTTCTTGACTGTTAGTGTTTATAAGCTGATTAACTTTAATTCTATATTGAATTTTGATATATTACTTTTTAGACTGTACCATCATCTGAAGAGGATCAGAGAGCAAAATTACAGTTATTTTCTAAATACTTGGAAACGTTCACTCAAATAAAGGAACGAGAGAAAAGCTTTGCAGAACTGTCTATCAATTTACTTGTTGGAATGAGAGATTTGCTCAAGATTGATCCTGTGGTATAATCCAATGCCTTGATTTTGTTTTCATCTTCAGTAGTCATTTTGTTTGAAGTTCCAATATCTCATCAGTATTTATTTTACACAGTACTATCAGACTTTATTTCGTGATGGAGAGTGCTTTTTGCACGTTGTCTCTTTACTAAATGGTAACCTTGAGGAGCGTAGTGGAGAAAACTTGGTTCTGAATGTTCTTCAAACTCTTACCTGTCTGCTTGCAAGCAATGATACATCAAAGGTATTTCAATTTTTAAACCTAGATGGACATCTTTTCCATCTTTTTCTTGTATTTAGTGTTCCTTTTTTATTCTTAGAAAAAGTTTGTTTCCACAAAAGAAGGTAATCCTTTTTCTCTCATGGTTACTGTCTCTCTTTGTTTGGTCGTATAGAAGCTTGAATGCTTGATTTATGTCTTGTTGGTTCACAGAAGATGTTGAATTTAGTTTCATGATGTCATCCAGAAGCATTCACTGTGCATTGCATTTTTTATTTGACTTTGTGGATGTGGCAGTACCATGGAGAATAGAACATCAATTGAATATGCATTATGAGCACATAAACTTTTTTGAGTTCCTGCTGATCACAAAGAGAACAGCACTGAAAGAAGAATTACAAAACTACAGCATTCTAGTCCAATAAATAGCGTGAAAAGTCCAATCCGCCTTGGAGCCTACAAGGATGACCAAGAGCCTTGTCCCACAATCCCAACATCTTTAATAAGGAACCCTGTCTCTCTAACAGTTTCACACACACACACACACACACACACACGGAGTCCAAGCCTCCTCGGAGCCTACAAGGATGACCAAGAATGCTGTCCCACACCCCCAACATCTTCAATAAGGAACCCTGTCTATCAAACATTGTCACACACACACACACAGAGGTGTGGGCTGTAAAAATGGTGAGTGGCCTTTGAATTTTTGGGGTTCCTTTAGGGGAACATCATGATCCTTGAACTTCTGGGATCCTGCAGTGGTAAAAGGGATCATCAAATATGTTAATTAAAGAGAATTGTCTTGAATCTCAACTTTTGGCTAATTTCTACATTGTACATGTTGATTTTTATTAGATTTTCAACAAAAGATTTGTTACCCATTAAGAAAGAATTCTTTTTATACATTTGTCTTTCCTAGGTTGCTTGACTCTCAAATATGCAGCATTATTATGTAAGCATATGCATTTGATATTTGGGTACTACAATTTCCTTTTCTTGTTCATAATTCTAGGTTTCTAGTTACTAATGTTGACTGGGTGATATATTTTTGCAGGCTACATTTAGAGTTCTTGCAGGCAAGGGATACCAGACATTGCAAAGCTTACTGTTGGAGTTTTGTCAGTCACGCTCAAGTGAAGGACTTTTGATTGCTTTGCTTGATATGCTTGTCGATGGAAAGTTTGATATGAAATCAGGCCCTAAAATAAAGGTGTCTACCTAAAGCAAACCTTATCCAGAAAGTTTTTAATATCCCCTTTCAGGACTTTTCTTTTCCATAATGCCCACAGATTTATTTTTTGTTTATGAGTTTTATACTTGCACCAACTATGGCTATGGAATTAAATTCCTGTGTCCTGCTTCTTGTAATTATATCTTCTTTTTCACTTCTCTCCGTGCAGAATGAAGACGTGATTATACTTTATCTGCGTGTTTTGCGGGAGGTTGGTGATCATTTCTATTTTTGTTCTCTATCATGTCCAAATTTCCCAAAGTCTATATCTTTCTATATCATTGCTTTCTATTTTATGATTGGGCAGAGCAGTGACTCGTTGCAGCATAACGGGCTGGATGTGTTTCAACAACTACTGAGGGATTCCATTTCCAATCGGGCTTCCTGCGTCAGAGCAGGAATGCTTAATTTTCTTCTTGATTGGTTTTCACAAGAAGACAATGATAGTGTTATCTTGAAAATTGCCCAACTAATTCAGGTCGTTGGTGGACATAGCACATCTGGAAAAGACATTCGCAAAATCTTTGCCCTTCTCCGAAGTGAGAAAATTGGGAATCAGCAAAACTATTGCTCACTATTGTTGTCCAGTGTTTTGTCAATGCTAAATGAAAAGGGTCCTACTGCCTTCTTTGACTTCACTGGGAATGATTCTGTAAGTCCAACTCTGTCTTCGGAAGCTCCTTTGTTTTTCTTTGTTTTTTATTTTTTTTTTTATTTTTTTATTTTTAAAATGTTGTTACAAGAAACAAGAAGTTTATTGAATGAAGTGGAAAACAAGATGGACAAGGAGTCCATCAAGAGCAACCACCTAAAATTATAACCAATACACAACCCAAAGGGAGTAGAATGAAAATGAGGTGGTACTTCCAAGTTCGGACTAGTAGTTCAGTTTGATCTTTTGAATTGTTTGAAAACTTGGGACCAATGCTAACATACTAATAAAATCCTGCTAAAAAATTCCAAGTAATTAAAAGTAGCCCTATTGCGCATATTCTTAAAAGTTAAGAGTAGGTTATAGGTCACCACCATCCCCATAATTTTGTCTAGTCTAATGTGTTCTCCTCTTCTTTTGGTTGGTATGTCAACTGAATACATATCATGGTTTGAAATAACAGTTTTTATTTCAAGTTTGAGGCTTTGTGGGGTTGTTTGGTGTTGGCAGTTTTTTGGAACATTTGGTTGGAGAGTAATAGAAGAATTTTTTAGGATTACAAGGGAGTGGGCGTAAATGAACTATGGGATATACCAGGCAGCTCTTTGGGCATCAGTTCCAAATGAATTCAGGGATGATTCTTATTCTTCTGTAATGATGGTTGTGTTAACAGCTGGAATATGAGTTTGGATTCAAGTTTTGATTTTTGTATATTAGTCCTATTTGAGAGGTCTGGTTTAGTACTTTAGGTTTAGTTGGTGGATTTCTTATCGACTTTTTGTAAATTCTACTGTTGTTAATGAGAGTTCTTTTGTTGACCGAAAAAATGGTTTTATTTACTTACTCTTGGTTTTGGATGCTTGCTTAATGTATATTGATACTATTCTCTAAAAGGTCATGTCTTGTGTCATCCTTATCCCAAAAGTTTAAGTAGTTCTGATTCATTGATGTTATCATATGAATAAAACGTTTAAAGATAACTCCCTCTCAATTGTAGCCTCTCTCATACTTTATAAACTCTAAATTCTAGACCCTACATATGTACAATTTTTCCTGTTCTGTTTTATATTGTTAATTGTTTTGTGCTATTTGAAATGCCATAAATTATTTTATCTGTTGTATCTTGTGTCTGATCCTCTCTCTCTCTCCCGCTCTCTCTCTTGTTTGCTTGTAGGGGATCATAATAAAAACGCCTGTGCAGTGGCCTCTGAATAAAGGATTTTCTTTTTCATGTTGGCTTCGCGTGGAGAATTTCCCCAGAAGTGGAAAAATGGGTCTTTTCAATTTTCTTGCAGAAAATGGACGAGGGTGTATGGCTGCACTTGCAAAGGACAAGCTTGTTTATGAGGTAAATATATTGTTGGGGGCTATGTTCTCGTGCTTGACTCATATTCTAAATGTGGATGTGTTCAATCTTGTTGCTATTTTAGTCATTTTCATTTGCTATATCCTAAAGCTTACCACCAGTGTCATGCCACTAATGATGTCTTTCATGATTCCAGTCAATGAATCTGAAGCGACAATCGGTCCAGTTACAGGTTAATATTGTTAGAAAGAAATGGCATTTTCTATGTATAACCCATAGCATTGGAAGAGCATTTTCTGGGGGTAGCTTATTGAGGTGTTACGTGGATGGTGATCTCGTTTCTTCTGAAAGATGCAGGTTGGAGGCTACCTCCGTTCTTCCTTCACATGTGGATTTGTTTTATCTTTTGTCTAGTTACAAATATTATCCCTTACTTTCATACTTTTGTGTTTCAGATATGCCAAAGTTAATGAATTATTAACAAGTTGTAGAATTGGCGCAAAATTTGATATACCCCTGCATGACGACGATTTGGCTCTGGAATCTGTAAAAGATTCACATCCTTTCCTCGGTCAGATTGGTCCTGTTTATGTATTTAATGATGCCATTTCTTCTGAGCAAGTTCAGGGCATATATTCTCTTGGACCAAGCTACATGTATTCGTTTCTTGACAGTGAAGCTGCCTCATCTAAGGATAACCCAGTGCTTAGTGGGATCCTTGATGCCAAAGATGGTCTTGCATCAAAAATTCTTTTTGGACTTAATGCACAGGTTCTCTCTTATAGTCTTATTAGAAAACTAGTTCTCTATAATCTTTCGTGTCTGTTTATGAAGTAACCCTAATCCATTAGTTATCCTATAAGGAAAAAGGAGTACTCTAAGCAGTTGGTCTCTTCTTTCAGGCATGTGATGGCAGGAAACTCTTTAATGTTTCACCAATGCTGGACCATGTATCAGATAAGAACTCATTTGAAGCAACTGTGATGGTTGGCACGCAGCAATGCTCCAGACGCTTATTGCAACAGATAATTTACTGTGTTGGAGGTGTATCAGTGTTTTTTCCTCTTATTGCCCAGTCTGAAAAATATGAAAGTGAAGAAAGTGGGAAATTTGAGCATACATTGCCTATTATCACGAGAGAACGGGTGACTGCTGAAGTTATTGAGCTCATAGCTTCTGTTCTAGATGAGAACTTAGCTAATCAACAACAGATGCATCTTCTCTCTGGATTCTCAATACTAGGGTTCTTGTTGCAATCAGTTCCTCCTCAGCAGCTTAATTTGGAAACACTTTCAGCTTTAAAACACCTATTTTATGTCGTCGCAAACTGCGGTATACATCATTAACTGTTTCTCAATTCTCATATAAACGGTTCTTCACAAAAAAAAAAAAAAAAAAAAATCTCATATAAACGGCTAATACGTATATCTGTATTTTTTTTTTATCCCATGTAAATTGTGCAGAAGTTTCTGAATCATTCATTTGCCCAGATTTATTTATTCTCCTTTTTTTACCTTTAGGCTTGGCGGAGCTGCTTACTAAAGAGGCTATATCCAGCATATTTCTTAACCCTCTCATCTGGTTGTATACGGCTTATAAGGTGCAGCGTGAATTATATATGTTTCTCATCCAGCAGTTTGATAATGACCCAAGGTTACTTAAAAGCCTTTGCCGGCTCCCCCGTGTTATTGATATAATACGCCAATTTTATTGGGATAATCCAAAATCTCGATTTTCTGTTGGAAACACGCCTCTTCTTCATCCCATCACAAAACAAGTTCTTGGGGAGAGACCCAGTAATGAAGAGATACGAAAAATTCGTCTTGTTTTGTTGAGCCTTGGTGAAATGAGCCTCAGGTATGGCTCTTCGCTTCATTAGAAGGATTTTGTTGTTTCCAAACATATAGCTATGATCATGTTTTTTCTGTTCCAACAAACAAATTTAACATAACAGACTATCATGTCTTGTTCATTTCATGTTTTAAGTGAAATCTTAAAAATGTCCTGGGTAATATGCAGGCAGAAAATTGCAGCCGCAGATATAAGAGCTTTAATAGCTTTTTTTGAAACAAGTCAGGATTCAACCTGTATCGAGGATGTTTTACATATGCTTGTTCGAGCACTTTCTCAAAAACCACTGCTTGCAGCTTTCCTGGAGCAGGTGAACCTGATTGGTGGTTGTCACATGTTTGTTAATCTTCTTCAGAGGTATGCATTGAATATTATGAATTCAATGATGTATAAATTAAATCTTCACACTAGAGCATGTGGGTAAGACCTTATTTTCAAGTGTTCTCTTACTCTCTGTCTGGACGAGGGACTTTCAAAGTAACAAGGAACTTTAGACTGAATTATCAAAAGTGCACTAGAACACTACCAATGAACTACCCAAGCACTACAAAGCTAGTATTAAAACATTACAAATGAACTACAAAGGCCCTAAACAAAGGACTTTCAAATGACACCTTTCTAGGAATCATTTGAAAGTTATCTTAATTGTAATGCATCTAGTCATTTTCAAGTCTGTCTATCTAGTTTTTGTAGTACACTGCTTACAAATTTAGCCTAAGTTCCATGGAACTTTAAAGTCCATCCAAATGCACCATAAGAACTCAATTATTACTTGGGGTGCTTTGATTGTGGAACTACTGCTTCCCGAAGTGTGCATCAATAAGAATAGACTTGGAAGAATTTGAGAAACATGATTACTTAAAAAGGCAATTATTTTTACCGTTAAAAGTAGTCTGGTACTTAAACTAAATTGGCTCAAAAGATGAGTGATGACTTTAAGGATTTAGAGAATTGGCAACAATACTGATAAAGCTATACGTATATATATTGTTTTTTCTGTATGTTACAGTCAATAGCTATATAATTACTGGTCTGTCTAGAGTAATAGGGAAACCTAGGATTGATCTAGTGAATTGCACCACCCTTCCATAATTGGCATTTTATTTCATAGAAAAGAGAAAATCTCTTTAAAATCTTTAAATGAATACAAAGTTGAGAACAAGTAGTCCACCTGAAAGACACAAATTTGAAGCTAACTACCAGAGATGGAACATTTTAGATTCTGACCATATCACAACACAATGCAGTGAACTACCGTAGAGCTGGCTTCTAGTAAACTAAAATAGCAGAAAAAGGATAGAGCTGTTCTTGAAATACGGATACCCAAAAGCCAAAATCTGATTTTACCGCAAAGTACCTCCACACCCACCATAACTTCAATGCTTCTTCAATTTCTCTCCACCCAAAGAACCCCTCCTATCACCAAATACCACATGCTTATTGCTCAACAAAAAGTGATGATGTTGCTTCCAGATATAATTGCACGATTGCAAAAATATTATCTAAATATGTTTCTCAATGATTAATGGTGAGTTTTTGCTCAAATTGCTTATTGGTTTCTCCTCGAATAAGTCTACTCTTATATGATTGTAAATCACTATACGTAACTGAGGCGGAAAAATCTTTTTCTTTTCTAGATCATTGTTTCAGAATACAGTCACTTATATGTCGTTAAAAGTATAGATCGATAAGAAACACGACCTATGCTGTTATATATTGTCTTCTGATTTTGTTTTTCATTTCTTGCCATAGGGAATATGAACCTATTAGATTGCTCAGCTTGCAACTCCTTGGGAGACTTTTGGTTGGTCTTCCATCTGAGAAGAAGGGAGCAAGATTTTTTAATCTTGCAGTTGGAAGATCTCGGTTTCTTTCAGATGGCCAAAAAAAAATTAGTATGAAGATGCAACCAATTTTTTCAGGCATGTCTGATAGGTTATTCAGGTTTCCACAAACAGATAACTTGTGTGCTTCGTTGTTTGATGCTCTTCTTGGTGGTGCTAGCCCCAAACAGGTACTTGAAACACAGTTTTAGAAAATTAGAAAGCAAAAAATAAAAAATTTGCAGTTCATCCTGTCATTGTAGCTGTGCAATTATTGTTGCATTCTTGTTTTGATTTTTCAAACAGGATACTGGGCAAACTTACTTGAGAATTAATTTCGGATTTACAGGTGTTACAGAAACACCACCAGGTTGAAAGGCAGAGAAGCAAAGCAAATAGCACTCATTTTCTCCTTCCGCAAATTTTGGTTCTTATTTTCAGATTCCTGTCTGGCTGTGAGGATGCAGGTTCAAGAATGAAAATTATCAGAGACATACTTGATCTTCTTGATTCTGATCCTTCAAATGTTGAAGCTTTTATGGTATTTAGCGCTACAAGTGTTTTATAGTGTACGTTTTCTTATTTTATTAAATTCTCCTAACTGAAATGTTTTGAATAGGAATTTGGCTGGAATGCCTGGTTAACAGCTTGTGTAAAGCTTGGTGTATTCAAAAACTACAAGGTTAATCCCCAAGACCAAGATGACAATGAGAAAAACGAGCAAGATATGGTGAGGAATCTGTTTGGTGTAGTTCTTTGTTACTATGTCCATTCTGTCAAAGGTGGGTGGCAGCAGTTAGAAGATACAGTGACTTTCCTACTAATGCAGTGTGAACATGTACGTTAAAATCCACTGTGCTATTCTACATCTCTTATTAATTATAGACTTTATATGATCTCAAGTTTTATTTTTATTTATTTTTTTATTTTTTTTCTACTTTTTCTGGCAGGGGGGCATTTCATTTCGATACTTGCTTCGAGATATATATAAGGATTTGATCAGTAAACTTGTGGAATTGTCTTCTGAAGAGAATATCTTCATCTCGCAACCATGCCGGGACAACACGTTATACCTTCTAAGACTGGTCGATGAGATGCTTATCTCTGAAATAGACCAAAAACTTCCGGTAATCAGCTTACTTGGAATTGAGATCATAATATCCTAGCTACTTCCATGCTCAACGACACCACCCAAGCTTAAGTAGAAATAAAAAAGAACAATGAATACAATAATTTATCATTTTACAAAAGTACATAAACAGATCTGCGTTATAGTCAGTTTGCTAAATCAACTGCTTCAATTAGTGGATACTCCATGATCACGTGACACTCCAATTGCAGTTCTCTAACTTCAGTCTTCCTATTCTGATTTATTAAGATGCTCTCCATCTTTCCTCAGCTGTGGATAGATGACTTGAAATTCAAAATATGACCAGTTATTCTTATCTCTTGGCAATCACATCACAGTTCTAAACTTTCACATCACATGCTCACTTATTTCACCAGTTTTCTGTTATGTCAACTACACCAATAATTCCCAATGGGTATGTTGGACGAACTCTGGTGACAGTCAGCCAATGCAGTTGATGGTTCCTTAAATTTTCTTTCAGTAATGAATTGTTAACCATCTGCTTCTATATGCATACACAAAAGCATTGCTTAATTGGTTTTCAATGCTATGAAATGGCTTGTAATTTTCTGTTTATTTCATTTTAGTTGCAGAGGTGAGACTATCAATTAAAATTTGACTTTCTTGTAGTTTCCGGCAAGTAACTCTGACTTTTCCCTGGATTCGCTGGAGCTAGAACGCCATAAAGATTATGGCTCTGCCTTGTATGAAGTGCTAGAAGGAGAAATTGATAGCCAAACATCCAGGTACTAGCTTCTGGAGTTGCAACTTTTATTTTTGAAACTGATGCCCATTATGATATCAGTCGCTAATACTGTCTCTGGATTTAACCTATCTAGATGAATCTGCTTAAATTTAATTTTGCCAGATGAATAGTGTTAATGTTGTCATAATAGTTGTATGTAGTTATGCCAGTCTGCACTGGAGGGAGTCTAGTACTGAGGGCATTCTGGGATGGTGCTCTGTCTGTCGGTTTAGGTTTTCTATTTGGGTTTAGATGTTTCTGCTGCTGTTTTAGGTGTTACATGGCCTACTAGTAGATTTCTCTAGAGGTAAATAGAATTTGTGACCCGAAACCCTTAGGGCCTGTTTGGGGTCCTTCTTGGACTCTATTTCATGTTCAAAAATGATGAATGTGGCTAAATTACTTAATACTCATTCGTTTCAAAAACAAAAAATTGGATCCAAGAAGGATACTGAACAACCCCTTAGGTTTTCTGTTTGGGTTTTTATGTTTCTGCTGCTGTTTTAGGTGTTTCATGGCGTACTTGTAGATTTCCCTACAGGTAAAGAGAATAACGTGATCTATTATTCTTCTCTCGAAGGAGGATTAAATAGTACATAGTTGATTACAAGGAAAGAAAAGAAAGGCTAGGAGTCAACTCCCATGAAAAAAGCCTATAACTATGCTAATCGGCCAATTTTGGACTATTAAACATATAAATGTAAACACTACTTGTCCATGCTTCTTGTAATTCCTTCTGTGTTCACCAAATAGAACTTGTGTTTCTTATCAAAATAAAAAATAGTTTGTATGCAGTTATGCTACACCACTACTTAGGTAATCTGATGATCTGTCTATTAACCATTTTTTTATTGAAGAGAGATGCCTTTTATTCAATGTGACAGGATGTGAGCGTACAAATTACATTAAGACTGCCAAACTCTTATCTCTGACTGGCTTTTCACTCTATTCAGTTTAAGACAGCATAAAAAGATGAAGGAAAAAAATAAAAAAAATCCACATCCCTATACTCAATTGAAACACAAGCCCATCATAACACCCAAATAGAACTCTATCCCACAATTCCTCTACCTCATGTCCTTATGTTTTTGTTTGTCGTCGTACAGATGACCCATGTTATACTGATTCCTCATATAATAAATCTGTGGAGCTGATTTTCGCATACCCTTTTTAGCCTCTCACATGCCTCTTTATTTCTGGCCATTAGATTGAATAAATCAAACAGAAACAACAGAAAAGATTAAACAGGGGTGTGTGGAAGGAGAAAAAGCGTGTATTTATCATTTTCGTATATATGTACTTAGATTTGAAAAAGCGGAGACACTTTATAAAATTTTATTAGACTCCGAAGCAAGTGTTCAATTTTCTCCATGCGTTTTAAATTAATAAGCCAGGAAAATACTTGTGCATTATTTTGTTTGGATATTTTTAACTCTAGGTGAATAGATTGCGTATAATCCCCTGGCCATACATGAGTAGTTAGATTCAGAAGCATAATTTAATTCTGTTCTTGACTTGATGCATTGTTCATCTACACAAGATATTTGTGAGTCTCCTCAAAAGGGCAACATGCCCAAATCTCCAATCACTGGGAGAGGACAAAGATTTACAAAATTGTGGTGGTTAAACTCTGATGTTTGTGGTCCATGTTGGCTACATCAAAGGAAGAATTCTCTTAGTTTATGACATTCTTCAGCGATAACTCTTGGTTGGATTTAGGAGCCTAGGAGGTTTCTCGTTTCAATTCTGAAGTTCTTGTGCAGTTTCCTTTGTTTATTTGTATTTTCTTGTGGACCGAGACAATGTTGGATTCTAGGACTTGTACCGTTGTCACTATCATTCCTTTTCACGATGTGTGATGATTTATGATGAATACAAAAGGATTTTTGGAACATTTGGTTGGAGCGTAACAAAAGAAATTTTGAGGATTATACTGGTGTTTTGGGGGGGGTGGGGTGGTGGTGTTAGCAGATCTATGGGGAAGAGTAAGATATTGGGCAGCCCACTGGGCTTCAGTTTCGAATGATTTTAAGAATTACTCTCTTTCTCACATACTGTGGGATATGTTAGCAGTTGTAAAGTGATTTGGGTTGAGGTTTTCCTACTTGTAATCAGATCCTCTTGAGAGATTTTCTTGTTCTGTTCTTGGTGGATTTCTTATCCACTTCTGTGTATTTCACTTTTCATTTTTAATAAATTGTTATAGTTTCTTCTCAAAAAAATGATGAATACAATTCATGGTCTGATTGACTTATATTTTTAGGATCCCTGGTAGTTACAAGCAGCCAATCAATAATGCAGATGACATAGTAAATGACAAGTGGTGGAATATGTATGACAATTTGTGGATTATCATAAGTGAGATGAATGGTAAGGGACCAAGCAAGACGTCCCCCAAGCCATCACCATCTGCAGGTCCATCTTTAGGCCAAAGAGCACGTGGCTTAGTAGAATCTCTGAATATTCCTGCTGCGGAGGTAGCTGCAGTTGTTGTATCAGGAGGGATAGGCAGTGCTCTAGGTGGCAAACCTAACAAAAATGTTGACAAGGCAATGCTCTTGCGAGGGGAAAGGTGCCCAAGAATTATTTTTAGACTTGTCATCCTATATCTATGCAGATCTACTCTGGAAAGAGCATCACGTTGCGTCCAACAGGTCATTTCGCTTTTGCCATGTCTCTTGGCAGCTGATGACGAGCAAAGCAAAAGCAGATTGCAGCTGTTCATTTGGTAACCACTTTTCGCCTTTGAGGTTTCTAACCAAGTTCACTGATAATAAGAAAAAACAATTTGTTCTAAATTTTTTTTTGGGGTGGGGGGAACTCTGATTTCTTTGTTATAGTGTTATTCACAAAAATTTAACTTAACATTGTGGCCAGGGCTTTGCTTGTGGTTAGGTCGCAGTTTGGAATGTTGGATGATGGTGCTCGTTTTCATGTGATATCACACTTGATTCGAGAAACTGTCAACTTTGGCAAATCAATGCTGGCTACTAGCATGATGGGGAGAGAGGACTCCTTGGACTCGGGAAATAGTGTAAAAGAAACAGGATCTATTCAGAATTTAATTCAGAGGGATCGAGTGCTAGCAGCAGTGCGTCTTGCAAGTTATTTTAGAGATGTTATATATATTATCTTCTGTCCCCACACTCACACTAATTTAAATGTTATAGTTCTGATATACAGCGTTAATGTATAAAATTTTGTCAAGCCATGCCGAAACGTCGCACATAAATTCCGTATGTGCTTTGTCCATGTGGTGCCATGCACGATTGACCTAGACCTAGGGCTGAACATGCCCATGCCTGTTTCATGTTTTTGAACGGGCCCCCTATGGTTTTCCTTTCATAGAACACAAATTTATAAAATGAATCTTAGTTACAGAGGTAGTATTAACTAGTAAGGTTAGAAATATTTTAATTGTTCTACTTGACAGATTAAGAAATGAGAATAAAACGCGATATTACCAAAATAAATAAGTAAAATGCGGAATAACTGTACCATTTGTAATTAAAACATGGTTTATTATTTAATTTGAGATATAAGATAAAATAAAATAATAAGAGGCAAAATATTTGTTGTAATCCTATGTCATCTACTGTTTTACTGTTTGGTTTTATTTTTCAGGTAGCTGATGAGGCAAAATATACAAAGTCATTAGATACAGATCGTCAAAGGCAGTTGTGTGAGCTCCAACTTAGGATGGATGAAAATTCCTCTGCAGAATCTAATACCAGGAAAGCTTTTGAAGATGAGATACAGAGTAGCTTGGCCTCCATTCTTGCTTTAGATGACAGCAGAAGAGCTGCATTCCAGCTCACTCATGAGGAGGAGCAACAAAATGTTGCTGTATGTGGCCCATTCTTTTCTGTTATTGAACATATCTTTTCAAAATGAATAATAAACAAGGAACTTGCAACTTCTTTTGTTCATTATTACTGTTGTTTTCTTTTCCGATTTGTGATGCATATTATCAGTGCTTGTCATTACTAACATAATTTTTCAGGAAAAATGGATACACATGTTTCGTGCTTTGATTGATGAGAGAGGTCCATGGTCTGCTAATCCTTTTCCAAATAGTGCTGTGAGGCATTGGAAACTTGACAAGATAGAAGATGCTTGGCGACGTAGGCAAAAGTTGAGACAGAATTATCATTTTGATGAAAAGCTGTGTCATCCTTCATCATCTGTGCCCAGCAATGAGGTTGCACCTCCTGTTAATGAAAGTAAATGTGGTTTCGTTGGGCACATTCCTGAGCAAATGAGGCGGTTTTTGCTGAAAGGGGTATGGAAGATAACTGATGATGGGAGCTCAGAACCAAATGAAATTGATAATGAACTTGGTGGGCAGAAACCCACCCTCCCTAAAGATACTTCAGACAGCCAGTGCTCGGAATTATCCAAAGACAGCGGTGATTGGATGCAGGAAAGAAAAGATTCTTCATCCTCTTCACTTGAGACAGAAACTAGTGAGGTATATTATTTCAGGTTCTTACAAAAACTAGGGAGAGATGATTTTGTGCTATAAAAATGAAATTAAACTTCTAACGTCGGGATTTCTGTTTCAGGTTCTTACATCAGTTCCTTGTGTGCTTGTAACCCCAAAAAGAAAATTAGCTGGACATTTGGCAGTGATGAAAGATGTTTTGCATTTCTTTGGTGAATTTTTGGTTGAAGGTAGTGGAGGATCATCTGTTTTCAGAAATTTCGATGCTTCAAATAATCATGATTTCACCAAACCTGATCAAAAGCAAAAGTCTCTGAAACAGCCTCTATATCTTGGTTTGGATGCTGAGAAGGGAGCCACAGTTGATAAATTTGATGCAACGAATGAAAATGTTCTTAATAGAAAACAGTTAAAAATTATGAAGCGCCACAGGAGATGGAATATTGGCAAGGTTGGAGAAATTTGCATTTAGCTTTTGCTTTTATCATATCTTGCGTATTGTAGTCATCTTTATTTCTTTATTCTTGATCACAGATAAAAGCTGTCTATTGGACTCGTTATTTGCTTCGATATTCTGCAATAGAGATTTTCTTCAGTGATTCATCTGCACCAGTGTTTTTGAATTTTGCATCCCAGAAGGATGCAAAAGATACTGGAACCTTGATAGTTGCTACCCGAAATGAATATTTGTTTCCAAAAGGAAGTGGTCGGGACAAAAATGGCGCTATTTCATTTGTTGATAGACGTGTAGCACTGGAGATGGCAGAAACTGCTCGAGAGAGCTGGAGGAGGAGGGATATGACAAATTTTGAATATCTAATGATTCTCAATACACTGGCTGGAAGATCATATAATGATTTGACCCAATACCCTGTCTTTCCTTGGGTCTTGGCTGATTACTCCTCTGAGGTTCTTGATTTTAACAAGTCTTCCACCTTTCGGGATCTTTCAAAACCGGTTGGAGCACTTGATATGAAGCGATTTGAGGTTGGTTTGTATCTCATAAGTTCTTTGACAAACATAATCAATTCACATATTTGTGCATCTGTCTTTAACAAAAGTTATGGTGGCGTGCTTCCCCATACAGGTATTTGAAGATAGGTATCGTAGCTTCACTGATCCTGATATACCTAGGTAATATCCAAAGCCAGGTCAAGACTAAACGATTTTTTAGGCCCCAAGTTGTCTTTCTTTTGTTGTCTCACTTGCATTTTTAACATTTGCAGTTTTTACTATGGGTCTCATTACTCAAGCATGGGGATTGTGCTTTATTACCTTCTGAGATTAGAGCCATTTACTTCTCTCCATCGAAATTTACAGGTACTCTTATGGACAGTATCACATACCTTAAGTATCTTATGATATGTTATATGTCTTGTTTTCAACTAAAATAAAGTGATTCCTAGAGAGCCTTTATCTTTTGTGAACAATTTCATCTTCTGACTTAATTGTTCTAATAAAATAAAGACTACACATATAGTTTCTTCTAAAAAAAAACATATATATATATATATATAGACTACACACTACATAAACTGCCCCACTACCCTACTTTACATTACCCAACAAACCACATCACTGTATTGCTTTCATGGTTATTTTATCCTTCCATCACCATTCTCCTTTTTCATTTTCTATTTTCATCTTGTGGATATCAAATGGGCAATTTCACATGCATGAGCGCGATAGTTTATCAATAAGTGGAGGGTTATTCTCATTTAAAAATTTCAAAGTATGAGTTTCTGCCTAATCTTGGAATTCATATCACATTAGTTCTAATTTTACATCTTTCTTAAGTGTGATCTGTGATGTGTGCGTAGCAGTGTTTTCAAAACTAGTTTTGATACTGGCCTAGGTGGTTTTTTTGGGTGGGGCTATAAAAAAAAACCTCTGCCCAGCCAGACTAGGCGGCATAAGGTTGGTGCAAGGTTTTAAAACCTTCTCAGCCTCAATTCGCTATGTACAAGGATCCAGTGGTGAGGAGTTCCTTCGAACGGCACAAAATTTCGCCATCTCAGATGGCCGGAAACGGAAGTTATAGAGGGGTCGGGTCGGAACTCTGGTGAACCCGACCCGCTTAGACTATAAAATATTATAATCTTAGGTACCATGAGGCTGTTGCCTCACGCCTCGAGACTACCCATGAAACGCCTTGGGGCTTTACCCCTCGCCTTTTAAAACATAGGTGCTAGTAAGTTTTTCAGGTGTCAGTTTTTTTTATTAATATTTCTTAGAGGATTCTTTTTGACGTGAGATTTTACCAAAGATATAGAGGTTCTGATGAAGAACATCATCACGAGACACCACAATTGGACATAGGACTATAATTTTCAACACATTATATAGGGTTTTCAAAAGACCACGGGCTAATTTAGCTAGATTTGCTAGATGGTGGAATTTTTATCCACTATTTTGTAATTCATGTTACTGTTTTAATAAATTGTTATTTTTTCTTCTCAAAAAAAAAAAAAAAAAAATCACTGTTTATTAGAAAATTTTATTCTAGTCAGTATTTTCTGAAAATCTAGCTTTATGATTTTTTGAATCTTATTTCCTATTTCTATATTTAAGGTTATAGAGTTGGTGCTTAAGTGTAGTATCTCTTTATTTATTTTTTTCCTGGAGCTATCGTTATCTCTTATCATTTGTCTACTTTCTTACTGTACTGAATCCTGATTAATGGTCCATGAATTTTACCTGTTTCTTTTTATCAGGGTGGTAAATTTGACCATGCTGACCGTCTCTTTCAAAGCATTGAGGGAACATATCAGAACTGCCTTTCTAATACAAGTGATGTGAAGGAGTTAATACCGGAGTTCTTTTACATGCCAGAGTTTCTTGTCAATTCAAATGCTTATCATTTTGGTGTGAAGCAAGATGGTGAACCTATTGCAGATGTTTGTCTCCCACCCTGGGCCAAGGTATGTAACATCTTCTCCTTAATGTATCCATAAACCCACCTAATCCTTTCAAATGCATACCATTTCCCACCTCTTGGCATGTGGCTAGGAAAAATGGTTGTCTTAATGCCACATAGATATGTTTACTAAATTACCCTTCCATATCAGCACATTTAACCCAATTTTAACGGATTTGACAAAATTCAGGCAGAGCGGAGTGAATATCGAGTTTCAGGGTGTATGGTGGTGATATTTTATTATTTTTGTTTTTGCGCCCCCCCGGGGGGGGGGGGGGGGTGGCGGTGGTTGATGAGTTCTAGGGGGCATAGCAAAAAATAAACCTATTTTTTATAAAAAGAGGAACTTAGAATGATAGTTGAAACAAACACAGTGAATTTGTACAGTTGCACAAGATCCATCGACCTTGCTTTAATTCAAAGGGTGCCTGTGGAAAGATATTACGGTGATAGTAAGTGTTGTAGCAATTCAAAATTTTGGACGGTTAATAGCTCATGCAGATTGAGGAGTGATTAGTGAATCCACTCAAAACCATTCTACATCCTATTTAATTTGGGTGGAAATTGAACCCTGTGACCCTTCTGGGAATGGAAGTGTAGGTTGGGCAAAAGTTACAGTCGCATTCAATGGCAAAGCTTTGACAGTTCTGTAGGAAATCAGTGTGCATATCTATAGAAAATCTACCAAAATCAACAGGTTCTGGAACCACACTGCCTTGACTACAAATCGAGGGATGTAAAGAACATACTGACCAAGTTGATTATGGTCTACTTCATAGACCAAAAGTGCACTCTAGCTAACTGATGTGTCTTTGCAGGTACGAATCGACTACATTTAGGAGAACACTGATAATATGTGAGAAGTAAAAAATTAACACAATAATAAGGGTGGATTTGTTTACCCAAATGGATCAGTCATGATACTTGCCTTGGGACTTGATAGTTACACTCACCATTGGCTTACAAATGCACAAGACACAAACCTTTTGTCTGCATGTTTCTAACACATATGA
This sequence comes from Pyrus communis, assembly GCF_041283825.1. Lineage (NCBI taxonomy): Eukaryota > Viridiplantae > Streptophyta > Magnoliopsida > Rosales > Rosaceae > Pyrus > Pyrus communis. The sequence continues at coordinate 4,575,584 of NC_142579.1, read as the reverse complement.
CCTTGCCAATTTTTTTCTTTGTTTGGTTATAAACAGTTTGCCATCACTGAGACTGCACCATAATAGAATGCATTAAACTTTAACCACATATAATAGGGGTGTCACTCATTATTTTGGAAGCCAGTGTGAAGGATTTCTGCTTTACACATATAACTTTAGAAACTTTTCTTTTGGAATAAGACATCTGAGGTTTGAAGCTCTCATTTTCTTTTCTTCATCTTCCATCTTTTCTATGACGTGAGATTTATTCACATTAGATACACCATTTCATTTGCATTGTTTTCTTTTCTTGCTAACTGATCCAATTATTTATTCAGGGCTCATCTAATGAATTTATTAACTCTTTTTTTATATATACTGATCCGATTATTTATTCAGGGCTCACCTGAAGAATTTATTAACAAGAACAGAGAAGCCCTTGAAAGCGAATATGTTAGCTCTAATCTACACCATTGGATAGATTTGGTATTTGGTTACAAGCAGCGTGGAAAACCAGCTGTGGAGGTACCTATGTGATAATTCGTGTCCTGAACATTCTCTATTGGTTAATACAACTTCATTACAAATATACTGATCACTGAAAATATTATTGAAAATTTGAAATGCAGGCTGCAAATATTTTTTATTACTTAACGTATGAAGGTGCTGTTGATCTGGAGACCATGGAAGATGATTTGCAAAGGTCAGCTATTGAAGACCAAATTGCAAATTTTGGCCAGACACCAATTCAGATTTTCCGTAAAAAACACCCAAGAAGAGGGCCGCCTATTCCAATTGCACATCCTTTGCGCTTTGCACCTGGTTCTATTAACTTGACTTCCATTGTTTGTAGTACAAGTCATACACGGTCAGCTGCTTTATATGTTCGGACCGTGGACTCCAATGTTGTTCTTGTAAGCCAGGGTCTCACCTTGTCAGTTAAGATGTGGTTGACAACCTCACTGCAATCTGGTGGAAATTTTACCTTCTCTAGCTCCCAGGTTGGGCTTTTGTTCTATTGTTTATTGTTAAGTTTGATTTGAGTTTTTATGGTAAGTACTTAGAATGCTTATTGCTTACTAAATTAACATGTACAGGATCCTTCATTTGGCGTTGGTTCTGATATTCTCTCTCCTCGTAAAATTGGGAGTCCTTCAGCTGAAAATGTTGAACTTGGAGCACAATGCTTTGCAACCATGCAAACACCATCTGAGAATTTTTTGATCTCATGTGGCAATTGGGAAAATAGCTTTCAGGTTATATCCTTAAATGATGGCAGAATGGTACAAAGCATCAGACAGCATAAGGATGTGGTTAGTTGTGTTGCAGGTATGTTTGACTAGAAGCAGAAATTACTGTTTCCTTTATGGAACATGCATGTCAAGGGTAAAGAAAAAGTTTGCTTCGGCCTATTTAAATTAGCCCACCCCCTCCCTCTTAGGGTAGATTATATCGTTTGTTCAAAAAAAAAAAAATCATTTGACAACCAATTGAATCACATTATTATGCACTTGCAAAAGACCTTTTTTTATAATCGGCACTACGCACCTCTTAAGATGTTTTGAATGTGTTTAAAAATAGAGAAAATAATATTAATAAACAACTGATTGAATTACATTATTGCTAGTCCATTGTGAGGTACTAATTATAAAAAAAAATTAAAAAAACTGTACCAAAAAAATTAATTATAAAAAAAAAATATTTATATGACGAAAATACCCTATTTGATGCATTAATTTGGATTGGCTTTTGAATTTTTTTGTTGGGGGGCATTTTTGTCCCAAAATTTTTGGTGAAGCCGTGACCCCAAAATGGAGCTGCTGGCTTTATATATAAAGATGAAATACAGCATATGCAAAGTGAAACGATTTCTTGTCCAAGGGCCATTTGGTGGTTCCTTACTGTGATGTCTGGGTTATGTTACCTTTTCTAGCACCCAATACTCATGTAGTCTTAATATGTTGTGGTTGGTTCTTTAAGCGAGTGAGTCAAGGCTTGTGTCCTAATGTTGTGATTTGATAGCCTTCTTTTATCTGTTTATACATGGTTAGATTGATCATAAAGATAAATCATCGTGGGACATGATTCCCTGCATAGGGAAACTTTACTTCCTGAATAAAAGTTAGTAGATTTGTCTGCTTTCAAAATCATGATTATTGCCCTCAATTATTCAAGAAAGGGTGGTGCAATATTGGGTTTTTTTTATTTTTTTTTTGGGGTGCCGATTTTATGCAATATGGATAGTTATCATGATGATCATAGTAATCTATTAAAAAAATAGATTTAGTTGTTTCAGTTTTACTGGGCAAGGTACTATTACTTTTTTTTAGGCGAAAGTTACTATTACTTTAGTCATGGTAGCATTTTACATTGTAAATTCTGAATTTTTACTTGATTAGGACACATTAGTCAAGAAAGAAATGCTGAGGAAAAATCTTTAAATTCTGTATGACGGCATGCATGTCTTTTTTCTGGACTATGAACTGTGGTAACCAGTTGGGTGCTAACATTCCAATGCATTAATATTTAATGAATAAAAACTCTACTGATTCTTCCTCCTGTTCTGCGTGAGGTTTTGTTTTTGGCTTTTATTCTGGAACAATTCTTCTTAGTGGTTTCAAAGATTGCTTTCTAAGATGTAACAATTATAATGTTGCAGTGACATTTGATGGAAGCTTCCTTGCAACTGGAAGTTATGACACTACAATCATGGTGTGGAAAGTCTTCCGAGGTAGAACCCAAGAAAAGAGACCTCGTAATACGCAGACAGAACTACCACGCAAAGATTATGTCATTGTTGAAACTCCTTTTCGTATTCTGTGTGGACACGATGATATAATTACATGCTTGTATATCAGTGTGGAGCTTGACATTGTGATCAGTGGATCAAAAGACGGAACTTGTGTTTTTCATACCCTGCAGAGTGGAAGATATGTAAGATCCTTGCGCCATCCATCTGGATGTGCATTGTCAAAGCTCATCGCTTCTCGACATGGACGGATTGTGTTTTATGCTGATGATGATCTGAGTTTGCATCTTTATTCAATTAATGGTAAACATCTTGCTTCTTCTGAATCCAATGGACGCCTCAACTGTGTTGAGCTGAGTGGGTGTGGTGAATTTTTGGTTTGTGCCGGTGACCAAGGGCAAATAGTTGTACGCTCTATGAATTCACTTGAGGTCATAAAGAAATATGATGGTGTTGGAAAGATTATAACATCTCTAACGGTGACCCCAGAAGAATGCCTCTTAGCTGGAACAAAAGATGGAACCATTCTCGTATATTCTATAGAAAATACTCAACTTCGCAAAGGCCTTCCTCGAAATTCAAAATCCAAACCTTCTTCAACAGGATAAATTGACCATTTGTGATGGAAGCCGTTCAGTTTTAATGGTGAGTGAGGATTTGGGAGGTGAATCAAGGTATGCACTGTAGCCATTTTCCTCAAGTTCACTTTTTGAATTTCAGTTACTTTATATTGCCATTATTTGGGCAATATAGACGTAACAATTGTGATTGATTTTTCTTCTATAGGTCTTATATTCACTGTTCTTGTACTGGTTTAACACGTTATTTTTTTTATCCAGTAAGATGCACATTAATCTTTATTTGGACATAAACCAAAAAACCAAACATATCTTGGCATACGGTAACAATTCTCCATTCCTTCATGTGTTGATGGAAGTTCTAATGACGTGTTGGACGGTCTGTTGCATATAATGCCCTTGCACATAAAACATCAATAATCCATAACTCTTTAGTTAAGGATTACCTTATTCAGTGTGAGTGTTTCAGGAAATATCCTTTGGAACAATGATTTGACCTCAACTGATATTGGATGTTCTTTCTCTGATGATAATACTTGAATTCGTCAACATCTTAAGTTATGAAATCTGACAGGCTATGTATTCATGAACCACTTGTTTATTACCTCTATGATATTAAGTGCGCGTGTTTGTTAGATTCTCACAACAATTGTGGTTGGAGTGTCCATTATGACAGTTGAAATTATAGCGGTATTTGTTTGTGTTGCTGTTAGATTTTGATCATGTTGTCAACCTTCAATACAGGCGTCTGCAAATGATCTCAAAATATTGAGTCATGTCCATCACATGCTAGGGCCTCAGACTCGTTTCTTTTTCGGTTTTGTCTCCTTGATGCTTTGGTGTGTCAAGACAGTGAAGGGGATTACATGGTTCGGCAAGAATTGCTTGAACAGTTTTTAAGCATGTTCAAGCTCCGGTTATATTAATGTAAAACACACAGAGCTCGAGAACTTCGTGAGGTGAATTTTTCTGCGACGTTTCAAAATGGTAAAATACTGGCTTCTTACAAACTTATCGTCCTTCATCTCCGTCTTGTGGGGCATCAACGCATACCTGTACAATAATGTTGTTGGTAGGTTGGATTTCAAATATTGTGTATTAACCAGTGGCAGGCCAACTCCGATTTTTCCCTTTCCAGGTAGATAGCGTTAATTCTCCGAACTTTGTATAGACGGGCTGCAATGCCTTTTATTTCTTCTAAAGCAATGAAAACCCTTGCTCTCCTTTCTGTGTAGCGTATTTAGTTTGCATAAATTCTCTGAAGTAGTTACGGTTTTTCCATACTTTTGTGGTAACGGTTATGCTAAGAGGACTGCATGAATGCAAATGGGGGAATGCTAACTTATTTCAAAAGTACACTTTTTTGTTGCAATTTGTGACATAATCTCCCAAGTTTTTTCGCGTCGAGAGAACATATAATGTCGTCCACCATCCGATTTCATTTCCTTTAGCACTAGTCCTTAACGATTCACCCAAGCCATCCACCATTGCCAACTCTACAAACTCAACCAACAAGTCACGAGTAAACTCCTGGCAATGCCCTTGATCGAGTATCTCCTCGATGTGATCCCTGAGCATGTGACTGCTCCGAGTGGTGTGACCAGTGCACTAATGGAATGAGCACTACTCGTTAGGCTTTTTGTTGGCCAGATGGTCAAGGAGAGGTGTGCTATGAAGGACGTGTTCTTCTGCTATTCGTTGTAGGAAATTTTGTATGTTATAGTAGTGTGAAGAAAGATATTAGGTGAGAAGAGAATAAAAGAGATATTAGTCGTGATATATTTTAAAATTTTATTCGAATAATACGTATTCTTTCTTGGGAATGAGTTTATTTCTCACTTACAAATAACGTATTTGTACTATTGGAATTACATAATTGGAACCGTCCAATTTCTTAATCTTCGTTTGAGGATCATCCCTATAAAAATCATTCGAATTGGAGATCGTTTAGTTATATATCAAATAAATTAATGATGTAATTACCAAATTTTTTTTTTTTTTTTTCGCAAGGATATAAATCTATTAAGTTAAGGAAAATCCTTGGAAACACCTAGAACTCATACAGTTAAATACAAATATTGTCAACATTGTGACCAATAGACGTAATAACATCTACGAAAAAGTTGGCTTTTATATAAATATGTTGCTACTAAATAGAATAAAAAGAGGTCGTCAGCCATTCGATGTTCTCGAAAATAGTTATGAGCCTCCAAGGGATCTTGCATCGGTTGAGAATCTCATCTATAACCATGTTGGAGTCACCTTTAACCACCATATTCCGTTTATTTATTTGATATATTTGAATGATCAAACGATCTTCGATTCAAATTATTACTATTTTTTATTTGCATAGATGATCTTCAAATGAAGATTTAAAAACACAATGGTTCTAATTATAAATTTTTTACAGCGAATATACATTATTTGTAAGCAAGAGGAATGCAAGTTTGATTCATTTTGCTATATGTGCAAAGAGATGTGACAAATCAAGAAAAGAGTTAGCCCACAAAAACTCTCTCCCTGTGAAGCCCAGGTGATGTCATGGGACGGTGCGTTTGATTGTCCCGGAAACTCGAGACAAAAGCGAAAGGGCATTCGTCGTAATTATGACCTCAAACAGGGGGATTTCTCGTTGTACCGGTCGTTCACACACTATCTCTCTGGTGTCTGATATCTCTCTCTTCCCCAAAACACCAACACTTTACTGAAGCCTGCGATTCGATTTTGGGCTAGGGTTAGGGTTTCACACATTGACCGGGTCCTCTGTGTAATGCTTGAATGACCATCGATTCGATTCGTGAGCCTCCTCCAATTTCAATGTACGGACACTCTCAGGACATGACCATGCCAAACCCGATCCCCGCCTGCGACGACGACGATGCCGGCGCCGCAGACTCCATCGACAACGCCCACATTCAATACGATTCCCATACGCTCGAGGACGGCGGCATCGTCGTCGTTGAGGACGTTAGCTCCGACGGCGTCTACGTTCAAGGCGGCTCCGCTAGCTCCGAATTGCGCGGTCCGCCTTACGACGGCTCCAGCCAGCTCACGCTGTCATTTCGCGGCCAGGTCTTTGTTTTTGACGCCGTTACGCCTGAAAAGGTACGAACTTTATCGGAATTTGATTGGCAATTTAAGGCTTTATAGAGCTTGCGGTTGCGATGATGTTTTGCTGGTTGCTGAAAGGAACTAGAACTCTGTAATATGAAAAGTTTGAATATTTATTAAATTAGGCAAAATTTTTGCTCCATTGAACAACACCATTCAATTATGGTTATAGTTAAGTTTCTTTGGTTACTAACTTTTTGTGTATTTTGATGGTTTTTGAAGGTTCAAGCAGTGTTATTACTGTTGGGGGGTAATGAATTATCTCCCAACGCTCAAGGGACGGAGTTGGCATCTCAGAATCAGAGGGTATCTTCTTACTTCTTACTTCTTACTTTCTTAGACTGTAAAATTTTTGCATCGTATGTATATCTATTATTGATGGTGTGTTGTCTTGTATTTCATATTGTGTAGGCTACGGAAGATTATCCCCGATGTAGTCAACCTCACAGAGCAGCATCATTATTTAGGTTTCGTCAAAAGAGAAAAGAGCGATGCTTTGACAAAAAAGTGAGATATGGTGTTCGTCAAGAAGTAGCACTCAGGTTTGTTTCTTTTAAACAAAAGGTTCAGTCAGGTGGTGTAGTCTATGTGATGTTCTTCTGCTCAAATTGATTGGAGTAAAAAAATTGCATGTGCCTGTTAAATTGAAATAATCGAGATTCCTTTCTGTTACCTTGTTCATTGCTGTGATGTTCTGTATCTGCGGTTGAGTTTAAATCAAATAACCTTTTGTGCGGGTTAGATAGCAGTGCACATGTTGTGTCTATGCTGATGGTGACAGATTTGTATAGTTATGAGTGAGGCTTCATTTTTATAAGTTTAGTTGTCTATAGTTTCAAGAATAATATTACATTTCTTTTCAAGCCACGTCGGTTACAGATTTATGGTTTAACATTTTGTTTCCAGTATAGTTTGTAATGCCACATAGGGATCCTGATTCTCTACTTAATTGTTGGCATAGTTCAGTTTTTGTAATTTTTTACATCATTCAACTACACTCACTCATATGAGAGTAATCTATACATAATGCTTAACCAATATCATCTCAAATGTTTGATTACACAAAACCAGCTTTCTCCTTATAAATAGGGATCTATCAATTAATGCCGGTTGGATGTGGTGGGATTTTTGTGATACCTGTGTGGAATCGATTATATGTAGCACATTATTTTGACAATACGCTAATTTAATCTGGAAAAAGCGAGAATACCTCAATTAGTCCATGAAAAAAGAAAACGTACAGAAACTATATCTCTTGTTTTGGATTATACAGGCTCCTTTAATATGCTTTTACTCATTTGATCAATGGAAGAAAGCATGATATGATGAGTCTGCATTCTATTACTTTTTCTTTTGTTGCTTATTATTACTTTCTTTTGTTGCATTATACTGCATTCTTCTTTGTTTATTTTTTAGTGTTGAATGTTTGATTCATTTATATCTACATCAGGATGCAACGAAACAAGGGCCAATTTTCTTCTTCCAAAAGGTTAGATGGAGATAGTAACTGGTCTGCTGGCCAGGAGTCAGGGCAGGAAGATTGCCATGCCGAAACCTCGTGAGTCTATGCAATATTGTAGAGTTTTGTACTCTTAAAGAAAAAAAGAAATTAAGATTTTGGTGGATAGTTTCGAACTCTTCTCCCTCCCCCCCCCCTAATAATAGTTAAAAAAAAAATCCTATCTCTAAAGGCATATTATATTTGTTTTTATCGTTCTTGTGCTTTTTGTGTCTTACCTGTGACTAACTATTCTTCAATCTTTTATGATTTGCATGTTCTACCCATCCAGCTGCAAGCATTGTGGAATAAGTTCAAAGTCCACACCAATGATGCGGCGCGGCCCATCTGGTCCAAGGTCTCTTTGCAATGCTTGTGGGCTTTTTTGGGCAAACAGGGTCAGTATCTGTAACGATGAATTAATCACTTCATTTTTTTTATTGCAAAGATATCTTATCTGTGACATTATTAGAATGCATAGTAATTATGATCTCATTCCTCTTTTACGGATCCTTCGCCCTCTTCCAGCCATAACATCGTATTTAATCTTTGACTTGTTTGTGCTTCGCATGAATCACTGACAAAAGTTATATTTGACGGATCGACCTCTGAAAAACGCCGAGTCTCCAACTAAGCCTATAGAAGACTTTGGCTTTAGAGGTGTTGTCTGTTAAATAGGATTTTATAGATTGGTAATGTCTGTTGTGAATAAATATATGTTCGATCTTGGGAGAGATGATATCGAATAAAGGGTGATAGCATGGATTGGTGGATGAGCATGGTTCTAACACCATTCAATGTACCTGCTCTATTTGTGGAGATGAGCACATAAAATTTTCATGCATCGTAAAATATACAAAGGTGTTAATTTAACTTGAATTTACGTTTTTATCTCCCAATTTTAAGTTTTAAAAGTTTTCTTGACCATGAATTAGACTCAGATTTCCGGAGAATACACTATAGGCATTCTTTGTGCGATACCTGTGAATCTGCCTTTATTAATTATGTGCACTTAGTATTTTTGTAGCGGAGATTTCATATATCGTACAATTTACCATCAACTTTTTGCAGGGGGGTTTAAGGGAACTTTCCAAGAGAAGCCATGATATCAAACGAATTGAACAGGTGTGTTCCATGTCTGAGTACATTATATCAAACGACTTGGTATTGCTACGTTTAGAATGATTATCTCATTATCTCTTAGATTGATTATATCATTATCTCTTCTCAATTGTGTGCCCTTCTTTTATCCATTTAAAAAAACAGGGTGGTGAACCTGATACTAAAGATTTGGACAGTGTAACTGCCATCGATGCACACAACAATCTTGTTCCCTTCTCTAATGGTGATAACTCGGCTTTAGTTGCCGAAAACTAGGTTTCGTTAAAATACCAAAGTTGTCTCTATGGCATATCATTCAAGTAGGCTTTCCCGGAATGTTCATTCGGCTTGTCCGATCTTATGTACAGTTATAATAGTACCGTGATCAATACACGAAATCATGTGTTTTTTTCTCCATTTTTGCTTGTTTGTTGAGTTTTGGTACCGACTGTGTGCTTGACACCAGCTGAGAGGATGTAAAACGTAACTAAACCATTTCACCATTCAGTATTTTCATATTATTATGCATTCAGCATAGATCATTAATGTTTAACTGCTTACGTGATGCTAAGGGGCTTTTTGAAAGTGGGACTCCATGGGTTCTGTCACTTCCCAGTTCAACGTTAATTTATGTGGCCAATATTTTAAACATTGTGCAAAAAATGAGTTGACATAGAGTCTATGGAGAGAATCTTACTTTTGAAAGAGTCGTTGTAACATTTCTATGATGTCAAAGGTTTAAGGCAATGTACGCTTGAAAGTTGATCAGCCAACTACTGTATAGCGATTTTTTCCTATGGCAGAAAGTAATTAAAAAATGAAGGGTGTATTTTGGATAAAGGAGGAGGGGAAGTGCGTTAGGTAGTTGACTCTTGTATTTAAAAAACTGAATGCTGGTTGTCGACTACTTGACGCACTCTCCTCTCAACCCCTTAATACTACGGTATAGTGTTGTTCCTCTTTACTTGTAAGTAAGAGGTTAGGTTTGAATTTCGTAAGATGGTGAGTTCAATATCAATTTATTCTCCATCCAGGGTAAATATATTGTTGAATAAAAAATCTCCTGGCTTTTGTGGAACTGTGATAAAGAACATTTGCCCTCTTATAAAAGTGGAGGTACACTTAAAAAAAACAATTTCTTTCGTTTGTATAATAACATATGGCGCACTATTTAGCTTTCTGAGCAATTTTTTAGTGTGTACAGACCATTGGACAAAACACCACATGACATTATACAATTAGCGAAATTTTTTTTTCAAGTGTTTCTCTAATTATATAATAACATATAATATTTCGCTCCGTATTTTAAGCACACTAAAAAAATCTCCGGCGTATTCTGGGCACATTGAGAAATCTCTCACACTTTCCGATTTTCCCAAACACCAGACCATTTTGCAAACCTATTAACCTCCTCCCTTTTACAGTAATTTTCCATCACACGCCTGCAATCACTACCAGCCTACCACCGGCCGTTGGATTACATTCCCAACACCCACCCAGTGCCTCTGGGTCCCGCCCGCCACCAGAAAACACACGCATGTGACCGTGGACCCCACCCATCCCCATCCAAACAATCCAAATCGCCCACGAAACCCCGCGCAATCTTATACATGCTCCCGCGCAGCACTGGGTACTACCCTACACGGAGATAAATATAAACAAAAGGATACTACTAAGTCACTATTGTTACGAGACAATATTTTATCATATAAATGTTATAATTATTTGAAAATATATATAAATCGGCCCTTGGATTTATTTGATACTTAGATGACTAATCCCACATTCATCTAGTTTGAGAATCATTTAGTCATTAAGTATTGCGTAAATTATCGATTATACTAACAAGTAACACGCTCATAATCAATTCTTAATTTATTTATCTATGATTTTTTTATTAAAATCATTGTTAAACGATTATAAAAAGAATAAGAATACAAAGTAAGAAGATTTTACGTTGTCATATAACAAAAATTAATTATACACATTAGCATTGTTTGGTACGTTTGTATTAATTATTTTAATCAGATGTATAAATACGGACCAAACAATTTTTGTTTTTTTAGAATAAACGATATTATCTACATTAAAAGAGAAGGGATGAGCTTAGCCTCATAATGGACTAGCATAATATGGTTCAAACTCGTTTTTGGCACGAATCGAACCTAATATCTTTCATTTACAAATGAAAATAAATACAACTAGACCGTAATATTAATTATTAAGTGGCGACTAAACAAAAATTGTAAAGGGGAAAATAAAAGTAGGAAAATATGATTTTTTTTTTTTTTGAATATTTTTTGTTTGGGAAAATTAAATTATTACCCAATTTGCGACTCTCAAATCTTAGCTATTTATGGAGGTTACCTTTATTTTTCTCATTGATTTTTGGAAGCTTCTTCTTCATCGTCGAGCTCAGAAATTTCAGCTTTATTAGCTTATAGTAGTAGGGTTTAGGGTTAGGGTTTGTTCCAGAAAATTGTTACAGTTTTTCCTTGCGACGGAGGCGAAGGGTTTTCCGTGGGAACGGGTTTAGGGTTTTGAATTGGGAGAAGTGGTGGGGGTGAGGGTTAGGGTTTGGTAAAGGGAATATTGGATGGCGACCGTCAATCCACAGCCTCTGCAAGCTCGACCAATCGAGGAGCACGGGAGGGCTCCAATACAGGTAGAAGACGATGACGGTGATTACGAAGATGGTGGTGATGATGGTATGGAGGACATGGAAGAGGTGCATGTGAACTCCGTCAGCGTTGAGAAGCGAGGAGGAGGTGGGGGTGGAGGTGGGGGTGGAGGTGGAGGAGGAGGTGTGGTTATGGCTTCCAGGACCAGTGAGCTCACTCTGTCTTTTGAAGGCGAGGTGTATGTCTTCCCTGCTGTTACACCTGAGAAGGTTCTCTCTCATTTGGTTTGAGTATTCTTTTATTGTAGTAAGAACCATTTTTTCTTTCTTCCCAAATGTTCATGTTCTTCCGCGATTGTGCTGTGCTGTGCTGAACTTTGAGTAATTGAGTTTTTGTATTTTTTTTCCTTGTAATTGCGAAGATTTAAATGCGATAATGTTCCAACTAAAAGCTGAAAAAAGAAAGAGAAATTTTAATTGAATTGGGAAAGGAGGACGAGGTTATGGGACTTGAAGTTTTTATGTTTATGATAAAGTTTAAATTTGATTACGATTCGGTTCCTCACTTATCGTTTTTCTTTAGGATGAAGACTCTTAGAATAGTTGAGCTGCTTTATTTATCAAATTGGTATTTTGGGTATGAAATGAATATGGTAATTATCATATTCATGGATTCCCCTGTAACTCAGTGTTTATACAGATGTACTGGAAGGGAACAAAAGTATGCTGTCATGAGTTGTAAATCAATATGGAGCTAAAAGTTATTGACAGAAAAATATACGATAATATGTGATAATTCTTTGACTAGTTGAATCCAAGACAATCTTTATCTACTTCTGTTCTCTCTAAGTTGGCCTGTTAAATTTTTCAGTCATCCGTTTACTAAATTTACAATAAAATGAGTTTGCTGGTTTTGATTATACCCATTTTCAAAGAAGGCTTATAATTAGGATTCCATATAACAGGTGCAAGCAGTGCTCTTGCTGTTGGGAGGACGTGATATACCAACTGGCGTGCCCACTGTTGAAGTGTCTTCTGATCAGAATACAAGGGTAATTCATATGTTGACATTAATGAGACCAATTCCAATGCATCCTCTGTGCTTATGTTCACGTGTTGCCTTCCACAATCTCTAGGGTGTGGGTGGCACTTCAAAGCGTTCAAATCTTTCGCGAAGAATAGCTTCCCTGGTTAGGTTTCGTGAAAAACGGAAGGAGAGATGTTTTGACAAGAAAATTAGGTACACTGTGCGTAAAGAGGTTGCACAGAGGTAAGACGAACTGATGACCCTTCTTTCTTTCAGTTCCTTTTTCTTGTTATAGTGCTTTTGGGTTCAACTAATTTGAAACTTTCGTAGGGGATGAGGGATTTGTGTTTCAAAGAGAATCATTTATTGTGTAATCATAAATTATGATATTATGTTGGTAATGCCTTGTAAATTATGATACTTTCTGCCTATATTTCAGTTGCATCAACTGCTCTTACATTCCGAATGTATTTGATCTTTACTTAGTTACTTGAAATCATTGATATGTGTATCTTTCCATTACAGCATTCTCTTGATGTTCTGTCTTCTTAGAGATGGTTCCTGAACATAATGGATATTTATGCACTGAATAATAGCCTAACTATTAATGGTGCGACCATATGCTCTCAATCCTAAATGGTAGTGGGCCCTCTGTAAATGAAGCTGTATATTCAAATAGTAGACCAAGGGTCTGAGACAACTGTAACCAAGGCTTCCTGCCTAATGCTTGTGACTTCGCTCCCAATTTGGTGCGACGAGAAATACACACATTTTTCGGTTCTTCTTGACATCTTTGTTTAAGCATCTAGTTGCAGTTCATCTCAATTCTAGGGGAATTTGTGCTTTTGCTTGAGGAGTGTAGATCTGATTATGCTGGTTTTTATGTTAGTTATGTATTCATAATTTGTGTGCAGTAACATGACAAATGTCAAATGGGAAGATATGGATATTCATCATTATTTGTGCACTTGTTCACAAGTCTGTAATATCATTTTTTACATCTTCCATGCACCTATGGTGTTAATGATGAATGATTCTTTCTGTTTTTGTTAATTTTTGCTAGGATGCTTCGTAAGAATGGACAGTTTGCATCGTTAAAACAAACATCAGGTGCTTCTAGTTGGGAGTCGACTCAGAGTTGCCTTCAAGATGGCACTCCTCAACCAGAAACTGTGTGAGTTCCAAGCTAATTCTATGGTACCGCATTTGAATGATGTGTAATTGTGGAATGATGTGTAATTGTGATTGAAGTTTTCCATTTGATAATGTTGTGTTCAACGCTTTGTCCTGTTTCTGCTGTGTTTTTTCAGCTTACGGAGATGTCAACATTGTGGAGTTAGTGAAAATAATACTCCTGCAATGCGCCGTGGACCTGCTGGCCCAAGAACTTTATGTAATGCATGTGGTCTTATGTGGGCAAATAAGGTTGGTTTATTCTGCTTTTTATGTAATGTAAAAATATTAAATTTTTGACATAAACATAATACCACAGACCCTCGTTCTCTCACTCTTTATGTATCTTGAATAGATCCTTATTGTCATCATTATTTTTTTACAGGACTTTTTTGTCGTTATTGCTATGGTCACCAATGTCTGTTACTGTCTCATTAAGTAACTTTCATTTTCTTCACCAGTTTATTGATTGTACAGGGAACATTGAGAGATCTCAGCAAAAGTGGAAGGAACCTTACCGTCGACCATATAGAACCTGTATGTGCAACATTTGAGAAAGAGAATATGCATTTTTTAATTTTAGAAGTAGATTTGATTTTCAAGTGTTTAATCAATGTTTTCTTTATTCTCCCTTATGCTGTAATTTGGCTGGTAGTTCATAAAATGTAATCTAGCCTCTTTACACTGTTTACCCCAAGTGTTCCAATCCAAATGATCAATCTTTGCAGTAACAAAACTGATCTTTGCAGGGGATGCCGATTGAAGCCAAGCCCGTAATTGTTGAAGGAGAAATCTCCAGAAACCAGGATGAGCATGTATGATTTTTCTCGCCTATTACTATTACCTCCTACATGAACTGCTAACCTCATTCTGTATATGCCTAATAATCATGGTGTATGCAGGGTACTCTTGGTGGTCTTTTGAAAAAAGTTGATGAAGGATCCAATGATGCTTCTGTCAACCCAGATGAGGAAGTATGTTTTGCATTTAAGGTTCTAGATCTTCTACGTTTATTTCTATATTTTTTGTCATGTAATGTTAAAAGTTAACTACCAGTTGGAAATTCTTTTGTTGATGAACATGGGTAACCTTGGAGCACAAATATTTAAATCATTTTCTTAGCATTCGGATTTTCGTAATGCACTCTTCAGTTGGACTTGAAGATACCAATGAGTTCGGTGGAAATTTTCATAAATGTCTCCATATATTGAATACTAAGTTACCATCCCTCGTCCATGCTGCAGGATTCGCAGGAAACTGCAGAAGATCTTACTAACAGTTTTCCAATGGGGATTGTTTCTCCAGCCAATGATGAGCAGGTATGATAATATGGATATGTTCCAATCTGAGCTAATATTAATATTCCGCAAAACAATCAAGAAGAGAACACTATGGTCCAACGAAATTGAACATCATATCCCTAAATGTATTTTGGTCCTGGCCAATCTGTCACTCCAGATAAAATTGTGGCCTCTTTGAAGTGCAATATCTTATGTTGAAGTTTTGGTGTCCACAGGAGCCGCTGGCTGAGCTTGCAAATCCGTCGGATACAGATATAGACATCACTACTAATTTTGATTAGAAGGTGAGGATTTGTTAGCCAATTGATGTCAGGAACTGTGGGTGGTAGTTGGGCCATGCCGCATTAGTTTCTCTTGTGACCTTGTGCAACATATAGATGAAAGTTATTGAACTTCTTAAGGACAGTCATTTAGGGACTTTACGAGTTAATCTGCAGAGAACCCCGGGATCTTCTGATTGGAACGATCTTATGAATGGAGGCGCTTTGCTACTTTTAGATAACAATAGATGAACCGGTGATGGTTGACGACTTGTTTACATATTATCTTCTGTACAAGAGTTATTAGGAGAGATGTGGTTGAGAGTGTCGAGCATTATCTAATATTATTTGTAATTTATTTAGGTTTGTTTAGATCATCAGATAAACTTACAGCCAACTGATGATGATTGGTATCAGATAAACTTATACCCGAAATGAGTGTTAAATGGTATCATACTAATAACGTATTATAATTCGCATGACAAGTGCTGCGTAGATGTCATTTATACAACACCGGAATCATTCCCGCAAGCTATACCATGTGCGGAGAGAAGTTACGATACACAGTACAGTACAAAGGGAAAAACGCGAGGTGAAGAAGAGAGCTTTGGATCACCATGTAAGGCGACGTTAGCATAACCATGAAAACACTTTGAAAGAACTACAACACTTGTGTTATTGCGATGCGATTCATTCTTTGCATCTAACTTTACACGCGGAGAGCTTTGGATCATCATGTAAGGCGACGTTATAATAATCATGAAACGCTTTGAAAGAACTCTAACACTTGTGTTTTTGTGATGCAATTCATTCTTCGTGTCTAACTTTACACACGGGGAGAGAGAGAGAGAGAGAGAGAGAGAGAGATTGAGATTGTGCATTCATTTATTTCAAAACATATTTATGGAAATAAACCTAAAGCTCTTTAAAATTTAGGAGCCTTGTGTTTTCTTCAACTCAACTTACTAAACTATACAACCAGCCGCTTGAGGCAAAAGGAATTACATCCTGAGGCCAACAAAATTGAGGAGGGAGAGATGGCTTCAGCCCGCATTGCTCGAAGTTAATCATCTCCGGATGCACAAATGCATGGTCTAAAAGTGATTCCAAGGGACGCATCAATCTTCCACATGTGTCCTTGGACGATGAACATAGTACCTGAAATCCTTCCTTCTATTCCGTGAGTTGCCACCCGAGTAAGAGAAACTATATTTGTCTCATTTGTGCTCCCCGTCTCAACTGGGGACGAAATGAGACCCATCCTGTACCCTCCCAAAGCCGGCTTCAAGGAACCTCTTTGGAAGGCAGGGCGGGACAGCCCACAACCAAGGGAGCAGTTCCGTCGAGAATCCTTAAAGCCGTCAACTGCACAAGCTGGGACTTGTCCCTCACTGAGACTCTCCCTTCTCTCTCTATATTCCTACTAAATTGCATTTTCATCCTAAGTTAAAACATTTTAAACTGGAAAGATAGGCAGGCATGTAACAAAATTTCATTCGTATAGAATGCTCATGGGGTTCGTACAATTACTAATAAGTTCTGTTCGGGGGAATATCGGCCACCTATGAATACAATACAACCAAAACAAATCTCAAAAGTTTCATCACTCACTCATGTCCTCAATTCCTTCAAAATCACTAACACCATCAAGGGCAACATCAGATTCCTCTTCCTCTTCGTTCTCTTGATCGGTTTCCATGGCTTCCTCAGATCCCTCTCCATCACTTGTATCAGACTCATAAATAAATGGAGTGATTGTCTCGTTCTCGTCAACATCATCAATTACCTGTTCAAAAAGCTTGCATTAAATAGGTATTGAAGAATATTTCACTTGCCATAAATTTCACTAACACCGGCACCCTTACCCCTGTATAATGCACGTCTAAGACACTCGATAGCTGAAGAGCCGACTGAAAAGTTGAAACTCTGGACTCAATGAGCTGCATAGTCAATAAAAAAAAATTCAATGAAAGGAAAAGAACTACCAGGATTTCTTACGACAAAGAGATAAAACACTCCATACTTGCAACTATCTCTTAAACAAATGAGGAAATGAAAATTCCAAAAACTAACTAGTGATACAATACAAGTAGCGCATAAACATGTTGCTCCCGCAGGTTTAAATTTTATATGAGTAATTCTAAAATTCTAGATGGCTCTTTGTTGAATGAAACTTTTACTTTGGGATACGGGATATCATCTTATATTAAAAGTTTCTTACCTGATATAAGGAGTTCAAGGCACTCAAAGAAGATTCTTGGGATACTATACCACTTGCGTGTTGAAGAAGCAAACTTCTAAGCCATGGAAGTGCGCATGCCAAAATTGCACCCCTGGAGTAAAAATAAAGCATACAAATCCATTAGGTATACCATGAGAGCATCCAGCACATAAAGCATACCTCTAGATATCTTACCTCGATTGAATGATAGAAATGAGAGATTGTAAGAGCTTCAAAAAACCAGATGGATTCAACTCTGAGATGGACTTTGCAATGACCTAAACCACCAGTTGTATCATCCACATTAACACTTATCTTCATGCATAAGTATTATATAACCAATATGAACTACGACAGCTACTACCTTCTCATCTTGGGTGTATAAGCAATCTAATAAAAGGGCACGGTCATCGGCATGTAGTGCTTGCTTGAGTAAAATATGAACCGAGTCTGCACTTGGAGGCTTTGGATCCAGAGACGATTCTTCTTTATCATGGCTCTCTGGTCTATCATTGTCTAATAAATTTAAACTTCCAAGAATTTCTCCCATGGTTGGTTCATTCAAGTCATCATCAACAAGAACTCCATCTGCAGCCTCCCCATGACCTAGAAGAATTAGGGTACACGTATCAACATACCAAATGCTCAAGACTTGTATTTTATTCACAAACCACTGTTTTTCTAACTAAATTAAATAATTTGAAACAACTATGAAAGCATGTAATCAAATAATTATGCTATTGTAATTTGAATTTCAATAGTACACAAATAGGAGTATCCTTTCGTATTTCTACTTTGTTTTATCCCCATCTTGAACGGGATGCGGTTGAGGACAGAAACAGTATTTCCAAATCTCAAAGTGTGCTTCTTGTTCTGTCTCAATCAGAGGAAAGTCTTACCAATTTCAAGGATGTCTTTGACAGTTGGAGGATTCGAATCCGATGCTGCAGCACGCTTCTTACTGCCCTTTTTAAACTTGATTGGCAGATCTTCTGGTTCTAATTTCAAATCATGAACATCAGTGAGAAATCATACAAAGTTTGAGTTAGAATCTATTGAACAGATAATTACTCGAGAAGTGCTTCCATAGTAGCTGATAATCATCACACAAAACAAAATTAACTTTGAAATCATTCAGAGTTTATCATCCTACGTACTAAACATTCAATCAAATAACCCTTTAATAACAAGTACATTAACAGATACACAGGAAAAAGAAACACTTGTTCAGCTGCTTAAAAAAGAGCGGTTCCAATGAAAAAGTTGTGATTTTTGACGCCACCCAACTACGCATATCTCCGAAGCTTACTTAAACATTCAGATATATGTGATGGTATAAATTTCCCAAAACTAAACAAGAAACATGAATTAATAATTTGAGTTTAGACTTTTATGGTTGGTTCATTCATTCAAAACACCGTTAACAAAGACATCATTTGCAGCCTCCCCAGAAGCTAGATGGATTAGGGTACATGTATCCGCAAACCAAATGCTCAAATATCTCAGATGGAGTTCCTAGTTCAGTGTAATGTACAAGAACATTACCAGTTTCAACCATGCCATTATCTTTAACCATGTCTTTTGCACGTGCCTTGCTTCCATTTTTACTCTTCATTGCCGGAGCTTCAGCTTCTAATTCTAATCCCAAATCACGAAATTACCAAGTTTTGGTTAGAATCTCTAAACACACAATTATTCAACATTAGCTCACAAACACCACACGAAAGAAAACAAACTGATTCTGAGGGTTTCGAATTAAAAACCCTAACCTGATGAAGGAGAAGGAGAACAACGGGGGCGTGCTGTGGTGGCGTGGCGGTGGCCTTGCTGGACAGTGGCGTGCTGTTGGTGGCCTGAACAAGGAAAACAACGATGTTGGTGGGTTCAGTGAACGGAGAATTTGAGAGAGAGTGAGTGAAAGTCGAAGGGGAGGGAGGCGGAGATAAATATACCGAAACCCTAAAACCCTTAATCACTCATTCAGTGTAAAAGGGTCTACTGCAAGATGATATAACCTAGCTCATCACCAAGTTTTTCTAAAGCCCAATTATATTAAATCACAAATTTGAAGCAGATTTTGACATGCAATAGGTCAATAAGTTAGGAATCGTTCTGACTAACCTTGATGGCCGGCGTCGGAGGAATCGTCCAAATACAGTCGAAAAGCTTGAATCCGAACAAAGCTCCTAGGTTATAGCGAGATGCTGTTGATGTGAAATTCAACGTGCAAAGAGTGAAGGAGAGGAATTTCAATTTGAAAGATAGCAGAGTGGCTGCTCTGCTTGGTAAGGAGAAGTCGGCGAGTCGCAGAAGATTTTCTAGGTCCTCGTACAAAAACCGAAACCTACCGGGCCGGTTTCGGTGCACTTCTGTTTTCGATTCAAATTTTTTGGTTTTGGAAACTGCAACTTAAAGAATAGATTTGGGCTTATCTTTTTTTACCTAGGCCAGCAACCCAGCCTCTGTAGAGATTGCCCACATTCAACCCGCACCTAATTTTGGGCTTGCTTTTATTTACTAGTATGCAGTTAACATTAAATCACAAATGGGCCTAGAAGAAAAAAATTATTTTACTTCTATTGCTGACGCCTGATCGGGCTTGGTCTATTGAATTAACTTATTTACCTGTAGTCCACTTTTTTAAATTACGACACAAAATTTTAAGGTAAATTACACTTTACCATCTCATGTTTGAGGTCTATTGCAACGTCATACAACATCTTCAAAACATGTCACTTTCATACGTCAAGTATTATTTTATTTCAAATATGATTCCCAAATCTTGACACACGGAATGCATGGATTGACGCCTTCGACACTGACGACTGACCATCCTTGCCACCCAGCCCCTGCAGCAACAAGTCCAGGTCCGAATGCCCTTCGTTCACCACCATGTGTTGATGAAGACGATTGCTTCCCACGGGTTTCATCTTTCCAAATTTTCTCTATCTGGGTCTTCTGGTCGTGTTGCGGCAGAGACGGCTATACCTAAGACTAAGGGCACAAGCACAGAGAGCTCTCTATCTCGACCCCTCTTCATGAGCTAGTCGAAAAAGAAAGCTAATTCATACCCAAACTCAGCTTCCGGTCCAGGAAATTTTCTGGGTTTTTTTTTTTTCCCGGATTGAGAGCAAAAACTGAGGAAATATATTAGGAGATTTGGGCAAGACAAAGAATTAGAAGAAATTTAGAAAATTTGGGAATGGGGTTTAGGGATTGGGAGGGGGATGATTGACATGGAGGTTGTATGGTAGACCTGTAAACGAGTCGGGTTTACTGGGTTTGGGTCGAGTTCAACCCGATTCATTAATTTAACAAGTCACCCGAACCTAACCCGTTAAGCTAATGGGTCACCCGAATTCAACCCGTTAAGCTAACGGGTCATCGTTTCACCCATTAATTATTTTTTTTTTAACATTTCATCCAAATTTCGTTATCATGTACTGTAATAGTGTTGTACTGTAGTATTGTGCACACCGTCGAGTTGAAGAGGATGCCGGAGTGGAAGAAGATGAGGGCTCACCGGAGTAGAAGAAGAAGTCGTCGAGTATCCTGTATTGCAAGAAAAACCATAAGCAATTGAGTTATCCTGTACTGCAATAGTGCAGTATTGTGCACGCCGTCGAGTTGAAGAAGACGCCGGAGTGGAAGAAGATGAGGCACACGGAGGACTCGGAGGAAGAAGATGAGGGCACGCTGAAGTCGAAGAAGATGTCAGAAAAAATGGTAATTTCTGAGGAAGAAGATGAGGGAGAACTTTTTAGAGATGGCGTGCTTGTACTGCAATAGTGCAATGCGAGACATAGGGAGGGTTTCATTATTGACTATTGAAATTACACAAAAGTCCTCAATAATGGGTGGTTAATGGGTTTCGTGGGTTCACCCAAAATGACCTGTTAACCACCCGACCGGTTAAACACTCACCCCGAATACTTATTTTAACGGGTCGGGTCAGGTTGGATTAATGGGTCGGGTTGGATTCACAGGTCGGGTTTGAAATGCCAGGTCTACACACATGTATGTCTCACAATTTTAGGATGTCTTTTTGGTTTTTGCTAAAGAATCCCTATTTTCTTTTTAAATTCAACTATTAATTACAATTTTTTTAGCATCAAAATGTATATTCACTTTCGCTAAACGAAGAAGTACATAGTGAAGCAAATATTAAGAATGAGAGAATGATATGTGATGACTGATGAGATATCAAAAGTCTGATTTCACTTGTGCTGGTTTTGTTCTTGATTTTGTAAATTTAAATACGAAATTTAATGAATTATGTGATGCCAACCGTATATTGATGATTAAACTAATTTTTTGCTAGTACTAAAATTTTAATCTCATTGTCACTCTTAGCCTCACTCGCACTTTCAAAGTTCCTATATGCACCAATGTCGTCATGCACTCTTAAGCTTAAGCCTCAAGTAATGGTGGGGCAACACCAACCAAAAAATCAAATGAGTTAAGAGTCCAAATTGAACATAACCAATCGAACCGAAAAGGTATGACATCAAAGCATATATTTAACTCGATTTAGAGGTGAATTGTGTTCATAAAGAAATGTAAGATGAGAATAAGAAATAGAGGTACAATTATATGCTTGGAACAATTCTTTATCCTATATGTGCATAGAATCATGGAAATTTATGTATATGGAGATTCGTCACTTATCATCTTTCAGACAATTGGTGATTGAAAACCAATGAATTAGAGTGATATTATCCACACCTCTCTTTATCTTTCACACATTTCTCTTAATTTTTTATTGTCGGATCGAATATAATTGAATAAGACTAAAGACATAAATTAACAAACAGTGTGTGAGAGATAAAAAAAAATGTGAATTACACCACCCATGAATTATTCTTTGTTGCAACTTCAAGCGGTAGACAATCTAACAGTTGAAACAATGTAAAGGAGAGTTGAAAATATTTTTATGAATTTTTTATTTTAATGGATAAGTGAAGAGATTCTTAGGTAATGATATGCTTATAGAATATGCTTATTGGATGAATGGAGAAAATTACCTACTGGCAAGTAATGGAGACAAAGATCAACCGTCTTCAAAGTTGAGTTGAGAGTTGAAACTTCCACTTCACTTTAATAAATGATGGTTGTTTCTATGTCCGAAGTTACCAACTTACCTAAGTCATTGTCAACGTCAATGTTTGGTCTCCAATCATAGGAAATTTTGGTACACACCCATTCAAATCATCTACTTTTGAATTAAAGTACACTACGTAATCTAGATGATAAGTACGTTAGCACATTTATAATCGTAAAAAGTTAAACATTTTGACGTTCCACAATTACAGATAGGATAACCAAATAAAATATTTTAAGAGCAAGTTTGGAAAGTAAGAACGATTTTATCAACTAACTATACTTTTGTACGATAAATCTAGAACATGCTTTATAAAACAAAACCATCGAATTTCGAACTAATCCGGTGGCCGAGAACGATGGTGTGAAACGGACGCCCACGTCCACAAAACACACAGCTAGACACGAGGCATGAGACACGACTGTCATGCTTCGACATGCAACAGTTTAGTAATGCCAAGTTTATGGATTGTCTTATTGAGACTTAAACCCATGGGGCATCTTTGTAACTTGTCATTAATTAGTAATTTTTCAAAATTTGAATTACCTTTTCGTACATCATGTGAATGAAATAAACTGATGACACAAAATAATGGTTGAAGTCATTCTTGCCCTTGGCTATTGATGACTTCAAGCAGAGTTTGCTGGGGTTGTGAGTATGATTCCTATTATTGAACTTTGGTCTTCCATTCACTTAGTCAGCCACTCATTTTCTCTCTTTGAACTTTTATGAGTTCATTGTTAATCCTTCAGTTTCAGCCTTTTGCATAACAGAAGTGGAGCGCAACCTTTGCCTTTGAATGGTCCGTCAAAACATCATTTCTCAGTAACTCATCCATGCTTGGCAGCTTCAATGTAAAGAGCCTACAACGTGCCAACTGTTATGCGACATTGATGACTTGAAACCTAGCTCCAACAATAGTTGAAGATGACTATTTGAGGGCAATGCAAGGTAAGAAATCAAGCAAAGTTCCAGGCAATCAGTTCCAAACCGGAAGTTTGATTTCAAGTTTTGACTAATTGCATTATTTCTCATTGTCTTGCAGGCAAAAGCAAGGGCAAAGGAAAAGACAAGGAAAAAGCATGATATGAGATATTTTTGCTCTCGACCCTGATGATAGGAGATCTTTTGCTCTTGAAGACAAACAACAAAAGGATTTGATGTTGATGTAAAACTTCTCGTTCAAAAATATTTTCTTGCTGAGTATTTTGAGAGGCTTTGTTGAAGATGCATTCTTGGCAAGGAAGAAGAGTTAGACATTTTTGGAGCTCTGCCTTATCATGAGGGAATGAGGTCAACATATAGAGGGATTTCCCAATAACAAGTAGTGGTGTTGTTGGGACCATCTCCTTCACGCTTGTCGGTAACCGTAGTATAGTTGGAACAATAAAATTCACGCGTTCCAACTTTGCCAGAGATATTTTGATAAAGTTGTTCTTAATATCTAGAAAGCTGAGATTTTGTCTGAGAAGTGCCAATGAACTTTATTAAGGAAAATCCAGCTTTTGAAATCCAGAGAGCGGTGTCTCTTTATTTTTGAACAAATGGCTGTGTTGCTTGTCACATCCCGGCCCGGGTCCTTACCACATCCCGGGCTCGACTCCACTATAGCACGATATTGTCCGCTATGGGCCCGACCACGCCCTCACGATTTTTTTTTTGGGAACTCACATGAGAACTTCCCAATGGGTCACCCATCCTGGGATTGCTCTCGTGAGAACTCGCTTAACTTCGAAGTTCCGATGGAACCCGAAGTCAGTGAGCTCCCGAAAGGCCTCGTGCTAGGTAGAGATGATAATATACATATAAGGCTTACATTGCTCCTCCTTTTATAGAGGCATCAATTGTATCCAAAAGCATGTTCGGAAAGTTGCGCACTTTATCTGATCTCTTTTTCATTCATCATTTCTAAAAATGGCTTGTCCATTTGACCCTTGTTTTTGTTTAAATGTTGTGGAAGATGTAAACGTGCCTCTTTAGGACAATATCTGGCGCTCATCATTCTTATCCTATAATGGTCATCTTACGATTAGAGACTCTGTGATGAAGAATGATATGACTGCTACAGTAGCTAAGAACTTTCTCACTCCTAAAAACAAAAGAATACTTTGAAAAAGCTCTAATGAATTGGTTGTTCAAGACTCTTTGGCTTTCAGTATTCAGTGTGCGAGTTTTGTATTCAATATGGGCCAACGTCTACTTGCTCGAACTCACCAAGTTGAATCACTAATGGTTGAGGTGGCAAGCCTTTGACAAGAAATTAGAGGGCTCAAGCATGAGAATAAATAGTTGCACATTTGCAAATAATTACTCGACGAGCATGAAGAGAAAGCTCGACCAGCTGCAGGAATCCGAAAGTCGAATTCAAAGTGACCTTCAGATGTTTGTGGCTTTATTTCGAAGCCATTGCCTCCACCATCTGGAGTTCTACTGAGTACCAAGGTTTCAAATGATCAACCTCCGATGCCTCTTCCTTATGGAGTTTCACCAAGTACTAAGGCTTCACATGATCAATCTCCCCCTTCTCGGGTTCTGCCAAGTACTGAGGCTTCACATAAGCAACCTTTGTGAAAACTCATTTTTTTATTGTTGTAGTTGTAATTCATGTGTATGCACGCGTATGTATAGAAAAACTTCATCTCTTCGGGTTTTACACATTTCTGAAACTTTTAGTTCAGTTTGTTAGATATAGGAAACTATTGAAACTTCTAGTTCCATTAATATGAATCAATGAAGAAACGATGGAAACTTCTAGTTCCATGAATATGATTCAATGAGCTTTTAAACAAAGACTTTTTTTAATATCATCTGCTTTCACATGAATTCTCGGGCATTATAAATTCATGAAAGTATCTCTTGTATAAAATGTTGATGGTAACGAAATCGAGCTTTGCTAAGTTCACCATTTTCTTATTCCCAAAAGGAAGAAATTCAGGTATGACGGAACTTGCGATAATTAACTCATACCATATAAACACATATCCAAACAAAAGTGTTAGAACTTCGAGTTCTTAACATTATTTATATTTTGAACTTCAGGTCAAAACATTATACATATGTACTCGAAATTTATTCTTGAGATCGAAATCATTAGACCTTTCAAATTCATATTTTTTTGGAATTCATGCCGTACTTAATGGATTAAGGAACTTATGGTCCTCATTTACATGAATCAAGGAACTTTTGGCCCTTATTTAATAGTATGTGGACTGAGGTGCTTAAGGCTGTCACTTTAATTTTAGTTGAGGAAACGTTATTCTCTCAATTGATTAAAAAAACTTCAGGTTTTTATTTTAATCAAGGAACTTTGAGTTAGATCTTTTTATATGATGAGGATCAAGAAACTTTAGATCCGATTTTATTATGTGATGGAACTTCAAGTCTGATAATTTAATATGATGGAACTTCAGGTCCAATCATTTTATATGATGAGGATCAAGAAACTTTTGGTTCTAATTTGATCAAGGAACTTCAAGTCCTGCATATACTCATCCTAACAAAATGTAGTACAATAAGTAAATTAAAGTATAGTGTGGTAATTCCAGCCACTACAAATAAATTGCTTTAAATAAGTAATTATTGTGACAAGGGCTTTAAGTTAGAACCATTCATATAAATATCAAAAGATAATAATTGTTATTATAAGAAGGGTGACAGTGCCGCACCATTCACTTATATAGTAATGAATGAGGGCGATTATTCCACACCAATCACATTAATAACAAGATTAATAATGATAAGGTAAAAGGAATTATTAACTTACTATGCTTCCATTTCTTCCTCTTTTGTCAACACTTTAGTACGTCCAATTTTTCTTTTCTTTTTCCTCAGATTCATGGCACCATGATTTCATCCTTTTGAATTTTGAATAAATGAGACATGGTGAGATTTTTGTACAAGCCTTAAGCCACTGACTTTTGTGCAGACCTGCACGACCTAACTTTGAATCAATTATTTTCTTTTCACATGCCATTCATCGCCAATAATAATAGTTATATAATCATATGTATGTTTACTTTAAGAAAATTAGTCATACATAAGTATGAAGATAAAGTAAAGGGATCTTCTTATCAGTGAGATTTTAGCAGACAGAAGTGAGAGGTAGGTAGTGCTTCACTAGGTTTATGGCGTTGTGCTTTCCACGGACATGAGAGCTTTTCGTGTTAATAACATGTTGTAAAATTGAGGATATGTGTGCAGTGGAACATAAAGTAAATAAGACACAATATTTACGAGGTTCAGCAAGTGTGTCTACGTGCTCGAGGCAGCAGTAGTACTTTCTTTCATTATTTGAAATAATAGGAGTACAATGATAACTCTCACTATTTTCTCTTTCTGGCCTAGCTCACTGGTAATTTCTTTCGATCTCTCTTCTTTCCTCTTCTCTTCACTCTTTCTTTGATGTTGAATTTTCTATTTACAATGACCGAATGAACCTCCTTTTATAAAGTTTTTCATCCGACAGAATAATGTAGCAACAATATTCACTTTACAAAATTTCTTCAAATAAATAGTGCATAAATAGTAATCCATTTGATTTTTCTTCAGATGAATAGTAAAGAACTGCTCAGGTGGACGATCAACATATTACATTACAACATAATAGAAGTTGGAAAAAAACGAGTGAAGGGGGACGGGGAAATGAGAGAGGAATGTAGGGCCCGTAATTTTTAAGGTATCCCACTCCGAATTTTAATTCTTTATGTGCAAGTAAATGCAGTAAAGTCATGATTTGAACACATTTTATTTCTTTTTTATTCTCATTATTGATAAGGAAACGAGTCCTAAACCCCGAGTTGTGGACTAATCAAGGCCCAGATTATGGTAGATTTTTGGGTGAAAAATGTCATTGTAGCAGAATCTAGTATGATGGCATGGGCAAAGCCACATACACTCTGTCACATCCCAGACCCAGTTTGCATAGTAAGATATTGTCTGCTTTGGGCCACGCCTTCACGGATTTGTTCGTGGGTTTCCACCCAAAACGCGTCTCACTATAGGGAGGTGGGCATGTACATATAAGACACTTCACCTCCTTTCCCTGGGACGATGTGGGATCTTACAAGCCACCCCCCTTAAGGGCCCGACGTCCTCGTCGACACACTTTCGGTCGAGGAGTGGCTCTGATACCCAATTGTCACATCCTGGACCTAGTCCGCATAGTAAGATATTGTCCGCTTTGGGCCACGCCCTCACGGATTTGTTCTTGGGCTTCCACCCAAAACCCGTCTCACTATAGGGAGGTGGGCATATACATACAAGGCACATTACTTCCTCTCCCTCAGGCGATGTGGGATCTTACATGCTCACAGTGGTCAACCAACCCTTGTGGCCTTCTTGTGTGTTTTTCATTAGGTTATATTACATTTCATAAAAAATTATTAATTATGCACAATATGCTTGACCATCTTCAACTCATGAGTTAAAACCTAAAATTTTTTACCCAAAAAATTTAAGTTTTGACCCAGAAACAATTTTTCTGCTCCAACCCTTTTGGTTAAATTTTTAGCACGAGATTACTAAAGAATGAATTTAGGATAATTTTTTTCTTAAAGTAAATTTTTTTAAATAAAAATTATGTAAACTATTCTAATTTAATTTTATGAACATTTTAACCTAAACATATTTAGATTATGATATATATTGAAAAGTCACTAAAGCGACACCATAAAACTCGTGGAACACTACGAAAGAATATGAAGCACATGAACAGTTTTTTTTCAATTATTTTAGCCGTTGGATTCAATGAATTTATAAATATAAAACTAAAAAAAATACACATATATGATGGGCTAACCTACTAACTTGGGTGGAATCCTGGCCTCAATTTGCCCCAGAAATGAGTTTTGGGTTAAAACTCATATTTAGCCCAAGGGTTGGAGCAAGGTGGGATGGGTTTAGAACCTAAATTTGAGTTTTACTCTAAGGATTGGAGTAGGTTCTATGACACTAAAAATTCTTAAACCCTATTTTATATTCAGATTGTCCCCAGTTTGCCCACACAACAAGGCTCCCTCTTTTTAATTCTTCTTTTGAATCAAATGAATGATGTAATTAAATAATCACTTAACTCTAACTTTGCAATTTTCTTTGGACAAAATACAATGAATTAGCTTATATCATCTTTCTTTTTTTTGTTTATATTTTCTTTAGTGGGGTGAGGTTGTTTAATGTTGAAGGATTTATATTTTTTATATGAGTTTTTGTTATTATAGTATATCCTTATATTTATTTAAGATTCATCCTCTTTGAAATAATTTCTGGCTCTGTCACTGTGTTTATTTACAATGAATTTAGCTATGGTGTTGCTACTAAATAGCTACTTACAAACAAATATTTCAACAACTTTTTAATAAGATTGGGATATAGTGATGGTGGCCCATATCACTTTTTAATAAAATGATCGCATTTCCTTTTTAGCCTCACACACACATGTTTAATTTAGATTGATGTTTTTGTTTAATTTATTCAATTTGAAGACAAAAATAATAAGGAGCGGGTAAAAGACTATAAGAAATGTGCGAAAATCATATTGAGTTTTTAATTACTATAACGAATCTTGCAAAAGAAAAGAAATTAGACTTAGCCCCAAACCAAACCGGCCCAAATTAGATTGGTTTGATTTCTTTAATGACTTTTGTTAAAATTAAATTGAATAAACTTTTAATTGTTCTTTGGATTTATTTTTTATTTCAAACAAATGATATTATCCTTACTAAAGGATGGGGAAGTGGGCTAAAACCTCACAATGGACTATCAATAAAGTGATTCAAATTTGACTTTAACGAGTTTCGAACCTAAAATTTCTCGCTTACAAGTAAAGAAAAATACTACTAGACAGTAATATTAAGTGTCTTACTATTCCTTCAAGTGTCATTCTTTGAATTGAATTAGAACAAAAGCGACAACGTGAAGTGTGTTACTATTCCTTCTAGAGTCTTTCTACTCTCCATTTATTTAATATTCCCTCACCATGACATCTCCCGCATCCTTATCAGTCGGAAGGCAAGGCGGGACAGCCCACAACCAAGGTCGAGAATCCTTAAAGCCGTCGCCTGCACAAGCTGGGACTTGTCCCTCACTGAGACTCCATTCTCTCTCTATATTCCTACTAAATTGCATTTTCATCATAAGTTAAAACACTTTAAACTGGAAAGATAAGCAGGCATGTAACAAAATTTCATTCGTATGGAATGCTCATGGGGTTCGTACAATTACTAATAAGTTCTGTTCGGGGGAATATCAGCCACCTACGAATACAATACAACCAAAATAAATCTCAAAACTTGCATCACTCACTCATGTCCTCAATTCCTTCAAAATCACTAACACCATCAAGGGCGCCATCAGATTCGTCTTCCTCTTCATTCTCTTGATCGGTTTCCATGGCTTCCTCAGATCCCTCTCCATCACTTGTATTGGACTCATAAATAAATGGAGTGATTGTCTCGTTCTCGTCAACAACATCAATTACCTGTTCAAAAAGCTTGCATTAACTAGGTATTGAAGAATATTTCACTTGCCATAAATTTCACTAACACCGGCACCCTTACCCCTGTATAATGCACATCTAAGACACTCGATAGCTGAAGAGCCGACTGAAAAGTTGAAACTCTGGACTCAATGAGCTGCATAGTCAATAAAAAAAATCAATGACAGGAAAAGAACTACCAGGATTTCTTACGACAAAGAGATAAAACACTCCATACTTGCAACTATCTCTTAAACAAATGAGGAAATGAAAATTCCAAAAACTAACTAGTGATACAAGTAGCGCATGAACATGTTGCTCCCGCAGGTTTAAATTTTAAATTCTATGGACTAATTCTAAAATTCAAGATGGCTCTTTGTTGAACGAAACTTTTCCTTTGGGATACGGGATATCATCTTATATTAAAAGTTTCTTACCTAATATAATGAGTTCAAGGCACTCAAAGAATATTCTTGGGATACTATACCACTTGCATGTTGAAGAAGTAAACTTCTAAGCCATGGAAGTGCACATGCCAAAATTGCACCCCTGGAGCAATCTAAAGTGTGGTGCTATATCATCCTTTTATCATAGGAGGTTGTGGTCTTTGGTGTTGCTGGTTTGATTTTCTTACTAATTTTATGCTTGAATTTAACTGAAGTTACCAAAGGGAAATCCATATCATAGTGCAACTTCTGGAGAAATGCTCGTTTATCGTGCAAACAGCCTAATTCTCAGAAGGTAATTGTATTAAGATAGTATTTTAATTCAACACCGTGATGCTAAGCTTTCTTTTGTTGTTATACCACACCCACATGTTTCTGAATATTATTATGCCTGACTTTGCCTGGAATAGTCGGAGGATGCTGCATTAGCTTTTTAAAAGAGTCAATTTGATCTTCTTCCCCAGGGATCCGAGGGCCCAGTATGCTACTTGGAATTTAGTGATGGCCATACTATCATCCTTGGTGTATGATTGTAATCACCTTAGAAGATAAAACCATTATCAAATCAGAAGTTAGGCATTTAACCTGTCCTTCACAACAACCCAACAAGAGGGGACCCTCCCCAATTTTTTGTTTTGTTTTTGCTTCTCTCTTTATGTTATTCGTGTTAAGACCACAAATACTGTATTTTCCTTTAATTTGGTTCAAATTATTATTTGATTTTCTTTTTAAATGTGGTTTTTGGCAAGACTTGAATTAAGTTCTTGTGTTGGTTACGTGATTCCCAATTTAAAATTCCGTGCCTCCCTCCTCGTGCCGTTCTAGAATTTGTCTTCTCTCCTCTTTTATTCTCCTCGTTTTGAAAAATGCGAATGGAAAATTGATGGTCACCCAACTTTTTAATTTGAAGTTTCGGGTTCGAAATCCACTCAAACTTATGGTCAGAAGAAGCTGAAATGCCTCTATGAATCTTTCGGCCCATGAAAGAGGTGAATAATTGTGATTTGCCACTTGTCCTCTTTTTTAAAAAGGGGAAAAAAAAATTAATTGGGTTGTTTGGGAAAAATATTTGAGTCTTACGTCAGACCGCCCGGTCGTGTTATTGATTTAAGTTTTATAATAGTGTCGGCGGTATGGTTTATATGTCATAAATTTAGAATATCATAACAACAAAGAAATGTAGGTAGTATAATATGATGATTGATAATATCATGTAACAAATATTTTGGGAGTTTCTAGAATGGTCACGGATCGGTGGCATCTAGTCCTCTGTTTAATAGCTCAATTATTTCTTTGGGCGGTTATGGATTGTAGCTCAATTTTCATGCCACGTCAGTTTTTCTGCGAACCCTATATTGGTGTTGTATGTAAAATTCGTCATTTTTTCTACATTTTATAAAAATGAACAAGGTCCCTACAACCCTACCCGTGATTTGGGACATGTTCCTTGACTTGTAGGTTTGGCTCCAATGGTATGTTGACAGATGAATTAATGGTAGATTTGAGATTTGATTTTTATGGACGACGAGTTTAATACCTAATTATTATCGATTCGTCATGTGATTTAACCTGAATCCGATGTCCCAATGTTTTGTTTTATAAAAATGATGGTAGATATGAGTTTCACCCATTTCTTTGTAAGCAAATGTGGTTAGGATTCCAGTCGGTTCAAATAATCAAATGTGTATATACATGAGTAATTACGCATAAACTTCATTTGATTGAGAATGTATTGAGTTCATATCTCATTGAACTTGATGTCAAACAAGTGATCTTTTGCGCATTTGATGCCATTAAGTAACTTACATTATCTAAACCTAAGGCACTAATATTCTCTTGAAGCCCAAATTTGAAGATGAAATAAAAGAATTCATAGATAATACAATTCCACTTGTTGGAATAGTTGACAAGCTACAGATAAGGGAATATGTGTACCATATATATATGCATGTTGCTAATATTAAGAAACTTCGTGCCAAGTTCCTCTACAAACACAAGCCGTACAAGTCAAGGACAACCGACAGAACTTCCAATCTTCCAACCCTAAATATATAATGACTTGAAACATAGGCATTACACAGAGGTTCTCATATTTCATAACATTCAGTTCAATACTCGTATTGTGTTTCTTTAGTCTCTTTGCATGGCAACAATCTACATGATGTGTCCTCTAAGCACCAACGATTTGCACCGTATTTTCTAAAATCTTGACCAGAATGGAGACGGGCAAGTGAGTCTCAAGGAGCTCGATTGGCTCCTCGAGAGAATAGGCGTGCAGTTCAGCCTGCACGAGCTCGAGTCCCTCTTGGGAAAACCGAGCCTTGACATCAACGAGTTCTTGTTCTTCTACAAGTCCATATCCATGCAGCAAGGTGACGCCAGTGGCGAAAATGAAGGCGGTGACATTCGTGAGGATGTCGGTGTTGATGGTCAGGAAGATGAAGATGAGAAGGACCTTGCGAAGGCATTCGGTGTGTTTGATTTGAACGGCGATGGCTTCATTTCTAGCGAGGAGTTTGAGAGCGTGCTGAGGAGATTAGGGTTTTGGAGGAGAATAGCAGCCGTGACTGTAGAACTATGATTCGCGTGTTCGACACCAACTTGGACGGCCTGCTCGACTTTCAGGAATTCAAAACCATGATGTTCCAAAATACTATTTCTTAATTAATTCCCGTGCTCCCATTTACAACTTTTTGAAATTTATAGTGTAAGTATTTGCAGCCCCTGCCTAGCACTTCTTTATAACGATAAATGTTTCTTGTTTTCCAAACGATGTTACTATTCTATTGCAAGTTAAATTTCGAGAAGTGAAAGTGTTTGAATTTGAAACACAATTGGTTGAAGACGAGTACAAATTTTTTTCTTGTTAAACTCTCTCGAGCAAGGTATAGGTTATTAGGTCAACATCATCCTTCTTCCTCTACCAATTGGTGCTAGTATACATTGGTTGTTGGATGGGATCCATCAGCTTGTGATTTCAACCATCTAAACAATATAATCTACATTTATCAAAATAATATGCCATATAATCTGCACGTCACCGCTAAGTTCTCATATATATGGTCCCTAGCAAGGCTCCTAGTATCAGAGTAATTGCATGGACATATTAAAATAAGAAAAACTAATTAAAATGGCTTCAAAACTTTGAGTTTTAATAAAAAATCATCTTATAACTTTATTTAATGATAAAGACAAGAGAAAGAAAACTAAAAACTAAAAAAACCTAACTGAAGGCACGTGCAAAGAGCACCCAACCAATCATTCAGTTACATAATCCCTTGACATAATCCAAGCATATTTTATTCCTCTACAATTAAAATTTCAAATTGAAGTGGGTTCTATTCGATTCAGAACCACATCTAGGGCGGTATGGTTGGGAGGGAGTCGGTCAGGTGTGGGTTGGGATGGTTGGGGGTAGGGGTGGGGCAACTAGGGATGGGCAACGGTTATGGCGGGTGGGTAACCGCGGTTATTTACCCATAACCGTTTATGTTCATACTCGCATAACTGTTTACCCGTTGGGTAATTGCATAAATGGTTATAACCATATCCATAACCGTTTATAAACGGTTACCATACCCATAACCGTGTACTCATTTAACCATAACCGTTTACCCATTTAATCATAACCATTTACCCGTTTACCTGTTTTTGAATCCGTTTATCCTTTTTTTACCCATTTACCCATTTTTCACCCGTCTACATGTTTTTTTTTTTTTAACAACTTGAAAATTATAAAAGAAAATTTTGTCATAATTTTCGTTTTCTAACAATTAAACACCGTTATAAGTACATTTTACCATGCATTTCCCTATTTTAATCATTTAAGTCCTCATACAATTCCAATAATTGAAATAATAGTTTATGAGCGATATTTTTCTGCTACACCCAAGCAAGTCTTGCAAGTCTTTAATAATAATTCATATGATGGTTGACGACTTGATGTTTACATTTTATCTTCTGTACAAGAGTTGTTAGTAGAGATGTGGTTGAGACTGTCGAGCATTTTCTAAAATTATCTGTAATTTATTTAGGTTTGTTTAGATCATCAGATAAACTTACAGCCAACTGATGATGATTGGTATCAGATAAACTTGTACCCGAATTGAGTGTTAAATGGTATCATACTAATAACGTATTATAATCCGCATGACAAGTGCTACGTAGAGAAGTTATACCATGTGCAGAGAGAAGTTACGATACACAAAGTACAGTACAAAGGGAAAAACGCGAGGTGAAGAAGAGAGCTCTGGATCACCATGTAAGGCGACATTATAATAACCCTAAAACGCTTTGAAAGAACTATAAAACTTGTGTTTTTGCGACGCAATTCATTCTTTGCGTCTAACTTTACACACGCACACGCACACGCACAGAGAGAGAGAGAGAGAGAGAGAGAGAGAGAGAGAGAGATTGTGCATTCATTTATTTCAAAACATATTTATAGAAATAAACCTAGAGCTCTTTAAAATTTAGGAGCCTTGTGTTTTCTTCAACTCAACTTACAAAACTACACAACCAGCCGGTTGAGCCAAAAGGAATTACATCCTGAGGCCAACAAAATTGAGGTGTGAGAGATGGCTTCAGCCCGCATTGCTCGAAGTTAATCATCTCCGGATGCACAAATGCATGGTCTAAAAGTGATTCCAAGGGACGCATCAACCTTCCACACATGTCCTTGGACGATGAACATAGTACCTGAAATCCTTCTTTCTATACCATGAGTTGCCACCCGAGTAAAAGAAACTATATTTGTCTCATTTGTGCTCACCGTCTCAACTGGGGACTCTCCCAAAGCCGGCTTCAAGGAACCTCTTTGGAGGACAAAATGTTTCCCTCATCAAAATCTTCGAAGGGTGAGGATCCACTAGAAGAATCACTCTCGAATGCAGTGGCCGCCCTTGGCGAGGATGGGAGTGAATCCATCTGTTGTGAGGGTGAACCTTACAAAGACAAGAAAAAGGAAAACAAGGTTCAGTTTCAATGTTAAAAGTCATCCAACAATGCCAGAAAACGAGAAGTTGGACATCCTGAGAATGAACAGGCCAAAGCGCTATGTTATTTTCTACGTCATTGGGGAAGAATAAAAAGGACAAGTGGAAAAAAAAAAAAAAAAGGTGATGAGGTGATTGATCATTTTACAAAAGTGAACAATTTGACAAACCTTTTCTTGAACGATATTTTTTCGTGTGCCGCCTGATAAGTCTCTTAGCTTTAGTTATAGTGAGCTGCCTAGCAAATGGAGAAAACTCAACATCACTTTCACTCCAATCTCCTTGGAAATCATTCTCTGCTTCACCCCTCATGGTTCGCAGTACGAATGCCTTGGCCTTGCGACGTTGAGTATTGAAAAGGCCTCTAACGGAAGTGACAAATCCATCACCTGCTCCATCAGTTGGACGCTTGAGAAAGGTTATTGGATTCTGGTCAGGCTGTCCTGGCTGACCTTCATTATCGCTGAAATTAAGGTCACTCTCGGGGAAAACCGATCCCCTGGGTTCCCTCTGACTATTAGCCTTGTCCTTGAACTTCTTACCCTGAAAAAATTGATTGGAAGAATTTAAAGCAGGTTAGAGATCCTTAACTGATGATGTTTTCTTTATCCCTCATCATGTTAAATTATAGGTCAAGTTTTTGTAACAATTTTCCAGCAGTTAAATTACAATTGTACAGGGAAGAAGTCCCAGTTCATTGATTTTGTATGCATAATCAGTAGGGGTAAATATCAAAAGGTATAAATACAGACCTGCATTCCTGTCACCGACTTCAAGACTCCCCAAATGATATGCTTCTTCACCCGCGAAAAGAGTCTCCGCCAAGTACCAGTGAACTCCACACGGTGAAACGTATCCATGAGCAACTTAAGATCATTTACAACAAATCTAGATCCTTCGTAAGTAACACACAGCTCAACCTGTGAAAATACGATATTAGGCATTCGACACAGAAGGAAAATTAGTGCACTATGAAATGACAGATGATGAAATTGAACCTGGCTTATCTTGATATTGTGAAACTCCATCATCTTTCGAGGCCTAGATCTTTTCTCTTCTTGTGACTTTGTTACCTTCTTTTCTTCATGGGATGACCTGCAAGATCTGATCGCTTTGGGGTCTTTCAATTTATTCTTCAAGGATTCATCTGCTTCAATAGAACCAAGTGGCCCAGTAATGCTTTGTAAGACAAGTTCTGTAGCAACTGATTCTGCCACAGTGTCTTCCCATGATCTGTCAAAGGAAGATGTTCTTCTCAACTCTCGAGTTGGACTACCGACAACTGTTGTCTTTAGGTTTTTCAATTTTGATTCCTGCACAGATGAATCAGGTCAAAGCAAAGGATCATGGAAAGTGTAGTGTAGCTTTAAGATCACGTGGAAGGAAAAAAAAGAAAAAGAAAACAAAAATCTCTAATAACCATTCTAGTATAAAATCAAATGTTGATTTAAAGTACCCGCAATAAAAAAAATATACATCCATTTATCTGTTATAAAGATAATCTAGAAAATAGAAAGCTGCACATACAAATAACAAAAGATCTAGTGATCATATTGTTTCAATAAAAAAATTTCCTAAAACAACCCAAAACAAGTTAAGAAGGAATCTCACTTGCACAGGATCTGCATGAACAGACGAGGATTGACTGGAACCGGGGGCAGCAGCACTTGATTTGGATGAGGCCTCAGACTCTTTATTTGTCAGACTGCTTAATACAGAAATATCAGGGATTAATGAGCCTTTCTTCACACGTTTTGCACCAGCAGTTGTTGAAACCTTCCAAACTTCCTGCATGTGACAATTGAACAACCATTTATTTTTAGCATTCATGACAAATTCCTTATACCTCTGACTATTTCTAGAAGCAGTCACAATCTTGAAATCAGTAACATTTCCAACAGACCTGCCGTCTTTGTGAATCTTGCTCTTCTTCTGGGAATAAATATCCCCACATCATTCTGTACATTGTCTCGGTTAAATGGATCTTGAGAGGATAGATCTCTACCTACAGTATTAAAAAAAAATGTTTAGCTAGGAAATACTGGTTCACCGAGGCAAGATAAACAAACTCAAGCCTGTTTATTACCAGACAGAGAACCTATTACCTGAAACTGTTCAAGAGTAGAATTTCCGTCCTTGGGAGCTCCCTGCTTTGCATCCACACGAAGCAGAACTTTCCTGTTACCAAAGTGTATATCTTTTTGTAAACAATAACAGAAAACATTGAAGGAACTGCCAAATTCTTCATATTTAAAAATGTGCTTAAGAGGTTAGACGGATATATACTTTTAATGCACTGCATTACTAAGTAAAATTTCACCCAACAAGTTATATACAATCATGTTATCATACAGCATATACATAACTAGTTTCTTACTAAGCATATCAGTCCATTGCTATTGTTACATGAGAATGGCTGCATGTATTACAAACTACACATATTTTTCATCAGGAAATATAAACATGTAATAGCATATAAACAATGTCACAACTATGAACTAAATATTCAGGCGAATTTATTTAACTGAACCAAACAGAACGAATTCAAAGACAGAGACATGAAAAAATTTCCAGAACGAAAACCAAAGACAGTGCCTATGGGTATGCTGACCAACGAAAACAAAAAAAAAAAAAACAAAATTATATTACTAAAATTTATTTGCATGATCTAATCTGAGTAACAACTTCTGAAACATTTTATTCAACTGTCGGTGAAAGAAGGAACACATGAATATTATATGGTGGTTCACCCTATACACAAAGAAAAGCAAGCAGATGTTATTGTGTAGAAAGACTAAGGGTGGTAAAAGCAGAGTAATAGAATAAGCTATGCTTCACGCAGGAAAAGGTGCATACTTTCCCCATTCAGGAGGAGGATTCCATGCTGATAAAAGCATATCTGACTTGGCATTTGGCAGGCAGTTTCTGACAACAAAATTTTTTGTCGTAAACTGGGCAACACCAACATCCTTGTAATCCCGGTCAAAGTCATAAATCTATGAGGAGAAAAAAGAATATCATATCAGCTTTTTCCTTGAAAAAATAATGCTTGGAAAACCAAAATAAAAACATCATACAAAGCATACATTTATGAAAGTTAACTGAAGTGAACAAGCAACAATAGAGAAAGAAGTATGACTTCAGATGAAAACGATGTGGGCAAAGAGCATCTTTACTTTTCTTAAAGAAACAATAGGTTCTTAAGGAATACAAAGAAAACAAAGACCAACAGATTACAAGAAAACCACGATGAAAAGCTATAGCCACCTAAGTTATCCTATAGCAGCCTTCCAATGAGCAAACCAGAAGAGAATATTAGATCCCTAAACTCTGATGAAACTGAAGCCCAAAGAGCACAAAAACCTCACCACTCCCAAACTACTTCTACCCCTACCCCCCTAAGAATTGTCAAAAGTCCTCCTGTACGACAAAACAGCTTTCTTTACCCCTCCCACAAGCAACAAGAGTTTCACTGAACAACTAGCAACTCCATCAAGCCTCTTTGAATAATAAAAACCACAAAGAAAATAAGAGCAACATGATCAAGGAATCAGTGGGATGATCGTCCTCAAACAAGTACACCAAACAAAGGAAAGAACGAACTGGATTTGTGTCCTAGCCTAGCATCCTTCATAAACTCCGCACTATACTACAAGGTTCAAACAATAAAGTGAGAAACTGTTCAACTCCAACAAAAACAAGGCAAGCTTATCACCCCTCAACCCCAATACCAAAATAATTTTTGTCATGACTTGCATACCTAGTAGCTCTCTGTACTAACATTATTTTTCTTTCTGCTCCTGGTGTATTAATGTTATTTTAATTAATGTTCTTAAACTAGAACACAAAAACAATTATAGGCTCTCTATGTTTCTAAAACCATATCTCTCTGTGTATGAAATTAATAGATCAGGAAAGGTAAAAACATAAGAAAGCATGCAAAAACTTTCTCCCCATACCCAAAATGGAAAAATTAATTATGTTTTGAAATTCAGAATAGCCAACAGTAGTACACAAACTGGAGGGGATACTGCCTACAAAAGACATACCAAACAACAATATAAGAAGCACATACCTCAGCTTGTACTAAAGAAAGTTGAGGTTCCACCATAAAACCAATTGGCAAAATGGGGAGTGGCCCAACCTCTTATAAGCACATGCAAGGTCCCTCTTCTCTTCAAAGTGGGATTCAATCCCATGAAGAAAGTTGAGGTTCCACCATAAAACCAAATGGCAACATAGGGAGTAGCCCAACTTACTTATAAGCCCATGCAAGGTCCCTCCTCTCATCAATGTGGGATTCATTCTCAACATATACTAGATAGCTCAACACTATTACAAGCTTTTTGTTTTTTGCTAAGAAACCCTATAAAAGTATATTAGCAAAGATGGGGAAAATATGACCTTTTGAAATTCACAAGATCCAAGAGAAGTACACAAACCGTAGGGGATGCTCTCTAGAAAAGACATGTCAATATAAGAAACATATACCTCAGCTTGTTATTAGATATGTCAACTGTAGTACAAGCTTTTTCTTTATTGATAAGAAACCCCACTACAAACATTAAACACATTTAGATAATGTTTATTCTTTATTGAATCTTTATTCCAAGAAAGAAAGTCATGTTAAGCAAGTTTTACGGAGTCACCGCTCAATCTTTCACTAAAAGACAACTAGATTTCAATTCATAGAATATGAAGATGCTCAGTGCTCACCATGTCATTGATCTCAGCCTCGGCAAAAGATTTACCATCAACAAGCATGTTCCAAACCACTTTGTTAATTTGCATAGAAATGCGCATAGCATAGGATGGACTTTTGTTCTTCTCCTTTTCCATCAGTCGTAGCTGGGCAGCCTTATGTAGAGCCATTCTTAATGATGCATATGATGCTTTCCTTGACTTTTTGGAATTCACAAGCTCTCTTTTAAGTCCTTGCACCTGGAAGAAGAAAGTTATGGTTTTCAAAATCTCTCATTATGTACTGAAGAACCAAAAACTAAAACAGCCATACACTTACAAATCATAATCAAAATAAACGAGGTGATAAGAAAAAATTATTTGGACAAAATGAACAGATTCTACTGTTGAAAGAAATCACTTCAGAGTAGCAAGCTTCTGTGCAAAACAACCATAATCTAGTGTTTGAGACTACACTAATCCTTATAAACCTTAGAACTGAAAATTTTGAGTCGGAAACTCATATTTGATGTTTATAGTAAGAAACTGGGAAAATTTTTCTTTAGACTAGCAACAAGTGCAAGAAAAGTATTACTTATTATAAATTACGAGTCAAAGGAGAGAAAGAAAGGGGCACTCCAATCAGGTGGAGATGTTTAAAGGAGACTTTCAAACCATCCACATGAAACTCAAGCCTAGGATCTATATCTAAACAAGTCAGACCCAAAGCACTTAAAATGCGTGGTGTGTTAGAACTAGAAGAATAGAAAACAAAATGTTAGCAAAGGATGACAGATGCCAAGTATTTGTATGAAAATTCTGGCTACAATATCATTCAAGTCTAACACACATGATTGTAGGGTGGCTGATGCCATAATACCTACAAACTGAAAATCATGTTGGACAAAAAAGAATCCCTGCAATGGTGGAACCATTAACCACATGCAGAAGAAAATATGGGATCAAAAAGGCCAAGGATTTCTGAATGCTGGTCACTTAAAAAGTTCTTTTACCATACCGTACTTGCAAATAGGAAATACATTTTAGTAAAACCGAAATGCAGAAGCGCTTTTTTTATTTTCCATTAACTTTAGAGTTTAAACAGTTAAATGTAACGCTACACAAGCAAAAAGACTAGCTTTGACAACTCTTACCAAGTTATACACCTTGGAAATAACTTCACCACAATTTAACACTATAACTGTGACCTAATTAGCAGATACAAGATTACAAGCAGCACCCCCAGACCCCTAAAGAAAACCTATGATAACAGGTACCATATTTTGTCTAGAACTAGTTGTATAGTATATTCCATCTCTTTCTTCTTTATTTTGAGTATCAGGTAACATAAAAATGAAAACCACACAATGCAATGCTTTCACCGACTAAACCACATAATGCAATGCTTTCACTGACTACCACAAAATTCAACAACTTCAGTGCAAAGTTTGTTTCTCACCAGAGTGGATCTTGTACAATTTATCATCCACAAGTCCCCTTCCTTTTCTGGATATAGGTCCCCAGCAGTATCACACCAAAGAGACAGTTTCCTTATGTCACCAAGAATCAATTTCTGCTCCCGCTCTTTCTGCTCAAGGTCCACTTTTGCAAGCTCTACCTCTTCAACACCATCAGGAACAACCTCATCTGCCTCCTCCTCCACATCTTCATCATCTTCACCAGGAAGAGACAGACTACTTTTTCTAGGCCTGAATCAAATGCATCATTCAAATCATCGAATACTTCTATAAAATCACTTGAACAACAACCTTTTCACCAGACGTTTCACATTTAATTTGAGAACTTTATTGGGAAAAGGCCATTGCAGCTGACTAACAAAGTACCAGTATTGAATCTAAATCATACTTATTAAAGTTCAACCAACAACATTTTAATTGCTAACCAACGATGAAACCATAAAGAAGCGGACAAGAAGTCAACCGCAAAGAAAACAGTGAAAATCAAAATGTGAGGGCCAAAGTACAAGAACTCCCTAACTTAAACTCATGAAATTAAATGAAGAAATCCTATGCAATTTTCTAAAATTATTGTCCCATCTTTACTTACATAGTTTTCTAAACTTTTATGACTATTGTTTAGTTTTCTAAACGTTTATGTCTATTGTTTCTTATCCCAAAAATATATACATAATATGGCACAATTCCTAAAGGAGAGAAATCAAATTAGAAAGAAATAGGATGCAAATCCTCACTTGGGAGGCCGTGCAAAGAGAAGATTTGTTAACACATCCAGCATAACCTGAAACTGGCGAGAAGTCATAGTTGCCATAATATTATGGGAATTGAAAGTCAGCTCTTTCAAGGGCTTCACCTACAAGAAAAAGATTCAAATGCAAGGGAAATGCTTAATAAATGTGAACATTCCCACACCAGGCTGGGATAACAGCCTGAATATATAAAGATGATCACTTAGATACGTTATGTATGTTTATATTGTACATATATACATCAGTTTATGCATATAAATATGCATTCAAGCATATATATATGTATATATATATATATATGTATGTATGTATATATGTATGTGTGTATGTATGTATGTGTGTATGTGTGTATGTATGTATGTGTGTATATATGTATGTGTGTATGTATGTATGTGTGTATATATATACATCTCCGATATATCTAAACTATCGAGCAACCAACATATGCGCATAATGAAGAGCCAAATCACCTTTAACTCTGGAGTTCCACCTTTGTGCCTTGTGTACCGGAAGTACATGTCGCAGGGCATAAAAACTCTCTCAAGTAATGCACCAGTACGTTTCACTTTGGGAGAACTTCTACGAATCTTTGGAAGCCACTGCACTCCAGCACCTGGATCAACATCTGTTGGAGCAACATGAGCTTGAACATGTTCCAACATAACAGAAAACTCCATGCGTTTCCATGTCATTTCAGGTTCACATTCAGGAATATTTACATTCCCAGTACCAAGTGCTTGCTCGAGCATCTCAGAGCCAACCTGAAGGACAGAATGAAATGACCTAGCCAAGACACGGCCACTAACAGCAGCAAGCAGAAATCTTCCCTGTATAGCAAAAAGGACAGTTACCCTAAGATGAAATCACATTTTCTTTTCCGTTCTTGCGTACTTCAAACAATTGAAGAGTGCATAATGCATGAGCACATTTACGTCCCAAATTATCTAATCGGGGATCTTATCTGTATATGATCTCATTAAGTAATTTTCAGGAAATTATCATGCTTAAATTTTAAAATTTTTTCTCTGAATAGAAAATATAAATTATGACAAGAGCATAACATGTTCTGTCCATATTAATGTTCTTATTAAATTTTATAGATAGCAAGATTTTTCTGATTTAAAACATTATTGGATAAATATAGATAGTAATAAGAACAATGAAATCATAAGCAACGAAAATTCTAAACTTACATTTGCATCTTCTGAGTGAAGATTAAATTGGGGCTCAATAACATTCACCATGAAATGACGAGTCCCATCCTCCTCAGAATCATTTGTGCCCCTACTATTTGCTGAAATCGTAGGAAACAAATGCCACTTAGCAGATATTTTGGTCTATAAAACAAGTTAATGTCCATGACATTCATCACAATATAGGTAACAATATTTCTTTTCGCAGTCTTTCCTTTTGTTTT
The DNA here is from genome assembly GCF_041283825.1 of Pyrus communis. Taxonomy (NCBI): domain Eukaryota; kingdom Viridiplantae; phylum Streptophyta; class Magnoliopsida; order Rosales; family Rosaceae; genus Pyrus; species Pyrus communis. The sequence continues at coordinate 4,531,630 of NC_142579.1, read as the reverse complement.
TCTTTTCCCTGTAAAAACAAAAAGAAAAACCCAGCAAATCCAAAACTAGACTTCTAAATACTAGTTTAACACATTCCCATATTGGACATAAAAATATAAATAATTCAGATTTCATGGGGTGCCCAACTTACCAACTATAGCAGATGATGAGTTCCCAACTGCAACAGATGGAGAGTTACCAGATGTCACAGATGATGAGTTCCCAACTGCAGCAGATGATGAGTTCTTGGTGGCTGATGATGAGTTTTCAAATTTAACGGGATGTGCTGGGGATGAAAGTGAAACAGAGGTCTCTGCATGCTCGACGGAAGAGGAAGTAACACCATGACTGGCAGTAGAGGGTTTTGAGCTACCATCCTGTTGCATTTCACCACCAGTATGTGCCTGGTTCTCCTCGTGTAGTTTCCTTTGTGCATACTGCCTAGAAGGAGAAGGTTTGGGTGGCTGAAATGCTTTGGATAAACCACCACCAAATGACCAAACAGCATCTCTATTCTCAATATTCCACAGAAGCTTGAGCCCATAAACAAATATGCGCTGACAATTGTCAGCTATTACCACATTGTATCCATCATCATCACTATGATCAGACCGTGCATGCTCATCACTCTCACTCCCATTTTCAAACTCAGACCTCACATATGTCATCTCAAGATTTTTTTTTCCAGCCTCTTGCCAAGCTAATAACCTAGCTGGATCAGCTTTTGGGGCCTGCCTTCTGATTGTGAAATAATCAGACGACAATAGAAATCCATCATCACGATGCTTCTCTGTGCAACTACTCACATAGTTACTTTTCTCATTGGGAACTCTATCCATAGATGCAGATTGTGAATTTTTTATTGTCATTTGAACCACTTTTGCAACGCTAGTGCTTTCTTCTTTATTTAAAAATGCCTTAGGCATATGAAGGTCAAAACCCTGGTAAACAAGATCAAGAGGGTCACGCTTGCATTCGAAAGTAAACTTTTGCTTACCACGACTATAACACATTTCACATTTGAGCCTAGTCATACTGAATGTCAGTCCTTTCGCTGGATCATCATCATCTAGTGGCATATGTTTTAAACAAGTAGGTGCAGCATCAATGCGGAGCATAAATTCTGTCATCACTCTGTCCAATGACAAGTTACCAGATCTAGGAATTCGTGGAACTCCAAAACGAGGCCAACGAGCAAAGGACCGCAATTTGTGGGGAGGTAGATAAGTCATGTTCCAAAACTTCATCAACCATGCTAGATCATGAGCTCCAACATTTATTGTCGGTGAAAGAATGGAAACATTGTCATCTTTATGAGGAGGACCATAAACATTTCCCTCTACATCCCCATTACCCGCCTCAGTAGAAAAAGGGCCTTGCTTTTCATGTGGCGAGGGCCTAAGCATAAATGTCCAGCGAAGGGATAGAGAGGTGGATCTGTATGGATCAAAAATCTTATCACGAGGTCTTCCTTCAGCGGGAAGTGCAAACAAATAATGATTCATGGGATTTCCAGATTCACATTCCCAACTTAATGTAACTTCAACTGTAAAGGCTGGAGCCTCTAGCAATGGACCGGATACACCTTTAGGAAGTTTTAAACCACGATTATTTGCCAAACTCTCCAAACTAGTTGAGAAAATCTTGAAAGCATTTGCTGATACATAAATTCGGCCATCTGACTGCTGAATCTCCACGGAACCAGTTATTGTTTGAAGTTTGTCAAGCTTTTCATAAGGATCGGTAGTTGCAAGTATATTAATTATGGCTTCTGAAAATAATAAGGTGATATTTCCATGGATATAATTTCTCATATCGTCCCACCATGGTAAGCTCTTTTCCTTTTTGGGAGGAATGGGAGGTGGATTAGGGTTCCTAACACATAGATTAGCCCTGCGAAGGGCCACAGTAAAAGCATAACTGACATCAGCAAAAGCAGGTTCATATCCTACCCCAAAGGACACTTCAGCTTTCTGAAAATGTAAGGACAAATCTGTAAATGTTTTCATGGGTGGAGTTGTGCCACTAGCCGAACGAAGCATGTTCACCTTTCTCAATCTCCCAATATAGACTTCTTTGTATACTTGAGGCTGAAAACTTGTTGCCTGATCCAAAGAAATAATTTCCAATTATACAGCATTAGCACACAAGCTTTGCATGTAAGGACATGAAAAAATACATCAAGACCCAAATAATCAATCATGATATACATACAAAGGAAGGTTCGATACGCTTTCAACTATGAATACAGGGTCTGATCACAAAACACAGAAGAATGGTTTTTCATTTTGATAAGAACCTAGGAGTATTCTATCCAGGAAAAGAAAAGGTGAAAGATATTCAGCACCTCTTGATGGATGATATTGCTAGGGTCTCTAGGCAATTATTTGTCGTTAGTTTTCACTCTCTTTTTTTATGGGCCTCCACTGGACCCCATCAAAAAGGTGAAATACAAGCGATGCGTACAAGCAGTCTACAAAAGATATTAAGGCAGCTTATGTGAGCAAATCCAAAGCAAGTGTTTAGACCTAGAATTAAGACAGATCATATGGCATCCCTATTAAAACAATTGGGTCCTTTAAAACATTTGTATCCATAAATGATTCTCCAAAGACAATAATACACAGGCCCCAAAACTAATGAAAGCATAACATAATTGTACGACAATACCAGCTCAGAGTTCGCAATTTCAAGTGTGCCAAAAACGACTCCTATAGGGGGGGGAAATTCCGGACACAATGGAAAATACGTGTTAATACACACCAGCCCATACTTAATTAGCAAGAAAATCATTTTTGTATCTACATCAATCAAAAACCAAACCACAAGCCCTGTTTCTTTATTGTCTTTTAGATTTAAAATGTCTCCTTTTCAGAAAAGGAAAAAAAAAAGGAAAAAGAAATATGCTACTGAAAGAACAGGAATGACCTGGTCATATAAACCCCACAATGTCCTATGAGACTTTTATGTCAGCATTCATACGCGTAGCAATAGAGGCAAGTATTTATTCCTTAATTATCTGAGAAGATGGATGGTATGAAATCAAATAAACTTACAAATCCACTTCACAAACAATATTCTTAGCTCATGATTAAAAGGAGATGCATTGAAAAAAGCTGGGTAATATCTCTGCATTTGACATTTTACAAGATTTAATTGAATGACGTACAACAAGAAATTTACACTGGTACTTGTCCAAAGAGTGGGGACAATATTACTGACTACTTCAAGGTGACCAAGATGAAGATGATATGTTTGCACATTAGCTAGCTATTTTAACTTTTTTGAACCATATAATCACTAATCAGAAATTACAATTTATGACTTGGTGTTTGAACCAGAAAACCACTTTGAATGTGTATGTGTGGGTGTGTATCTGGTATGCTTTGACCCAAAGGATTTGACCAGTCCGCATAGAAGATTAGTTTGAAGATTAGTAAATTTTTACTTAAAAAAAAAAAAGGAGAAAATTAAGCTGGAGGACAAGAGTAATCCTTCTGCTACTTTGTCAAATTATCTGACAAAAGGTCAAGTTTCGCAGCACAGACGTTCAACACTTGCATTTCCAGTTATGGTTATCTTTTTATCATGCTAGGCCTGGCCAACAGAAAATAATTGGAAAAAAACAATGTTCCTGTATTCAAGAGGTGTCTAAGGATTTTCTTCCTTTTAATATTTTTCCCCTCAAAAATAGCATCTGACAAAGCAAATTTACATATGCTAAACCTAAGAAATCAAAAGAATGGTAACAAACGGAACATGTCACTTTGCAACTTACCTGCTGTGCAAGCACAAGACGACCTTCACATTTACCCAAAGTACCACACAAAAGAGGAGATGCATAATCACGTAGCTGAACGACAACAGAACCTGCTTGCAAGAGAATATTACTCCCATATAGTCGAGAAAATGGTATATCATTTTCACGACAAACTGGATCTAGCGTCTTTATGACCTTTATCATCCCATCATCTCCACCATCAATCATTGTCAAGGTTACATCTAAGTCCCTTGCTGTTATGGAAAGAAGAGAAGTCCTGGCAGTGCTTGGCTTAAAACCAGCCTGAAACCCTTCCCTACAGGCACCTGAACCTTCAGAAGGTGCTAGATTTTTGCAAGCCTTGTAATACGATTTGAATGATTGCTTATACATTTCTCCTTGCATCTTGCTAACTGCTGATGGATCTTGTAAATCAATCTCAACTCCATTAAAGCAAGTTTTTCTTGCTTGAGTAGAATCGACTGTTTCAGTGGTTTTAGGAATCTGGTTGGCTTTGGAAACAAATTCATCAAGAAACTTCAACCTAACAGCTAACTCAGATGCCTCATTCTTCATCAGCCAATAGTGTTCATCAAGCCAACCTTGCAGCGGTTCTTCTTCAATATCAGCAGTTAACTTTCTTATGCCAAACTTTAAACAGCCAAATTTCATTGAACTAGGCTTCTTAGGTTTTGAGGTATCTTTCTTCGTGGGAAAGATGAGACTAGTTCTAGCAGCACTTACAAGCTTCAAAGCGCGCAACATTTCTTCAATAGAATCATCAATGGCACGCAATTGTAACCTATATGGCAAGCAAATATGAACATCAAGGCCTTGAATTACCCAATCCCATGTTGTAGCTACAGGTGTTTTTGCATCAGAAGGGCTTGAAGCACTAGGAATACGTGAAATTTGCATCCGGCTACTTTTTAATACTCTGGACCCGTTAAAACTAAGCATAAGCCCTTCAAGAAGTACACCTATAAGTGCATTCTCAGAAAAAATTGATTGTATCTGAACCATTGCATCAACCCCATCACCAGCCTCAGCAAATATGGACAGCATTTCCACATCGACAGCAAAAATTGATTCCCTCTTCTTGGGCTTGTCTAAATTCACTGGTTCTGGAATGACTTCTTTTTTCTGTTCAGAACCTCTCATGCCAGGGGCATCTTCATTAACATGTCCCTGAAGCTTCTGATTATGTACAAGTAACTTCAACTGTAGTCCAAGTTCAACTAGTGAAATTTGTACATCAGGTTCCCACCTAACTGTAATATCAGTAGCACTGAAAAGAGAGCACACAGCAACCTCTTTCAGACCACCAGAACGCCGTACAAATTTGGCATTCTGGATGTCAAACAAAGCCACTTTCATTTTTGGCTTATCTTCCTCCAAGTGGTCCTGATATATAGATCTGGCTCTTTCAAGTTCAATCTGTGTGGATTGTTTGTCTTTGTTCATGCACAAACTTAAATGGAAGATGTCAAGAGAAATGGAATACCTCAATTTCTTGAGTTCAACAGATGTTGTGGACATTACGTCTGCAACCCGGGGTGTGCCATCATCTGAAGTACTTATTACAACTCGACCACCTTGTGATCCATAGTTTACACGCTTAGGATCTGCAACAACAGTATTTTCTAAGCCGGCCTCACCACAAAATTTCACAGAACATCTTTCAAGATTTAACTTCAATAGCCGAGTCCCTTTCCCTGATGATTTGGACGGACGCCCTCGGCTTTGTGATGCTCTTCTTTCAGAAGAAGACAAAGTTTTCAAAAGTGATTGAAAAGACATTGCAGTTGATATAAGCGACTCAACATGCTTGAATGTAAAAAACACACCCATACCAGTCACATCAACAGAAAAAACCAATTTATATATCGGAGCATCTTCAGATGGTTCCATGTCCTTCTTGCCCCAGTCCAAACTAACCTTTGCAACATTAATCATAGAACCCGAATTTGATTCTACGCCAAAACGGTTGTCTTTCAAGCATTCTTGGTATTCATCTGCCATGTGCAAATTTAGCTCGCCAAGTTCCATATGTACAGTGGTTCCGGTATTTGATATGTTATTCGTGAATACGTGTGAAGATTGAGAGCAACCCTACACCAGAAACTCAAACATTATGACTTGCAATTCATAATTTTATTTTTGAACTAAAAAAAGATAAACGAGAATAGGAATACATGATTAATGACAGACAAAGAAGCTGAAGCTAGAGAAGAGCAAGAGAGACAATGACTACTTCACTGGAAAGTGAAAATTAGATTGTCAATCATCAAAAAAGAGTAGTGCACTTGGCAGAGAATGGTGCTACAACGTTGTTTTCTTTGATCTTAATACAATTTTTTGTTAATCAAACAAAAGATCCTACTATGTATGACCTGCTGAGGGGTTTTAATATACACCTCACTTTTACTCATTTTAAAAGAACTAGAACAAAAACTACACTGGATTTTTCCAATGGCAAATGGATAGTTTCATATCCTTTCACCTATGAGTTCGCCATGTGCAGAAAATGATATTCAAGCAAGGAAAAGAAGAGCCTTAAAAACTCTGCAAAATATCAGGAAATCCTATTAATACCCCATTTGCTTACTTACACCTCTCATCTCCTTTAACAAATTAAAGATTTGCTCGATATACCAACCTAATCCCAACAGCCCCCAATTTAAAGGAAATAAAATACCTGATCCTTTTGGATTAGATCATGCCCCTAGGGCTAAATTTCTGGCTTCCCCTTGTGCTTCCTTGCCAAAGCACGTAAGGGATGTTTCTTTTAGTTTGATCCATGTGTATTGGTCTGACATTTTAGTCTAAGCGGGTCTATTTTCTCCAAGTCCGGTGTGGTGTTTTAGGATGTTCGAAAACCACTGCTTCTTAAGCATTTGTTTCCAACAGTCTTTTCATCTTATTTTGTATTTCTCCTTTGCCTCTTCAATAAAAACATTTGGATTCTTGTCAAACAAATAGCTACAACACCCTTTTACTCACTAACCAGCCTATGTAAACTTTTTACTCATTATATCCCTCATAACTCTCAAGACTCTTAACTCTGAGGACGTGAAAGCAACTGCTGCTAAGGTCCAATGACAACCCACAGCGTCATGAGACCTGCTCACCCACTTCCACATAACCACACATCTAAGCTTTTGGAAGCACCTTTTTGAATTTCATCTTCAGCGAAGATCTAGGATGAATCTTAAATCTAAGCTCATTTGTTATTTCTGTAACCATTTTCATACTTTCCATTGCTTCATGGTTTTTTTTGGCCTTTTCCTGTTATGATTTATGTTGGAAAACATAGTGGGTGTGTGATTTAATGGATTTGCAGTTATCAAACATCAGTGGGTAGGGTAAACATCAAACACCCCTCCATGATCCTTTTACAGAGTGGAAACTAATAACTCGGGTATGTGAACAAATAGGGAAATATTAATAGAATTTATCGTAAATGATAATTTAGGAAAGGTAGAATCTAGAATGCACTTACATGAATTCACTGCCACTTTAATCACCTGTTTGGTGCCCACAGATTTTCCGCAAAATGTCTAATAAAATCACTCATACTTATGGGAGTGCTGTTTAAGCATCTCTCCCACCAAATCCTTACGCAGTCATCATAACTGGGAAAGAAACCATTGCGCATCACACACACCCTAATCACATAATATGAACCTATGAGGAATGGAGATGTGGCAAAGTGTATCAGGATTGCTAATTTGCTACTTTGAACTTTCTTATGGTTTGATACATTCCCCATTTTATATTGTCTTTCTTATGGTAAAATTTGCATAAAATGCTTGATAATATATAACTCAATTTGGCAAACATACATGCCCTTCAGAGTTTGTTGTTCCTAGTTGGCTCTATAAATTTCACGTTAGATAATTATATAACGGAGGAAAAAAAACTGATATAGCACAAGAAAATTTCACACGTACAAAGTTACGTAGATGCACAGAACAGAATATCTTACTCTTTATACTTTCCTGATTTTTATAACTAATTTTGCATCACTGATTTCGTTCTCTATATGGCTTGCATATATGGGTAATAACAAAAACACATAAAACGATCAGTTGTTCAGTGTAACCTAAAACAATATGATAGTGTTAATAGATAGTCGTATCACTTACATGATACAATGGCAACCCACTGATACTATAAACCACAATAGTCATCTCAGGGGCTGAAACGGTACATGTCCACATGATGGCTTTGTTATCATCGGTTGGTGGTGACTTGTCAAGAGTGGAAGTTTCCTCTCGAAGCACCATTCGTTTCTTTTTTGAGAAGTGGAGGCGCAACCATGGCTGTAATCTATTTGTTATAACATTGCATTGTGTACCTCCGAGCTTTACATCCATTTCAGCTCTAACAGGCGAGGTTAGCTGAAAAGTAAAGAGCTCCAAGTCAATAAAATGACCAAAAATGCAGTGCCTGTTTCTAATGAAATATTACCTGGGAAATTTCAGATTTGTTTCTTTTCAAAAAAAAAATTATTGCATGGGAAATTCCAGATTTGTTGGAATGGACTGTAGCAGTGGCACGTGGATCTTATCATGTCTTGCTTTGTGAAACATTTTTTTTCTTTTATTTAGAGACTATAATCTCAGTTTCTTTCCTTATTTTCATCATATAAATACATTCCATGTTATACATACAAAGGATTACTAGTACATATAAACCGCAAACCTTCAGTGAAAAACCAGAGTCAAATAATCCTTGTATAGTGCTAAATCAACGATCCATCAATATATTCAGTATCAAAATTACATACACATGATTATATGTTTAATTGGACAACATTTATCCAATGCATGCAAGAAGTATAAAACATATGCAGAAGGACGAGTATTAACTTTTAAGTACAAAGGTTGCACAACTTAAACTGAAAAAAATCACCTGTACTGGAATGTAAAAGAATGATACAACATCAACTTTCAGTATCTCCAAAACAGAAGTGCCAGCTTCTCTAAGCAACTGAAACATAATGTTGAAAATCATCATCAAGAAGAGGCCAATAGACAATGAACGTGAAAAGTAAAACACTAAAATCATTTTAACAGCATCGAAGTTAAATTCATACATGAATCTCACTGAAATCCAATTGAACATCAAGGCGTGTAGTCTCCCCCACATCTTCACTGGATTGTGATTTGATGCTTTTTAATTGGATGCCCATGATGTTATTCTCAACAGAAAAATCATATTCCCGATGCACAAACCTCACGTCAAGTTTTGGTAAACTGAAGGAAACCTAGCAAAGAAGTAAAACATTAATTCTTATAAGGAACACAAATTTTATAAAAGAGAAGTTACACAAGCAGATATCAGACGTTGCATGATGAAAGCACATAAACAAGAACAAGGGCAAATGCTAATGCGACGCTGCCCTAAATCAAAGGGTGTTTTAGTCTTTTAGTCTCTAGGGTTTTATTATTCTAATATCAAGGGTTTTCGTCTTCTGATTTCCTACTTTTATAAGGATTAGGATTATTTCCAGTTTGATTAGAATTACTTTCTTATTCTATTCTGAATTAGGATTTCTTTCCTAGAACAAGTTTACTTTTCTATTTCCTTTAGGTTTAAGACTTTATAAATATCCCTTGTAATTCAGTTTAACAAACAATGAAGAGTTGATGAATAGAAAAGCTTTGTCTTCCAGATATTGAAATTCTAGTCCTGCGATGGGATTATTTTGGTGAGATGCCAAAATTCTTGGTGAGAGGCCAAGAACGGGTGTGATGCCCCTGGAGTGATTTCAGTTATCCCTTCTTCTTGTTTTAATTTAAGTTTTCTATGTTAATTTTTTTTTTTTTTTTAAGTTTTCTATGATTTCACATCAGCTAAACAATCTATATTCCGCTACCCTACTCTGTCCTACATCAGATGCATTACAACATGTCAATTGTAAACAATTGCATGATACTTAATATGATTTAAGAGGTTGACTTGGAAAATGAACTGCTAATATCATCACATTCAGTACAACAACCCTGAGTAATAGATATAGGGTAGAAAGATGCAAGAGAAGCTGTCAGATAGAAACCATATGAAAATCAATGGCACCATTAGAATCAAGTGTCCAGCAAAACAGCACATAAAATATACGTTGGTCAGAGCTTTCAAATAATCTATACCCCACTCAATCTACTTCAAAATACGCATTAAAAATTCATGACTCCTCTACCCTTATGATTCTTCTGGACAGGGAAGGATATCCTCAAACTTTTGGCACCAATTTAAAGATATTCCAACAACTAATTCTTCGAAAATCTGATAATACAGCTTGACGCTCAACAAAAAGAAAACGGCATAGGAAAAATATGACAAACTGAGAAAGGGGGGTGTTGGAGAGATCATGTTGAAAGCCATATTAATTGACAAACCTTTTCTGGAAATAGAGAGGTGTACTTTGAGAGTGCAACAATCATTTGTTGTTTTTTGTGTGGCTTTTTAGAAGCAACAGAATCAGTAGTGGACCCTAGAACGTTATCAGGTTGAGAAGAAGTTTGTGATGAACTTTTGCTTTTTGAAAGCATCTCCTCATTTAGGTTCACAGTAATCTCTCCACAGGCAATGTCCACACTCTTTATCATTACACCGACTTCCCTACGGCCAAATCAAGTGAATGAAAAGATATTAGCTGGTGTACTTTGCCTTAGCATTGGAAATTTGAAAAAAATAATAATAATAATCTAATGATAGAAGAGACAACAAAAAGTTACATAATAATGAAAGTCTCATTCTAAAGAAATAAAATTGAAGCCACATTTAAAAGCAATTAACTATGCTTTTGCATCTACAGAAAAACATATTTCTCCAAAGCAAATACCTATCGTGACCAAATTCACAAGAGAGGATGAAATCTTCACAAATAAAAAGAGCAGATGCCCTTTCCATCATGGAAGATGATGATTGGCATGCAGAAATGGACCCTCCAGCGGAAAAATTGGATAACTGGTCATAACTAACCCGTGGGTCACTCCTCAGAACAACAATAGGCGATATCTGTAGCTTAACAATAAGATTTTGCTTGGATGCACCATCTTTAGATATGTCCACTTTCAGTTCCTTCACTTCTACGGATGCTTTGGGCATCTGTCACATGTCAAAAAATGTAACGAAAAGATAAAGTCCATTGCACGAAAGACACAATTGAAAAATGAAATGAAAAGATTACCAGTTAACGAAAAAGTTAAAAAGTACAGCCTCTTGAACTTGATTATTTTCCAACCTAACATTTATACACTATCAGATTCACCCTTTTTTCTTGTCGATGACACAAAATAAAGGTTGTCCAACTTATTGGAATAAACTCTGGGTCGCCTGCACAAAGCCTCACAACTATAGGGGTACCCAATCTCCAGAGGACAAACTGGTAAACAAACTTAATGGTACATATATAGTGAACCCTCCATCAACAAGTCCGTCAGACCAAGTGGGTCCGTTAAATTCTTATGTAGCAAACCTGTCCTATGTTCTTTATTAATCGGACTCCGATAGTGTGCCATGCATATAAAATGCCACATGAAACACCAAAACAAAAGAAAAATAGTAAAAAAAAATTGAAATTTCAAAAGATGAAAATTAAATTAAAAAATAACATAAAAATCCAGAAAGAAGAAACCTCCTCTTTAACATTCTCTCCCTCCTTCTCTACCATCTCTCTCTCCAACAGCTGCAAGTGGTGAGAGGGAGAAAGTAAGGGCAGAGAGTGTTCAAGAGAGGGAGGCTTGTTCTTCCTTTTTATTTTTTGTTTTGTTTTCTACCTTATTTTTTCCACATCACATCAGTAAACAGTAAATACACATGGTACACTCCAGATAATCATTAAAAATGAGACCCACATTCATACTGAGGGACTGGTTGACTATATTTTCTTACCAGATTGTGATCCTGTACCAACTTGAAATCAACACTATAGTTTGAGGGGGAGGGAGTTATGTAGTTTAATATATTTTCTTATTTTAAAAGAAACAGTGTTGCATATTCTTTCCACTTATTTCAGATGAGTTAACCTTGAACCAGTTTTATTCTTCAAATGGCAACTACAAATATCGTTCAAAAAGTTATTTCATGAACAAACTTCTACACACCAAGAACGAGTAAAGCAAACAGAAGGTATTTTACAGATAAAAAGGGATAAAAATATTAGTACAATGCTGCATACCTTCAAAACCAAATCTGTGATGGAAACCGACAAATATCTTGCAATATTAGCCACAACCATCCACTTTCCCCGGCCTGAATTGACCTTTGTCGTACGAGGTCTTCGAGGTTTAGCCCTTGATGTACTTCTACTCGAAGGCCTCATCACAACTTCTAAGTCACATATTAACACTTGCAGCTTAGGGTCTTTAGAAATCAAACCAAAAAGTTTGACCAAGGACTGACGTAAACTGAGTTTAATTTCACCGACAGAAACAGATTCAACAGCGCCCTGCAAAAATTACCATAGTCATAAAAAGAAGAATGTCAACATCTAAAAGGCACTAATCTGCTGACCAAACAAAAAATTCCTAAGCGTTGACAATCATCCACACAAAATGCCAAATAGTATATGGAGGGCCAATGCAGGGTGTTGAGAATATCGCGTTTAAGAATGGGAAAAACAAGAACAAACTCCGGAATCGAAAAACAAATAACCAAGATAAATAACACCAAGAATTTACGTGGTTCGGCAATATGTGCCTACGTCCACGGGACAGCAACAACAATCTTTCACTATATCAATAATGAGTACAACCAATAATCTTGCCAAATCTCTAGAACTAGGACTTGACGAAAAACCTGAAAGAACAAGAACAAGAAATACACTATCTCTTTTCTTTTCTCTCACACGCACTTCACAATATTCTCTCACTCTAATCCCTTGAGTGGTATACAATTTATTGTTTTGCTCCGTCCTCAAAACTAGTACAATAGTCCCCTTATATAGACATAATAAAGGTCTTCTTCAATAAGGATTACTAATACTAATTGGAATCTAGTTATGAATCCTTCTCCAATTGAGAAAACAACTCCAATTGGGAAAACAACTCCAATTGGGAAAACAATTTAATCCTAAGACTATAATTCCTTATAGATGTAGGACAACTTATCATGGGCTGGAAAAAACCCAACACAGGGTAAGAGTGATCCCTTCATTTTCTTTTAGGTAGACTATGATCCACTCTAGATGAGTGTAGTAATCAAAGTTGTATACCAAACTAAGGACTAGATCTACAATTAAACAGATATACAAACACCACAAACACACACACACACTTGCTTTGTAAACAGCTGCTAAGCTCTGTTTAAAAACCTCAAAACCATCCTGAAAAGAGAAAATATCACAAAGAACTTCCCATTTGGACTGATAGCCTCAATTAGAAACTCCATTTGAAATGAATAAAGTATGAAGCACTCAAGGAACCGCATGCCTCATGAACAGTTGTGATTATATGGAATTACTAGATTTAATACGCTAAGTTGTATTTAGTCGTTTGGATGTGCTTTTAAAATGACTGAAAGCGTTTTTGGTGAAAATGTTTTTAGAACCAATCCTTAGTAAAAATGCAAGTAAATCCTGGAAAAGCACTTTAAGTGCTTTCTGCAAGAATTTGGAATCCAAAAACATTTTCTCTAAAAGCACTTTTAGTCATTTTAAAAGCACATCCAAACGAGTCCTAAAACAGGCAATCTATTTTTATGGAATTACTAATTAAAACATGCAATCATTTTTCCATTAGTAATTATTGTGAAGTCACGCTAAGATAGGTCTCACATTACTTTCATTAGTTTTCAACTTAAAATAAGGAACAAGAAAAACCCCTTTACTCAGCCTAGTCAAGATAAATCAACTGAGCCACTGAAGAAAAAGTGAAAACCTTTTTGAACTCCACCACGAGATCCCTTATACACTTCCATCCGCCAAACCGGAACCTGATAGAAGCTCCCACTACGCGGCTCAAAATCCAAGCCAGCAACCTTGAAGCAAATCAGCAAAAGATGCTTAGTGCAAAAACTTGGCAACAAAAACCTACTAAATCATTTCAAGCCCAGAGAAAGAATGAAAAAGTTTATCCAATCCCCATGCACTAGTAATAATGAAAGAGTCCTTCTATTTGAACCCATAAAATAACTCAGTTTAATAACTGATGCAATTATCATCGCCCCGGTCAGTCCTTTGTTCTTTATTTCAATTTTCAAGTAAGTTCTAGAGCGATGCCTTTCTGTATACCGTTCAAAACTTCCAACTAATACACCTACACTACACATACGCAGACACCCACCATAATCACACCCACATTGTCTTCACTGGTTTCCAAGGCTGCTAAAATTGTCCCAGCATTGCAAATTCGATATCTCAGGCACGCCCAGATGACAAATTTCGTTTCCAAAACTACCAAAATTCTTAAATTTATCCCATTTCTAATTCCGCAGGCAGTGCAATTGGCATCAAAACTGAATTGCACCAACAAAATTAATAAAAAAAAAAAAAAACCAACCAAAAATCCGAGTTCGATGCATTCACATGCCATACATACATACACATATACATGTTATATGAATGGGTCGTGAAGGTGGGAAAACGAGGGACGTACATGAAGAGGAGCCATAATGTGATACAAATAACCAAGAAACAGAAGAGGAAATTGACGGACGAAGCTGCCATTGTCGTCTGCCGCCTTCGAAATTGACGATGAAATGAATTTCAGGAAACTGCTGCAGAGAATCGAAAGGGGGAAAGCATTCTGCGCTCATAACTTGATCATGTGATCAAAACCCTAATGGAAAATTAAAGGGGAACGCAGCGACTGACTCAGTCTTCCTTCTTCCCTTCCGTCGCGATCGCTTTGTAATTTTTGTACGAGAGAGAAACATCGGAGGCAGAGCAGATCCGATCCGCGAGGCAGACAGTGGGGGAGAGAGAGCGTGGGAAAGGGCGGGATCAGGTGCGGCGAGTGTACGGACAAGTGTTCTTCTGGAGTGCGCGCGCGCGAGTATTGTTGTTTTAAGGGTAAAATGACGAACGTGTCCTTTGGAGTTTGGGATGGGTGAAACAAGTCAAAGCACATTTTTGACGTCATTGAATGACCCGCGACGGAATGCTATGAACTTCCCTCTAAAATATTGGGGGTTGCTTTAACTTACGGATGCATTTTTCCTCAAATATTGAACTTTTAAAAAAATATATATATAGGAAGTATTCCACCAAACGTCGGTGACAAACTAAACATGCAGCTCCTGTTACACATGAGAGGATAGTGTACATTTGATCCCTAGATCAAATTCTATGCAAAAGCAAAGCCTCCTAATTGATTGGACCGTATGTGCAATGATATACTTCACAAGCGACGTTTCTAGTTCTAGTCCAGAATGATCAACTACGCCAAGAAAAACAATAGAAAAATTATTTGACTCCTTCATGCATTATCTTCAAATTTACCTTCTATTCCCCCCCCCCCCTCCCCCATTTCATTCCAACCCTTGTGCCAAAATGGGGTTATGTGTTAAAACTCAAAAAGTGGGTAAATTCCAACCAAGATTTAGGCCAAGGTTAGTGGTGTGCCTCACATGTGAGAGTACAAAAAAAGAGTTGAAGCCCAAACGCCAGGCAAAGACGCGTGCACACTCGGTACATGCCAAGCACAGTAGGCGCCTTGACCCCATCCATGTGGGCTTGTCACCCACTTGTCCAGAAGCAATAATAAGCCTAATGGCTTTTTTTTGATCATATGGCCATGATTTAAATGGGCAATTGGTTGATCCAACGGTCCATGTTCAATTTTCTTTTTCTTTTTTTTTATGTTTATATATTTATTGATCCAAAAGCTGAGATCGAATATAATCAAATGTAACGGTAAAAGAAATTTTACAACCCACATTTAAATTCAACCGCTAAAATAATTAAAAAAAATATTTAACTCAAAATTCACCCATAAATTCTATAAATATCGAAGTATTTGTTCAAACATCTACACAAAAATCACTTTTCTCCTACAATTCTTCCAATTTTTCTTTCTACCATCTTCCAAAACCATTTCTTCCCATTTCCAAAATTTTCAAGATGGCAAAACATCATATTAGAGGTCATAATTGGTCCCTTGAGGAAGATGTTGTTTTGTGTTTGGCATGAGTTTCTATTAGCAAAAATGGTGCCATTGGCACGAATCAAAATAAAAGGTTTTGTGGGCTAAAATAGTTGATAAGTTCAATGAGAACTCTAATGCCAGCTGAAAAGAAGTTGGTAGTGTTTACGATAGATGGAATGTTATCAATAAAGCGTGCACTTTATGGAATGGAAGCTTAGAGAGCCGTGATTAACATGGCTAGTGGAATGAGCGTCATAGAAGTGGTGAGTTTCTCTGTTAATATTTTATTTGTCATGTACATAGTCTTATTTTGCAACTAATTGTATTTATGTATTCCTTGCATAGGGTGACAAAGCAATGCCAATTTACAAGACAAGAACTATGCCAAACAATCAAGCTTTTAAGTTGCATCATGTTTGGGATGTCCTCAAGGATTGTCCGAGGTGAGGAACAGATACGGACCAACAATGGGGAAAATTATTTGGTAGTGAAGTCGCAAGCATAAATGATGTCAATGAATATGTCGATTCAATAACCCCAACTTCTTCTTTTGCAAGGCCCTCAGGAAGAGATAAGCAAAAGGAAACAAAGAGAAAAGGGAAATGCAAGATCTGGTTTGTACAACAATTTCTATCGGATTTGCAAAATTGGCCGGAAGCCATAGCTCTCAGGAGGAAAAAGCAGCCCGAATGCGCTTGGCCTTTGTGAAAGAAGCAGAAAGGGAGCATGAAAGGTTCGAATGTGATTTGATGAGGGAGGACCTCAATAAATACACTCCAAATAGGAAGAAGTTCTTCCATGGTAAGTAAAAGGAAATTATGCGAAGGCATGCCACAAAGAGTATATTTGAAGATGATAATTCATCTCAAGCCTACTTCTCAAGTCCACCACAAAATCCACCACCAAGTCAAGGTGTTGAATATTATTATTAATTATCGTTTGTTTTAAGTTTATTTATAATTATCATTTAGATTAAGTTTATGTAGTTTATTAATTATTGTCATTTGTATTAAGTTTATATAGTTTATTCATTTTTGTTTATATTAAGTTAGCTTATTAATTATCGTTTGTATTAAATTTATGGCTTATTAATTATTGTTTCTATTAATCATGGTTTATTAATGATTCAATGTATGGAGATAATTAATATCGGTGTTCTAAAATCGACCTAGGCAGTGGAGTGTCGCTCGGATTTAGTCCAAATCGTCAAGGAATGTCGGATAGCTTATTAGGCGGCTTCTGGGCGGATCTAGGCGAGATTAGGCGGGGCCAAGCAGAGTTGGGCGAAGCCGGACGGGCTAGGTGGAGACAACTAGCTTGTGTGGAGAATAAAATCTGGAAAGAAAAAAAAGTTGCAGTGCACTGGAGATTCGCAAAAAAGATGAAGTCGGTTTGATACTTACACGATGTTGTTTAGGTTTTGATGGAACTTCTTACCACTTTTTCAATTGTTTAGCCTTTTTCTCTCTCTAACCGGACCCACCATGTCGTCTCCTTTTGCTTTTTTTTATTTTTATATTTTCTCTTCGCATCCTCCTCTTTTGCATATTTTGGCTATTATTTTATAAATTTTTAACTATTTATTTGTGCCCACATATTTAAGGCCCACCATATTTTATAATTCTTCTTTCTTTCTTTTTTTCGGTTTAAAGTTACACCATATTATGTATCCTATTAAAATATTTACTTTAACCTCACACATACGAATTAATCTATAACTCTCATCTTACATACATACTCTTCTTTTGAAAAGTAACATATTATTTAATTTTTATTTGTAAATTATATAAGTACTTTATAATAATATAATAAATTTACTTAAATTCCTCTAGGCCCCATCTAGATGCCTAATCACTAGGCCTCAACCAGCTGCTCAACTCCTCAACCAGCCGCTCAACTAGCGCTTAGCATCTTTTAGAATATTGATTAATATACGAAAATACCACAATAATTATGGCTTGTTAATAGAACAATAACTAATTGTTCTTTTATGGCTTATTCAAGATGTCTTCAATAATTCAAAGGGCTTTCAACAATTCAAAAGGCCTTCAATAATTATTGTACATATTGTTGCACACATTGGTGTACAATAGATGCCTTCAATAATTCAAAGGGCCTTCAATAATTATTACCAACGTACTACACAAAAGACTTGTCACAAGAAAAATACCAATATACTAGTGCACTTAAAATTGTTACATAATACAACCACACTATCACACTTAAATTTATGAGAAGAAAACAACCACACTAGCGCACTTAAAATTATCCATCATCATTGTTCTCCTTCTCGGCACCATATATGATCAACCAACTTTCAGAGTGTGTCATGACCTTGAAGAGCTTGAATTCTATTTAAACGTTTCATGTACTCACCCGGTGTGACACTATCATGTTGGGTCTCGTATGTGTTTGTGGCAAGATATTCAACATCTATTGACATAGCTCTCGCATATGTTGGTTGGTCGCTATCCACATCTTCATCAAAATCTTCCTCAATTTCTATGTACTCATCTTCAACAATTATGTTGTGCAAAATTATGTACGTCGTCATGATTGAATGGAGGTCTTCACATTCCATAATCGTGCAGCCCCTCTAACAATGGCCCTTTGAGCTTGTAGGATCTAGAACGCTCTCTCCACATCTTTCCTACAAGACTCTTATTTCTGCAAAAATAATTTCTTCTTCGCACCATCAGGATGAGAAAAACTTTTCACAAAGGTAGCCCAACTAAGATAAATATCATCAGTTAAGCAGTAACCTAACTCATGTCTATTACCATTTACCTTGTACCTCCATTCTGGTGCCCATTCATTGACAACATTATCGAACAGAGAATAAGGCCAAAGAATGTTGATATTATTGTTTGATCTAGGAATGCCATGCTAAATCCAAGAGTCGTAAGACGCCACAGCCTCAAGCACTCTGGTTGGCTTGTTGTGACGGCCATTGAATTGGCTAGCTCAAGCAGTAGAACAATTCTTCTACTCCCAATGTATACAATCGAGACTTTTTATCATGTCATGGAAGCCTATTTTGTCTGTCTTGCGTAGCAGCATCTTCAAGTCTTCACGACTTGGCTTTCAAAGGTAAGTGGCTCCATATATGTCTTCAATTGTCTTACAAAAATGCTTGAGGTTTTCAATACCAGTGCTCTCTACAAGTCGACAATATTCATCAGTTGAGTCTGCATGGCACCTATTGGCTAGCATCCGAACTGCAGATGTGAGCTTCTGATGAAGTGATAAACTTTGTCGGCCTATGACATCTATCTTCCTTGAAAAGTAGTGGTCATGATGAGCAACTGCGCTCAAGATGCTTTCAAAAAACTCTCTCCTTATCTGATACCACCTCTGAAAATCATGAGGATGATATCTTGGACATTCAATGAAATAGTCTTTCATTATCCAGTCATGACACTCTTCTCTATCACACTGCACAAATAAATGTCCCGTGATAGAACCATGATAGCTAGATTTAGCATGGTGCTCATATTGCATTAGTGAGTTTGTAAATTCAGCTTTTTCGTTGTTCATTCTGCATCCCCAATTGCAAGGCTTACTTGGTGTGCCATCTGCATGGTCAAACTACGCCTTCTTCTATCACCCATTAAGGAGATATTGATGATTTTAAGAAAACAAAAACACTATGAAAGTTGGATGATTGATGAATATGTTGTGTGATAGTTAGATATTCAAATATGCTTACATATAGGATGATTGAAAGTTTGTGTTTCATGTGTGTATGTTTGTGTTTCATGTGTTTCATATGTATTTAGTATAGGTGTGTGATATCCACATGTCCCTTTTTAATTTTCACACACCCTTCTAATTTTCAACCGTCAGATCTAATGAATTGAAGAAGATCAAATGACAAAAATTAACAGGGGTGTGTGAGAAGTAAAAAGGGGTGTGTGGATAGCACACCCCTTTAGTATGTGTTTTGTGTGTTTCATGTATTTGGTGTGTTATATATCTTTATCATGTGTTTCATATGTGTCTTGTGTGTTTTGTATGTTTCATGTGTTTTGTGTTTATACATCTCTATCATGTGTTTCGTATTCTTTTATAGTGTTTCATGTGTCAGTTTAGTGATTTTTCAATATTTATCAGAATTTAAATATTTTTAGGTTAAAATGTTCATAAAATTAATTTAGGATAGTCTACATATTTTTTAAGTTAATTTAAAAAAAAAAAAAAAAACTAAATTCAATCTTTAATAATCTAGTGCTAAAATCTTAACCCAGTAGGGTTGGAGCAAAAATGTTGTTTCTAGGTTAAAACCTAAATTTTTTGGGTTAAAAAAAATAGATTTTAACCCAAAAGTTGGAGATGGTCTAAGAAATTTACAATTTTCAAATTTATTAAAATCAAACTTGCAATTTTGAAGACTTGGACATATAATAAAGGGAAATTGACAGAAATGACCTATTTTCTTATTGTTAGGACTACAATAGAATTTTTGGGATATGCACAGACCATGCACAAGTCATGCATAACAATATGACAGAAATAGGATTTTTCTAAAACTTGAAATGACCAAATTGCCTCTTGATAAATGGGTTATTGCGAAGGCCCATTCAACATTTTCCTTTTCCTTGGCCGAAAACCTCTCTTGGGACCCCTGTTCCACAAACCCTAACCCCTAACGGTGCAAGAGTAAGAGGAAGATCGGATATACAACCCATGCCCTGCGCAAACCTCATTTCCTCTCCGCTTCACAAATACCGACCTCGACACTGTTTCTTCCATTCCCAGACCTTAACGTGACCCCATTTCCTTTCCAGACCTATGACTCATCACTCACCTCTTGATGCTCTGTCGTATGATCGAGCTGAGATCGTTGGCTTTGGGTGAGTTGTCGGAGGAGTCGCTGGGAACCAAGAGGAAGACGAAGGTGAACACGACCAGCAAGGTCAAGAACAACATCATGGAGAGATTAGATTAGAGGTTGATTGGATTAGATTGGGAATTGGAACAACAAGATTTGAAGCTCTGTGAGGAGAGATTGGATTAGGAATTGGCATACGGCAAATTCCTTATCCATTGGTTTTCATTTGTTTTTTCAAAAGTCTTGCTTTTTGTTTAGGTTAAACTATTTCAATAAAATTTTCAATTTTTTATTAGTTGTCGATTCAAAAATTAGCAAAAACTGATGGGTTTGTTTTGTTTGATGAATTTGTAAATACGCGCCATATACATTGATGTACACAATAGGCACCTGACATGCATAAGATATGCTTACAATCTGAACTTTACTAAAAAACCCAGAGTTCATCGCTCTCTTTCGACATCCTTCTATTCGAAATCAAACAAATGACTCTATCAACTATGTGTTTCTACAATTTATATGTGGGTATTTTCATCATTTTACCTTTGTACGTGGTGTACATGGAGTGTGCATGATCGATTTGTCCTATTTTGGTCCAAAATAACAAAATTGGTAATTTATGTCAATTTTCCTATAATAAAAGTCAGTATTATGAGATGTGACTTTCATTAGGGGTTGGCACGGTGCGGTTTGCCCTGGTTCCACCCTTAAATCAGAACTAGAAAATATCAACGGTTTGATTTGATGCGGTTCTGCTTGAATTTATTATTAAAATTGTATACTTCGGTTAATGCCAGTTTACGATTTTGAATACCAATTAAAATGGTAGTCAAAGTTTACTTGTTTTTCGCTTTTTTGCATGCATGTATTCAAATATGTCTTCTACAATGGTTAAACAAAGTTACAAACAAAACAAATCATTTTCAAATCTTAAATCAAAATGCAAATGTCCTTGGCACTTTGGCAGCAAGCAAACAAAAAACTACACCAACCCGCTATTAAAGGATATGGCAGAAAGAAATAATTGAAAAAGAGCTCCAGTATAAAGATCCTCATTAGTACGTAAACTGATTGTATACCACCAATGATAAACACCAAAATAAGCAATATTCACTGGGCCAAGAGCACCCGCACGAGTCAAGGCTATTATAGCCAGTTGACCAAAATGAGGATCCCAAATTGCATGAGCAATAGGTATTACATGTAAAGGATCATGTACCCATGCCTCAAAATTTCCTTGACAGGCTACATGAAGCAGATTTCCGGAAGTCCATAGAAAAATTATTGCCAATTGCCCGAAATGAGAAGCAAAAATATTCTGATAAAGACGTTCCTCAGTAATATCATCATGACTCTCAAAGTCATGTACGGTAACAATACCAAATATGACGAGTAGTGGGGTCCTAAGCTAAGCCTTGGCTAATCAAGGTGACAAACATTCCCGTCGATGTGAGCTCTTGGGGAAGATCAACATGTTATCCCTAGAGTAACTTTTATCCGTTGAGCGATGACCTTTCTACTCGACACTGTCAGATCACTAAGCCCGACTTTCGTCCCTGCTCGATGGGTGGGTCTTGCAGTCAAGCTCCCTATTGATTCTCTCCCAATTGGTTGGACCGTAAGTGTGATGATTTACTTCATGGGCGAGGTCTCTGGTTCAAATCTAGGGTGGCCTAGCTGCGCCAAGGAAAAGAATAGAAGAAGCATTTGACTCATTCATGCATTCTTCAATTCTTTTTTTCAAAATACTTCAATCGGTACACGCAAGAAATAGGCCAATTCAGTAGCTTTTTGCTCAATTTCTCGTGGAGTAAAATTCTCATCAGTAAGGGTCAAGGGAATGGCTCATTGTCCTTCTATTTACATATAAAGGACACGACGAGGATAAGTACCCACTTTAATTTCTATTCTGATGGATTGAATGTCTTTCACAAGGAATCGGAGGAATATGCAACGATTTTTTCCAGGAAATCCCCAACGAAAAATACACACTATGCCCTCTTTTATATCAAATTGATCATTACCACTACCTACATTCCATGAAATTGTGCACCATAAATAAGAGCTAATAAAAGGACCTGCGATCCCGTAGAAAGACATCACGATACTTTGTGGGAAAATAAAAATTATTTGCTGAGAAGGAAATAAAGATATAAAATTCCTACCATAATAACTGGACGTTCCAACCAATAAAAACCTTAATAAACCTAAAAAAAGAATAAAGGCCCAACATAAATTACTTGTTTTTTGAGACCCGGCTACAAGTTCTACCCGTATACTTTCTAATCGCTAACTCATACTCTAACTAGACCTAGTTGCATTTTATTGGAATTGGGAGAATAACAAAAATATATTTTTTCTTTTTGTTTTTTTAACTTTTTTGGTTTCCGAAGTAACTCTTATCAACCAACACTAGTATGATGTGAACCTTTAGGGATAATTCATCGAATTTCTTAGATCCAAACTAAAATAATAGCATCCATTTCATATGATTTCCTAATACATATAGATATATTGACTTAACATTTCAGAAATTCTCCCCAATCCCGATCTATTTGAAAATAGTTATAATTCATTTATCATGTTTACACATACATAAGAGCTTATGCTCGAAGGAAGCTCATATTATACCATATTTTACTAAATAGATATTTGTGTTATGATCCAAGTAAGTCGCCAATTGCCGGAAATACTAAGCCCACTAAAGGCACAAAAATGGAGGGGAGACTGTTGAGAGTTATTATTGTCACATCTCGACCTGGGGTGGATCACTTCCCTAGCCCGCTCCACCACCGTAGCACGATATTGTCGGCTTTGGGCTTACCATTCCCTCACAGTTTTGTTTTTGGGAACTCATGAGCAACTTCCCAGTGGGTCACCCATCATGGGATTGCTCTAGCCCTTTTCTCGCTTAACTTCGGAGTTCCGAAGCCAGTGAGCTCCCAAAAGGCCTCGTACTAAGTAGAGATGAGAATATACATATAAGGATCACTCCCCTGGGCGATGTGAGATGTTACAATCCACCCCCTTAGGGGCCCGACGTCCTCGTCGGCACACACGCGGCCAGGGTTAGGCTCTGATACCAAATTGTCACATCCCGAGCCCGCTCTACCACCGTAGCACGATATTGTCCGCTTTGGGCTTACCATTCCCTCACGGTTTTGTTTCCGCTATTTGTCACCATAGCACGATATTGTCCACTTTGGGCTTACCATTCCTTCACGGTTTTGTTTTTAGGAACTCACGAGCAACTTCCCAGTGGGTCACCCATCATGGGATTGCTCTAGCCCCCTTCTCGCTTAACTTCGGAGTTCCTATAGAACCCGAAGCCAGTGAGCTCCCAAAAGGCCTCGTACTAGGTAGAGATGAGAATATACATATAAGGATCACTCCTCTGGGCGATGTGGGATGTTACAATTATAGGATGGGTACCTCGATTTAATATTTGTACCTGTTATTTATTGTTATATTTATTGTTTTATATTTTAACCTTATCCTTATATTGTTATAAAGATATCTTATAATTCATATATAAGTATACCTAAGTGGGTATATATATACTTAATAGGGATAGGGAGTCTATAAGTATATGTTTTAAGAAATATATTAATTTATAAAATACAATAAGTATATAAATAAATGGACCTATTCATCTTGAGAAATATGACCAACTGTGGTTCGAACGTATATACAAATATATATATATATATATATATTTTGTGCTTTTTACTATTAGATAGTGTCCATAAATCTCATGATAGGTACCCAAAGATTCATAGTAAACTTTGATGGGGTCGCTCAACACATGTACTCTTTACCTGCTTATGCATTCATAGCACAAACACTTTACTACTCAAGCTGCGTTATATACTCATCACCAATACATCGTAGGATTCATCATGACAGGGACTTTTGCTCATGGAGCTATATTTTTTATTAGAGATTACAATCCGGAAAAACACAATCGTCCTAAAATAAACCAAAAAACAAAACTCTTGTTACGACACAAACCGTTCCACACTTTGTCCAAAATTTATGGCATGCCATTAAGGCAAGGGGCTATGAGGTGTGGATCCATGGAACCAATCGAGTCAGGCACTTCAAGAACAAGCTTATGGTTGGGTGAGAAGTGGGATGTGGAAAAGCATGGGAGAGAAAATCGGGTGGGAGAAAAAAGGGAAAATAACGAAAAACGCCGAGGAAGCCAAGGAACGGACATGAAACCCAGATCTAAGACAAGCTCAAGGAAATTGGGATCAGGCCTAAGAAAATAAGAGAAAAGTACATAGGAAAACTAAGAAGAGTGAAGAAGGGAAGAAAACAATGAGTAGTAGGAGAAAAGTGAGGGGTTTGCCTTCGGCAACCATGGCTTTACTTTCTTTTGAGTTTTTAGAGGGAGGGATTGTTTTTGGATGGTGCTAGATAGCAGTCAATTATTATGAGAAATACTTTAATGATATTGACACTCTTCTTGTTATTACCAAAAAGACTTTCATGATATCAACATACTGCTAGGATAGCATCCCAAATTAGTTGAGAAAAGCTAGCAAAAATAATAATAAAATGAGGATTTCATTAATTTTTTTTATTACAACTAATATTATGCAGAAACGGTAGCGATTTTATTGCTTAATAAGTAGTATCTTTAGAAAGTACTTTTAAATTTTTGGTATAAGTCAGTGTTAAAATTTCTAGGAATTCCTTAATAATGTAATATAAAAAGTCTAAAATCATTTGGTTACATCCACATCATCTTTTAATTAAT
The DNA here is from genome assembly GCF_041283825.1 of Pyrus communis. Taxonomy (NCBI): domain Eukaryota; kingdom Viridiplantae; phylum Streptophyta; class Magnoliopsida; order Rosales; family Rosaceae; genus Pyrus; species Pyrus communis. The sequence goes on along the minus strand of NC_142579.1, from coordinate 4,506,199 downwards.
GGGTGCACGGACAAAATTTTATGGGTATAAGCCTAAGGAATACGAGAAGAAGTTATATGGTACCATTGTAACGTTGTTGTGTTATCAGACACAAGATGTTGTGGTGGCAGTGTTTAAGTGTCATGTAAATTGTTTTTTGAGAATGTGAGTTACGTGGTGTCTCATAAGAATAGTAACATCACATGTTTGTATTCCGAGTTTTTTTCAATAATTCAGGCTACTCAGTAGTATAGTAAATGAATAATCATAATTGAATTGAAGAAAGACTATTATTCTCAACTTGGCAATCTAATAAATGAAACGTTAGACTACCAATAATCTGAACTATTAAAAACAAATGAGTAACAGAACTAAACTGAATCATAAACTCAACTCATGGTCCTTTCACTTTTTAAAATATCACAACTCCATAAGTAGGACCTCAGAAGTCTTTTTTGTTGAAGGACAAAAGGGTCTGATAAGGCGAGTTGTGAAGTTGGAGAAGCTTGAGTTGAAACTCTGAGTTTGGTTTTAAGGGTTAATGGTGCCGAAGGTCTTTGAATGTGGGGTGTGAATGATACAGCAGCCATGGATTTGGTAGGCCACGAATAATAACAAAAATAGAATGTTGTTGCTAAAGATGGGGTGTGGGCTTAACTTTCCGGGTGACCTTAGGAAGAAGAAAATCCTAGACAATAATGGAACACGATTCATCTTCAAGTAGATTTAATTAAGCATGTCATAAAAAGTGATTTAGCTCGATAAGACTTGAAATAGTTTGAATTCGGAATATAGTGTATCAATATGTACCGTTATACTTTAGAGAAGAGTAATATTTCCGTCTAAGTTTTTGATACGTGGATTTTTCTGAAAGTCAGCATTTAATGGAGGTGGAGTTGCTTTCCATTATACACAATATTAATGGTTGAGGTAAATTGTCTGCTAAGCAATATATAATGTAATGAGGTTTATTCTCAGTAAGGTTTAGGAGTGACCTTTATAATCTTACTCGAAGATGAACTCTCAATTTTGGTCACTTCCCATGGCCTTATACCTGATACAAAATTTTATCCCTTTGTCTATCATGCAGTTCCTGTTGCATAAAATTTGTGAAGTTGATTACTTTTTAGGAATCATCTAGTACATATGAGCTTTTGGTGCAAAGGGGATTGAAAGATTATCTACTTGGATGAAGAACAACGTGAAAAGTCAAATTAAAGAGTTATGAGCATTCTAATTCTCATTGACTAGCGAACGACTCTACTCCATTTGATTAATTTTGTCAATGTAAAATGGTTCTTGTTGTGTCAAAGTTGTCACATGTTCATCATCAATTGCAATCGATGTTTCACGTTATCTAAGATGCCATGCTTTTGTGCTTTTGTTATTACCACTTCAAAGAATGTGTTTTCTGCATCGATGCAAATTCACTGTGAATTCGGGTGTATTTAGGGGGCGTATTCAATTGAGATTTTAATTCTTTTAATGAATCTAGAGGTATTCAATCAGAATTTTAAGTGATTCTCTGAAATTCAAAGTGTATTCAATTAGAATTTTAAAATAATTTATTAAAATCCTTAGAAATCCGGATGTATTCAATTAGGATTTTAAAGAAGTTTATAATATTTCAGGTGTATTCAATTAGAAATTAATTTTAAAGAATTTGAGAAAGTTGATGAATTAGAGGGAATTGGAGAGATTTCGTAATATATTTTAAATATCCACAAATCTCACCTCTTCCCATGAGATTTCGAGGGGAATTGAATCAAAATTTTATATGGAATCTTTAGAAATCAATTAAATTCCATAAAAATCCATAAAAATCTCTCAAATTCTTAATTGAATACACCCCCTTAATTAGGATTTGAAATTAGTTTATAACATTTTAGGTGGATTCAAGTAGAAATGGATTTTAAAAAGTTGGAGAATTCGAGGGAATTAGAGAGGTTTCGTAGTGTATTTTAAGCATTTACAAATTTCACCTCTCTCCCTAAGAATTTGAGGGTATTCATTCAAAATTTTACATAATATACGTAGAAATCAATTAAACTTCATCAAAATCCATGATTTTTTAAATCTGTTAAAATCCCTCAAAATTCCAATTAAATACAAAAAAGAAAGATGGGGATTTGAATATGTTTTCCTTTGTAATTGCAAGTGTCAATCGAGTACTTAGTTGTTGATATTTTAATTATACTCCAAAGCTAACAAGTTACAACTTACAAGGGTACAACATACCACGGCGGCCACAAATACCAATACCCTAAAACTTATTATCCCAAAGACTCAAAGAGTGGGAAAACTTTAGCCCAAAGAGTTGGAAAAAAACCCTTGAAATTCTCTAGAAGCATATGGTCCAAAGGGACTCCGTTGGTCTCACCCATACACAACATAACGTACTTTATTTTCTTGTTTCCACGGGGCTTGAAATATAAAAACGAAAAATCAAAAGAGTAAAATGCTCGACAAACCAACTAAAGAAGAGAGGGAGACCTACACACACAGCCCACAACAATACAAATAGATACTCTCTCTCTCTTCGTTCTCCTTCGCTTACAGTTTGGGGTTTCGCCTCTCTCTCTCTCTCTCTTCAAATCTCTCGACTTTCTCGTCTCTCTGCTCGGTACGGCCCTTGGGTCTTCGGATGTGTATGCATCCGTCGCCTCCGTCTCTCTCCCCTCTCAGGTATCCCCCTCCGCTCTCTCTCTCTCTCTCTCTGTATCTATCGCTGTATATACCTGATTTACCTTTTCAATCAAGGACCAAAATTTATGGGTTTTCTCGTTTTAGGGATTCGTGGTTTACCCTAAACCGCCAATTTTGTTCATGTTTGCTTTTGATTTTTGTTTTCTTTTCGTGGGTTTTTATATTTTGCTTTTCTGTGTTTGGTTTTGGGGGTTTGAAGTAGTTCGAAGTAGGGAAGCTGAGGTGAATAGATGACAACCCTAAGATCAAACTTGCCGTCGAGGATTCGGCAACTTCTTTCAGCCGACGGTGCTCTCGGGCCATCCATCAAACTCGATTCCGAGCCAGTGAGTTATCTCTCTCCGTCTCCCTCTCATCTAGTTTAGTGTAAAAAATTTACCTTGAACTTGTTATGTGTGTGTATCGTGCAAATTTTTGGATTTGTGTTTATTTTCTCATTCTAGTCCTTTAAACATTAGGGTTTTATCAGAATCATCAGGGTTGTTCGAGATAGGCCCTTAGGTTTTCGGACTGCATTGCAAACCGAACTCTAGGTTAAATTGTGTGGAGGCTGTATTGGGCCTGTAACATGTGCTTTTTAAATTTTAGAATTGGTTATATGCTTAGTTTTTGTTAAAGTTATTTAAAGTTAAAGATGGTTGTTTGGCTGCTGGTGTACAAGTGAATTTTCAATGCTTGTTTCGTATATAGGTTATCCACAAATCTACTACCTAAATTATACTTGTTCTAATCGATGTATTGCTTTATTATAATTGTTAGTAGCACTAGTGTTGTTGTTCTAAAATAACATGTCGTGTCACTCCTAGTTTCACTATAGTTTTCTTATTATTAAGTTTTACATTTTGATATTTGATGACCAAGGATTGGAGTATATTTGTAGATTTTCTATTCTCCTTTTTCGATCTTGTTTTTCTGATTTTTTTCATTTATCTTATAATTTGTACAATCTTATACATCGTGTGGGATAGGGATAGAATATGCTAGTGAGTATCCCGGTACAACAATATTTGAAAATTCAGCACTGAATGCTTAAACTAGCAATTGAAGTAATTATGTACAGTTTCATTTACTTTTTCTGAATCATTAAGTGTTCGGAGGTTATACAGTCCAATAATCAGAAAGGCACTTTATTTATATGATAGTTAGAGCATTGGCAGGCTACTTTCTGTGAAATTTGGAGAGTTTGGCAGGCTTCTTTATGCTAGTTTGGGTTTAGGGAGAGGAGACTGCTCTTTTCCCTTTTGCTGACTTTTTTAGTTATGATTGGCTGCAGTTGGTTTTGTGTGGTCTTCTTGACCACCAGCCTTCCATTCTGTAACTTTCTATGCATATGTATGTATGTATGTGTGTCTCTTTAACACCAAAAAAATTGTAGTTAGAGCATGTTCTGTAAGATTTACTGTTATCTCTAAGGACTATACTAAAGCGATCAAGTTGCAGTTTGGTATTTTATACACTTTACTTTGTATTGGATACATGTTATTTCTTTTCCCTAAATATGGATATACCGGTCAAGAACCAGGTATATGTAGAGTGTTGAGAAACAGTGCATTTGATTTATATCTGGTTTGAGTATGGCACCAAAATTATTTGTGCTACACTGGTTCTTGTTATATTGCCCAGTTTCTCCATGTCCCACTATGTTTTGTACATTTACCTTACATATCATGCTTAAGATGCACCACAAGTTGCTAGTAGCAGACCCAAGTATCTTCAATGAATTTGTGGAGTATGAACTTAAGAATGCCAGTGGTATTATTTGCTGCAGTCGATGCAAATAAATTGTGGACAGCATTAACTTAATATGTTCAATTTCCTAAGTAGTCTATTTCTGTTGTTATGGAGATAATACAAATTTTTTCCAAACCCAAAGTTGCTAGTAATTTTATCAGTTCGATACTTTTTATATTTAATGTAAATAAGTTTTCTAGTTGTTAAAATTACTTTTTGTAGATTTTTTGGTATTTCTTATTGTTATATTTGATGCTTTTCTTTCTTTTATGTACGGATCTTCCTCTTCTATGTTTCCATTATTATTATTAGTATTATATATATATATATATATATATTTTGGTGTTAGGCAATGAGCTTCCTTAAGCTCTTAATTGATTTTGTTTCCAGGATAAGATTCAACTAGATTCAACTGATGTCAATTTCTAAAATCGAGACAACCTAGCCATGATAAATTTTTGTTTTATATAAATATTCATTGATGTTAATAATCTCTGTATGGTATAGGAGTCATGTCAGAGTTATATATTTTCCTTTTTAGGGTTGTGAAATTTTGCAGCCGAGGAAGATTTATCCCCTCCTTTGAGGATATTACTGATAGCTTTATAACCTAATGTTATACATAGTATAGTTTTCTTTGACTACATTTTCTTTCTGACGTTAGTGTGCGATACCTTATGACTGCATTTCCTTTGTTTCAGCCTCCTAAGATCAAAGCCTTTATCAATAAAGTGATACAATGTCCATTACAAGATATAGCAATACCTCTTTCCGGTTTCCGTTGGGAGTACATTAAGGTACTCCTCATTTTTCTTGGGTGAAGTTTCTTCTTATTATTCTTTCTGTTACTAATATGATGCTTTGACTTCAGGGTAATTTTCACCATTGGAGGCCGCTTTTTCTGCATTTTGATACATATTTCAAGACATACTTGTCTTGTAGAAATGATCTACTGTTGTCGGATAAAATCTTAGAAGATGATAGTCCGTTTCCAAAGCATGCTGTGCTACAAATTTTGAGAGTGATGCAAACAATTTTAGAAAACTGCAATAACAAGAGTTCATTTGATGGCTTAGAGGTATGTTTTCTTGGCGGATGAAAAATTGTGCTTTATTTTTTGGGTCTGATCTTTGCATTTATTTTTTGGCTCTGATTTAGCGGAAGTGTTTTTACCATGTGTCTTTATAATGTATCAATATTTTATTTCTTTTTCAGCATTTCAAGCTCCTGCTTGCATCAACAGATCCCGAGGTCCTTATAGCTGCATTAGAAACTCTTTCCGCACTTGTGAAAATAAATCCCTCCAAGATGCACGTCAGTGGGAAGATGATCGGTTGTGGTTCTGTAAACAGCTATCTCCTGTCTCTGGCACAGGGCTGGGGAAGCAAGGAAGAGGGATTGGGTTTATATTCATGTGTTATGGCAAACGAGACTACCCAAGATGACGGGCTCAATTTGTTCCCATCTGATGTAGAAAATGATTCTCACAAGTTGCAGTGCCGAATAGGTTCTACGCTCTATTTTGAATTGCATGGGGATGCCCAAAGTACAGAGGAGAGCTCTAACAACGTAAATAATTCTTCCAGTTTTGGGGTTATAAACATTCCAGATTTGCATTTGCAAAAGGAGGATGATTTAAAGCTAATGAAACGATATATAGAGGAGTACAGGGTACCTCCTGAACTCCGGTTCTCACTACTGACAAGAGTCAGATATGCTCGTGCCTTCCGTTCTCCGAAAATATGTAGGCTGTACAGCAGGATTTGCCTTCTTGCATTTGTTGTGCTTGTTCAGTCTAGTGATGCCAGTGTAGAACTGAATTCCTTCTTTGCTAATGAGCCAGAGTACACAAATGAATTAATCAGAATTGTGCGGTCCGAAGAATCGGTGTCTGGGACCATCAGAACACAGGCAATGCTTGCGTTGGGTGCTCAGTTAGCTGCATACTCAGCGTCTCATGAGCGGGCACGAATCTTGAGTGTATCTAGTATCAGTTTTGCAGGGGGAAATCGTATGATACTCCTGAATGTGCTACAGAGGGCTGTTAGATCATTAAAAAACTCCAATGATCCAACTTCTCTTGCTTTTGTTGAAGCACTTCTTCAGTTCTATCTGCTCCATGTGGTTTCATCATCAGCTACAGGGAGCAATATTAGAGGGTCAGGCATGGTTCCGACATTCTTGCCACTTTTGGAAGATTCTGATCCTTTGCATTTGCATCTAGTCTGTTTTGCTGTCAAAACTCTACAAAAGCTCATGGATTACAGTAGTTCAGCTGTGTCTCTGTTTAAAGAGTCAGGGGGAGTTGAGCTTTTGTCTCAGAGACTACAGATTGAGGTACAGAGAGTTATTGGTTTGGCTGGCGATAATGATAACTCAATGGTTATTGGTGAAAGCTCAAGATACAGTGACAACCAGCTGTACTCACAGAAGAGGCTCATCAAAGCTTCATTGAAGGCACTTGGGTCTGCTACATATGGCGCTGGGAATTCCTCCAGAGTGCAACACTCCCATGACAGTTCTTTACCTGCAACTCTTTCTCTGATATTTAGGAATGTGGACAAATTTGGCGGGGACATTTATTACTCCGCAGTGACTGTTTTGAGTGAAACTATCCACAAAGACCCAACTTGCTTTTCTGCTTTGCATGAAATGGGTCTCCCAGATGCATTTATATCCTCTGTTGTAGCTGGCATTCTTCCATCCGCAAAGGCTTTTACTTGTGTACCTAACGGTCTTGGCGCTATTTGTCTTAATGCCAAAGGCTTGGAGGCTGTGAAGGAAAGTTTAGCGTTACGCTTTCTTGTTGACATCTTCACGAGCAAGAAATATGTTACGGCAATGAATGAAGCCATCGTTCCTTTGGCAAATGCAGTGGAAGAGCTTTTCCGCCATGTATCTTCGCTAAGAAGCACTGGTGTCGATATCATCCTTGAGATAATTGATAAAATTGCTTCCTTCACTGACAGCCACAATACAGGGCCAGAAGGAAAGGCAAATGGGAGTACTGCTATGGAAATGGATTCTGAAGATAGAGAACATGAAGGTCATTGCTGTCTGGTTGATTCTGTAGATTCGGCTGCAGATGGGATCAGTAATGAGCAGTTCATTCAATTATCCATCTTTCATTTGATGATACTGGTCCACAGAACAATGGAGAATTCCGAAACATGTCGGTTGTTTGTCGAGAAGTCAGGAATTGATGCATTACTGAAGCTTCTTCTCCAACCCACTATTGTACAATCATCTGATGGGATGTCTATTGCTTTGCACAGTACTATGGTTTTCAAGGGTTTTACTCAACATCACTCTGCTGCCCTTGCCCGTGCATTTTGCTCCTCCCTTAGGGACCACCTAAAGAAAGCTTTATCTGGATTTGGGGCAGTTTCAGGATCCTTTCTACTGGAACCTAGGATGGCATCAGATGGTGGAATTTTTTCTTCTCTGTTTCTTGTTGAGTTCCTCTTGTTTATTGCTGCCTCAAAGGACAACCGCTGGGTAACTGCATTGCTTACGGAATTTGGAAATGGTAGCAAGGATGTTCTTGAAGATATAGGATGTGTCCATCGTGAAGTTTCCTGGCAGATTGCTCTTCTAGAAGATACAAAGTCTGACGTGGAGGATGATAATGCTGGTTCTACCACTGAGTCACAACAGTCGGAAACAAATACAAGTGAAACTGAAGAGCAAAGGTTCAACTCTTTTAGGCAGTTCCTTGACCCGTTGCTCACAAGGAGGACTTCTGGCTGGAGCATTGAATCCCAGTTTCTGGACCTTATTAGCCTATACCGTGACCTTGGTCGCTCCACTAGTTCTCAACAAAGGACAAATTCTGATGGTCCTTCAAATCTTCGGATTGGATCCAGTCATCAATTCCAACATTCTGGGTCTTCAGATGCTGTTGGTCCTCTTAATAAAAAGGAGTATGACCAGCAGAGGTCATATTATACTTCTTGCTGTGACATGGTGAGATCACTTTCTTTTCACATTACCCATCTGTTTCAAGAGATGGGGAAGGTCATGTCGGTACCTTCTCGTCGACGGGATGATATAGTGAATGTTTCTCCTGCTGCAAAATCTGTGGCGTCTACTTTTGCGTCCATTGCATTTGATCACTTGAACTTCGAAGGGCCTGCTAATTCTTCTGGATCCAAGGATTCCATATCAACAAAATGTCGGTACTTTGGTAAAGTTATTGATTTCATTGATGTAAGTCTACTGGAGAGAGCAGATTCATGTAATGCTGTTTTACTAAATTGCTTATATGGTCATGGAGTTATCCAGTCAGTTTTGAAGACATTTGTAGCTACCAGTGAATTGCTCTTCACAGTTAGGGCTCCTGCATCCCCCATGGAAACAGATGATGGGAATTCAAAGCAGGATGAAAGGGAAGATATTGACCATTCATGGATTTATGGTCCTTTAGCTAGCTATGGTAAACTTATGGACCACCTAGTGACATCTTCTTTCATTTTATCTCCTTTCACAAAACACTTGCTAGCACAACCCCTGGCAAATGGAAATATTCCTTTCCCGCGCGATGCTGAGACCTTTGTAAAGGTCCTCCAGTCCATGGTACTGAAAGCAATTCTTCCTCTTTGGACTCATCCTCAGTTTGTTGATTGTAGTTATGATTTTATTAGTACCGTTATTTCTATAATCAGGCATGTATACTCTGGGGTTGAAGTGAAGAATGTTAGTAGCAGCAACACTGCCCGTATTACTGGCCCCCCTCCTAATGAGACAACTATTTCAATGATTGTGGAGATGGGCTTTACCAGGTCTAGGGCAGAAGAAGCTCTGAGGCAAGTTGGATCAAATAGTGTGGAGTTGGCAATGGAGTGGTTGTTTTCCCATCAAGAAGAGACTGAAGAAGACAATGAACTTGCTCGGGCACTTGCCATGTCTTTGGGTAATGAATCAGACACTAAGGAAGCTGTTGCAAATGAGAATGCTCAGCAGCTTGAAGAAGAGATAGTCCAACTTCCTCCTGTTGAGGAGTTGATATCTACATGTGCAAAGCTTCTGCAGATGAAGGAGCCTCTAGCTTTTCCAGTTCGAGACCTGCTAGTAATGATATGCTCCCAAAATGATGGTCAATATCGGCCTAATATCATCTCTTTCATTGTTGATCAGATTAAAGAATGTAGTTTATGTTTTGACAGTGGAAAAAGTACTTTGCTATCTGCTCTTTTTCACGTTCTTGCTTTAATTCTTCAAGAAGACGCAATTGCACGAGAACTTGCCTCGAAGAATGGTCTTGTGAAAGTTGCATCAGACCTACTCTTCCAGTGGGATTCTGGTTCAGTTGGCAGGGAGAAACATGAAGTTCCAAAGTGGGCAACAACGGCTTTTCTTGCTGTTGATCGGCTGTTGCAGGTGGATCAAAAACTGAACCCTGAAATTGCAGAACAGTTGAAGAAGGATGGTATCAGTAGCCACCAAACACCACTTAGCATTGATGAGGACAAGCAAAATGAGTTGCAGTCTGCATTGGGATTATCTTCAAAGCATATAGAAATGAAAGAGCAGAAGAGGCTTATTGAGATAGCTTGTTCTTGCATCAGGAACCAGCTTCCTTCTGAAACAATGCATGCTGTTCTGCAGCTTTGCTCTACTCTCACAAAAACTCATGCTGTTGCTGTTCAATTTCTTGATGCCGGGGGTTTAAGTTTACTGCTTTCTTTGCCAACAAGTTGCCTCTTTCCTGGGTTTGACAATATTGCTGCTACCATTATCCGTCATGTTCTGGAAGATCCTCAAACTCTTCAGCAGGCAATGGAATTTGAGATTAGGCACAGCCTTGTGGCAGCTGCGAACAGGCATTCTAATGGTAGGGTTTCTCCCCGCAATTTTTTATCGAGTTTAAGTTCTGCAATTTCTCGTGATCCTGTGATATTTATGCGTGCTGCTCAGTCTATTTGTCAAGTTGAGATGGTTGGTGAAAGGCCTTACATTGTTTTGCTGAAAGATCGTGAGAAAGATAAAAGCAAGGAAAAGGAAAAAGAGAAGGATAAATCTTTGGATAAAGACAAAACACTAATGGCTGATAGTAAAGCTGCTCTGGGTAATATAAATTCAGTAGCTTCTGGCAATGGACACGGCAAGGTTCATGATTCAAAAAGTGCAAAAGTGCATCGAAAGTACCCCCCGAGTTTTGTCTCTGTGATTGAGCTTCTTCTAGATTCTGTGTGTACTTATGTACCGCCGTCTAAGGATAATGTTGTCACTGATGCACCACCTTCAACGGACATGGATATTGATGTTGCTGCTACAAAAGGGAAGGGTAAAGCAATTGCCTCAGTGTCTGAGGATAACAAAACTTGTACCCAAGAAGCTCCTGCATCTCTTGCAAAGGTTGTATTTGTTTTGAAGCTTCTAACTGAGATCTTATCAATGTATGCTTCATCTGCACATGTTCTGCTTCGGAAAGATGCTGAAATTAGCAGTTACAGGGCCCCCAGTCTAAAGGGTCCTACTGCTGTATGCACTGGTGGAATATTTCACCATGTTCTTCATAAGTTTCTTCCATATTCACGCAGTGCCAAGAAGGAAAAGAAAGCAGATGGTGACTGGAGGCACAAATTAGCAAGTAGGGCTAGCCAGTTTTTAGTTGCATCCTGTGTTCGTTCTTCTGAGGCAAGGAGGAGAGTTTTTAACGAGATCAGTTTAGTCTTTAATGAATTTGTAGAATCATGCAATGGTTTCCGGTCGCCTAACAACGAAATACAAGCTTTTTGTGATCTACTTAATGATGTTCTGGCTGCCCGTACTCCTACTGGTTCATACATTTCCGCTGAAGCTTCTGTCACTTTTATAGATGTTGGCCTGGTCGGGTCATTGACTCGAACTCTCCAAATGCTGGACTTGGACCATGCTGACTCACCTAAAGTTGTTACTGGTCTTCTCAAAGCTCTTGAGTTGGTAACCAAAGAACATGTTCATTCTGCTGACTCAAATTCTGGTAAGGGTGACAATTCTACCAAACCTCCTGATCATAATCAATTGGGAAGGACAGACAATATTGGTGAGAGATCCCAATCTATGGAAACACCATCCCAGTCCCGCCGTGATTCTGGTCCAGCTGAGCACATTGAGTCTTACAACGCGGTCCAGTCCTTTGGTGGTTCTGAGGCTGTGACGGATGATATGGAACATGACCAAGATCTCGATGGAGGTTTTGCTCCTGCAAATGAAGATGAATATATGCGTGAAAACTCTGAGGAAACAAGGGGTCTTGAAAATGGCATTGATACTATGGGTATACGGTTTGAAATTCAACCTCACGAGCAAGAGAATCTTGATGACGATGACGAGGAGGAGGATGAAGATATGTCTGAGGATGATGGAAATGAAGTAGATGACGATGAAGATGACGATGATGAGGAGCGTAATGATCTGGAAGATGGTGTGCATCACCTGCCACATCCTGACACTGACCAAGATGATCATGAGATTGATGATGATGAGTTTGATGAGGAAGTATTAGAGGAAGATGATGAAGAAGATGATGATGAGGAAGATGGAGTTATACTGAGGCTGGAGGAAGGCATAAATGGGATTAATGTTTTCGACCGTATTGAGGTTTTTGGTAGAGATCCTGGTTTTCCTAATGAAGGACTTCAGGTAATGCCAGTTGAAGTTTTTGGTTCTAGACGTCAAGGGCGCACTACTTCTATTTACAGTCTTTTGGGAAGAACTGGCGAGAATGCCACTCCATCAAGGCACCCTCTTCTGGTTGGACCTTTGTCGCTGTCGTCAACCCTGCCTAGACAATCGGGTAAATATGTTTAAATGCTTTTGAGGTTACTTCTTGTATTTGATATATTATTTTGGTAATTCTCTTCTCTGATGGTGGGTTCCTGGCTTCCAGAGAATGCCCGTGATATGGTATTACAAGATTTAAACTCAGAGGTCACGTCGTCAAGATTGGATAATATTTTCCGATCACTGAGGAATGGGCGTCATGGACACCGATTGAATTTGTGGATGGATGATAACCAGCAAGTTGGTGGATCAAATCCAAGTTCAGTGCCACAAGGACTTGAGGATTTGCTTGTGTCCCAATTGAGGCGACCCATGGCTGACAAGACACCTGAAGAGAATAAGACAAAAGCAGTGGATCCTCAGAACACAGCGGAAGCTTTAGAGTTACAACCACAAACAGGTGTCAGGCCTGAAGTTCCCGTTGAGAACAATGTCACTATTGAGAGTGGAAGCCTGCCTCCTCCGGAGACAATTGATGACTCTGGAAATGCTGATTTGAGACCAACTACAGTGAGTGAATCTCTACAAGCAATGGACATGTCTAGCATGCATCCTCAGTCCGTTGAGATGCAGTTTGAACACAATGATGCAGCTGTGAGGGATGTAGAAGCTGTGAGCCAAGAAAGTGGTGGAAGTGGAGCAACTTTAGGGGAGAGCCTTCGTAGCCTTGATGTTGAAATTGGGAGTGCTGACGGTCATGATGATGGAGCAGAGAGGCAAGGTTCTTCTGATAGAATGCCACTTGGTGATTCACAGGCAACTCGAGCAAGAAGAACAAATGTATCTTTTGGGAATTCTGCCACTGTCAGTGCAAGAGATGTTTCTCTACACAGCGTAACTGAAGTGTCTGAAAATTCTAGCCGTGAGGCGGATCAGGAGGGTCCAGCAGCAGAACAGCAACTTAACAGTGACTCCGGTTCTGGGGCAATTGACCCTGCTTTCTTGGATGCCCTTCCTGAGGAGTTGCGTGCTGAAGTTCTCTCAGCACAGCAGGGTCAAGCAGCTCCACAGTCAAATGCTGAGCCACAAAATGCTGGAGATATTGATCCTGAATTCCTTGCTGCTCTTCCTCCTGATATCAGAGCAGAAGTTTTAGCCCAACAGCAAGCTCAAAGGCTACATCAGTCTCAGGAACTCGAAGGTCAACCAGTTGAAATGGACACAGTCTCAATAATTGCAACATTTCCTTCAGAGTTGCGTGAAGAAGTACGTTATTCAGGTTCCTTGGGCTATATTAAATTCATAATCAAATTTGTAATTCAAGCTGTAATATTTTGTTTTTGGTTTATGTACTCAGGTTCTCTTGACTTCATCTGACGCTATACTGGCCAATCTTACCCCTGCTCTAGTTGCGGAGGCAAACATGTTACGTGAAAGATTTGCCCATCGTTATAATCGTACCCTGTTTGGTATGTATCCTAGAAACCGTAGGGGTGAGACTTCAAGACCAGGTGAAAGCATGGGATCTAGCCTGGACAGGGTTGGGGGAAGCATTGCGTCACGTAGATCAATTGGTGCCAAGGTAGTTGAAGCCGAAGGCGCTCCATTAGTTGACACAGAAGCTCTGCATGCAATCATTAGGGTTCTTCGTGTTTTTCAGGTAGTATATGAGTGTAATAGTAGTTATTCGTTTTTATTTTTATTTTCCTTTTCATACTAGAAACTGATTGTCACAATTTTACAGCCGCTGTATAAAGGTCAGCTGCAGAAGCTTCTGTTGAATTTATGTGCTCATAATGAAACCCGAAATTCGCTTGTGAAAATTCTCATGGACATGCTAATGCTTGATACAAGAAAGTCCGTTGATCACTCAACTACTGCTGAGCCTCCGTATCGGCTTTATGCTTGCCAGAGTAATGTGATTTGTTCACGCACTCAATCTGGTAAGATCTCCTTTATGGATGATTTGTTTGAGATATGTGAGGATGTAACTGTGGGATTATACCGTAGCAGCTAATTTGGTCATCGGTTCTAACATTGCCTGTTACTCTATAGGTGTTCCGCCATTGTTATCTCGGCGAATTCTTGAAACTCTGACTTATTTGGCTCGACATCATCCTAATGTGGCAAAGATTTTGCTTCACTTTTCTCTCCCACAAGAAACAGATAATATCGATCATGGACGTGGCAAAGCTGTGATGGTTGTTGAAGAGACTGGGCCAAAGAAAAGTCATCAGGAAGGATATTTATCTATTGCTTTGCTTTTGAGCCTCTTGAATCAACCCCTTTACTTGTTCAGAAGTATAGCTCATCTTGAACAGGTGAAAATCTTATTTGGTTATTATTTTGTTTTTGTGTGGAGGGATTTATACTGCTATGCGAAACTGTAGTAATGTGGACTTACTTTCATCCTTAAATTCTTTATGCAGCTTCTTAACTTATTGGAGGTCATCATTGATAATGCTGAAAGCAAACCATCTGTCAAATCTGGGGTTGGGGTTTCTGTTTCTGAGCAATCGTCTGCCCCTCAAATTTCGACTTCAGATGCTGAGATGAATACAGAATCTGGTGGGACTGCTGCTGTTATGGTTGGTATGCCAGATAAGGTGGTTGATTCCTCCAAACCAACAACTTCTGGTGTTGATAGCAAATGTGATACCGCTAGTGTTCTGATTAACCTTCCACAAGAAGAACTTCGCCTCCTATGCTCACTGCTTGCACGAGAAGGGTATGGAAATTATAACTTCTATTTTTCTGGTAGCTTAATTGTTTAATTACTAGGAACATTTTCTTATCTTTTTTTAATTTCTCAAATTGTACTCCTTGTTATTGGGAAGGGGCTGCTTCATGGTTAATGTTAGGGTGTTTACGAGATGGCTGTGTTTTGTCTGTCCACTCTCGTTGTTCATCTTTATTTTATTTTATAATTGTCGTCTCTTTTTCAATAACAATGTATTAACTAAGACTACTTTTCTGGAGATACTTGTATTGTCTTATCCTGCTCCTTCATTGTAACACTTATGTTGATTACAAGGTTAGTCTTATGTAAATTGCAGTTACGCATATCTTGGTTGCTGACATTTTTTGTTTTCAACCCAGATTGTCAGATAATGCATATACTCTTGTAGCGGAGGTAATGAAGAAGTTGGTGGCAATTGTTCCTACCCATTCAAACCTGTTTATTACTGAGCTAGCAGAGGCTGTTAGAAATTTGACTAGAGCTGCTAGGAATGAGTTGCACACATTTGGTGAAACGGTGACAGCACTCCTCAGTGCCATGTCTTCTGTTGGAGCTGCAATCTTAAGAGTTCTGCAGGCATTAAGTTCCCTTGTTGCTTCTCTGATGGAGAAAGAGAAGGACGCACAGATTCTTGCAGAAAAGGAGCATACTCTTTCTCTTTCTCAAGTTTGGGACATAAATGCGGCTTTGGAACCTTTGTGGCTGGAGCTGAGCACTTGCATAAGTAAGATAGAGAGCTATTCAGATTCTGCCCCTGATACGATGACTTCATATCGAGCTTCTACATCTAAGCCATCTGGTGTAATTCCTCCGCTGCCTGCCGGCACCCAAAACATCTTACCATACATAGAATCTTTCTTTGTGGTTTGTGAGAAATTGCATCCTGGGCAGCCAGGCCCTGGTAATGACTTTGGTGTTGCTGCAGTTTCTGAGGTTGAAGATGCCAGTACATCTGCTGGCCACCAGAAAACATCAGGTTCCTCTTTGAAAGTTGATGAAAAACATGTTGCTTTTCTGAAGTTCTCAGAGAAACATAGGAAATTGCTAAATGCTTTTATTCGTCAAAATCCTGGTTTGTTAGAAAAGTCTTTCTCACTCATGCTTAAGGTTCCACGCTTTATTGATTTCGACAACAAGCGTGCTCACTTCAGATCAAAAATAAAGCATCAGCATGATCACCATCATAGTCCTTTGAGAATTTCAGTAAGAAGGGCATACATACTTGAAGATTCATATAACCAACTTCGCATGCGATCAGCTGAAGATTTGAGGGGGAGATTGACAGTTCACTTTCAAGGAGAGGAAGGTATTGATGCAGGTGGACTTACTCGAGAATGGTATCAGTTGTTGTCCAGGGTTATTTTTGACAAGGGAGCACTACTATTTACAACTGTGGGCAATGAATCAACATTTCAGCCGAATCCGAACTCTGTTTACCAAACAGAACATCTTTCGTATTTCAAGTTTGTTGGGCGAGTGGTGAGTACCAGAGTTGTTTAGTTGCTCTTGTTGGATTGAGTTGTTTTGCTAGAAGTTTTATCTGACGAATCTTTTACAGGTTGGGAAAGCACTCTTTGATGGCCAGTTACTGGATGTTCATTTTACTCGATCTTTCTACAAGCATATTTTGGAGGCAAAGGTCACTTATCATGATATAGAGGCCATCGATCCTGATTACTTTAAAAACCTCAAGTGGATGCTTGAGGTATGTAGAAATCTAGCAACTTCCCTACATTCGCTTGCACTCACTCTCACTTTCACTTTCTCGCTTTCATTTTTCAATTAAGTTATTGACTCTCTTTCTCACCTACTCCTTGCTTGGCGATCGTTTTACAGAATGATATTAGCGATGTACTGGACCTTACTTTCAGCATTGATGCTGACGAGGAAAAGCTGATATTATATGAAAGGACAGAAGTAACGAATTTTTCCTCTCCCATTACCCTGATGAACTAATATTCTGTTTTAAGGACTACATTTATTATACTAATTTTGTTGAACATAATGCAGGTAACAGACTATGAACTGATTCCTGGTGGCCGGAACATCAAAGTTACGGAAGAAAATAAGCACCGATATGTTGATTTAGTTGCTGAGCATCGGTTAACAACCGCCATTCGTCCTCAGATAACTGCTTTTTTGGAAGGATTCACTGAACTAATCACAAAGGGATTAATATCTATTTTTAACGACAAGGAACTGGAACTTTTGATCAGTGGGCTTCCAGATATTGATTGTGAGTTCCCATGTCAACTCCGTTTCCCCTCTTCTCTACCTTTAACAGGACATGCATTCTCATAAAGATTTATTTTTCCATGTATTTCAGTGGATGACATGAGGGCAAATACCGAATATTCTGGATACAGCCCTGCATCTCCTGTCATTCAGTGGTTTTGGGAGGTTGCCCAAGGTTTTAGCAAGGAGGATAAAGCCCGTCTATTGCAGTTTGTAACTGGCACCTCTAAGGTATTAGTTTGCACTTGTTTTCTTCGTTTACTCTTGAACTGGGATGTAATTGAGAGAAAACATTCATAAATTTATTACTGCTTCATGCTTTTTTTTTTCCCCTTTTGTTTAAGTCGTACCGTAGAATTATTTTGGAAGCTGGCGTTGGAATTAAAAAATGCGGTGGTCAAGCGGTTATATTCATGGCATAGCAAAATCTGAACATGTGGAAAGGTTTTTGAATGCATGGGTCTTGTACAAGTTAAATTGTTCCTGTATCCCGTGCTAGTGATATCTTGTTTTCTTATTTATTATACATGACTTCCTTTCACATTTGACATAATTTCGCGATGTATTATGATATCTACCATATTTCTTGTATAAGATGTGGTCTGAGCATTGGTGCTCCGTATTGTTCAGGTGCCTTTAGAAGGTTTTAGTGCACTTCAAGGGATCTCGGGCTCACAGAAATTTCAGATACACAAGGCATATGGAAGTGCAGACCACTTGCCATCTGCACATACTTGGTAACTTAGACTCTCATGTCATTTTTTCTTGAATATGTTACTCCGTTATCTGTTTGAGTTATCAGATGCCGTTTGAAACTTTTCGCTCTAACTTCTAGCCTCCAAATTAAGTTTATCCAATTGCGAGTGCACAGCTTATTGAATAAATTTACTTATTTGTGCAGCTTCAACCAGTTGGATCTACCGGAGTATCCTTCTAAAGAACATCTTGAGGAGAGATTGCTTCTTGCGATTCACGAGGCCAACGAAGGGTTTGGATTTGGTTAAAGAGCCTTGTTCTTTAAGTTATCACCGTGTAGATAATATCAATCTTGTTAAAAGATCTCATGGAAGGGGGAAGTGGTAAATGGTCGTACGAGATGATTGAGTTTTTCTTGATACATTATATACTGTACAGTCGTTTCTTTTTCGCAATGAAAAGTGCTTTTGGCAGTTATTTTTTGCCATTTCGCTTTCACAAGTCATTTTAATGTTTGATCACTGTTTTTTTGAAGCCGAATCTCTCTCCATCTCCTCCACACCACCGTCGTTATGAACGCCCTTGTAACCTTTTCGGTTTTTTCATTTTCCAGTATCATAATGCCTTGTAACGTTTTCGTTTTTTTCATTTTCTGGTATCATGGGCATGGGGCACTCCAACTTCCGACCTCTAGAAACAATTCCCTTTCAACCTTTGGGGATGTTGCGTTGTAAATTTTTCTATGCGTCAAAGAGAAGTAAACGCCCCACGGTCACATTAAATATAATCAACATGGGTAAACTATATTAAAAGACCCAATTTTAAATTCATACATGAAAGAAATGAAACATTGTTGATTTTATAATGCATATGCCACTTAGTACTATGGTTTAGTGGTCTATCGGTATTCATCTTCACTTGTAAGTGACGTCCTTAGTACTAACAATTTTAGTGGTCTATTGGTATTCATCTTCACTTGTATGTAATGTCCTAAGTTCGAATCTCATAAATGACTCTCTCCACTCCGCAGTATAAATATATTCATTATATCAAGGATTCAGTACCTAAAACATGTAACCTTTTAGAGTCATTCCAAATTGATCTCGATCTTTTTAAACATTCCAAACAAATACCTAACCTATTAAAAATATCACATCGATTGAGCCTCAGTTAATTTTTCTGTTAAATGTACAATGGCAACAAGGGGTCCCACTTTTTAGCTTACTTGGATATTAAAATAATAATAAAAATAACTTAAAAAAAAAGACATGAAGATGAAATAAATAAACAAATTCACAAATAAATGAATAAAAAAAAAATGAAGATCGGGAATATCAAGTGAGTCGTGAAGATGCTTGTGCCTGCATTATGGTAGTCCATACCATTTCAGCAACCTCCATGACCTTCTTCTCAGTGTTGGTTCGATTGAATTGTAAGGTGGAGTTGGTGGTTGTGCATTGGGTTTGGAGGTGATGGCCTGATGGGGAGGTTGTGGTAGTTGGTGGAAGCCATGCTTCTATGACCTTTTATTAGTTTTGGAGACAAAATAAGCATAGTTATTAACATAAATTTAATTAGGGCTTACCAGATGTGACAAGTTCAATAGATTGGGTGCTTGTTTGAAAAGAATATTTGTAAATTTTTTTTTTTTTTTCACTCAAACTTTTTTCTCCATCAGAGAGAATCAAAGAATTTCTAAACCAATAAAAAAAATTCAAAATTAAAAAAAAAAATTTGAAAAAAAAATAAACAAACGCACTGTGAAACTCCACCCCCAAATAAATTGTAAATTTTACATTTTATTTTAACAATTTATGAAATAACGATCTTGTCCCCTATCCTTACCCATTCCAGATCCTCTTTTAAGATTCTCCTCATCTCTCAGCTTGCCATGTGGCACCACCCTAACTCACCCCTTCATTCTCTCTTAGCTCACTCACTCACTCTCTCTCCCTCTTTCGGACAAACTCTCTCACTCTCCCTGATCTACACACGCACCCATTCGCACACCCACACCCACCGGCGACGATCACACCACCACCACCAACCTTGCGAGGACTCTCTCTCTTTCTCCCCATCGCCTTTGTGAAGCACCAAGGGAATTGGAGTAGGGCTTCGAGACTTCGGCGAGCCCCGTGGGTCTTGAGCAAAGATCTGGCCACCTCCGGCCATTTCACGATGAATCTCAGGTACTAATCTCTCCTTCTCCTCTCTACCTTCGTTTTGATAGTTAGATCGAAAGGTAGGGTGGCCAATCGATGTTGACCGGAGCTCGGAAGGCTCCGGCCTTCTTCCTTGGCGAGAAACGGGGTGGTTGACCCAAACCTAGAAGCCCAAGTCCTCTAGCCTAGAGTTTTGGGTCGGGCTACAAAGCCCAACCCATTTACAAACCCAAACCCCTTTTATTTAAACCCCAAAACCCTTTATCTTGGGCCGGGCTTTCAAGCCCAGGGCTTAATAAAACCCAAACCCAAAACCCTTGGACCCCAGACCTTTGGGCCGTGAGAACTCGGGCCTTTGGCCCGTTGACCCTTGGACGACGGCACCGGTGAATTTTCCGACCAACTTTCCTGCGACCAATGGCTATGCGTGGGGGTACCTGAGGTCCCCCTTTATGTTTTTTGACGTCCTGAATCTGTTTATGACGTCCGTTTTCCAAAATTCAATCGTTTGAGTATAGTTTTATTAATTGGACCCTTTATGTGCTTAGGTGCAATTATTGGCTGTGATTCCGTCCTTCTTATTTCCTGCAGCTTTTCGACGACGGAGTATCTGTTAGTGGACCCCTTCTAAAATGCATGTTTTAGTAATAGAAATGCGTACATGAAAAACATGATTTAATGGTAACGTTTTATTGGATTTACTTTATATGGTTATCATGCTTTACTGAGAATATTTTGGAATATCATACTTTATCGAAATATTGTTCTTTGTAGTATATATGATGGATGACTATATACTATTTATGAACATGTTTTTACACTTCTTTATAGTATATATGATGGATGACTATATACTATGAAGATGTTTTTGAGATATATGTACTTATGTTGGAAATATTATATTCAATGTTTTGTGCATATCTAGTGGTTACTGTTCTGGCTTCGGGCCGAGGGAGATATATGTAGATGGCTTCGGGCTGAGAGATATATGCACTAGCTTCGGGCCGAGAAATGTAGTGCCTACGGGCTATTTGATACCACTACTTAGCACACTATATATGATGTATGTTTTATGAAGGTTTTATGGCATGCTAGGGTTTTCGGAAAACTTATTACATATTATGCTATTAAATTTCCATAAAACTTTGGTGGTTAGTACGTTGTTGAATAATTGTTTCAGTATTTATATATATATATATATATATATATATATATATATATATATCAACTTGGTCCACTCATGTTTGTTTTGCGCCCCCTCAGGATATAGGAATGAGGCTTACAATTCGAGCGACGAGGCATTCCCCTACTAGTGATATTGTGCCTTCATCTCTGCTTTGACATCATTGTAATAACACCTTCTGTTGTATTGTGAATTAGATGTATGCTCTGAACATGTCATGCACTATCACTATCTTTATCATTGTTGGTAGTTGAATATTAGTATATTATTTTATGTAGTTCGAACAAAAAATTTATATGCATGATTTACATGTTCTCAGCATATGCATTCATTAAATGGCTTGCGTCACCCTCGGGTGTCGGCCAGCACGTGGCCATCCCAATGTCCCTTGGACATCGAGATCAGGGCGTGTCATGCACACATTACTAATTGAAACAAAATATGTAATAAACGCACACATTATTCATGTGAGAGAATTAGATCCTAACGTGTAAGTGGTGTGAGCCAACGAGAATGTTGGATAAAAAAGCGTGGTGGAATGTTAGGATCTAATTATCCCACATGAAAAGTATATAACATATTTTGTTCAATTTGCCACTTACGCACTTAACACCTGTGCCAACGTGTGAATAGGGATTAGTTTGGGGGATTTTATGTAGTTGACCCAAAAACTAGATAGAGAAGATGCACATGACTACCTCAAAAGGTGGACCTCTTAGAGAAGAATATCGTTGTACTAATTGAAAGAACGTAAAGTTATAAATCTCAAGTTAAGGGTTAGGAGCATCGGAGAAAAAACCGAACTTCCATTCCAAAGATTGCTTGGACAATTGATACAGTGCAACAATTCATTGATCTTTGTAACTCAAACGTACGGATTTACATTCTCTACTAGTCTCAAACCTTTACTGCTCATATGTAACATCTCAAACATCTGGAGGCTGTCAGAATATGGTCATGGAACATTTTTAAGGATGCCTTGTCTTTATCGTAACCAAGTCCTTGACCTGGAACCTGGAACCTGATCTCTATAGTTTTTGTTGCCCGGGTTTGAAGGGCCTGGTTTTTGACCAGTGGCTGCCGGTCTTGTTAAACTTCTTGTGATCCTGGACAGTGGTTTTTGGTCGCCAGACTTGTCAGTGCTGGATCCAGCTGATGACATCTTCCTGTCAGCCAAAGTAGCTGGCAACATCACATTCTCATGACCTTTGCTGTGCAACTCTCTTCGTCTCCTCAACTCGCGAAGGGAGTCGGTTCCCTTGAGTAGGACGGACTCCTGGCTTTTCATTTGGTTACTATCGCTCAAGTTACTTAGCCTCAAGGGGTCTATGTCGCCAATAGTCTCTCTTCTCGGCCAGGATTTTCTGTCATTGGGGGTTGGGGCACCTGACTTGTCGCCACAAAGTGTCGATATCACATGTTCTTGTTCTTTCTGTCTCAATTTCTCTTCAAGCTCTTTAACCTGGCAATATTTTAGGAGGAAAACATTACTCACTGGTATATCAATCTGTCAAGCACTTTTAATTGCAGAATGAAACTCATATAAAGAACCTTCAGTTGCAGAGCTGCCCTGCTGTTTTCCTCCGTTATCAGCCTTTTCTCGAGTGCTTGAACCTGCCACAATAAAAAAGCAGTAAATTAAAAATGTGGTCAATTTGCAGATGTGAACAAAATATGACATTTTCTGATTTTTTTGGTCGAACAGAACTATAGCATTGAACCCCCGAGATATGAACAAAATATGACATTTTCTGATTTTCTCAGTCGCATCTGCGCGTCATTCCAACTAGTACACATCAGCATATACACATAAATAAATCAAAGCCTAGTGTACTGCTACTGCATATCTACATTACGAAGTACCTACCCATTATGAGACTATATGATATTGTATCACTGCTAATCGCGAAAAAATAACCGCAAAACAGTAAATAAAAACGTGGGACTTATCCATTTAGCTACAGAAGTAAGTAGTCTAGAAGAGAAAGACCATTTGGCTGGATAAACTTCTCTGTGAAATTTTATAACTACATTGCACCCTAATTTTAGGTTGGCTTGAAATTGACAGAGAAAAAGGGGACGTGTGATAATTTTTTGGTAACTACATTGCACCCTAATTTTAGGTTGGCTTGATAATTTTTTGATAATTTGCATTAGAGAAAAATAAACTGAAGGTTACCCTTGGAATTTTTGAAAATTACCTTCTGCTGAATTGCGGCCGTATTGTGCTCATACTCTTGCTTTCTTTCCTTTAACTTGTTCTCGAGGTCCCTGACCTGTGTAGCATGAGCGAGAAGTCAAAGCTCAACAGAGTTACAAGAGCCAAACTTCTGTTAGACACAGATCAGTCGGCATTTTTCTTTAATGAAATTCCTACTCGTTTAGCATCTGACACAGGAACTAATTCTTAGTTGATGACAACCAATAGTTCAGACAGAGCTACAGTTGCTTCTCCTAAGTGTGAAGATGACTAATAAGTAGTACAACTCATATCACTCCGAATAACGGAGCCACATTACAGGACAGAGCGCTGCAATCACACTAGAAGTGTTATTAGAGCTTCCCTTCCCACAATATGCAAGTGGTGTAGCTAGAGCATTCTATCAAATGAAAGTCACAGATCATAAAAGCCTTATTTAGTCTATGATATTCGGGGTTGTCAAAGAAAACAGCTACGTCAAAATTATAGTTTTAGGTAGATTTCACTTCACATACCTTGTTTTGAAGAACCATGGAATCTGCATGTTCCCGTTCTTTCAACTTGTCCTCAAGCTCTTTGACCTTTGGGTAAAACAGAAGCAAATGTTAGCCAACATAATTAAACTGTGCACAACAAAAGAACAGGAAATTAACATAAATCATCTGCCAAGCAACCTTTTTGTGAAGATTCAAGCATGATTCTTTCTTTCCATTTGCTTCATCTGAAAGTTCCAACAACTGATTTTCCAGTCGTCTGCACACATCGGTCTTCACAGCAATCTGGTCTTCAAGTTCATTAATCTTTTCTTGTCGACTTCTAGACAGTTGAAACTCCCGTTTTGCTTTACCTTCTAGATTCTGCAAGTTCTCTTCTAATTTATGTAAATCATCATCTTTGGATTTCAACTCTTGCTTTAGCTTGTCAAGCTTCAAAACAAAATAAAAAAGTGGAAATTAGTAAAATCCACCATCTGTTAGTTGCTTCTTTAGTTGAAAGTTCTCTTCTAACTTGTGAAGAGCACCATCTTTGGCCTTCCCAAAACTTACCGTTAGTTTTAACTTTTGAATCTCACCCATATCTATTTGCTTCCTTGCAGGACCCAATTCAACACCTCGAACCCGTGTTGCAAAGTTAAGAGAACTTAGAGTCTCACTTACATCCTGCTCAGACGGGCTTATTTGGACAAACATTAGAGTTTTAGCATCACCACCTGTGACATGCCAAAAGAAATATATGATATTACACACTGATCTCTATATAAAGAAGAAATTCCAACTTGATGCTTGTTTTAAAATTCTTTTATCAGTTATCAGTTGACACACCAAGTCTTTAACATATTAATCCTCGCATTAGTGAGACCATAATAAAAGTTGTTTCCCACTTCCTACTCTGAAGTTATAATAAGGTTGTGATGTATAAAGATTGTGATGTACAAATGCTTCCGTTTCCTGGCATAATAACGGAGCATTCAAGCTGCAAGCAACATTCATTTTCATGCTTACCCAAGGAGTCTTGAAGTAAATGCGTGAGCTTGGAATTCCTGCAAACACCAACACACACATCAGATTATAAAAGAATGGGATAGACAAATGTTGATACAAGAAAAAATAGAAATAAACCTGTATGGAATGTGGCTTCTTTTTGTTGCCAAAGCTGAGATGACATCCCCCAGAGCTGAAAGAGATCTATTGATGTTTTGAGCTTCCTTAAGGCGTTCCCCTTGAACTTCAGTTTTTGCTAGTCTCTCACTGCCAGCCAAATCCACAAGCCAAAGCTTGCTCATTGTGGACTCACCAGTGATCAAATTCTGAGCTTTTACCATGATGCAGAGTATGCTGACAGAAGATGGAATGAAGAACATTAACAAATATAAGAAGCAATATTATAAAGGCCAACACAAGCACACCCTCTTTCTGTATGGATCAAAAGGTCAGACCAATATGTGTAGATTAAACTGAGGTCAATTACCAATGAGATCGGCTGCTATGCTCGTTCACATTGTTTGATCCAACTGCCCTTGCACTGCTTCCAGCTTGCAGAACATTCCAAACCTCTTTAATGCTCTCAACATTGGCTTCAACAATTCCAGGTATGTGATGAGCACCTTCAGGAGCTTGCCTCATCTCCAACCTATAATGAAAAGAAAATTTCTTGTCAAATCGACAGTCTCTGCATATTATAAGAACAAACCAAGCCGCATCTACACTATGCTAATAATCCAAAAATTTACAGGGTAACGGAAAACTGATGCTCAGGTGAGACCTCTGAGTTACAAACAAACCAAGCGGCATGCACACTACACTAATAATCCAAATTTAATGGCTAACAACAAGCTATTGCTCAGGTGAGATCTCTGACTTGCACTAAATTGTATGACTAAAACTTACCTTTTCGATGTCGGAGAGGCTGCTAGCAAGTCTCTGATTTGCTCATTATAAACTTCAAGCACGCTAACAGATATGCTATATTTAAAGATTTCTTTCCTTTCCTCAGCGGTTTTAAACAACTGTTCCAAGGTCCTGTAATTGACCCCTCGATTAGTTTCAGAACCTTCCATCGTGAAAGTTTTTCCAGTCCCCGTTTGCCCATAGGCAAATATGCAAACATTATAACCATCTAACACTGAGGTTATCATTGGTGAAGCATCTGCAAATACATCAACTGTAACAAGAACCTTAAGTCAACAAATTTTCGTGTGTAAAATCATTGACTGACCAGTTCCCCAATATCAACTAATACACCAGGTTAAGTAAGGTAGAAAGTTTTCACTGTGGTGTATGCACAATACCTTGATCATCCTCTGGTGTGTAAACTCTGTCAAATCTGAACATCTTTTTAGTGGACCCACTAGTAAGTATCCCAAGTTCTCCATCACTAGCTGCGTCAAATTTTACAACTGTTGCATGCCCAGCTAATAACTCATCTTTCCGCAACGGGCGACACCGACAAAACACCCGAATGTTCCCTGAAATGTACAGTTCAAGGTAAGAGCACCAACCAATTTGATTCACAACTACTAAGAAAAATATTGTACCTTTTGCCTCCTGCATTTGGTTATAAAGTATCTTCCTCTTTGCCTGCTCCTCATTGAACTTAAGCTTAAGTTCATCAGACTGTGCAACTAAAATATCAATAGTTTAATTAGATATATGGTTTCAGATAAATCTTATTTAACACTGATACAAACTTACCCATCGTTTGAATTGCAAGTACCATATTGTTGAATTCTGGAATTACATCAGTAAATTTGTGCACTTCAGAATAGAGTTGAGAATAGTCTTCCTTCATCAACTGCAAATGGGTCAATCATTTTCAGTTCTATCTACCAAAGGGTCACTACATGAATTTGGAAATAATAAATGAAAATAGTGTACCTACCTTGACTTTACTTTCTAAATTGTCAGCAACTGCGGACCACAACCCCTTATCATACTCATATCTAGTAGAAATATCTCTCAATTTTGCTTCTGCTTCGTCTCTAGCATGATCTGAAAAGGAACAAATGATAATCATAAGACTATCTGTGATCCAATATATAAATGTTGCAAAACCATCAGATTGACCATAGCTCCCTGATGATACTCAAAAGTAAAGTATTAAACACTATTTCATAGTTGGATCTTGCCTTACCTAAGCAATGACTTTCATACAACTTGTTATCGAGTTCCATGGTGATATTCTGTAACTGTTTGTTTGCAGATGTCAGTGACATCCAGGCCTCATGGCATTCATCTGTCTTAAGCTGGAACTGTGTCTTCAGATCCTCTATCTTCTTTTCATACTTGGTTGTAAATTCCAACCTCATATATTTGTCCTGCAATTTTCATCAATTCAGAGGCAATGTACAAGAAAAATCAAGCATTCCAATCTTCTTATATCAATTGAAGCTAAATCTAACCTGAGCAGATGAAATTTCTATCTCAGCAGCACAATTGTTACATACAAGATGTCCAAGTTTCATCTTTGATGCTGCATTCAAGTTATATAACACAAGGCATGAGTCTCGAGAGTAAGTTACATACAAATACATCTCATGTGGCCAACTAAAAGTAGAAATATGAATATACCAGGTAACGTAGCTTCCCGCTTTATACAAATTCCCCCAACAATTGGACTTCCATTAACTCCATCAAACCTTATCAAAATTGCCCCATCCTCCCCCACCGAAACTGCAACATCTACTAACTGTAGCGCCTTATTAGCTCCAACGATAGAATAGATATCAATTCCTGATAGAACCTGTTATCACAAACCCAAAAACAGACCACTTTCAGAAATTACTAGTAACCGGAATATACGCGAATCAAAATTCATGTACCCAATAAATGTGTTAGCAAACTGTTTTAATTAGATTTACTTGCCTTCTCTTCCTGCATGAAGACATCAAACACTCTCATTCCTTTCGGACCATTCGTGTATACAATTTCCGCAAAGTGAAGATCCACGAAGTAATCTCCGGGGGATAGGTTCTCAAAACGGTACGAAAAATCCCCAAACCTTGCAGATTGATAAACGGATGGCACATCACTGCCGTCAATGGTCTCGTTAGTTCTTAGAACATCGCCTCCTTGAAAAAACCCGTCAGGCTCAACTCGAATCCCGGGATTTATATTTTCCGTTACAGCCTCCCCTCCGGCATTCACAAATAGCACAATGCTATCTGATTAAGGAGACAAATCAGTGTGGAATTATACACCAAGAAACAAAGACCAACCCAATGCAAAATTATCAAACCCTAATTGTACAAATTGTGGTCAATTTGTTTGATTAGTTTCCAAGAAATGAGCGAGCTGCGATGGTTACAGACCTGAGCAAGTGGAGTGAACGAACCCAGTTCGGACCAATCTCGAACCTGGCACACAGAGCGCGGAGAGGGTCGAGTCTTCGTCGTCAGCGACATGGCCACTGTCGATCGGTTTGGGGTGTGTTTCGAGGCCAAGAACGTTGCAAGACCAAGAACCAGGGAATTCGGCATGGGAATCGGTGGGCTGTGCCTCTGCCATGAGAGAGAGATTTCAGTATGCTTCCTTTCACTGCTCCACAAATTTGAAATCTGAAATTAATCGACCGTTTGAGGATTTGAAATCTCCGTCTCCTTCCTTTTACTGCTTCACAAATTTGAAATTTGAAATAATTGACCGTTTATTATTAAGCTCGCTCATTAGGCTTTTTTTTTCCCTAACGAGGAAAAACGAAAAATTTGGTGGGTGGGCCTAGTAGTTTTTGCTATAGAACAGAACCTTCTCTAGGGATGGTTTCGGTTTGGGCTCCGAACTAAAAACTGAAATTGTATCTCCTTCGAATCTTAATGTCTGAGCTCAGGAATCCATAAATCTGAATCACACAAATTGAATCTGATGGTTCCTATTAACGACTGCGATTTCTTTTCCATACAAATGTGTGGTCCATGGTGGATCCAATTCCTTGGAAACCCAATCCCAAAGCCCGAACCGCAATTATCGGTTGGAAATTTCCGTCCGGATTTCAAACCGAAAGTTTTGGAATTCCAAAATTTGAGAATACCGAAATGTGTTTGGATTTCAGGTCGGGTTGGGAGTTAGACGGGGCTTTTTTGGGCCAATTTTCAAGGCCCAGATGGGGGTTTAAATTATGAAGATGGGGTTCGAAGGAGGAGGACAGAGGGATGGTGAATGTAGTAAAGATTTCCTCTGCGGTTCATTCCTTCTCTTTCACGTCACGCTTGCATGTAGTGAAGATTTCCGATGCCTCAGCCATATGTTCCGATGCGCATTGGTCACTTATGTGATTGATGTCCTCGTCTATATCTTTGTTTTCTAATACAACTCGTTTCTTTCCGTCCTCACCCTGCCCGAGTTTAACCGCAGACGCTCAAGACTTTAACTCATTCAAACGGGTAAAGTTGAACCAGAATCGAACGTAAAACTTGTGGGGATGTGGTGAGATTAAAGCTTTGATTAACCCTTAACCACCAATTATGGAGTTTCAATGGTAACTGCATATACGATTGAGCCGAGATAAATCAAGTAAATATCATAGTTAGGTGTCCTTTGGTGGAGGGTTAGAAGAAAAAGAATTGAACAAGCAATTCTAATCAAGTCCAAACAGCAAAATTTGTTGCCTACTTGTTGGCTCCCTCCAACCTTCTAATCAGCGCGCATGCCCACTGCCGCCAAAAGAAAAACAACTTGAGGTTTGAAGAAAGCTACTTCATGCTACTGGAGCAATTGGACCTTAAACCGGAAAAGAAACCGTTGGGAGTTGTCAGGCTTGGCGTATCTTTGTCTATCAATGCCTCATCTGCACAATCGGTTAGAAAGTGTCAATACCTTCACCATATACAACGCTTGGACAATAAATCTTTGCACGATATTATGATAAACAAAAAATGCCCGATGAAAACCATAGAAAAACAAACGCATGTAGGGATGTAAAACAAACGCATTGGATACTAGATGCTAATGCACAAGACAAATTCCTAGTAGCCAGCTGGATAATTTGGAACACTTGTATGGCAGTATATTCCAGCTGCTTCGTCCAAAAAAGAAATATACCTGCCGCTTGCTAGAGAAAAACAATGGGAAGTTTTCAGACATGAAAAGTTCAGGATTTACGGTACACTCTTGTAACAAATCTCAACCAGTCTTGATTATGAAATGTCAACATCTCTTAACTTGACAGTTGGACAGTTTTACACTAAGTAACATGCACTGACTGGGTGGATATATCATGATATTACATGAAATGCCAAGAAAACTTATAACTTTGTACGCTTGATATAGATTCATATGCATGTGTCGTTTTGTAGAACTTCAAGATTCTGACTGTACAAGAACATAAAGGAGAAAAACAGATGCAATCATTCCGAGATGAGTTGTGATTAGGTAAGAAATGCAATAGCATGGCTATAGCCCCACCACCAACATTCTAATTAACATGGTACAATCAGTAATCAGTAGTCTCTTAATTCAGATACTGAAACAGTCCTTTTCCAGATTATACAGAGGCTCGAGTATTCAATATAAAGACACATTTATCCCTAAATGGTTTGCATACGAAGTCTACAAGCATGCCCATGAGAATGGGACATGCTTTCCAGTTTTCCAATAGGCTTCTAAAACATGGCCATGCATGTCCTAAATTTATACCCACATATTTAGTACAAAGCAACAACGTCAAGGGAATATAAGGCAGTTATCACAGAATCATACATCAAGAGCAGTCGCTGCACGTTAGACAAAGACCAAGTGAAACAGAACAAGAATGCAGTTGGCTCAGAGTATAGACGAGCACATATTTCATAAAGTAAACTTGCTCCTTTTTCAAGATATCATACATTATACTTTACATGACATACCTTGCGCTTCTTATGCCTCCCCATTCCACCCCTACCACTACTGAAGCTTGCTACCTGCTCACCATTCTCATCGTCCAAGGGTAAACCCTTGATTTCATCATAGAAATTGTCCGTCAAACCAAGCAATCTGAGAGAAACAAGTTCAGAACAGTCATCCATCAACAAATCTTACAGAAAAATAAATTTGGAATAATTGACTAAGAAAATCATAAAATAAATTCTTAAGTGTACATACCCATTTCTTGACTTCTTTAAGTGTTTCTCTCTCTGTTTCTCCTTCTTTGTAATAGGAGCACGCGTAAAAAGTTCCTCTTCTTGTCGTTCACGTTCATCCCTCTTTGCCCTGTATCGAGCTAGTTCTATACTTTCAGCTCCAACACTTTCTACAATCTGTAAATATCAACAAAAAGCAGTTACGAGAACAGTAAATCCAGCCGTCATGCCTGTTACCCCTACAAAAACAGGCCACAACATACCTCTTCAGGCCTCCCCTCCAAATCATCCACCAGTTCCCTCACAAAAGCACTCTGCTTAGCTTGTCGTAGAGTATTCTTATCCCTTCTCAATGCATTTTTGTCCTGCCTTGACAACTTATCTTCCTCCATTGAAGTCGGGGCAAATTTGGGGGGTCGATACACATCATTACGATCCTACAATATACAAAATAGAAGATGAAACCTCAAATATTGTTTGGCAGGTGACAAAAGAGGAATTCAAACATTGTACTGATGCGCATTTCACCTTAGAATTCACATCTGTTTTGCTAACAAGCATTTCAGGGTTAGGGCGGTATCTTAACAAATCATCTGTTTGCCGAGGCACATTGGATTGTGGTTCCTTTCCACGTAGCCCTACATCTTCAGTTGTGCTTGAAGTAACCTTCGTGAGCTTCTCAACTTGGTATTGGAGCTTCTTGTCAATGGGTCGAATCTGTTGCAAAAGAAAAAGGTGAGAATCGATTGATACTGAATACACAGTTACTAGAATGACAAAGAAAAAGAAAAAAAAGGATCACCAGAGGCCCAGACCTTTTCCAGAAACAACCTTATCTCCACAAGGCTACGAACAACGGGATGCCCATTTATTGAAAACCCTTTAGCCTTACGAAGTAAGTAATAGACAAGTGACTGGCAATAGTTTAGAAGCAGCAAATGCTTGGCTTCAAGATAGCTTATCCCGTCTGCTGTCGGATAATTATTTGCTTTCACCTGATACATTTGACATGGAGAAGAAAACAAATGAAACATGTGCCTTTTGATGCAAATCATGCTTGTTATATTAACATGCCAATGGGATTCCTATAATCTCCAATTATTAAAAGATTGCTGCAAAAATTGGAATATTTCACGAAAAAGACATAGCTTTATAGTCGAACGGTTTTTATCCCTCATTATTATTAAACCTCAAGGAAGTAAACTATCAGTCTAGAAACAGTTTTCCTACAATCTACAAACTGGCAGAACAATTTCGAAACAAGATTTTTTGACCGAAACAAATGAAGCGATAGCGAAACTAAAACGTCCCCAGAAGAGGGAACTCTTTTACCTTTGCAGTTAAAGCTTGGACTTTTGCCGTCACTGTATCTAATCCTTCCTTCATTTCTCTCAACAAAGCAGCAAGCTGGGGAGCTTCTCTGGAAAACGAAAGCAACAGGAAGTAAATATCATACAGAATTCGAATATCGAAACCCAATTAGCATAATTGCAATTGAACTCACTGCTTTACTCTTTCGTCGGGGATTGCGTTTGAATTTGAAGCGTCTTCCATGCTTGTGAAGCTTCAGATTTCAAAACCCTAAAGGTCGTTCAAGACGTAAAGCTTGATGAGAGAGAAGATGAAACAGAAGAAAAAGAAAAGGAGAAGGAAGAGAGAAACTTGTGTCGTTGCCTGCGAGAGGAAGAGAGGAGGCTGCTGTTCAAATTGAGGTTTTACGTTTGGTTTTTTTTTTTTATTTTGAGGTTTTAGAGCCTAGATAAATTAGGTTTTTGGCTTTTTAATTAAAAAAAAAAGGTGTGCTAGGTGTGTCGATAGCACATCATTTTTTACTTTTCATACATTCCTTATTAATTTTTATCATTTGATATTTTTTAATTCATTTGATCCAATGAAGGCAAATTAAAAGGGTATATATGAAGTAAAAATAGGGGTGTGATGTGAATAGCACACCCCCTTAAATAGAAAAATCAATCTTTAATTAGCTATTTTTTTTTTGTCAAACAATAAATTTATTAGATTAGATACTAGATTAGAAATTCGAATGTCATGGTGCAAAGACAACACTCCTCCTCATTGTAATAGATGACCACTTGCTTTAACCAGCTATCTAAATGACTAGTATTTATAAGTTAAAAAGTACGTTAAATATATATATATATATATATATATATTTTAACAAACGATATTATCTACATGGGAGGGGGTGGGCTAATAATAATATGATTCAAATTCGCTTTTGGCGAGAATCAGACCTAAAAACCTCTCACTTACAAGTAAAGAGAGATATCACTAGACCGTAGTACCGAATTACAAAAGTAAGTTAAATTTTAACTTAAGTTAAAATAACTAATGGCTCATCGATCGGCACATTTGGGAATTTCAAGTGAGCAAAGAAGAGTGGGATTTGAAGACCCCCTTATATCATGAGAGATCTCTTTATGGAGAATAGTTTACCCTTATAACTAAGGTGCAAGATATATATTTTTTTTTCAATCGAGTTAAAATTTCAGGCAAAATTTTTATGGTGACCCTTTATTTTGCATCACGTCCTCTATGTACCGTACAA
The DNA here is from genome assembly GCF_041283825.1 of Pyrus communis. Taxonomy (NCBI): domain Eukaryota; kingdom Viridiplantae; phylum Streptophyta; class Magnoliopsida; order Rosales; family Rosaceae; genus Pyrus; species Pyrus communis. Next base: position 4,472,742 of record NC_142579.1, on the reverse strand, counting down.
ATATCAAATTCTTATAAACGAATATTGTATTTGAACTCAATAAACAATAACTATTATCGGAAGTGGTGATTAGCAAAATTAACATTTGGATCGTTTTGCTAACTACAATACCAAAAATTTAGCTAATATTATTGGAGATGCTGCGGGAGTTTATGTTACCAAGTAATCTCTCTCCCTCTCCAAGCACTCTCTGCGGAACAGCGGAAGTCTAATTTTTTCTAGGGTTTGAGACAGAAAAGCTCTGAACTGAAGCTCTGAGAGAGAGTTGTAATGGTGTGGTGGATTCCGTAAGCAGCTCCATAATTGACAGTCAATGGAAAACTCGGACTCTGACGAGCCAGAGAAGAAGAGGCCTCATTTGAACTCCCTTTCCCCCACCATGGCCCGTAGCTCCTCCACCTCTCCGCCCAATAACCACAGCGTAATCCCTCTCTCTCTCTCTCTTTAGTCTTTACTGTCTGCTTTTCTATTGAATTTTTGGGTTTGAGATCAAAGGTATGTGATCGAAGAGTGAGGGGATTCATTGGGTGCGTTTAATTTCTGATTTGGATTTGCTTTTGCTTTTGAGAATGTTACAATTTCTGCTCTTCTCTGTTGGGTTGTGGAGGAAGTGTACGAAAAGGGGAATCGAATTACAATTTTGGGATTAGGATAAAAGGGTTTCTGTTTAATAATGTTGTAATTTGGGGTAACAGCAGCACGGTTTCGCAGTTAATTTCTTTTATGCAGCCATTCCTGTTTCTTTTATGCAGCCGTTTATGGTTCGATGTTTCTCGAGTACACATTAATTATGATTTGAAATAGAAAGCAGATTGAAAATATTTGTATGTGTATTTTGTGTATGTATGTCCGTCCAGGTCGATGCATCAGTTCTCCAGATACAGAACCAGCAACTTAATCAGCTGGTAGACAAACAGAAGCTTGACTTGCAAGATCTTGAAGCGAAAATTCAGGAACTGAAGGATAAGCAAGGTTCTTATGATGATTTCTTAATCACAGTGAATAAACTATGGAATCAGGTTATTTTGAATGTTTGGTTGGTTTCCTTCCTTTTTATAGTATGTATTATGTACACCAGCATTACATGCACTTCTTGCTGACAGAGATTTCATTATTTTGCTATTTAGTTGGTTGATGATCTAATTCTGCTTGGACTATGTACTGGAGGAGCCCAAAATGCTTTAGAAGTTTTGGATGGTGCTGATTATTCTCGTGGTATTTTCGACCAGATCCAAATTTATGCTACTAAATCCAAGTTTTAGTTTTTTTTTTTTTTTTTTTTTTTTTTTTTTTTTTTGGGTCTCATCATGTAAATCGGATTAACCTGAAGTTCTTTGTAGGTTCAATTCCATCATGTTCTGCAGAAGAGATGTTTCTTTTTAGACTCTTACAACAAGATTCTTTAGAAGCTAATGGCAATGATGAAATTGTTAAATATGTTGAAGAAACTCTGGCTTTGCGGCATACGTCTACTATGGACTTGTTAGAACTCTTAGAACAGCCAATTTATGCTCATAGGGAAAAAACAAGGAACATATCCCACACTTTGGATGGAAAGATATCTTCAGAAGGTCAGAGGTTCAACTTTATATTTGTTGTTGTACAAACCAATTTCATAGGATCACAGTTGCATTTTCTAACATGTTTTGAAGGAGTAAGTGCACTAGGAAATATGTATTGAACATAGACTGTCTTTGCTTTCTTGCAATTCTCAGATGCTGTCATCCAGTTTTCTAAAATTGATGATATGATGGAGAGGGAGGTTAAAAATCTACGTGAAGCGATTGATATTCTTCACCTGAAGCATAAAGAGTATGCTGGCATAATTCGGACTTACCTCAGCAGCCATTCAAGAGATCAGTCTGAAATTAGGCGCATTACAGGTTCCTGAGATTGTTATTACGACAAACCTTTGTTTTTTTATGCACATGTCACTTGAAGTAAAGCTCATGGCAGCACATGTAGAGACACGTCGTCATTTATTATTATTTTTTTTTGGGCAAAACATCATCATATTTGATACGTATAAATTTTAGGAACTATGTTCAATTTGTGACAGAGCAAGTATCAAAATTTACCAAGTTTTGCCACGCTGCCTTTGGAGTGTCTGTTGAATGCGTAAATTTTTTGTTACGGGTGACAGGTGAGCTGGATGACAAAATGGCTGACCTAGAGTTGAAGAGAAGGAAACTAGTGAATCTGAAAATGCAAAAGGATGTTGCATCTGGGGTGCAGAACCATACTTCTAGTGCACTTAATGGAACCCTGTCACCTGAAAAATCAACAGAAGGGACAATCAGCTTGCGAGAACTTAGAAATTCAATCGAGGAAACAAAGGTATAGATGTGTTTCCAAACCTCCATCCCACCGGCTTCCTTTCTCTTCTCTCTCTCATGCACATTCATCTTGATGTGTTTGAGCATATATTGCAGATACTAGAAGCTGACCGCCTTTCTGAGTATCAAGAGGCACATGAAGAAAATTTAGTGCTGTCAAAACAATTGCAAGAATTTCAGGTTTCTAATTTTAAATTCAAGTTTGATAGTTATTCATTTTTTTTTAAAAGATTTCATTGTCTGTTTACTTCTTTGATAAAAAAAACTGTATGTTTGTCCCAGGATGAAGTGGAGGATGACAAATATGTACATTCATCGAGACTGTACACTATGCTAAATGATCAACTCCAACATTGGAATGCAGAATTGGACCAATACAAATCAATGATTGATTCTTTGCAGGTTAAATTGCTTGGTTTATTTGCAGATGCTTGGAATGCTTGCCCTATATTTTTTGTATTTTAAAAGTTTAATTTCAGGCTGACAGGGCTCTTGTTGTGAGAAGGGAAAAGGAACTAAATTTCAAATTAGAGTCAGTAGATGCAGTTAGGAATGTCATTGACAATTCTGATTCTAGGATTGAAGAACTAGAGCTTCAGCTGCAGAAGTGTGTAATTGAAAAAAATGACTTTGAGATAAACATGGAAGAAGCTGTACAGGATTCAGGTAAAAGTGATAAGTTTGATATTTGTTGATAGTTACTGTGAATTTACCCAAGCTTGTAGCACTTAAAATGCTCTTTTCTGCAGGACGAAAGGACATTATAGCAGAGTTCCGTGTGATGGCCTCATCGTTGTCTAAAGAAATGGGAATGGTGGAAACTCAGTTGAAGCGGTGGAAGGAAACAGCTCATGAAACACTTTCTTTACGTGACAAAGCCCAATCATTAAAAGCTTCATTAAGTACAAAGGTCTACTTCCATTCCCAGTTAACTCTCTTATGCAGTCATACTCATACCAGTTGTACTGCTCTTTTTTCCGTTTATTTTTTGGAGGTGATGAATACAGATCAAGGGTACTCGTGCAATTTGGAAAGAAAGGGATACAATGATCTTTATGATTGTGTTGCAAGAATCAACTCACACAAACACACACACACACACATGTATACTGTATGCATAAACATGCAATGTAATCCAGTTTTTTTATTTTCTTTCTGCAAGTTGGTTTTTTGGGAGAACTTCTTTCTGATCTTAGAGTAAAAGATTTCATATTAATAGTAACTGATTGGGTTTCTAACAGTTTTATGACTTCTACTTTTTAGTTGTTACTGTTGATTAGTATTTAATTGTGGAATGTTCTCTGAATTTCTCGAATTTTTTGTTTTTCAAAGACAAATGAGCAAAAGAGCCTTGTGGACAAGTGTGGCAAACAGGTGATAGAGATAAAGTCTCTTAAGGCATCGGTGAGATTCTCTATTAGTCTTGATTACCGTTGCCTTCAATCCATGTTTTTCGATTTTTTGACCATTTAAATATAGGATTTTCTTTTTTAAGCTTTATCAATGCCTTTGATTTATACCTTTCTATGTTTCGGTTTATATCAACTCTTCTACAGGTAGGTCCTTTGTATATCTGTGCCTGATGTTTGATTTTAATTCTATCCAATTTGAGATTTTAAGATTCACTTTTGACTGTATGAGCCTTATAAATTATCCTGTAAATTGTGTTTCTCAGTCAAATAAAGTTTTGTATAAATTTTTTTCGGTTAAGAATTTTTGTTTATTTTTAAAGCCTCATGAGTGTTTTTGGAAGTTCAACGTAATGCTTCAGTTTGATCTTCAAGGCAATAATGCTGTGGCGGAATTATTTGTTTATATCCTTGAGGGTAGTTTTGTCCAATTTGTTTTAGAAATTACTCTTTTTTTTGGTTTCTACCATGGAATTACTTATTTAAAAGGCCAAAGGTAATAAATGTATTAAAAAAATATGTATGTACTTATGGCCTAACAAGAAAATAGTTAGAAAAGAAAATATGTAGATATTGGTAACCATTTAATAACATTTTAGTTCGAAGACACATGGAATGTACTATAACTGGGCTCATGTATGTAATTGATGAAGATGTACTTACTGCAGATTGAGAAGTTGCAGAAAGAAAAACTGGAACTGCAGATCTTCTTAGACATGTATGCACAGGAAAGCTATGAAAACAGGTAAATTTGTTTCCTGACTGCTACGTGGGGGCAATGTAGGGATTTTGTATAAAAGTATAAGCTTATATATGTATGTTTATTTGTTTTTCTTGTTCTCATACATTTTGGAGGGTTTGAATTGTTTTCTTTTGGTGTAGACATAGAATGCAGTAATTTCATCATTATATGATTTGTGGATTTGACTAAATTGTGTGGCAGTTCTATTAGGAACTATTTTGGCTTTCAGTTATCTAATTGAGATTATGAACATCTTTACGTTTCCTTATCTGCTTCTCGCGTTCTCTATCCCATATAAATGGATCTAGGGTATTTTCTGTCAGTACATTTAAGATTTGATTTTAAATTTCAGAGACTTGATGGAAGTCAAAGAATCAGAGCGCAGAGCTTACTCTCAAGCTGAAATGTTCAAGAATGCATTGGATGAACATAGTCTAGAATTGAGGGTGAAAGCAGCCAATGAAGCGGAGGCTGCTTGTCAGCAAAGGCTTTCTGCTACTGAAGCTGAAATAACTGAATTCAGTGCCAAACTTGATGCATCAGAGCGGTTGGTTTTCTTGGTTCCATTTGAGTTTTGAATATGGTAGCATACTGGTCGTTTTTTCTTTTTATTATTTTTTTTCCTGAGCTTTCTTGTTTTTTGTTGGCTTGGGTTGGGCAATCTTTGTGTCTTTTCTTTGCTCTTCAATGTAATCGTGTCCTTTACATAGAGAAGGGTAGCAGTATGTTATTCATTATCTAGATGCAGTGTTTTCACCAGACATGCATATTTTGGAAAACATTACTAACCATTTGTCAGTAGGTTAATCAATCTAAAGGACCAGTAATTTGTTGCCTGTGTAAGTTAGATGGGCTTTTGATAACCGATATATGTAGCATAGGAATGTTGAGATGTCTAACTTGATATACACTGAGCTCAGTTGAACAGTGTATGTATTTAACTAAAATTGGTTAATCAAGGCAAACTTGGGTGCTTTTGGTTTGAAAGTTAGGGCCTGTATGGGACTACATCTGTAGGAAGCACTTTTGCTCATAAGTGCTTTTGCAAGAATAGCTTTTATTAGAAATTTAGAAGCATGTCGCATTTTTTAGTAAAAAACCAAACAGGCCGGTAGTAGATGACACAATAGTGGTAGGAATATGTTATTATTCTATATTTATATTAGTGTCGTTCTTTCCCCCTGTTACCAACAAATGTTATGGAAACGTAATATTTGTTTCATTTGATTAATATTTATATTAGTGTAATTTTCACTTAGTAATATTTGTTTCTTTTGATTAATACATTACTATTCTGTTTCTCAGCTGTTAGATAATCAGTTAGTTTTCTTTCACTAAAATAAAACCCGTGTATGCAAATATGCTTGAAAGCATAGTAATGCTATGCTTAACCTTATCTGCAGGGATGTTATGGAGCTTACTGAGGCTATTGGAATTAAAGACAAGGAGGCAGAGGCTTATATATCTGAAATTGAGGTGCCGTATTTATACTTATCTCGTAGTTCATATCTGCAGGTTTTGTTCCCCAATAATTGACAAGAAATGTTGGTCTCACTTTTCTGTTTCACCTACTCATATCTTTTGAAAAACTTAATTGTGTTCCTGCAGACCATTGGTCAGGCATATGAAGATATGCAGACACAAAACCAGCATCTGTTGCAGCAGGTGACTGAGAGGGATGACTACAATATCAAGGTCTCTATTAATATTTTTGTTGCTTTATTTTCATCCACATTATTACGAGGTTTATGGTGCGGTGGAATGGCAGCTCATTGTCCTTGGTGGTGCAGCTCGTTTCGGAGAGTGTGAAGACAAAGCAAGCACAGAGCTATGTACTCTCTGATAAGCAGGCATTGGCGAAACAACTTCAACAAGTAAACACATCATTAGAATCTCTAAACATGAGAGTTTCCTATGGTGAAGAGCAGGTATGGTGACTCCCATGCAGATAATTTGTTTTCATCTGTTGACCTTTATCAAGCTGAGTATTTTAATCCTGCAGATGAAGGCTCTCCTGACAGATGCCATAAAAACTACTGAGGAAGATAGGCACCTTGCAGTCGACGTAGAAACTGCCAAGTGGGAATTGGCTGATTCTGAGAAGGAGTTGCAGTGGTTGAAATCTGCCTTTGCTTCTTCTGAGAAGGAACATACGCACATTCAAAAGGATATTGATGATGTCCAATTGGAATTAGACAATGAAAGGTAATGTTTTGTTTGTTTTGATTACAATGGATTTCTTGGAATTTCTTATTCTATAGCCAATCGTATAAACAAGCTAGGAAGCTAGTACAACTTTATGCGGATACAGTTTTGGCATGTAAGATCCCATTTCTGGTTTCACTTATTGTAGATGTACACTAGAATTACACGCCTCAGGTGAGTTTGTCAGGAATTCATGAGCGCTTGATCAGATTTTGCAAGTTTGGAAATTCTTTATGCAGGTTGCAGCTATTAGTTGTAATACTGGGTCATAAATGTATCTCTAACAAGTTGGATTCTTGTGCAGAAGCTCGAGGAAGAACCTTGAGGAAGAACTTGGGGAATTGAACAGCGTGGTTGCTGAGATGAGTTCTGAAACCGGAGAGGCTGCAATACAGAAACTCCAAACTGAAATTAAATTCTGCAAGAATATTTTGCAGTGCAGTGTTTGTACTGATAGGCCAAAGGAGGTAAGGAAAATATTTGCCGCCTATTCCGTTGTCTAACCAGTGTTTGATATACAAATTTGTCATCATTTCCTAAATTTTCCGATGAACTGATGGATGTTGGTTTTAATTATTTGATTGGCAGGTTGTAATTGTGAAGTGCTATCATCTATTTTGCAATTACTGTGTTCAGAAAAATCTAGAGATCCGTCATCGTAAGTGTCCTGCCTGTGGAACTCCGTTTGGTCAAAATGACATTCGGTTTGTAAAGATATGAAGAGAGAGAGTTCCCGATATCCTGTACTTATGGCCTCCTCCCGGCCCGCCGGCCCTTTTTTGATTGCTAAGTATCTTGTACAAATAGCATAGCTTGTAGTTTTTCTTGTTGCAGTAGGCTGACATCGGAACTCTGGTTTTTGTTGTATAGGTTTTGTTTTGTAAATGAGTTTCCTTTCTTTGCTTGTTTTAGCGTTTTATCTATTATTTTCCAAATAATGTAGTTGAAAAATAAGACAGAAGTGAAGAGAAATGGTTTAATGTTAATTTCACATGCCAGAAATTCTTCCCCCTTTGGTTAATTGCTCACGCCGAGACTTGAAATATTTTGACAATGTTCCAACCATGTTCAGTTTCCATCTCCAATTTTTTCAAGTTTGATTGAATGATTTTAACGAGCCAACTTATCACGACTGCGTTACAAACTAAGAAACTGTTTGATAACTATTCTTTTCACTTCTTGTTACATGAAAAACTAAAAATAGTTACCAAGCAAGAGACAAAGTGGTTATCAAATGCAAAAATTTTACTTTTTCTCAATGTTTTGTGTGAATTTTCTCTGTACTTCTAGTGAATGGCAAGTAGTTATTATAGTACATGGCCTCATGTGGCGGTGACAAATCAATTCATTGAGTTGTTAAAGAGTATTTGTTAAGACACATTTAATTTGGTATCATTATAATATATGAGTGAGATTGGTAATTATTAATGGGTTGATTTGTTACCTCTAGCCTAACGATCCTTTAACCAGGTCTGCAGCAACATAAGACAGCAGAGAGACTCAGAGAGTGGATCCTCCAGAGAGCTGGATCTGGATGCCTTTCTTATTCGAACCCTTCAATCTGGAGAGTTCAAATCTTCTGCATCAATCTGGAAGACGACATTTGTTTGTCTGTTTCAACCAAGAAAAATGTCGCCTCTCACTAAAACAAAGGCACCCGAAAAAGAACCACAGGAAAAAGCCTCCAAGTCCCCAACATTTTAGGGAAATTTTGATTTATATTAGGGTTCCAAGAAAATGAATGATTTATATTTTTTTATTTATATTCCGAAGAACTGGTTCCCAGACTTTCGTTGTTGGAAGAAGCGGGACCTTCTAAACGAATATAGTCGTACATAATTCCTTGGAAAGGACTTATACTCAATGCTCGAGTTAGAAAAATGGTATTGTTCCCTTCCAGCAGCTGAGCACCTGGAATGCCGACACTGTACAACCCATACAGCCCATGAATTCCATGCCTTGCTATCGTATTGTCGTTTCCAATTTGTCCTGTAGAAAATAGAGGATTGCTCGCTTCTAGGTCGTTGATCCGAACCTTGACGACGAGATAATCAAACAAAATTTTCTCAGTAAAAATATAATGGCATTTCTGTTAATGGTTATGAAGTTGTAAGAGTGAGCAAGTAATACTTGTAATTCAGAAACATGTGCTGTTGCCAGTGCTATTCGTAATGTGTAGGTATTGTTCTTGCCCACAGTGTCAAGTGTGAACTTAATCTGCCATGTTGATCCTTGGTATGTGTTATTACCTGTCTTCCTGCAGGAAAAACATAAGATCTTAATTAGCTGAATATTAGAAATTAGCAAATGAAAATCTCGATGTTAAAAAGAGGAAGATTACATTTTTCTATCGCTTCTTGTAAAAAAAAAAAAAACTAAAAGAACATATTAAACTTTCTGATAACATAATATGCCCTAATGCCGCGACATATATATAATTTGTGAGTAAATTGATTACCTAGTAACCTGAGCGAAGTAAAAATCTTTTCGATAATCGTTAACACCTACTGTGTAAACCAAATCATTGTAAGGATACAGCTCTGCATATCTTTCCCATAATCCATATTGCCTAAACCTGTCAAGTACCACAGAGAAATCTGAATTTCATAATATACATAGCTAGCTTGTGATTAAAACTAGAAATTTTAGGTTAGAGAAGAAAATTATTTGCAAGAAGATGCAAACCTGTCAGTGTGATTGACGTAGAGTTTGTTAATGTAGTTTGGATTAGGATCAGGAATATAAAACTCTGCTGCAGTTCGGTCTGGGATGCCTATTTCCCAGAAAGTTGGGCCACTTCTTGGAGGTTCATATACAAGTGTACCCACATCAACATTACAACCTGCAGCTTTATTTACATTTTAGATACCATACATAGTGAATTTATAAAACTATGATCATTGATCAATACACAAACGGTAGATACTAATCAAACTGCCTCACGACGTACTCAACCCAACTCACAAATGACTATATTTTTCTTTGTACGTATATGATGCATATATAACTACTAGAGTTAACCTAATTAAGTGAAAACAGAAAATGTGTAGAAAATAATATTAGACGTATCTATATATTTTGCATACCAAAAAACAAAAAGCAAAAACAAGAACATATTATTGAATAGAAATAAAACAAGAGTAAAACAAGACCTGGAGTTATAGTTACTTCAGCATCATGTCGATAGTCACCAATAAAACCAGGAACCCATGCATAAACATTATAGATCCCTGGACGTATTCCACTTATAGAGAAGAAGCCTTGATCGTTTGCTTTGGTCCAAAATTGGTAACCCTGTAAGAAAAATATCATTGCTGAGATTGCTATATCATACAGAGACAAAATATTATAATATTTTGGAATGAGGGGACTCTGAATATCAACCTATATATCAAGGTGTTAGTATCGTATGGAAATTTGAGAATTAAATATATACCTTGCAATCTAGTTGCCATGATCCAGCATCTCCTGGAGCTGCCAACCCTACCAGTGTACCATTTCCGAATATGTCTTCAGTACTGATATACCTACACAAACATATTGATGTTAAGTTAAATTTTCCTTAATTAGAGACAGACACCCGGAAAAATTAAATGGTGATTAGTAAGGTTAATATGCAACAGTCATTTACCCGTCGCGTACAAGTAATCTGCCGGTAACAGTACCGCGTTGATCCGATGATAGAAAGTCTTCCGAACTTGGGAAGTCGTATGGCCAGCTTTGAACCTCAGTTTCCATCTGAAAAATGTTGCAAATTCACAGTTCAATCCATTAATGTTTTTTAGAAATACAAAAAAAAAAACTGTATATACTTAATTTGCTTTTTCTTGTGATATTAACCTGCTGCTTAGCGTCCTCCCATAGCTGCTGAGGTGGGTCATCTTCAGTCACCAAAGAATTAAGATAGATAAAAATGGGGCCAAGAACTTTCTTCCATGGCTCACTGGGCTTAAATTCTATTATCAACTCCGCTCCGGAGTAATGGGTGCTATGAAATATCTGATGATTCCGTGACAAACAGATGATCAGTATTGCCAATAGAGTTGTGAGGAATGTTTTCTTCTTTCTTCTAAAGTGTTTCTTTGTCAATTAATTAGATAGTCTAATATGTTAAATATGTAATAAGAATGCGAAAATCAAGGAGAGATACTAGGGAGATCATCCAAGACATATGCATGTTGTACTTTTATTTCTTCGACTAAGATTTTTTCATTTGAGGTTTTCTTATTAAGGTTTTAATGAATCAACATAAACGCATTTAACACTATCTCAATGATCCAAATAAAGTTGTAACCTTTTTCTTCTGTAGGATTTTTTTCCACTTTTTATAAACTAAGGGTCAAAAAGTAGTGTTGTACTATTAATTCTGAATGGTTCACATAGTAAAGCAGCATGTGTTGTATGGCCGTAACACAATATACAACACCCTCATTCCACTTCAATCTCTAACAAACGTTCTCTCATTTTGACTATTTATAACATCATTTATGTTATAATATATGGAAAAAAATTATACAATGTAGCCATAGTTGAAGAATATGTATGAATGAATTTAAAAGGCAGGAGTCAAGTTTGCTTTAAAATAAAAATGAAGAAAAAGAAGCGTACTTACAGCTAGGGTGGTTGGCCCAACATGGGAAGTAAGGCATTGTTTGAAGGGCCCACCAGATTTGAACTCTTGACTAGGAGTAATCTGCCAGAATCCCACGGGTGGTTCAGTGGATATCCATCCATGAACCCTATTGTCCTTATTCTCAATTGAGTATTGATACTTATCATCTACCTGGAAAAGTAGACCAAATCAAATCCCTAAATCAAACAGAGAAAGACAATCAATCCAACAGATATAGAAACTCCGTGAATTGTTAATTATGTGATTGAAAATGCTTTCTTGTCTAATAACTTGACATGTATGCTATAACACAATCAAAATCGACTAATATAGCGTCCCGTACAAGTATATACCTTGCTGACAGTAGATTTTTTGCATAAGTAACTGTTACATGCATGGCTATCCATTTTAGTATAATATCAAAAGTGGAGAATAATATGACGTGTTTTAATGTTTTAATTTTGACCATTAATATTAAATTTAAGAGTGAGTGACTATAAATTCTTAATCAACAAATGGGTAAGAGAATGAGACTCAAATAGCAAGTAGAAAAAAATTGTTTTCTTTTTTTGTTCTAATTGTTGGACTTGTAGGGAAGTTGGTTTTTTAAGTGGCAATAGGAAAAATGATTGTTAGAAGAAATTAATACTTCTCCTTTGAACTGTGGCTCCACGGGATTGACAAGCAAGACTGCCTCTGGGTAAGCCAAGGCTTGGCCTCTTCCTTGCAACCGATCATCTGGAAGTGGCATGTATCTTTGCCTTTTGTCTGATATTGCCATGTAATGAAACCTACGCAAAGATTAATAAGAAAATGAAAACAAAATAATGAAATAAAATTCGTTTTATGCTAGGTGAATTTTGCATAAATGACCATTAACTAATTAATTAAGAGTTTGTTTGGAAGTGCTTTTAGAATGACATAAATCGTTTTCGGTAAAATTGATTTTGGGATGTAAAAACACTAGTGTGCAGGAAGCACGTAAAAGTTTTTTCAAGATGCACTTGGATTTTTGTTAAGTATTAGTTTCAAAAATATTTTTATAAAAAACGCTTTCAGTAATTTTATAAGTCTTTCCAAACGAGCCCTAAAATAATAAAAATTTCGAGTCATGTAATTATCAACGGGTTACACTTGGGCAATATGCTTTGTTAAGTAGTTGTCAATTCATGATAAACCTAACTAAATTCCACCAACTCGGTGCGAATTATATGTTGACCTAGAGACTACCTAATGCCTCCATATTGGTGCTATAATCATCTTCAGGTCTGTTCACGGGAAGGCACATTCGTCTTTTCGATCAGACTACAGTTTATAAATTCATAAAATATGATATGTTCTTTGAAAAATGATCAAACTATGTATGGCATGTTTGTTTCTTAGTCAAATCAAATTAGTTCTTAGTTATCAACTCACCTACTTTTAAATTATGTTTACTCCTTAGAAAGAATTTCGCTTGCTTTTATTAGACTTACACATTTCAATTTGTGACCCTTGCACTTATAATATTAAAGAACGAGAATAAAAATGGGCCAATTATATTAGAAGTTTAGGCAGAAATCAAGTCACTATAGTTAACAAAAAAAAGTGAAATAAAGAGTATAAATTATCCAATATATGATTGGATTTTATTTTTATTTTTTATGATACAAGCGAACACTGTAATCTAAACTAGAGGAGGAAGATTTAAACATGAGAGGCAGAGATTAGCGTGTACACTATTCTAGACAAACTTGGCTAATTTCATAGCTAATTTCATGTGTGCATATCGATTTGACGTTTTTTTTTATTTTGGTCAGTCATATATTATTTGATTATAATTAAAAGTGAAACTTACTTATCTTTTCTGAGCTTAAACACTGTCCTCGTGTTGGTCAAGTTGAAAGCAGGCCATTCCTTCAAGTGTTCATAAATAGCGTAAGTGTAGAAGCCTGACGAGTTGCGAAGCATAACAAACCTTAAAATAGAAATTATTTTGTCACAAAATAATCAAATAATTAAAAAATTCACTAGCTATTCCTTTTATTTTATTTTTCTTCCCTTTAAAACTGACCTTATGTCTATGTTTAAAGGAACAAGCTTGCCCTCTAGAGAGGGATCCCACATTCTGGTGAATGAAAGCTCTATCTGGTCCTCAGTTTCCACTATAACTGAAAAATTGGTTCCTTCAATCCTGCCAATAATCGTATTTTTTGAAATAATTCATAACACAAATAAATAATCAGGATCGTTCCAATTTTATCCGATATCTCTGAAGGGACCAAATAAATAATCAAGACCAATTGAACATTCTTCTATTTACTTTTGGTAATATATTGTAATATATTATAGCATATATACATGCATTATCAAGCAAATCAGATCCAGAAATAATTTCTATTTCCAAATTATAAGCGATATTGTTACTGTTAAGCTTTATTGACTGACCATAAATACTTTACAAATAAGTAAACGCACCTATCAAATGCTCCTTTCTTTCTTGTAATTCCTGGTGCGGTCCAAACCAGGTCCCAGTACCTACAGAATAAATAATATACATAATAATTAATACCATGGTCTATCAAGAAATTATTATTGTTTGAATTAAGACATTTCATTCATTGAATGAAGAAAGTTACAAATGCATATTCATAAAAAAAAAAAAAAAAAAAATTAAAAAAAAAAAACTGTAGTATATTTAAATTAATTTTTTATTTAAAAAATCCCTAATAAAAAATGTATGAAATCACCAATGCAAGAAATACCATATATTTGTAGCGAGAGACCGCCATACCCTCTATTGGGAGCCTCGTTAAGAACTTCAAGCAAATTGTCGACGCCGTTATATTGTAGTCCGGTGACCACCCCTCCTGGTTTTGATAGCGTCATCTGGAGAATTCCATTTTCCACCACCACCTGCCAAATGAATAATAATAATAATAGAAAAGTAACGACACCGTTAGTCAGAAGGGTATACAAAATTCAATATTCTGAAAAAATATAAACTCACCTCTTTATCACGGATATGCAACTGTAGGCCGCTTGTACTATTTTGTGCAGCAGCCAGGAAATTCATGGCTTGGATGAACAGAATGATGGTGCACAATTTTGCCAAACAGTGACATGTCGATTCGGAAGCCCCAAAAACGTTGCCGGTTGGTACCCAGCCTAATCTGACATGAAAGGTCGACATGTGAACCGTGAAACGCCGGCCCGTGATCGGGACGTCAATTTGTGGCCAAGTTTCCGTGAACAAATTCTCTTGTGATTTCTTTACTTTGTCGCCTCGCCTCCACTCTTTGTGTTTGGTGAACCAGACGAGCATGCACTAACTAGTCGTTGGTGGAAAAAGTATACAAACCCTCTCCTACTCATAAACTCATAAACATTCTTAATACACACACACACACACACACACACACACACACACACACGCACGCACATACATACATACATACATACATACATACATACATATTTATATGATTGTGTATGTATATCAGTATATGCATATATATATATATATATATATATATATATATAATATGTGTGTGTATATATATGTTTAAAGATGGTTTGGGGAAGAAACGTCTATATTAATAAAGAAGATCCAATCAGTAAAAGTCATTTATGCTGTACATGTTAGGAAAACCGTTGTGTGGATCCGATTTAGAGAGATGCATTTTTCTTTCGTTGCTTTGATTTGCTTTCAAATTAATTTATTGTATTTTTTAAGGGGAAACTATGGAACTTGTTTACGTTTGACATGAAAGTTAATGGACAATTGACCAAAAAAAAAAAAAAAAAAAAAAAACAAAAGTTAATGCTCCCAAAATTTTGGAATAATGTATCTAATCATATTCATATTTTGACTTTTAGGAAGTTTATTTATTTGCTACAATGGATAAAAATCACGGAGTCAAAAGTTAGGTTAAATGAAATAAGATCTCTTGTGATGACTATTGTTAAAGTGGGAATCATACTGAAAGATTATTCTGTTAGACTCTCTCGTAGTATTGAATTGTGTTATACATAGCCGATAAGGCCAATTAAGTTGTAATTAGTTTATGTATTTTATCTCATAGTATTCAGCTCTAATATAATTATCGGGCAAAGTAATTGTTCATATTATTAATATAACAATTAGTCCAAAAAAATAAGCAGTAATCGGAATGCAATCTATGGGACGGATTGATGAACCAACAACCTAATAATGATATTCTAAAATGTTCATATTCATTGGTTTTCAATTGAGCATTAACCACCAGCTAAAAACTAGTATTTATCTGATATATGATGGTGTTTTTCATTATCATTGTGTAGTGACACTAATGTAGATATTTAGTGCTCAATAGAGATTGTTTACTGAATGCGATCGATAAAAGAAGATCTTATATAGATGTTTGTTACACATATATTCATGTTAGTAAAATCTTTTAAAGCATAGTGTAGCATTAATCCTTAGACCTGAGGTTTTGTAGTTGTCTTGTGAATAGATTCATCTTTGCATTTGTTAAATGTTGTGCTCTAATCAGGGTATAATCAAGACATCGTTGCAATTGATTGAGACATTTATGGAGACAAACGAATACTCAACAAGAGATCACTAACCTCTGAACTGGGAGGCAAATGCTCAAGTGAATGATTCTGAAGTCTTTGGCCAGAGTGACCTCATTATGTAATCATGAAAAATATCACTTAGGCAAGTGACATGATATTGGTCTATTTAAAGTGATTAGAACCATTGTATTAGAGAAGGATCATACTACATAATAAATACAACGAAATAGACTCTCCTTTGTAATTGTATATCAACTTGTTGACTATGAAATACATTTAGGAGTCACTCAATCCGTTAAAATAATCAAAGGACTCTGAATCTTTTTCACAGCATATTGATTATACCTAATTCATCACACACTCTATTCTTGTGTTAAAATATTAGAAAATGATACATACGAAAAGGGAAATACATAATTAAGACTTTAATTAATTATTATAAAGGATAAATAGAGTGGTTCGGCTTCAAAATGGTTCGGGTTTGACTGGGGTTGTTAAGTCCAATCCAATAGAATTAACTTAAGCCATTTAAATGACTTAATTTAACAAAAGACCCAACTTTAGCCTTATGGCCGATTGTGGGGAAGGAAGTGTGTGATGCTAAGTTTATATCAAAAGGAGAAATCAGGTTTCATTTCTTTTTCTTTTTTCTACTTAATTGATTAAAACTTTTTTCGTTTTCAACTTTTGGTCAAAGTTCTTAGGTTTTAAATGTCTTTATTTCAATAATAAAATATTTACATGTCAAAATAATTAAATTTTATTTTTAAATATATTCATTTAGTGTTAGAAACGTCACATTTGATATGTTTATATTTATGACTAAACTTTGTATCATGTATTTTTATTTTTAGTTTGTACTCATTTTTAATTTGCAACCCCTTTTTTAATTTGTACCAATTTTCTTTATAGTTTTAATTTGTACCCATATATTAATATTTTGCTCCCATATTTTTAAAATTTTTGTTTGTACTCATAATTTTTTTCACCTTTTGTTTGCACCCATACTTTATTTATAATGTACCCATATTTCTTAAAAAGTGTACTAGTTATATCACTACTACAATATAGGCTATCACCGGCGGACCAAAAACCGACAAGAAACCCCGATTTCTGTCGGAAATTTGGCAAAAATCCGACATAAAACACTGCAATGTCGGATTGGAATAGCGACGCCATTGCTACCGTCACTAAAGGGCTTCAGCGTCGCTTTGTTCGCTTAATCCGCCACTACGCAGCGTCGGTTTAAAGCGACGCTGATGTTAACGTCGGTTTAAAGCGACGCTAGTCAACAATTAACTAAATAAAATATGCAAACTAGTGACGGTTTAAAGCGACGTTAGAGAACAATTAAATAAATAAAATATGCAAACTAGTGACGATTTAAAGCGACACCACCTTTGATAATAATAATTTAAAAAAAAGTCGAAATCTGTTTCTGTATTCGTTCTCAAATAATTATAACTCAAAAAAATTATATAATCGAAATAATAAATTTCAATTTTAGGCCAAAACAAACAATAATAAAAATAATTCAAAAGAAAAATAGTGCCATAATATACAAATGTTTTACATCTAACATTCCATATAATTTACAAAAATTCATCCTCCATGCTTTCCTGTGCTTGCCTTTGTCGAAGACCACATATTTTGTAGCTCCATAGTGCCATATATAATACTAGCAACTCCATGCTACCATGCTTGCCATCAGATCAGTGCTCCAATACTTTACTACTTCAACATTAAGGCTCTAATCTCTATAGATTAAACTCAGGTTTTATACCTTTAAAAAATTATGGATCTGCGATTTCCAGTGTCCTTGCTCTTCAGATCCAACATGCATAAATACAAAAAAAACAATTAAAAACCAAGAAACAAAAATAAATTTTCAATTTAAGCATAAAACTATTTAGAATACAAAATAGAAACTAAAATTAATAATCATAATAATTTAAAAATGAACCACCTTCAAGCTTTTCCTCCTCGAATTGGAGTTCTTCAGAATGTTGATCTTCAAACTGGTGATCCAAAGCAAACGGGGAAGGAGTTGAGGAAAAAATGAAAAGGAGGAAGAAGGGGACACACAGATGAAATGGGGAAGGAGAAGAAGAAAGTCTGAAATTGGGGGAGAAATGAAAGCACGGTTGAAATGGGAAAGAGAGGGGTTTAAATATGGGTACTTAGTTTGCGTCCGTTAAAACCGACGCAAACGTCTGACACTTTTTTTGAAATTCACATAGCGTCGCTTTAATGAAACTCGCGTCGCTTTAATGAAACTAGCGTCGCTTTAAACCGACACAAACTTCTGACACTTTTTGAAATTCACATAGCGTCGCTTTAATGAAACTTGCGTCGCTTTAATGAAACTTGCGTCGCTTTAATGAAACTAGCGTCGCTTTAATGAAACTAGCGTCGCTTTTAACCGACGCCAACTTCTGACACACTTTTTGAAATTCACATAGCGTCGCTTTAATGACACTAGCGTCGGTTAAAACCGACACTAAGTCTCTCCATCCATTCAAACAAGCGGGAAATTTCCCGCCTAATATTTCAAATACTATAATTTTATATATATTAATTTTATAACCCTAAAAAATACTATAATAATTATATATATTAATGTAACAATTTTATACCCCTAAAAACTATAATAATTATATATATATATATTAAATTAAATTTTAAAAATTGGTGACCGTTGGATCAGTTTCAATATACATACCATTCAATTTCTTTAAGTGTTATACATACAAAATAAATAAATTTAAATCTACTTAATAAATATATATATATATATACACACACCATTGAACTTGATGGGATACAAATTCTATGGAACTTTTCGATGGTTATAAAACGAAAAACTAATTTAAATCAATATGTCGCTTAAAAGCGACACTGGGTTTCAAAATATTTAAAAAAACTAATTTAAAGAGACATTGGATTTCAAAATATTTAAAAAAATAATTTAGTGTCGGTTATAAGCGACACTCATATAAGGGTAGGTTTTTGGGTGTGCAAAGCACCATTTTTGCACAAGTCAAACCACCTGGTTTTTTCTTCTAAAAAAGAAAACATATAATCCGTATAATACCTTCTGGTCCCAAAATAAGATCTCTTCAATTAATTGGAAGGATACTTCTGAGAATTTGTATTACACAAGAGCAAAAAAATAATAAAAGTTGAGGGCCATATTTGTGCGCTATACAGCACACACACTCCACACTCTGTCCATCAATTGATAGTGAAATTAGTTTGACGGTTGAGATCGTTGAAATTAGTTTCGGAGAATTCATAGCCCATCAAAACAATAGATTGACTAACACTTAGAGTTTATTTATACTTTCATTAAGTATAACATAAGATTTTGTGGTATCCACTTGTGTAAATATTTTAATTTGAAGATCGAATTCATTCATTCTATTCATAAAGGGTCAATGAGTGTAGCTGTAAAAAATCATCAAAATCGGAGTTAAAATAACCGTTAAATCGTGATTTTTCGTTTATAACCGTCGAAAAGCTTTGTCCCGTTACTTGATCTCTGAATGTTTGTTTTTTGTGATTTTTTGCTGATGTGATCTCGAAGCATATGCAAACAAGTTTGACGGTTGGGATCGTTGAAATTAGTTTCGGAGAATTCGTATCCCATCAAAACAATAGATTGACTAACACTTAGAGTTTATTTATACTTTCATTAAGTATAACATAAGATTTTGTGGTATCCACTTGTGTAAATATTTTAAATTGAAGATCGAATTCATTCATTCTATTCATATAGGGTCAAGGAATGTAGCTGTAAAAAATCATCAAAATCGGAGTTAAAATAACCGTTAAATCGTGATTTTTCGTTTATAACCGTCGAAAAGCTTTGTCCCGTTACTTGATCTCTGAATGTTTGTTTTTTGTGATTTTTTGCTGATGTGATCTTGAAGCATATGCAAACAAGTTTGACGGTTGGGATCGTTGAAATTAGTTTCGGAGAATTCGTATCCCATCAAAACAATAGATTGACTAATACTTAGAGTTTATTTATACTTTCATTAAGTATAACATAAGATTTTGTGGTATCTACTTGTGTAAATATTTTAATTTGAAGATCGAATTCATTCATTGTATTCATATAGGGTCAAGGAGTGTAGCTGTAAAAAATCATCAAAATCGGAGTTAAAATAACCGTTAAATCGTGATTTTTCGTTTATAACCGTCGAAAAGCTTTGTCCCGTTACTTGATCTCTGAATGTTTGTTTTTTGTGATTTTTTGCTGATGTGATCTCGAAGCATATGCAAACAAGTTTGACGGTTGGGATCGTTGAAATTAGTTTCGGAGAATTCGTATCCCATCAAAACAATAGATTGACTAACACTTAGAGTTTATTTATACTTTCATTAAGTATAACATAAGATTTTGTGGTATCCACTTGTGTAAATATTTTAAATTGAAGATCGAATTCATTCATTCTATTCATATAGGGTCAAGGAATGTAGCTGTAAAAAATCATCAAAATCGGAGTTAAAATAACCGTTAAATCGTGATTTTTCGTTTATAACCGTCGAAAAGCTTTGTCCCGTTACTTGATCTATGAATGTTTGTTTTTTGTGATTTTTTGCTGATGTGATCTCGAAGCATATGCAAACAAGTTTGATGGTTGGGATCGTTGAAATTAGTTTCGGAATTTGTATCCCATCAAAACAATAGATTGACTAACACTTAGAGTTTATTTATACTTTCATTAAGTATAACATAAGATTTTGTGGTATCCACTTGTGTAAATATTTTAATTTGAAGATCGAATCCATTCATTGTATTCATATAGGGTCAGGAGTGTAGCTGTAAAAAATCATCAAAATCGGAGTTAAAATAACCGTTAAATCGTGATTTTTCGTTTATAACTGTCGAAATTAGTTTCATAGAATTCATATCCAATCAAGTTCAATGGTGTGTGTGTATATATATATATATTAAGTAGATTTAAATTTATTTATTTTGTATGTATAACACTTAAGAAATTGAATCGTATGTATATTTAAGCCAATCCAATGATCACCAATTTTTTAAAATTTAATTTAATATATATATATATATATATAATTATTATAGATTTTAGGGATATAAAATTTAATTTAATATATATATAATTTAATATATATATATATATATACACACTTTATGTCGCTTAAAAGCGACACTAGTATTTAAAAATTATTAAAATAATGTTTACGTCGGTTTAAAAGCGACACTAGTATTTAAAAATTATTAAAATATATGTTTACGTCGGTTTAAAAGCGACATAAACATTTAATAACGCTTATAAGCGACAGTAAATCTGACGTCATGTTCGGTTAGTGTCGCAACTGCCTAATCCGCTACTATATTAGATTAAAGCGACACCACCCTCCGCCACTATAGCCCCCTTTTGTAGTAGTGTATGTAAAATGCATCTATTTTTTTAATGTAAAATCTATTTATTTTTTAATCTAAAATGTATTCATTGTTGTTTATATATAATGTACACATTGATTTCTATATAAAATGTACCCGCTTTTTTACATATAAAATGTACACATTTTTTTAATGTATAAAATGTACCCATTTTTTTGGGTATAAAATCTACCAATTTTCGTCAAATTCATCATTTTGGTCCATCACTTTCAAAATCAATCAATGTCGTTCTTGACATTCACTATCCCACATCAATTTGGTCATTCCGTAAAGATTTTGTCAATTATTTTGTTAGTTTGTATGTGGGACCCACAAATCCAATGGAATGGTGACACGTGGATTGCCCAAAATAAGGGTTTTTATCGCAAATGGTTCATGACATTGATCCAACTCCTCATTTTAGTCCTTGAGTTTCAAAAATCGAAAAATTTTGTCCCTGATTTTCAATACCGCACGTCAATTTAATCCTTCTTTTAAAGTTTTGTCAATATTTTTTGTCCCACTAATCCAATCATATGGCGCCACGTGAATTAACTATAAGAAACTATTTTTTTTATAAGATTTAAAACTAAAGTAAAATAAGAAACTAAAAACCAAATTAAAAGAAAATAAAAGTCATTGTCGTCTTCATTAGGTATGCTAAAAAAGAAAAAGAAGGCACCATGACACCATGAAGTACTTGGTCCCCTGAACTCACTCCTCTTTCTCTCTAGTTGGTTATAGTCCTATCAAATTTGAATTGAATTTGGATTCGATTTTATTGAATTTAGATTGAATTTTTTCTTATTGGGGTTGTAGGATGCCAAATAAATGTCAACACGAAATACTCGTCATTTGGTTTACTCTTTAAAAAAATAGTTTCTTCTAGTTAATCCATGTGGAGTCATATAATTGAATTAGTGGGATCACATCAGCACATAAACAAAAAATATTGATGAAATTTTAACTTGATGTGCGGTAGTGAAAGTCAAGAACCAAATTTATTGATTTTTGAAACTCAATGACCAAAATGAGGAGTTGGATCGATGTCAGGGACTATTTGCGATAACAACCCTTATTTTGTGTAATCCATGTGTCACCATTTCATTGGATTTATGGGTCTCACATATACAAACTAACGAAATGACCAAATTGATGTGGGGTAGAGAATGTCAAGAACAATATTGATTGATTTTGAAAGTGAGGGACTAAAATGATGAGTTTGATCAATCTCAAGGATCATTTGTGATAAAAACCTTTTTTTGTTTGCATCAAATTGTAACAACTATTTCATCATTCATAACAATACACACACACACACACACACACACACACACTTGACATTTATTAATATACATTTTCAAAAGGAATTATATTGTTATATTGAAAACATCCAAAAGTAGTTTAATTAAATTAACCAATAAATTTAAAATATAAACTTAAAACTAATAAATTATCGAGGGGACTATGTGTAGCACATTCGGTTTGAGATGGTTTATGAGTATGGCCTAACACTATTCATTTTACAGACTTTACCACGATGCTCAGTCAGTAGATAATGATGCTTAATTAACTCCTTACTCATACCGATCTCATTCGTGACTTTGATCTTGGCTTGTAAAATCAAAGGGAGATCAAGCGGGAGTCACTATTTCATAGACGGCTAGGAAAAGAAGTCATAGGCAACAGAATTCCCACCCATTAGCAGCAGAGTCAGGAGCTTAGAGACCATCCAGCAGAAAGGGATAAAGATCACATATTGATGAGTGAAGCATTAAGGAGTGTTCATTCTAGGCTAGGCCTTTGCTCCGACGTGCCTTCTCGCATTGGGTCTAGGGCCAGTTTTCATACTTGACTCGGTCCCTAGTGAAGTCTTCATAATGGACAGAGCTCAGGCATATCATTCACTCCCACCTTGGTTTTAGGGGTGCTTTAAGAATCACGTCAGCGCACCATCTACGAGGAGAAATAACACGATGGTTCGTCCGAAGTAAGCTCCACCAATTCTCTAGTTTAATAATTGTAGGAAGCGGATCGCAGACCACCGTGAAATTATGGAGCAGTAATGGTAGTAGGTGAATATCTATCATATCCTGGTAAGACAGACAATTGTTGCTCAATCAGTGAATCAGAGACTTCAGGCCAGAAGAAAACTTGGAGGTAGTGCTACACAGACAAGCGACCACCGTAAATGTTTTACCATTCATAGACGAGATCGTGCAGATGCGACCTCTCCAGAGGTTCTCAATCATCCTTCACGCCGTTCAAGAGAGATTTGGACCTAGACCGGCACCTGAAACATTACTGAAGTGTTATGACACGTCACAAGCAGAACGAAGCCTTGATGTCCAAATTTTTTTGCTATTATTTTGCAAGGAGGGAGCTGAGGATTGGTTCCACTCTCTGGTCCTATAGTCTATTGGTAATTTTAAGAAACTCTGAAACTTATTTCTTAGAAAATCACTTCGAGGCAAATTCTATGAATTCACCTCCCCAGCAAAAGGAACGCTCAGTATCTTTGAGTGATGTCAGGCACCTTAGCTCCCATGTCGAGTCGTAGAACATCTAGACATAAGAAAAATTTGAGCATACCCTACACAAGGAAGTTGATTGAGTGACTGTCTCACCATTCTCTTATGAGAATGAGCAGACGACTCTTATAAGAAGATTTTCAACTCCCACCTTTACACTGTTTTAAGGGGACTCAGATCCAAAGAGACAATTGGAACACTTTAGGATGACGATCCTTTGATGCACAAAGTCTATGCAATGACTTTGCAACGAGCTGCACAAAACTGGTTCTATACTTCAGAACCCCGTTCGATTAATAACTTTGAGGATATTATCCTCGATTTTATGAAGGAATATTCCTCTTACAAGGTCGTCAAAAAGCTGTCAGACCATCTCGTCATTGTCCAAAAGAAATCTATCAAATCGCTTCATGGTTACATTAAATGATTTAAAGAAGAAAATGCCAAAATTGTGGGATGTGATTGTAACATCACATCAGTCACATTCAAAGGTAGCCTACCAGCTGATCACTCTCTACAAAGATCTTGCCATAAATCAAAGCTTATTTTTGGAAGATGTTTTTGTTATGGCTAATGCTAAGCAAGTAGTTAAGGCAATTGACCTTGCAAAGAAGTTTGCATGGACCTCAATATATGGAGCTAGACAGAAGACTTCTGGTGGGAATAACCACAGAGGAGAAAAATACAAGGCGCACCTTTCCAAATGAATATCTTTCCAAGAAGAAGCAAATGGAGTTCACCATCCTTATCTGCCAAATAATTCAAGAAGTGAAGGAACGCCTTGGCTGAGAAGGCCGTCATCGATGAAGAGTGATCCAAACAAATAGAATAAAAAAAAGTATAGTGCATTCATGCATCATATAGTGATAATACTGGTAAGTTCATTTATTGGTGCAACCATCTTTATGAGAAGAAAGGCCATTGCATAAAGTATGGGCCAAAAAGGCCATTTAAAATATCAAAGATTAGGATGCAGGGAATGAACATTCACAAAAGACGATCAAGATTAACAAGATATTGGCTAGACCAGAGGCTCGTAGCGTTACCAATGGTGAGAAGAAGCATAAGATCCAGCAGGCTACGATGGTAGCCCAAATATTCACTAAGAGTTCCTTTACAGAGGATGACTTAATAGTCGATTTCTCCAAGAAGGATTTAAATGGACTTGATTTATTGCATGCTTTGATTATAAGCAGAAAATAATAGTGCCTATGCACTCTGGTGCGGGATCGATCCTATTGATCCCTCTCCCCTTAATAACTAACAACTTAACCTACTAATGAAACAAACATTAAGTTAATGAAACAAAGGCAAGAGAGAATTATGGAGAAGCATAGCAGGGGATTTGAACCAAGAAACAAGGGAAACGGAATTGAGATGGGAAAAGCAAAGAAATTAGGAAAATACCCCAAAATGGGACAATTTCTTAATCTCAAACAAATCAACCATGCACACCATGCACAAAACAGAATTACTAAAATATCCACATATAAATACTAAAAATTAGAAGTCCATTGCATCACTTTTCTCATTTGGAAGAGAGGGATGTTGAGAGAGCTTTATGAGCTATAGGTTTCTGGGTTGGGCTCAGATCTCTGAGCTTCTCTTTCGAAGGGAGGGAAGTCTAAAGAGAGATGAGAATAGCGAGTTAGGTTTTGAGTTGACCTCATACTCTGATTTTGAACAAAGAGATGAGAGAAAGGTGTGAGAAGAGTAAGCTGGGTTTTGTACCATATTTTCTGTTGTGGTTGGAAAGTTCCATTTTTTCCGGCAACTGAAGCTTCGATAGGCATAGTAAAATAGAGGGTTTAGTTCTAAGTTCCTTCATCAAGGATTATAAATGGGTTGTTTGTAAGATGAATTAATACTTAGAAGTTAAATTAGGGTTTGTGTTTCATGTTAGGGCATATGGGTTGTGGAATAAATTTCGGGTTTTGATGACAAAACTGGGATAGAACAATTTCTGGTTCAAGTGTGCAATTGCAAAAATTTGTGGAAATTTTTCCGCAATATGCATATGATGTGCATGGCATCTTAATATGAGAAGCGAGAATGTTCACTAGTTATGATGCACATATATTGTGCCCCGAAATTTAGAGAGTATAACCACAACCTAGTTGGCCTTGGCGAAAAACTAAATTAAGAAAAAGTTTAGAGGATATTAAGGATCATGCATGTCCATGAAATAACGACAACAAGTATCATGTTTTCCATGTGCACGGTTAAGTGGTGATTGATATACGTAACAAGACTTTTCAAACTGCCACTGTAGCCTTATATACGTAACAGTTATATTTTAATTGTATCCACTATACCAATAGGTTGCCGTTAAAGTTTCTTATTAATGCGAAAAGCAGCTCGTTGCTCGATCTCCAGTTTTGTGCATGTACTGTACATATGATGTGCCTGTGGTGTGCATATAGTGTATATGGACAGGTGATGATGTCATTTCGAAGGGAGAGCTGTGAGCTTTGGGTTTTTGGATTGGCTGAGATCTATGAGCATATCATGTGCATGTCGTGTACATATAGTGAGCAAATCCTAAAAAATTCATCCAACAAAATACCAGCATTAATGACTGGGCTTTGTTCCCACCCTCGATGCGAGTCCAGTGATGGTGGTCTCGACCCTTGATTGTTTGCCATGTTGCCAGAAAATGGTCGAAAAACTCATGGCCTGCTTGAGTTTCGATCCCAACGAGTAGGTATGAGATTCGTAACAAGGTTAGGTGTTTTAAACTCGTGAGGGACGAGATGAAATTGGTGGTGGCTTCGATTTGGAATTGTCGTATTTCTGGATTCCCAGGAAATTATGGACAACCATCCAAATATGCTTTTTTCTATTTAATAAAGCTATCTCAGGTCATGCTATAAAGTAGAAGTACAATCAGATTAACCATAAAAGAAATGTTTTAATATTCTACAAAGTGCAGGTAATCTATCATTTGGAGCTTGGAGATGAGGGACCTTCAAAGCGAAGATAATCATACATAATGCCCTGGAAAGGGCCTGTGCTTCTTGGTTGCGTCAAATAGATTATATTGTCTCCCTCGACAAGCCGAGAGCTTGGTACGTCCACATTGTAAAGCCAATAAAGCCCGTGGATTCCATGCCTTGCTATTGAGTTATCTCTCCCTATCATCCCGCTCGTGAATAGAGGGCGATTTGCCTTTGGATCATTCACCCGAACCTATATATATAACATATATAATTAATATTCACTAGTTAAAGCAAAATTAAAATAAAATAAAAAAATGTTCATGCCAAATTTAAGCATCTATCTAGTAATACAAGTCTGATGATATAACATTATCCACACATAAAAAATATTTATATATTAATATACATGCATGGTACGTTAATCATGAAATTACAATTAAATAGTGAGTTGTGAAATATACCTGCAATTCAGAAAAAGTTGCAGAGGCAAGCGCTACTCTCAGCTTGTAGGAACCAGTTTGGTCTACATTGTCAAGATTGAATTTAATTTGCCAAGTAGTTCCTTGATATTTATTATCATCTTTTTTCCTATACACATGGTAATCAACAATAAAATGCCATAAGTTCTACGCCGATATACTGGTCAATCGGTATTCTTGCTTCTAGTGCTAGATATGATACCCGTACAAATTGCTTGTCGATCAAGAAAAATCGATTATATATAGTATGGGATGGAAGAATTGACACCTGGTAACCTGAGCAAAGAACCAGTCTTTGCTGTAGTCACTGACACCAACGGTATAAACCAAGTCTTGATCAGAATATAACTCTGAGTATCTTTCCCACAGTCCGTACTGCCTAAACCTGCCAAATGAAATCTTAGTTCATATCTTCTATCCAGTCGTTCCTCATTTCTTCAAAATCACAGTCCGACACAAAATCATTCTTGTAATTTTTCATAGTATTTTTGTGTACACATGTCAGACTGTGATTTGCTGGTACTTGAAGAATATATGCGTATAAGTATGAATAACAGCAAGGAGCATATAACTAAGCTAACCTGTCAGGATGATTGACGAAGAGTTTGTTAATGTACTTTGGATTAGGGTCAGGAACATAAAACTCTGCAGCAGAACGATCCGGAATGCCTATTTCCCATAAAGTAGGGCCATCTCTGGGAGGCTCATATACAAGATCACCCATATCAATGTCACAACCTGCATTGCTTGCACTGTTAATTTCCTTTTTTCTTTTCTACACTTTAGTAGCTGATAGGCAAAACGAAAGAAGAAAGCCCTGCAAATTAACATTAGGAATTAGTTGGACCACCTGAGGTTATAGTCATAACAACATCGTAATGATAATCTCCAATAAAACCAGGGACTGATGCATTCAGATTATAATCGCCCGTGCGTATCCCATTGATGCAAAAGTAGCCATCTTCATCGGTTGTGGTCCAGAATTGATAGTCCTGACTTGTAATAAAATGTGAGATTAAGAGCAAATTAAGTTGAGAATTATATGTTTGAACTTAATTTGAACATGTAGAATTCAATCACCTTGCATTCTCTTTGCCACGATCCAATGTCTCCTGGCGGGGCTAACCCAACATACGCACCATTGACGGGTATATAATCGTTGCTAACGTATCTTGATGTTGGATATCACAATAACCAAAATTCAAAACGGAAACATGTTTAGTGTCCATAGTTTTGGAATACAAGCTAATTACAAAAAATATTAAGACATGACTAAAATAATTAATATGTATAGTTATGTACCTATCTTGAATAAGTAGTCTGCCCCTAACATTACCCCGTTGGTGTGACTTGGGAAATTCCTCAGATGCTGGGAAGCTGTAGGGCCAGCACTGGACTTCCATCATCATCTGCAAAAGCAATACTACTCATCAGTTTGATTAGTTAAAATAAAGGAGAATGATTCCCGCAGTATTTATGTCCCTGATCATTCTTTGTTGATTTACTCAATCCAAAAAGCAAGAATAAAAGGGGGTTTATAGGAGAGAAAATAGGTATGTGAAAATCATTTCCATTCAAATTAATGAAATGTCACTCTAAATTATATGCACTCATCACCATTCATGTGTTTTATATATGTGTGTATATGGAGTTTGAAAGAAAATTAAACAAAATTTGGTTAATATTGCTGTTAATTAATGTAAATTAAACCTGTGATTTAGCATCCTCCCATAACGAAAGCGGGTCATTTCCTTCATATGCTGAATTAACATACATGAAAACTGGCCCAAAAACCTTCTTCCATTCCTCACCCGCTGCAAATTTTGGAACCAAATCTTCTCCAGCATAATGTGCGCTTAGAAACATCTGATCGTACAATTCAAAAGTATTAGCAATTTATGTAAACCTTATAACCTATATATGATGATAGATTTTCTCGACCAATACTGAAATAAATTTCAAGATTGATAAGTTTGGAGTGTGAATAACGTTACGTTGTAACAAATGGGATAGTGGTTGAGTTTTGCGTCTACTTACCGCAAGGGTGGTGGGGCCAACGTGGGAGGTGAGGTTCTGCTTAAAGGGTCCACCAGATCGAAACTCAGTGCTAGGGGTAATTTGCCAAAACCCCACTGGTGGCTCGGTGCATATCCACCCATGAACCTTATTATCCTTGTTGTCACATGAATATTGGTATTTGTCATCCACCTGATTAATTAAGCATCAATTAACTTGGGTAAATAATTAGATTGTCATCTTAAGAAAAGTTTTATTTCATAATTTTTGTTCTCAAGTAAAATAGAAGATTTAATGAGAAAATATATATAGGTAAGAAATATTGTTACTTCTCCTTTAAGCTCAGGCTCCACAGGATTGACAAGAAGAACGGCCTCCGGATAGGCCAGGGCTTGGCCTCTCGGTGGTGAACGGTCATCAGGCAAGGGCATGTATCTTTGCCTATTGTCCGCCATGGCCATGTAGTGAAACCTTTTTATCCAAAATTCCACATAAATCGTCAATTAGATTAACTGTAATCATTGATAGATTCTGAACATTTCATTGTTTGTCAACACATTGTATTCGCCTATTTATTAGATGACAATTTGATAGCTAAATAGTTTCATATTTTGGTGAATTTTTGCTTGATTTCTTTCAATGATGACCTACAATTTGATCCTTTCAAATTATAAGAAATATTATGGAGTGGGACAGTACGAGTGATTAGCACCATAATAAAGTTATTACTTGGTTAGCTCTTATATCGAAAAAATTGAGGAATTTGTGTACTTGTCTTTTCTGAGTTTGAAGGCAATTCTGGTTTCTCCAAGCTCGAAAGCAGGCCAGTCCTTCAAGTGCTCGTAAATGGCGTAGGAATAGAAGCCTGAAGAACCTCGAAGCATAATGAACCTACAAATTTACGTACGATCATCATAATAATCGATATTATAAGTTTCAAGATCTTATCTTATATACACTTAATGCATTGGCAATGAATATGTATAGGCCAATGAGGACCTTTTATCAATATTTAAGGGTACGAGTTTGCCCTCTTGGGAGGGATCCCAGGTCCTTGTGAAAGAGAGCTCCACCTGTTCTTCAGTTTCCATTATAATCGTAAAGCTTGTTCCCTTGATCCTGCATGCAAATTGTTTCAATAATGTGTGACTTTGTTCAAACAGAGTATGGTTTGTTCAAATAGAATACGGATATAATAATCGAAATTATAACTTAATATTGTTGTCGAGGGAGCAGCTTCTGTCGTAAAAAGGGGATAGGTATAGGACCATCGCGTAGTGACTATGTGTTAACCATATAGGACCTATTATATATTTCACTGTTTCCCCTTTCTGCTCTACCAGAGCCTTATTGTCCCGTTTTTGTTATAGTAGAATGAGATCCCTGCTAACAAAGGTCTCTTTTTACAGAGATGAGCTATATATATATATATATATATATATTTCATGTAATAAGTTATATTAATTAGCTTATATAAGTTTCAAACTATGTACCAGCCAACTAGGTCTTGAGGATAGTGGTAATGGTATGATCTTTTCTCGGTATTGGAAGTATTCTAATCCCAAGTTCCTCGATCAAAAAAGAAAAAGAAGGCAATTAAGTGGCCCGTTGTGAAATTCATAGTAATTTCATACTCAGTTGTTTTAAAATTAGAGATTATACAATGATATATTAGGACACATAATTGAGAAATATATTGTATGATGTTCTGACTATACTATATAGAGGGTAACAATATATCGGACGTACACATCAAATATTCCTGTTGTTCCAGTAGAAGCTGAGTTCCAAACAAGGTCCCAGTACCTACAATATTTTCCATGCAAATTAACTACATAATAAATAAATGAAACATATATCAAATTTATCAGGACACTGAGAATTCTAAGTGATGACTGTTGTAAGTTGTGAAAATACCCTCTGTTAGATTCCTCGTTACGAATTTCAAGCAAGTTATCGATGCCATTGTATCGAATTCCAGTCACGATTCCCTCTGGCTTTGATAGCGTCACTTGGAGAATCCCATTATCCATCATTACCTGCAGTTCATTTCACCATGAAAAAGGTTCAAACCAAACCAAAACATGCATGCATGCCTGCCTACAGATTTATCAAACTAACATGCAGAAAGTTAAGAAAAATTGCACTGCAGATTTTATCAGGTAACTTACATGGTGATCTTGAACAAGCAATTCAACCCCAATAGGTGCCATGATGGATGATCGATCGAGCTGATTTCTGGAACTTATTTCAATACAGCAATGGAAATATATATCAGTTTTTAATCTAGTTTTATAGCACTGACCCTCTAAAAGAAATTAATCAATTAATCAATTAATTAATTTATAAAGAATAATGTGATTACTAAAAAGCAAGATATAAAGGGATAATTATAAGAATACATACGTAGAGAGTAGAGTAGTTTACTTGGACTCAAAACAAAGCAAAGCTTTTCCAGCTTTCATTTGTGTAACATATATGTTATATATGGTTACTTAGTCGGCACCATTGCTTAATTGTTAGGCGTGCAAGATTCGCTTCGCTTTCTAGGCCACCGCTCTTGTCACATATAACTTTGTTGTACGAATACTTTTACTTCTTTTGTTGAACTTGAAAGGATTGACAACTAATTTATAGGGATAGGATTCTGGGATCAAATCATTTACAAGTAGTGTTCCAACATTTTGATGAAAAAAAAAACAACACAAGAAGTCTAACTAGAAATTGCACTAATTAAAATCCCGGGATTAGCATAACTTTACCCAATATTATTCATGCTCAAGCTCGGAAAAATGCTCATAATCGCAAGCTCAAGCTGATCAACTCTGATAATTTTTTGAAGCTCTAATTTTTTATTGGCTTTGCTCAACTCATTCTTTAAACAAACTCAAGCTTTTGTTTAGTCCGATTTAATTTTCATAAAAACCTAATAAAATAAACATAACAAAACTGTTTGCAAGAGTGTGCACAAAATAATAAGTTAGTACTTTAAAATGACTTCATATCCAACATAAAAAATACGAGCTGCTCTCAAGTTTTGTGAGCTGAACGCTCATCTCATTTTTCTAACGAGCCTAACATTTTGTTCAAGTTCAACTCGTTTAACATACAAACCGCGCTTACATTTATTTTATTTTGAACTATAGTTACATGTATGTATGTAATATTATTCAACTGTATGTATGTAGATATATGTACATGAAATATTACACACGCTGATACAAACATATGCACTTGAATCTAAGATGAACTGAAACTACAAGGTGGGGGACCTTCAAACCGTATATAATCGTACATAATCCCTTGGAAAGGACTGGTGCATCTTGGTTGTCTAAAGAAGAAAGTATTATTCCCCTCAACAAGCTGAGCGCCTGGTACGTTAATGTTGTACAGCCAGTAAATCCCATGGATTCCATGTCTTGCAACCGAGTTATCCCTCCCTATCAATCCACTAGTAAATAGAGGTCGCCTTGAATCTGGATCGTTAATCCGAACCTGACGAAAAAAAAAAAGGAAAGATAGATCAGTGTGATTTATAATCTACTAATGAAATAAATAATGATGTACGTTACCTGCAATTCAGCAAGAGTTGCAGATGCAATTGCAACTCGCAATTTATAGCTACCGTTCCGATCCACATTTTTCAGTTCAAACTTGATCTGCCATGTTGTTCCTTCATGTCCGTTGTCTGTTTTCCTGCAGTACACGAGAACTTTAAGCACCAGGTAACCAAACGAGTGACATCTTCACTATGATTTTCACAATGAAGGTCGTTATTTAAAAGAAGTAAAGAACCATACCTGGGAACCTGAGCAAAGAACCAATCTTTAGCATAATCACTAACACCGACAATGTAAACCAAGTCTTCATCGGGATATAATTCAGCATATCTGTTCCAGAGCCCATATTGCCTGAACCTGCCAGAAGGACAATGTGAAGATTGTAATAAAAGAAGTTATTACCAACCTCTCAAGCATTAACATAGATCCTTTATAGAGGTCCTACTCTTAACTAGGTTTGTTTCCCCCCTCACCCACTATCGTTTGCATCAAAGAAAAACATAGGTCCTCAATTTGGCTGATGGATCGTTTTAAATGAATAAAAGCCACATATAAGGTGATACAGAAAATTTTCCACCACTTGCACGTTACGAGTACAGAAGGGTAGTTTTGATCACATTAATACAGCATTATGAAGATCCACAATCAATCAACTCTTTATAATTACAACAAATGATGGCTTGCCTGTCAGGATGATCTATGAAAAGTTTGTTGATATACTTTGGATCAGGATCAGGAACATAAAACTCTGCAGCAGAACGATCAGGAATGCCTATTTCCCACAATGTTGGCCCATGTCTTGGAGGTTCATACACAAGATCACCCATTTCGATAAAAGAACCTGTAGCACAAGTTATGAAACCAAAATGTGCAAGGAAGGGAAAGAAGAACTAGAAAAGGTTTAACAAAAAAACAATTGACTTTAGTATTTAGGAAGTTCAGAGTTAAAGAATATACCTGAGGTTATGTTAATGACAGCATCATACCGGTAATCTCCAATAAAACCAGGTACCCATGCATAAAGATTGTAAGTGCCAGTACGCACATTGTTAATAGAAAAATAACCACGGTCATCTGCCCTTGTCCAGAATTGATAGTCCTAAGAAATGTGATAACCATATAAGGATGTCTTTAGACATTGACTTATGGAATTTGAATCATGTTTCGCTACACATAGTATATAATATGGTTTTACCAGTCTAATTCATATAATTTCGATATTAAGAGATATATCAAAAGGGCATGTATCAACGGCGTATTCTATGCCATAAAGTAGATCACTCGAAACTTTTTCATGGTAACTGTGAGACCTTTAACACAATAACCACAAATGTGGAATAATTTCCCACTGCTCGGTGACTGTGACCTGTAGTGAAGCCCAGCTATATTAAAGAATAGAACCCTAACTAGATTTCAAATTACTTGACATCATAAAAAATCAAAAACCATAAATTTTCTTCGACGTAGCACATAGCTAATCAGTAAACATTGTGCAGCCCAAGATTCATATAGAGGTTCACAAAATTCACCTTGCATTCTCTTTGCCATGATCCTGCATCTCCTGGTGGGGCAAGACCAACATACGCACCATTTGCAGGTGTGTATTCTTCACTTATGTACCTGGACATTGTAATTAAAAGGACAGATCAATTTAGCATACTCGGCAAAAAATTTCAGGAAAATAAAAGAGGACACGATCGACCATTAGTTTTCTTATTTTTGTTTCTGGCAATGGGAACCATCAATTCGATACTTGGAAATTGATTTATCATCCACTCATGTTAATTAATTGCTCATTTTCTACTGAAGTTTTCAAATGAAGATAGAAACGAACAGAAAAGATGTGAAACTGATAGTACTCAGATTTAGTAATTAATAGTACGGACCATAAAAGATAAAACTAATAATACAAACAAGTGTATCTAAATTCGAACCTGTCCAAGACAAGTAGTCTACCACTCACATTACCCCGTTGACCAGACTTTTGGAAATCCTCAGATGCGGGGAAACTATATGGCCAGCTTTGTACTTCTGTCATCATCTGAATACCATTTTGTATCAGCAGTTTTTAATTAAAAACTTACTTTCCTGACTTTCCATCTTTAGAATGAAAGCAGGGTTGTTTTCTACGACAAACCTGTATTTTAGCATCCTCCCATAGCCAAAACGGATCATCTTTAATTGTGGAAGAATTGAGATAGATAAAAACAGGGCCGAAAACCTTCTTCCATGGTTCGCCACCCCTAAATTTTGGCACCAGATCTTGTCCCGCATAATGACTACTAAGAAACATCTGACGACACCAACAGAAAGGTCATAATCAGACTAATGTCCCAAAGTTATACCAACATTTCTGATGAGCAAGAATAATCACATACAGCAAGAGTGGTAGGGCCGACATGTGAGGTTAGGTTCTGTTTTAGAGGTCCACCAGATCGAAATTCATCACTGGGCGTGATCTGCCAAAACCCGACTGGTGGGTTGGTGCATATCCACCCATGAACCTTATTATCTTTGTTGTCACATGAGTACTGGTACTTGTCATCCACCTACAGCTCATAAAATTATAATAAAAGAACCGATGCATAACAAAAATATAACGAAAGAAATGCACTTAAAACCAAGGTTCTAAAAGACGATAGGCGCTAGTCGGGCGGCCGGCCGGGGCCTAGCGCCTAGGCGGCTAGGCAGGGTCTAGGTGGGCGCCTAGGCAGACTAGGCGGATTTAATTAAATCTATTATATTTCGTGTAAATAAGTGTGTGTTTATGCTTAAAATATATATGATTTCATCATAAACTACAAAATAGAATGACATATCTATTATGAGTTATTGGAACATAATGAAAATGTGGGAACAAGCATATAAGGTGTGTTCGTTTAAGTATTCAACAAAGTCTCTTACAATTTATTGAAAAAATAAAATACAAAATGAAAGTTATCTATTTTCTATCTAAGTGAGTCGCAACCTAGGCTGGTGGCTAGGCGGGTCTGAGCGGGCTAGGCGGGTGGCTAGGAGGTCTAGAAGTGTGCCTTAGTAGGTCTAGGCACCCTTTCTTAATTTTCAAACGCCTAGGTATTAATCGGGACGGTGGTCAGCCGCCTAGCGCCTAGACAGCGCTAGGTGGGGATTTTTACAACAGTGCTTAAAACCCTCACAGAGGTTAGAATAAAGTCTTATTTAGTATGTGTATGGCCTTCAAAGTTCACAACTTTAGTTTAGAAAGATCTTGACCCACTAACGGGTTATTTCCAACAAGAAAACCAATGACAATAGTAAAATAACTTGGAAGAATATGTTTGAAAATTGGCTCAATAGTCCCATGCCACCATCACCCCCAAAACAGAAAGACACTCCAACACATTAATATACAGTCGGAAGTTGTGAGAAAATACCTCTCCTGCGAGGTCTTTCATCTTGGGATCGACAAGTAGGACAGCCTCTGGGTAGGCAAGGGCTTGACATCGTCCTGATGACCGATCATCAGGTAGGGGCATGTATCTCTGCCTGTTGTCTGATACAGTCATGTATTGGAACCTATCAACTCAAATTGTACCATTGTTAATAACTCATATGCAAGCTAAAATACTTACATTTATTACTAACTTTTTGTTATGTGCCATGGCATAAGCTGACTAGGTAATGTAAGACACACACACAAACTTTTTTCTTACTACAAGTTTGAAACGTCATTACGAAAAAAATCTATTTATAGGCAATTTCAGAATAGTTAAACACAGAAAAACAATATACTGCAAATAACTGATCCTGAGAACTCTAATAAGTACAAACTCCACAATCCCGGAGTTCTAATGAAACGAAACACTAATTCTTAGTTTGCACCTACCCGAAAATGAATACAAAGTATAGTCTCGTATGCAACATCATGTCTTCTAATAATTAGTTTGGTATAAACCACTGTGCAAAATGAGAAACAGTATTTGACAATATGAAAGCAGAAGTTTGTTTTGTTTACTTGTCTTTTCTCAGTTTAAAGGTTATTCTGGTTTCACCAATATCGAAATCAGGCCAATCCTTCAGGTGCTCGTAAATGGCATAGGAGTAGAAGCCCGAGGAACCACGGAGCATTACAAACCTAAATGAAATACAGATAACACTATCATTGAAATAACAGGAATCACAATGTTACAGTCAGTTTAAATAAGCCAAGATCCTAATGTATAACTGGAATTGGCTGTACTCATAAGAATAGAAACTGTGTATGAATTCAGGAGTGACCTTTTGTCTATGTTTAGAGGAACGTATTTCCCCTCAAGAGAGCGATCCCATGTTTTTGAAAATGAGAGCTCAACCTGTTCCTCATTCTCCACTATAACCTTAAAAGTTGTACCTTTTATCCTGTATAGTTATCAGATAATTTCACTCCATCAGATAAAGTAAAAAGGTTGCTCCAGTATATCTAGAGAGAAAGGAGGGGAAATACATACACATCAAATATTCCCTTACTTCCTGGTGCACTCCAAACAAGGTCCCAATAACTACACAATCATTGGAATCCAAAGTCATAATCTTCAAAGACAACAAGGGCCAAATATATTATATTAAATGACGAAGAAGACGAGAGTAAGAAGGAGAAGGGGGAAGAGGGACAAAAATAGAAGCAACTAAACACGGTGATCATGTACCCTCTGTTAGTTTCCTTATTAAGAGGTTCAAGCAAATTGTCAATGCCATTATATCGTATTCCAGTGACAATGCCATCTGGGTTTGATAAGGTGACTTGGAGTATGCCATTATCCATCACCACCTGCACACGGAAGCAAGTTCAAGCACAGAAAGCGAACATTAACATAACCGAAACACATTCATTTTTCCTCAACAAAAATCTAAGCTGATCAATTGATCAATTCAAATTATATCTATTTAGCAACTTCTAGCCTACAATAAGGCTGATCACTCACATGGGGGCCTTGAATATGCAACTGCACCGCGGCAGATGACATAGTGTACGACACTTGATATCAATTGGAGCTTGTTTGCCACAAACAACCCAGATTATGAATTTCTGAAGCACACAAAAAACCCAAATTTATGATGTTCTATGTGCAAGAAATGTGGCGCAATCCGATCATGGAAAATATGTAATTTGCAATAATTACCCAGATGGAATATCAATTTCATCCAATTGACCCCAAAAACCAAAAACACATGTACTAATATGTAAAGATCAAAATTTTTAAGAAATGAAAACAATATCTGCATTTGTTAAAGCTGTGATCACTTACACGAGAGAGATGGGTTTGCTCGGGTTTGTGAGATCACCAAGTTGCCCCGGAAGATGTTATCGTCTTCTTCCCTCAACGTTGGTGGGTGAGTGAGAGGGAGTAAGTGTGATGGGTGGTGGGTGAGTGAGAGTGAGTGTGATGGGGGGTGGGGGTGGCATAGGATGATTAATCTGACAGTTGACAACTTGATACCTGCCGTTGCCGCGCATTTGGGAGAATTGAGGACGGTTTATTTATTTATTTGTTATTATTATTATTATTATTATTATTATTATTTGTCAAAGTTATTATTATTATTTGGTTTTTTTTTATCACAAATGGTTTCTTAAATTGATTTTCATAATCAAGATGGTCTCTGAAATTGAAAATCAATCAATGTAGTCCCTGAAAATAAGTGTTGCAAATTAATGTGGTCATTTTCGTCACAATTCTATTAAAAATTCCATTAAGTGTTGATGTGGCACATAAATGGGTCTCATAAGTCTTTTTTCCTCATAAATGGTCATTGAAATTGACCCACGACATCAAAATGGTCTCTAAAATTGACTTGCGACATCACAATGGTCTTTGAAATTGAAAATCGATCAATTTAGTCTCACAAGTAAGTGTCCCAAATCAATGTAGCATGTCCATCACAATTATGTCAAAAATTTTGGTATCTACTGATGTGACACATAAATGGATCGCACAAGTCTAATTAAATTAAAAAATTACAAATAAGTTCAATATTTTGGTATCTACTTATGTGACACATAAATGGATCACACAAGTCTAATTAAATTAAAAAAATTACAAATAAGTTCAATAATTTAGAGGTATTTGTTGATATGCCCCCTTGAACTTGTATGCAGCTGCCAATTTCCCCCTGAACTTTAATTTTAGCGATGACCCTTGTGAACTATTTTAAATAGCGAATTTCCCCTTAAACTTTAATTTTAGCCGATCTCCTCTATGAACTTTTATAAATAGCAATTCCCCTCTTGGCGTTAGATTTTAAATACTTTTATTCAATTTTTCATCATCCATCCAATTTTTTCCCTTTTTGCCCTCATATGGTTGTCATGTGTTGTTTTCGTGAACAAGATGGATGGAAAATTAGATGAATTTTTTTTAAAATCTAACACCAAGGGGGAAATTGGCTATTTATAAAAGTTCAGAGGATAGCCGGCTATAATTAAAGTTCAAGGGGGAATTGGCTAACTATAAAAGTTCAATGGGGTAATCGACTAAAATTAAAGTTCTAGGGGAAATTGGTAGCTCCATACAAGTTCAGGGGACAAATCGACAAATATGCCAATAATTTAATAGTTAATAAAAATTTATGAACCCAAAAACCCAGTTCTGCAATCACCACCAATCCTAGTCCACATTCCTCTACCTTCTTCGTTGTCTATTCTCTAAAAAAAAAAAAATCTCAATACACTCACCTTTACACACTTTGACACCCTTCACTGAATTGAAATTGTATCGAGATCACATTTGGTGACGACTTGGCTGATTGGCAACAACTTCTAGGACATCACAATTAACATTTACGCGATCAACATCCTTGAAACCTTAATCTTGGAGAGCTTGTTTGGCACTTCCCTGGTGGTCTAGTGACTCAAAAAATGGCGAGGTCTGCCTTGAGATAATGAGGTTATAACCGTGGTGCATTTATTGTTGGTTGAAAACTATTTCCAAACCCCCTCTTAGGCCTTTGTTAAGCCTTATGCCTTCGAGAATTTATGGAAGGGATCTCTCTTCGGAGTAGGTCCTACTATAAGACAAAATTCTATTGTGCAAAAATGTATTTAGACAACTTTTTTAATTAATTATTAAACCCACATTAGCACATAACAATTTTTTTTACAGAATTGTAGCGAAATATGATATTGATTTGTGACACTTATTTTCAAGGACTATATTCATCGATTTTCAATTTTAGGGATCATCTTGATGGGGTGAGTCAATTTCAAGGAATATCTTGATGGTGTGAGTCAATTTCAGGGACCATTTGTGATAAAAATCCGTAAATCATGTGGGGCCCATTTATGTGCCACATCAGCAATTTACGAAATTTTTAACAAAATTCTGACAGAATGACCACACTGATTTGCGACACCTATTTTCAAGGACTACATCGATTGATTTTCAATTTCTGGGACCATCTTGATGGCGAGGGTAAATTTCAAGGAACATTTGTAATAAAAACCTTATTATTTTGAGTAGAGCGATAAGGAGTACGGAGAGCCGACAAGATCGAACTCGCACTAAGGTATATAGACTTAGTTTTTTATTGTTACTACGGTAAAGCAACATCATTTTATTTATCTTGATCAAATGCCAAATTGCCCATTTTTTTTCAAAAAAAAATTATGGCTACAACTTAACAAATTTAAGAAAGTTTTTAATACAAGTGATATCGAGAGGGAGAATTAAACTTGGAACTTCAGGTGCACGGTCTTTAACTCTTAACCAATTAAAATACAAAAATGGTCAGATTCAAAAATTAAAGTTGGGTAGAATGAACTTTGAAGCCAAATTTATTAGGGTAAATTACACTTTACCACCTCATGTTTGAGGTCTATTACAACCTCATACAACATCTTTAAAACATTTCACTTTCATACCTCACGTACTATTTTATTTTAATATAATATTTCCGTTACATTTTCCATTTCATTGCTCCGTTAAGAGCTGACGTGGCTGCCACATTTGTGCCACGTGGCTAAACAATTAATTAAAAAAATAAAAATATTAATTAAAAAAATGTGAAAAAAGAAAGAACCCAGAAATCCATTCCTCCGCCCCCCCCCCAAAAAAAACCCACCTCATCCCATCCCACCCCCCCCCACCTCCCCGGTGGTTGCTCCCACCGTTCATTGTCTTCTTCGACGATTCCCAATGCACCCAGACGACTCCAACGGTGGCTTCACCGTCGTTCCCCATCAATGTCAGACCACCACCATGACCCAATGTTTCTTGTGGAACAAACAAAAGTCTACGCTTGGTGATTTTCAAACCCCAAGCCCTCGAATCGAAGAGCCCAGTCTCAGACTCGACTTCCCTCGATGAAGTTCTCGTCGTTTTCGACAATGGTAAGCCTCGAGGATCATAGAGGCTCTAATGGCCTCTGCACATTCGTCCCCAACAACTCTCGTTCTTCAATTTGTTCAAACATTAGGACCCCAATTTCAAGGACCTCCATAACACCATCTTCAGTTAACAAGCCTCTTACATGGAGAAAAAGATGTGGGAGCGAGATAGAGGAGAAGGGAGGAAGAAAAAGGAGAGACTTATGAGAGCGAGGGACCGCTTTAAGGTGGAAGAAGAAGATGAACAGGCAGTGGGGGTGGGTTTTTGGATAGGAGGTGAGGTGAAGAGTGGAGGAGAGGGAGGTGGGTCCGCGGGGGGGGGGGGGGGGGGGGAGGAGAGAATGGGTTTCTTTGGCTTGTTTTTTTTTATTTTTTATTTTTTATTTTATACTTTTTTTAATTAATTGTTTAGCCACGTGGCACAAATGGTGGTAGCCACGTCAGCTCTTAATGGAGCAATGGATGAAAAATATAACGGAGGTATTATATTGAAATAAAATAGTACGTGAGGTATGAAAGTGAAATGTTTTGAAGATGTTGTATGAGGTTGTAACAGACCTCAAACCTAAGGTAGTAAAGTGTAATTTACCCAATTTATTAGTGGAAAGTTTTTCCAAAGGTTTGCATAGTCTTTTTTTTGTTTTTTTTTTGAATATTTTTGCTCATCATCGTGAAGTGATAATAAGTAGAGTGATGATCACCACTCAATATACCACTCTTGGATGAGTTATAATTTCGAGATTTGTGTAATGGATAGACACAAATCTCAAAATTTACACTCATCAAATGATAATAAGTAAGGTGATGAGCAATAACACCATTTAAGGATATGCACCCCTTAACTTGTTTGGTAATTGGAAAGTAACAACGGAATTTAGAAACAAATTTGCTTTTTTTCTTCTTCCTAGCAGTGCTTTAAAAATCAGCCAAACTCTAGGGTGTCTATTACTGCAGTGATTAACCTCTAAGTGGTCACAAAATCAAAAAGAAAAAAAATATTGTTGCAGAGCCGTTGGTGCAACTCACAATAAGAAGATACCACCGTTTTATCTTTACCAGGAAGGCATCGATTTCCTAAAGTTGCAATGATTTTGATTACATGATTATCCCCCTTTTTTCTCTTTGAAACGACCTCACCGTCTTTGTTTTCCTGATATTTCAATTTGAATAATAGATAGATCAACTTTTTAGACTATATTTGTAAAATATGTGATATGTCACTAATAGAAAATAAACATGTTAATCAACTTTTCATTTAACCCATAATCTTCTGGCCTTTTGTTTTTACTAGCCTTCATGCACATGCGTGCAAAAGACATTTTTTGAATCAGGGCGTGCTACGCGCGACTACACATTTTTTGAATCACATTATTACTAGCCCATTGTGAGACTAAGCCTACTTCCTCCCCTCAGGGTAGATAATATTGTTTGTTAAAAAAAAAATCATTTGACAACTAATTGAATCATATTATTATGCGCGTGCGAAAGACCTTTTTTTATAACCGGCACTACGTCTCTTAAGATGTTTTGAACGTGTTTGAAAATAGAGAAAATAACCTTTAATAAACAACTGATTGAATCACATTATTACTAGCCCATTGTGAGGTACTAATTATAAAAATAAAAATAAAAAATGTTCAAAAAAATTATTTATAAAATAAAAATACTATTTATATGACGAAAATACCCTTACATTATTTTGGACTGCTTTTAAACATTTTTGTTTGTGTGCATTTTTGTCCCATTATATTTGGTGAAGCTCGTGATCCCAAATATCCGCTGTTAAGCACGTGCAAAAAGCATATTTTGAATCACGGTGCTACGCGCGACTACACATTTTTTTTAATCATATTATTACTAGTCCATTGTGAGACTAAACCCACCCCCTCTCTCTTAGTGTAGATAATATCGTTTGCCAAAAAAAAAAAACAATCATTTGACAACTAATTAAATCACATTATTATGCGCGTGTGAAAGATATTTTTTTATAACCAGCACTACGCTTCTTAAAGATGTTTTGAATATGTTTAAAAATAGAGAAAATAATATTTAATAAATAAATAATTGAATCACATTATTGCTAGCCTATTGTGAGGTATTGATTATAAAAAATAAAAAATAAAAAATAAAAATTGCACAAAAAAAAAAATAATTATAAAAAAAAAATACTATTTATATGATGAAAATACCCTTGCATTATTTTGGACTGCTTTTGAACTTTTTTGTTTGTGGGCATTTTTGTCCCATTATTTTTTGTGAAGCTCGTGACCCCAAATGGGGCTGCTAAGCACGTACAAAAAGCATTTTTTGAATCATAGTGCTACGCACGACTACACAATTTTTTGAATCACATTATTGCTAGTCCATTGTGAGGCTAAGCCCACCCCTTCCCCCTTAGTGTAGATAATATCGTTTGTTAAAAAAAAATCGTTTGAAAACTAATTAAATCACATTATTATGCGCGTGCGAAAGACTTTTTTTATAACCAGCACTACGCCTTTTAAGATGCTTTGAACGTGTTTAAAAATATAGAAAATAATATTTAATAAATAACTGATTGAATCATATTATTGCTAACCCATTGTGAGTTATTGATTATAAAAATAAAATAAAAAACTGCACAAAAAAAATTAATTATAAAAAAAATACTATTTATATGACGAAAATACCCCTATATTATTTGATGCATAACTTGGACTGTTTTAGAACTTTTTTATTTGAGGGTATTTTTGTTCTATTATTTTTGGTGAAGCATACGACTCCAAATGGGACTGCTGACTTTATATAGTAAGTATAGATACAGATTATCCTTCCTTTTGTTTTGGTAATGTTTTGTTCTTTAGTTTTTTAAGACCCAACCATATTATGTCCCACTAATATATTTACTTAAATCCTCACATTATATATATTCTTCTTTTAAAAAATAATATATGATTCAATGCTTATTTTTACTAATCTTTCCAAACG
This sequence comes from Pyrus communis, assembly GCF_041283825.1. NCBI lineage: Eukaryota > Viridiplantae > Streptophyta > Magnoliopsida > Rosales > Rosaceae > Pyrus > Pyrus communis. Next base: position 4,428,665 of record NC_142579.1, on the reverse strand, counting down.
CTGTACCGCGCACGTGAGAGGCCTCTATATATCACACGCCTTTTAAACAATTTGCCCAAATTGAAAGCGGTCACTACCGTTGGCCTTTCTTTTGGAGGTCTTGTCATTGTTGGGTGTTATTTCTTCCTTGTCATTCTTTCTTGAGCTGAAATATTTGTTGGTAACGTTATCTTGCACAATACACTTGAAAAGTTAGGATCTATTCATTGTTCTAAAAATCCTCGCCTAGATGCTAGACGGTTGACCACCGTTCCGATTAATCTCTAAGCGTTTGAAAATTAAAAAAATACGCCTAAACCTACTTAGATTGTAGTACTAAGTGACACTCTTAGTATTTAGATTTACCAAAACTAAATTTTCAATTTCTTGACCCAAGCAACAAAAATATTCACTTAAGTGCATGAAATTATACCATCGATTGAGATCTTACTCTTAAGGTCTCGTTTTCATTTTAAGGAAAATGAAAGGGGATTAAACATGAATGTTAATCAGTAATACGTAAAAGTTAAAAACAGTGCCCACAAACGAAGTGGCATGCCAAGGAAATAAGGCGATAAAGAAAAAAGCGTAACAAGTACAATCCCAGAAAAACAACAAAACCTTGTCCTATTAAGTGAAGTCGGCTGTATGAATAAAATAATACGTGGTATGGAACAAGATGGCTGTATTTCCCGTGTTTACTTTACAATGGTCATATTTATTCACCCAAAATAACGAAATTAATAGTACAAAACAAGCATATGGCAGTATGGCATAACCAGTTAGTGTATTATCACAATCTCAATGGAGTTTAATACGGTTACAACAGCGGGTACGACTTCAGAAGATTTACGATACATATAAACTGAAGCTTAAAAAAGATTTACATAACCCAATGAGTCCATTTTCTCAATTGCTAATGCACTTGACTCTCGTCTGGCTTTCTCTGGAAAAAAAGAGACCCTAATAAAACAGCAATACCTGTTAGTGCAATGGTGAACATAAGCCGCTTCCGTGAAAACTCGTTCGCCTGTCTTCTTGGAGGACCCTGCCTTCTTTCAGCTGCCCTATCATCCCTTTAGATGAAAATCCAAAAATTAATACCCACGACAGATGAACACAACAGGGGCAACACTTAACCAGTCACCGTAATTCTAAGATTAGACTGTCCCTAATGTCTACCAATGACTACATGTGCTAAAAAGGTTAGGCAGTTTCAAATAAGGTAAACAAAATAAATTCTTTCCCAGCTCATTCAAAGACGGTGAAACGTTGACAGTGCAGGATTACAAAAGCGGAGGTTTTCACAAGATCAACCGACCCGAAGAAATCTAATGAATCTGATGCACTCATAATCAGATTGTAACACCATGCTAACTAAAATGTAAATCAGCTTGTACTGCAAGCATGAGCTAGTAATCACAATATCTTGACTCAATTTCACTTCTCTTGTTACTTTACCGCACTAACAACAAAAAGTTACAAATGAACCCCAAATTAAAAAGAAACAGACTTCAAAGACTGATGGGTTAGTGTGTGATAGAATAATTGGGGACACTTTTCATTCCCTTTTTCTTTCCAAATAATTATTTACGCAGTTTTGGTATCTAGGATTCAATTGGATAACTCACTAGACTCAAGGTATGTTGAAGTAAGGAAAGAAGGTCAACATCCAAATCTTATCCCTTATGAAGGTTAGAATATGGATTAGTCATGAAGGAAACTTAATTCCTTCTAATCCTACCATTTTGTGGGGATTGGAGGGAATTTTCCTTCATGACTACTCCATCCTTGGACAAAATTAAGAAATTGACCTTCAATTCTTACTTCAACATAGATCGAATCTAGTGGGTTATCTAATTTAATCCAATCTTAGAAACAACCAAAAGTGGCAAAAAAGGATAAATTTGTAATATTACTATGAGTAACTATTACTGATACTAGCGTTGGAACCTAGAGGACCAACATATTCTTCCCAAACCAAGTGAAACCAGTGGGGGTAGGGGGGAGGGATATGAGATAGGCATGTCCAAGAATCTATAACTATACCTATAAAGCACAGGTAGTTGACCTTCAATAATAAGTTACAAGATGGCAAGTAAATTTGTTCTTAGGCCTTCTCACAAGATATTTCATTAAATTGCTCAATTACACACAACTATAATATCAAGGTTCTAAAAGACACTAGGTACTAGTTGGGCGGCGAGCTGGGGCCTAGCTGACTAGGAGGATTTAAGTATATTTATTACATATCGTACAAATAAGTGCTTGCTTATACTTAAAAAATATAGAATTGCACTGGGATAATAAATTGCAAAATAGAATGACATATATATTATAAAGTATTAGAACATAATAAAAACATGGGGAACAAGCATATAATGTGTGTTCATCTAAGTATTCAACAAGTCTCTTACAATTTATTGAAAAAAATAAAATGCAAAATGAAAGTTATCTATTTTCCAAGTGAAAGTCATGATCTAGGCAGGTTTGGGCGGGCGCCTAAGCAGGTATAGGCGCCATTTCTTAATGTTCAAACGCCTATGGATTAATTGGGGCGGTGACCAACAGTCTAGTGCCTAGGCGTGGCCTATACGGCGCTCGGTGGGGATTTTTAGAATAGTGTATAATACTATAACATACGATTTAATATATGGAAAATGCTAAATGATAGTAACCAACCTGGAAGGACCGGCGGTATTATCTGAGATACCATTACACCTACTTTCATGATTATAGCGTTCTCGCAGTCTGATGTATCTGTTACAAAGATGACAAAGTTCTGTTCGATTCCCGCATACTTCCTACAATTACAAAGAAGCACTGAGATAACAGTAACACTGATTTGGTGCTGATGTATATTATCCAATGTCATCAAATTTACAATTTTGTTCAGTGTTTACCTGATGCTCAGCAAGATCAATTGCAGGCAATGGGAACTCACAGAAGTCACATGTGACAATTCTCTGAGGGCAGTTTTCACCTTTGTGGGTAGCTAATATTTCACGTTCCATTGTCTCACTACAAAGTGAACAGGCTACCTGCAATAATACATGACAATTCGGATGCAAACTATTTACAGTTAAATGGTATATCTACCCAATTTAATATAATAACCAAACAAAATGCATTGTTAAGTAAATAAAAAAATAAGACAAAAAATGGGCACGTGCAGAAAGGTGTGCTCAGGCTACAATATAGATGGAAAAGCTTTCACTCTATTAAAATGAACAAGCAAGAGGCATAATTAATGATTTGTATGCTTCCCGAATAATATGAACCTTTCGTTTCAATTTGACTGCTAAGTAAACTGACAAGGAGCTTGATACAGAATGCAAAAGTCACATTTAGGATCATAGACATGTTTTAATCATAATATATCATACATCGCATATTAAAAAGCTACTTGAGACACTTAGTGCCCCTACAAGGAGTTAATAATTAATGACTGAGTAGTAAATTATTTCCAACATTGTACTACCAATAGGGTATCCATAACGACTGAGTAGTAAATAAGGAGATAGGCAACTACAGAGGTGGAAGAGAAATGAGGAGGGAGAAGCCAATTTTGATTTTGCAATGGCATATGAACTCTTTCTAGCCAATACCTTCTTTAAAAAGAGTGAAGAACATATGATTACTTTCAAAAGTGGGTCATCAAAAACACAAATAGATTTCTTCTAATGAGGAAGGCAGGCTGTATAACTTGTAAGGATTGCAAAGTTATACCAGTGGAGAGCTTGGCTAACCAACGTCGATTGTTGGTAATGGATGTGCATATCAAAAGAGATAAAAGGAAGAACACGACCTTCATCCTTCATGTGTCTAGATGGTGGAATCTAAAAGGACAAAAAAAAAAAAAAAAAAAAAAAAAAAAAAAAAAAAAAAAAAAAAAAACTTTCAAAGAGAAAGTACACGCCCAATGCATTTGGGATATATAGGGGAAAGCTAGCCAAATGTGGGATTCCATGGCAATTTGTATCCGAAAAGTTGCAGAAGGGGTATTAAAAAAAGTCCAAGGGTTTTGCTCCACATCAAAAGGAATCTTGGTGGTGGAAAGTGGAGGTACATGAAAAGGTTAAGGATAAGAAGTACAAGGATAGAACCGAACCGATGAAATAGCGAAGAAGGAGGCAAAGAAAACCATGAGAGAAGCAAAGCTAGCTGCTTTTGACATGTATAAGTGATTAGATAATAAAGAAGGAGAGTTGGATATCTATAGAATGGAAATATTCCAGCTACGGAGAATGCCGGTTGACAGATGTAGAGCTTATTTCATAATCTTTTTAATGAAGGACACGACATGAGTACTTCTTTGGTGAGTTGAGTAACTCTGAACAGTTTAGAAATTACTCCGTCTACCACTGAATCAAGAAAAAGGAAGTGGTTGTGCCTTTGAAAAAGATGAAGTATAGAAAAGCAATGGGTCTCAACAATATACTGATTGAAGTGTTGAAGGTCTTTAGAAAGACGGGTATAGCACGACTCACAATCCTTTTCCATAAGATTTTAAAAAACAAAGAAGATGCCAATTTAGTGGCGTTGGTGCCTCTCTACAAGAATAAGGGTGATATACAAAATTGCATGAACTATAGGGGTATTAAGTTAATGAGTCATAATATAAGTCAACTTGACAAAGCCCTGAACTGAATGAGGCAGACAAAATGGATTCTCTTTTAACTATCCTAGTTGGAAGAGACATTGTTTATAAGATACTTACCATGTTCACACGTACAGGCTACAAGCATGAAAATTCTACACAAAAGTGGCTATCAACTTATTGTATTAAAACAACCCAATCAATCTTAGTGTCAAGACAAGAATAACAGTCGGCTGTACATGGATTCTCATATGCCTCCAATTATCATCTAGAGAAGGCATCTCTGTATGCTCAAATACTTTTAGAATAAAACTAAAGACCAGATTACATATGTTAACATGGCGGCCTAGGACTTGGAGAATTTAGGTTTATGAAAGTTACCATGGTGGAGTGACATCTGAAGGGTTTAATTTAAATGAAAAAAATTAGGCAAATCAGGTAAAAATTTCTTATAGAAGTGTTCAGCAAACAAGTAACTAATACAATTGATAAGATAGCAGAAAAGCAAATGAGATCCTTCACTCCCAGAGCATGAGAACAGTCAACCCAAATTCAAATATTGTAATCTAACGTCTGACATTTAATACGCCGTAAAAACTGGAAAAGTTTATGCCAAACAAAAGCAGGGCAATCGTAGGTTTTAACTTAAAACTAACAGGAGAAACTGCCTTTTGTTTAAAGTTTGATGAACTGCACTAGGAAGAAAAGCAAATATGGAAACACACATACCGGAGCATGAGTGTTCGAGTAATGTTCCTCAGCATATTTTTTTGGAACCATATCACCACAGACTTTACATTTTTCTAGATTGCGGAAGCAATGAACAGAGTGCAAGTCAATATTTGATGAGGGGATAGCTCTGTCACTGGAAACAAAAACAAAAATATGTCCATTAGGAGAGTACAGTTAGTGTCATGAAGCATCTGGATGTTTACAAACCATTAAGCAAAGTAAACAACTTTGAGGCATAGAACATATAAGGAGTGTGTTTGATCTTGTAAAATCGAACACACAGTAACGCATTCAAGAGATTGTAGAGGGAAAGCAAGCTGGATTGCCTCAATGCCTAAATGATCTCAGCTCAAGGTAAGAAAACACCCAACTATGTCAATTTTTAACAACTTCGGCATCAATCAATTGGGTATCTCAGAAAGTTCAGACCAACTGCTAAATAATTAAAAAACACAAGAACCCACTTCATAATTATGTTAAAATCATGGTTTTCTCTAATTGGAGTCCCCCAGCTTTCTCAAATCATGCATAAACATAGTACCAGAATTACAAAATTCAAAGACAGAAACTCCCAAAAAAGATTAATTACCAGTGATTGCATATTGTGGTTGCTTCTCCAGATGCAACAGCCATATCGATTCAGAAAATTAAGCCTTATATCTTGAAAAACGAAACCAGATATCTGCAAAAAGCAAATTAGGCAACAAATCACACGAAATTATTGGGGGGAGAAAAGAAGGAGAATTTGTTGGATGAAAATTACCGAAAGCAAAAAGAGCTTCTGGGTTTCGGCAGACTTACAATTATTGTTAATTTTTTGATCAAACGAAAGGGAAGGAGCAGAAGAGTAATATATGAGGCAAAAGTCTAAGTCTAACAAGCCGGTTTCACTTTTTTTTGTCTGAAGGAAAATAAATAATGAACTTTTGCAACCTAATAAAACAGAATGAGTATTGACTATGGGGATTTGAGAGAGGGCTCAGCTGGCTGGACATCGTCGCTATCGAACCGGGTTGGGCCTTCTGGCATGGGTTTACTCCGTTTGAAGCCTACTGGGCCGCCGAGACTTTGAGATCACATAAAATAGAAATATTTCTACACTAGCGGATCTGATTTTAATTTTTCAATACTACGAGATATTTACACTTAAAAATAGAAAGAATAAATTGGTATCGAGCTCTTAAATCAAGAAATTTGAATCTAAAAACTCTCAATTACAAGTGACGAAATGAGTGGCACGACACTAATGCAGCCATCAATCACTTTCTTTGCAGGATACTAATGCGATCGTGCAAAATGTATGTATGATGAAATAATCTTTGGAAAATCAACTAATTACGAAAATCACAACGCATGAAAAATATGAATTTCCCCTTAAAAACACATGCTACTCCCGACTGTCTTAAAACCCTCACTCAGCTGCTAAAATATCGCATGCAAATATATTATAGCAAATGCAAAGTGCACTATATATATTCAATGCAAGAGACAAACACTAAGGTAAAATACAACAATATATATAATAATGAAACAAAACTTGAATATGCAGCATAAGAGAAAAACGAAGAGTGAAGGTTTGATACAGACGAGCTAAGGTCTGATACAGACTTGTGGAAAACTAGAGCATGCAGCAGATGGTCTTTGAATGGACAATGAAGGAAACATGATTTCCTTTTCTTCCTAATGCATGGTTGTCGACTAACATGTAACATCATAAGGAAGCTGTAAAAATCTCTTTTTAGCAGTGCTACGACGGCAAATGAAAAGTAGAATGTGTAATTCCAATGCACGCGGCAACGGCAGCAAAAACCCTACTCTAATGCATCTATATATGATGCAGTAGAAGATTTCAGAATGACTAAAAAAATCTAAAAGATTAAGATGAAATACGAATAGAAAATTATCACCACGTTTTTCTCAGCATGCGAGAGGCACCAAATGAGCTTCAAGTTTAATCAGATAAAACCTAATTAGCTAACAATATCTACTAAGTGGCCATGACAACTAAATAGGTTGTTATTTAAGTCCAAACTCAATAACCATAACAACCTATTAAAGACTAATTTGTAAGCCCAAAACCAAAACAGGCCAGTGAAAACAAATAATTCAAATCGGCATAAACCTAGCCGATATGGATATGCACGCCAAATTTATCTAGGTGGATGTCTCCGAAACGCTTGTTATTTTTGTGATCGAAAGCACGAGAGAAACGCTTAGACTAGAATAATTATAATTGGTTATGTACCAATCAGTACTACATGAATATACACAAACAATAAATGAAGGAAATCGTGAGAAGGTAAAAATAACCTATCAACCATTTAGTACTATGGTCCAGTGCTATTCTTATTCACATATAAGTGAGAGGTCTTAGGTTCGATTCTCGTCAAAAGCGAATTTGAACTACAATTGCCAGCCAATTGTGAGGTTTATGGCTAGTTTGGTATTGATGTGCTTTTAAAAAAAAAAAAAAAAAAAAAAAAAAAAAAAAAAAAAAAAAAAAAAAAAACTGCTTCTACTGTGCTATGAAAATAAGTGAAAGATCTTAGGTTCGATTCTTGCCAAAAGCGAATTTGAACCACAATTGACAACTAATTGTGAGGTTTAGGGCTAATTTGGTATTGTTGTGTTTTAAAAAAAAAAACTGATTCTGATGTGCTGTGAAAGCAGCTGTAAAATTAAGCAGTTCACTGTTTGGTAAAGTTTTTGTAAAAGTGTTTTTTTTTTAAAAAGAAACCAATGTCTAAATGTTTGGTAAACCTTTATACCAAAGTGCTGTGAATATGTTAAATGACTAAAAATGATATAATAAAAAAGAGTATGATGATATAATAATAATTTATTTTATTTTTAATTATAATTATAATTTATATATTTACTTTTTTTTATTTACAATTTATTAAAAAGAGTATAGAGTATAGGGTGTGATTAATTTATATATTTATTAGTCATTTATGGCCCATTTCCCCTTTTAGACCGTGATACTCTTTCTTTATCATTCCAAATTTTTTTTTAGCTTTCTCACTAAGCTAAGAACTAACTGCCTAACTACCTTATAACAGACTATGTAATCTCTTGACAAGTGTCATTCATTTCTGCCATAAATTTATCTATCACTCGGATGTTGGTTTTCTTCACTTCACTACTCTTATATAAATAAAGGCACTACGTAGGTGGGAATAACGTATACATTCTTCTACACAATTCTACAAACACATCTCTTTCTATTCTCTCTCTTTACCACCGGCCCGCTTCCCCTTGTCAGATAAAATAGGCTACAACAAAAATAGCAATTTTGGATTTCAATTATATATATATATATATATATATTTTTTTTTTTTTTCTTTCAACTCTACGTTTTTGTTTTGTAGCAATCCTAGAATTGTGTTTTGTGCATGTTCAGTTACATGGTGAGATCAAATCCTTGAACATATACTTTGAATTTCAGAGGAGTTTGCTCTTAGTTGGTTAAGTTTGTTTCAATTGTAATAATCACTCATATTTTTCGTTTGCTTCTTTTAATTACCTTCTATATCCTCCTTTTTCCTTATAGGTTGAAGCTTTTTCGACGTCCTTTCATGTTCTTTGATAAGCATAAGTTAGATTTGACATAAAAAGACAAATATAGGTTGGAGATCCTGATCGACAGATGAAAAAGTAGTGGTACGTCTAGTTTGATGCTGACTAATTAATCCCCATCCATCGTCCATCAAAAGTTACTTTTAATGTCTTTGATAAGTTCATATATAGAAGCAAGAAATCATTCTTTTCGATCCATCCATTTTGAGGCCATTCTAACAGTATGCTTCTGCAAGATAGAGAGATGCATGTTTAAGGGAATAATTGGAATTGGATTTCTCTACACGGGAACACGTCTTTGTTCTAGATTTTGATTGATTGGTTCCAACTTCTGGCATTTCAAAAATCATTTCAGCATTTTTTTGGAAGAACTTTTTCATATGTCAGACATATTCTTAGGGTTTTATATGAATCTTGTAATGATTAATTACCATGATCAAGAATGCGTTGCATACTAGTGAGCCTCACTTATTAAAGCTCAACGCGACGCCTTAGGCTTCTTGAAGAAATTTTTTATCGGGGCCATGTTGACAATAGATTCAATAAAGAAAATTCTTTATAGATAATTATATTTGCCAATTAGTTATTATTATATTTATAATGAGTCGATAAGAGATACTGACAGCTCCTTTATCGTTATGTCATTAAGTAAAATGTAGACCATATATGTGCACATGCATATGTTACACGCTTGGTCATTTTAAGTGGTAGAAAATAGCCATTATTCCTGGCACTTATGGATAAGTCGTATATATAATGTGTTAAATATGTAGATAATATCGTTTGTAAAAAAAATGTGTTGAATGTGGTTGGCAAAAAAAGAACGTTGACTGTGTTGATTATTTGGTAGGCCTGAAAGTGCATGTGGGTCAATGTAAATAGTTGTTGCTACCCACTTTGGAACTTGTTTCCTCATGTGAGGGACACATTTCAGATTTGGAAGAGGGATCAAAGTCACTCAGGTGCTTTGGCAACATCAACAAAGTGATCTGAAGTGAAGTCTTGGCAACTTTCCTGTTTCGGTAACCTTGTAGAAAAAAAACGTAGTCTTTCATACCACTTCCGATTTCCCACGTTGTCTGTTCTGACTTCTGACCCGCACAGTACACACCCTAAACCCTAATATATATAAGGGTGATGAGAGAACAGTGCTACTGCTAATGCTACTATCGTGAGGCACTGAGGCGCCGAGTATTTGTTTGGGTGGTAATCGATCTTAAATTCTGAATCATACTTTGATTTAAGTATTTGTTTAGGTCAGACTTTATATACAGTTTAGCTTCAGGGTTAGACTTTTGAATGTCTTATGACTCCTATCCCTAGTTGCACCTTAGTTCAGAGGTTAGAATTATAGCCACAGTTTCAATTGTTGGAGACATAATCTAGTTCATTCGTTTTGATTGGAATAATAAATTGTTGATGGCATCGATATTAATATAATATGAGACAATTGTTATCGTCAAGTGCCACATTTTCCAGATGCATCTTGTGTGAACCGAAAAGGATTCACAAATATTTGAGAGTCCCACAATTGTTTTTATCACTACCATAGAATGAAGGATGTCGTTAAAGTATATAGTTTCATTTAAATTAGCATGCTCAGTTACATACTCTTTATTTTATAAAGCACAAGCCATCACTACAATTGCAATTAAAAAGGCACTAGCCATAAGATTACGATCCATGTTTTTAGATAACTTTCTTAACTTCAATTTTTTTTCAGTACAACGATAGCATTACTGGGTTAAATAGTTGTTTAATACATGAGTTAACGTTGAATTTAGTTATTCTTAATCTTGGCAGTTCACATAGTTAGTACCACTTAGCAATAATAGACAGAAATTCACTTTTTGCTTGCCACACTAGTCTTATTCAATATTACCTTTTTATTTCACTACTGTTTATAGAACCAAATATGTCCAACCTTATATTTAGACCTGTGTAGGTAATTCAACTTCACAAGCATCTATTTGTTTTGCGTTCGTTTTCCCTGAATGAAATCAATCTTACAAACATTTCTGCCATTACAAAGAGGATTCTGAAGTTTCTAGTTTGCACCCTAAAAAATCATTTTACGTTCTTTCATTTATAATGAAAAAAAAAAACAAGAAGGGAGAGAATAATGGAAGATAACTACTTCGAAGTGCTAAAACAATTCATAATAGATAATAGATAATAGATTTATTACTTACTTTTTATTATCAAAACATTACTTACTAGATGAATATTATAGTTTTCCACAAATAATACAAAGTGATTATTGGTGAAGACATAGACGTATCTAAGCTGGCTAGGATAGTGTGCCCTCACAACATCTATGTTCCAATTCTCTTCTTTGTGGTTTAGACTATATTAAAATATCATTGAATCATTGTACATCATACGAGCAAAATAAAAAGGTGGAAGTGGAAAGAAATAGGTTGACATGAATTTGTATATTATGAAGACACAGCATACAAATATGTGCATAATTTTAAACGACTTTAAATATATTGTATAGTTGTATACATATAAGTATAACGTGAGTTGTAAACATATAATACTTATAGGGTTACTAGCCTAAACATTAGCTTTGTCTTGTAGAAACTTGCATCACATCCTATTCCTTTTACCTCTTTGTCGGATTTGAAGAATCAATTAATTATGTTCGTTTATCGTACATCATGCGGTCAATTTTCGTTAGGTATTATTTATATTCAATTTAAAATTTAAAATAATTTTTAAATGTACGAAATACGATGAATATACATGATTAATTGATTCTTTGGATCCCTATAAAGAGGATCCAAAGAGAATCCTATTCCTACTTTTTAATTCAATTCAATTCTGGCCTCGATCGGCCAAGTATCTGTTTGATAATTTAAAAAATCGTATATTCCAATATTCATTATGTCAAATGTACCCACTTGTGTTTATTTTATTTTGGAAAATGCCAAAATGGATTAAACTAGCCCACTGCCCACCCAATATCTATTTTATTCTATTAAGAGATGATGGCTTGTTAACTTTTTACCTTCTTTTTTCTAATTTTGCTTTTTTTTTTTTTAATACACAATGTTGATATGAGGAGGGTAAAATAGCAATTTTGTTTGACAAAATGATAATCATATCCCTATTTTTCCTATTTTATTTTTAAAGAGGGTAAAATGGTAATTATGTAATATTAAGATAATTATGCCTTTATTAAGAGATCTCATCATATTATCTCATACTCTTTTTAAAAATTTTAAAAACTAATCACACTCCTTAATAAAAAATAAAAAAGAAAATGAAATTATTCACACACAAAGTGTGTGCCCATCTTCTAGTATCTCTTTATGAAAAGCTCCCATAAAACCAAATAACGACATATTTTATCATGCATATAATGATATCAATTTCCCTTATTTTTGTTTAAGAGAAAGCATATTAGGGTTAACAAACCGATAGTTGAGACATCAATGGTCATAAATTTTTCTTCAACTCATTGCGTCTCGAGTTCAAAACTTTTCTTCTTATTTTTATTGTAAATTAATCTATCATTTTTAATTATAAAAAAGCGATAACTGGATTTGAACACCCTGACTAAAATGATAAGCCAAATGCTTGACAGCACCTTCATGCCCTCCATGTCACCTTACAAACTTACCTAAATTAGAAATAACGAAAAATTTCAAAACACTTCTTAATTACAAGTGAAAACGCATATGAATCAAACAAAAATAAAATATGTTTTCATCTAATGTAAACTTTGTCAAATGTAGCTTTTTGAATTTTTTTTCTAGATAATAGTTGATTTAGTACCGAAAAATAATCTCACCCATTGATGGATTTCAAACAATCCCTTTTGCAAATTAATAAAAAAAAAAAAAAAAAAAGTAAACAATCCCTCTTGCTTTTGTGCTCCCTCTCGTCAATGATTTGCTAGCGTCGTTGGCACTAAATACTATCTTGGAGTTGTATTTTCATGTATCCTTCTTGTATTGGTTTGGTTTGTCCACTTGTATTGTATATGTCCTACACTACCTAAGATATACATTTTATTTATCAACATTATAACTTAAACTCAGAAATAGTGCAACATTATCACTTTAATCCAGAAAAATAACTATTTTAACATGCATATTATGATAGTTTTAAGTCTTATATTTAAATGTATATTATCAACATTATCAATTTTACTCAAAAAAAAAAAAAAAAAAAAAAACTAGTCTTTCACACATATTATAATAGTTTAAGCCTTATATCGGATTAGCACTTTATAGATTCTCTTGTTTCCAATAGAAATTATAAAAATCTGAATGTCATATGCTTAAGGAGAAGAGAAGAAAATTTCCCTCGTGTAGAAGCTAGCTAGAATAATAACTTCCCACCAAGAAGAAACCTTGATTAGACATGCTTTGTAGTTGGGAGGACCAGCCACAAAATAAGGTTGGTGGATCCATATACACGATCAATATATATATTGAAGCAAGCTGTTACTTACAAAAAAAGGGATCAAAATTTTCTTTCTATAAAAAACAAAGTTCACCTGCATCAAACCAACATCAGGATTCGCAAAGAAAGAAAATATAAAGGGGAGAATGAATTGGTAAAGTGCCATTTCCACCTTCAGATAATAAAGCAATCAATGCAAGTGACATACTATCTTTATATATCCAATAAAGGTGGACATAGAAGACGTATTTATTAGAAAAATCCCCTGCTTTCGCCGCCGCCCCGTTCCCTTCCTCCCATATTTTTTCGCTCCGCTTTCTGTTTCTTTTGTCTTCCTTGTATCCAGTAACTTTTTTCATTTTTAGTTTACTTGAGTTTGTCTGAACCTTTCTCAGATTTGGACTTTTATATCCTTTTCTTTCTCCATTGCATCTCGTCATCAATCCTCCCCCGTCGACTTTTGCTATTTGGCCCATCACATGGCTCTTCTCGGTGGCGCACTTTGGTGCTGAATAGTTGTTAAAGTGCTTTTAGCACTGATTAGTAGGATTACGAAATGCTTTTCCGTTCATCCAGCTTGTTCATGAATTCTTCCGCTTGGTGGTGGTGGCAGATCAACGATTGCAGTGCAACTGCTGTGGTGGAGGAAGTAGTTTTCTAGATATAGGGATTTTGTTGTTGTAGGCTTGCTCTTTTTGGGTATTTTTGCTGTAATTTCTTTTGGATCATGCTTGTATTTGGACTGCCTTTGAGCTTTCTATTTTATGTAACGGTGTTTTTTTTTTATTTTTATTATTATTATTTTTTTTTTTTTTATGGGAAAACAGGATATAGCATTACCCGGGCAAATATGCCAAAAGTACCCGAACGCCTACAACGAGGCAAACAACCAAAAAAAAAAAAAAAAAAAAAACTAGGAAAAGGTAGTGCAAGGAGGTGACAAGAGACCTAGATGCCGCACCTAGTGCTAAAGCGTCCCTCCGCACCTATCACCCTACCAATACAATTAATTGGGACACGGGAGGTCGTCATTACATAAAACATGAATAAGGGAAGATGGGGGTCTGTCGACCCAAATAAGATCACATACTTCCCTACTATGTTGTGAAGCCAAAAGATCCACTGCCGAGTTGGCCGATCTTGGAACCCAAGACCAGCGGCAATCTTGAAAACCCCACCCTCAAATTAATGCATTTCGCAATAAAAGGGAAAGCTTCCCAGCTACCCTTCCTTGATAAATCCTTCAAGCAAGAAATAGATTCCAAAGAGTCAGACTCCACAACAATCAAGTTCCACCCCCTACTGATCCCCAAATTACATCCATGCAAAATTGCCATCGCTTCCACCATAGCCACGCTGGTGGCCTTAACTTTATACTAGCAAGCCGCCAAGAATCTACCCTCCATGGTTTTTAGTTAATGAAAGTTTATAGTTTGACCAAAAAAATGGGAACTATTATTAGCACTCAAAATATCTCATTCACACTCCTCACAAGGAAGTTCCAATAACAATTCTCAAAAAAATAAGAAGACGTATGAAATAATGGGGAGGAGAATGATTTATATCGAGTAGTGCTACGTGTAAGTACATTGAGTTGAGATCCTTTTCGGATTTCACTGTCCATGGCCCAACAATCAAGGAATTTGGACTACTTTAATTGAATCCGGCTCCTCACTAATCCATGCTGTTGTCACACTTCTACAAATCAAGGGATTTAGATCTCTCTCTTTCTCTCTTTTGAATGGTTCGGATGTTTGATTCTTAGACACTGAACAATGATTCGGAGAAGATCTCAACTAATTATCTTTTGGCTAATAATTGACACTTACGTATGAGAACCATGGCAGACCTTTTTTTTTTTTTTTTTTTTTTTTTTTATGGGATGCATTTAATTATCGATCCGTATATAAATCTCCAAGTTTACCCTATTGGTCCATTCAATGTCATTCACGTGAATCAGCCAACCCAAACAACTACTCAAGAAAGAAGCACCATATTCTATGCAGTACTCATATGGGAGAGGGAGAAATCTATTTTTCATATGCTTACAAGTAGTTGAACTAATTTATAGGACATTGTTATTAGCATTCTAAAAGTTTCATCCTACACTCCTCACAAGTGTAATTTTCTTACTAATTATAAAAAGTTTGAAGTGCAAAATGAGATTTTAGAGAATCATTAACAATTCCCTTTCTATATCGTTAATTGATTTTCTGATGGAATCTTAATTTTTATCAATTTTTGACTTTTTTGTATTTTTTTTTAATTTTTAATTTTTTAATTAATTTATTATTTTTTATGTAGACTGCTTGTCTGCAAGTGCTTTTTGAAAATTCGAGCGAAAAGACTCAAGTTTGAAATCCTTTACTACTTATAAGCACTTTTAATTTCTTTTATCAAACATTTACCGATTTACATAAATTCTTTAAAATATCTAAAAGCATTTTTAGCTGTTTTATAAAGGACTTTCCAACTTGCCCTATAACTTGAGATTTAAGAGTAATGACATGATATTTTGCATTTTTATGTGATTGTTACTATTGTTAAGACTGCAGAAAAATCTTGAGGAAGAAGACTTAGAATTAAGAAGAAACTTAGTGAAGAAGAGAGAGAGAGAATCAAGCTTGGAGAGAAGAAAAGTTTGTTGTATTTCTTGATAGTTAAGTAACAGATTTATAAAGTGTTATATAGTTTTTACAAAGCTTTTTCACTAAACTAAATACTAACTACCTTATAACAACCTATGTTATCTCTTGACAAGTGTCACTTAATTTAACCATTGATTCATCGTCCACATGGATATTGGTTTTCTTCACTTCACTATTCTTACATATTCCCTCAACCTCTAGCTTGAGTGAGCTGAGCATGAGATTGCCACATTGCAACTGAAACAATGGTGCAGACAATCCTTTGGTTAATATATCAGCTGATTGTATCTGATGAACATACATGTTGAATTTGGAGATCTCCCCTTGTTACCCTTTCTCTGACAAAATGATAGTCGATTTCAATATGTTTGGATTTGGCATGGAAAACTGGATTTGGAGATAGAGTTATAGCCGAGACATTGTCAGAATGAATCATGGGTGGTAATATTAATGGAATGTGAAGATCATAGAATAATTGCCTTATCCACGCAAGCTCAGCAGCAGTGATGGCAACAGTTCTATACTAAGCCTCTATTGAAGACCTGGAAATGATGTGTTGTTTCTTTGAAGCCCACAAAATTGGATATGAACCAAGAAAGACAATGAAACCAGAGGTAGACCTTCTATCATTTGGATCTCTAGCCCAATCTGCATCACTATATGATTGCAGATAAATAGGTCTTGATTGAAATTGAATTCCATACTCTGAAATGCCTTTGAGATACTTGATTATTCTCTTTACTGTAATAACATGTGACTCCATGGGATTGTGCATGAACTGACAAGCTTGATTGACTGGGAAAGCTATGTCAGGTCTAGTGAAAGTGAGACATTGCAATGCTCCAACCTTGCTTTTGCATTGATCAGGGCTATGATAAAGTTTTCCATCATCTTTGAGTCCATTTAAATTGAGCTACCAATTCTAGAATCAATCGAATTGTTGTTGTTTTAACCACTAGACTGAATGTCTCACCATAGTCTATGCCTTCTTCTTAACTATACCCCTTTGCAACAAGCCTTGCTTTGTATATAGATATCAACCCATATGCATTCCTTTTTATTCTGTACACCCACTTACAACCAAGAAGGTTTTTATGCTTGGGAAGAGGAACAAGGGACCATGTGTTTTTAGAATGGAAAGCATCAATTTCCTCTTGCATTGCAGATTGCCAATCTGGTATTTTTGCAGCTGCTTTCAAAGTTCTTGGTTCTGTTGGTGTGGAATTTGCAGCCACTAAAGCAAAATAGGCCTTTCATTTGATAATTCCATTATTTAACCTTGTCTGCATTGGATGCAGATTCATATGGATTGGTTGAACAACAGTGAGTTGTTCTTGTTGGAAATCAGGATCAACAGGGATAGGGAACTGTGTAATTTCAGACTGGTAAGGTTCTGTGATTGGTGAGATTGAATTTGTATCTGAATTATGTAACATGGATGTTTGAATAGAATCTGAGGCAATACATGATTGTGTTTCCAAGAACTCTGAGGCTATAAATGTAATCAAGGATTTTGTGGCACTTGATGATGTTTGATTTAAGAATTCTGAAGCTCAAGATGAGGATGAATGCATGTGAGATGAGGGTAATGTGACCTGATTATGTAGAGAAACTGATGGTATTGATGATGCAGATAAATGCAATGATGAAATGGATGTTGGTTTTGAGATTTGATCTGTAACAGATGATAGTTTTGAATATGGGAATTGTGTTTCATCAAAAAGCACATGTCTAGAGATATAAATCTTATTTGTACTCCTATCTAGACATATAAAACCTTTGTAGTTTTCTCCATACCCTAAAAAGATACACGTTGTTTTTGGTTGTAGTTTACAACTGATATATGTCTTCAGTAAAGGGTAGCATGCACATCCAAAGACTTTTAGATGTGTAAGAACTAGAAGTTTTCCCATTAACAACTTGTAAGGAGATTGCATCTTTAATGTAACATAGGGCATTCTATTAATCAAATATATGGCTGTAGAACAAGCAAAGAACCAAAACTTGGATGGAAGTTTAGCTGCTTGCATTAATGTGATAGCAGTTTCCAAAATGTGCCAATGTTTCCTCTTTATTAAGCCATTTTGTTCTGGGGTATATGGGCAAGATTTCTGATGAAAAATTCCTTTTAATGCTAGAAAATTTTGAAACTAGTGACTAGTATATTCACCACCACCAACACTTTGAAATGTTTTAGTAGTTGCAAAAAATCGAGTACTGAGAAATGTATGAAACTTAACAAATATTGCAAAAACTTCAGCTTTATTATTCATTGGAAAAATCCAGGTGTATCCGGTACATTCATGAATGAAACGAACATAGTACCTAGACCCTTCAAATGACAACACAGGGGTAGGTCCCCATACATCACTATGAATCATTTCTAGTGGGTTTACAGATTTATTTGCAGTAAAAGGGAAAGACAATTTTGTAAATTTGTCTTCCAAACAAGGTGTACAAATGGTTTGAGAAGTGTCTGTGGATGCAGCAAACTTAGTGTGCTGTAGGATTGCAGAAGTAATTGCATTTGATAGATGCCTTAATTTTTGATGCTATAAGCTTGTGTTAACAAGTTTGGCTAGGTAGCATGCAAGTGAATTTGATGTAGGTAATGTCTTTTTTGGAGAATGAAATGGAATGGGGTAATAACCAGCTTTACATAGTCCCTTGAGAAGTATTTTTCCTGCTATTTTGTCCTGAACCAAAAAGAAATATCATCACATATGAATCTACAGTTGTTATCTTTACAGAGTTGATATATATATATAGTAGTTGTTGTGAGAGTTTAGGAACATGCAACACATTTTTCAATGTAATAGTGTCACTAGAAGCTTGCAACTTTGATGTACCAATGCTAGAAATTGTCAAACCTGCACAACTGGTAGAGGTTATGGTATGAGTGCCTTGATATGGAGTAGCTAAATCTAGATTTGCAAGTTCTGAGGTCATGTGAGATGTGGCACCAGTATCTGCAACCCAAAACTGTTCAGGTGGTGCAGAAGAATTGTAACTTGCTTACATTACAGTGAGATTGATTGAGGGTGGTCTCCTTTGGTATTTAAAATTTTTTCTGTAGTAGCACTGAGTAGTTGAATGCCAAAACTTCCAACGGATTTGACATTATATAATTGCACCATTTCCAATAGATGTTGTATTGTGCCTTTGAAAACAATCTGCAGCCACATGACCCTTTTTGCTGCAAATTTGACAAGTAGAAGTCTCATTTGGATGATCAAGACATGTATGTTGGAATGGTTTTGGAGCACCAAGAATTCCAGGGCTTGAGTTGTATGATGGAAAGTGAAATCTAGGGCCATTGTTGTACTGAAACCTGCCTATTCCTTTTCCTCTATAGTTAAACCCTTTATATCTATTAGAATTAAATGAATTACCATTGAAATTTTCAGAGCCATATTGGGAAAATGATACTTAACCAAAATTAAACCCATTGGAACTAGACCCTCCATTGAGATTGTAGCTTTGGCTTGAGGATCCTATATCAAAGCCCTGGGATTGAGATGGAATTTGTTCAAGACTAAGAGTTTTTCCTTTTGTTGACTGAGTACTTGCAACCATTGTAGATCCAAAATTCATAGAAGACTCACAAGACTGTTTAATTATGGCTTCCTTAGCAAGATGATGTGATCTAAACTCTTTCAATGAAATCCCATTTTCTCTTCCTTGAACAACACATCGAAATGTATTGTAATCAGATAATCCTTTAAGAGTAAGAATGATTATGTCCTCATCTTCAAATAATACACCAACTGCAACAAGATGATCTCTTGCATATTTGATTTTCTGTAGATAAACAAATATAGAATCAGACCCTTTCTGAATATTTTGTAGCTTTATCTTCATTTGAAAGATTGTGGCTTTTGTAACTATAGAGAATCGTCCTTTAAGACTTGTCCACATTGCATGAGAACTAGTACTTCCAAGAATGCAGGAAATCACAGTGGATGGCAAAGTAGCCATGAGAAGTTGCATAAGAGCATGATTGAGCATTTTCCAGACTTGATAGACATCTGTTTCAATTCCTTCAAGATTTGCCTCATCAAGAAACCTATGTGGACATTTCTTAGACCTGGTTTGGTACTGAGGTGATTCTGAAAAAAGCTGCTATCAAAAAAAGCTGGGAGCTGTTTTTGTGTTTGGTAAACACTCAGCTTCAGCTTTTTTTCACAGTTTTGGATGAAAAAAAAGCTAAAAACAAGAAGCTACAAAACCTAGCTTTGAAAAACTGGCTTTTTTTCACATCTGTTTTACATAAAAGTTTATCAAACACTCTAATACTGCTTTTTTTTTTTCAAAAGCACTTTTACAAAAAAGTTTACCAAACACTCTGCTGCTTTATTTCACAGCTGCTTATTCTCACAGCACAGCAGAAGCAGCTTTTTTTTCAAAGCACAGCAATACCAAACCAGCCCTTAGACCCATCAACAAAACCAAGAATGCCATGACTCTCTAGCAAAAGACTGATTTGAAAAGTCCATACAAGATAGTTGAAGTTATCCAATTTCACTGTAACCGAAAATGATACAGTAGTAATAAGATTTGTAATGGGTGATTGCACAATTTGTAATTGTGCCGCAGTGACCATTGTTGAAGCAGCAAGAGAGTTCTTCACTTCGAACTTTTATCAAATAGTTAACGTGCATTGTTCTATCAAGCAAAAAACACAAAGAATCAGCAAATCAGAGGGTTGAGAGGAGAAATATATGTTGCAAAGAGTATGCGGAAGCGTTGGATCCACCTATGGAGAGGATACCATGTTGAGACTGCAAAAAAATCTTGAGGAATAAGACTTATAATTCAGAAAAAACTCAGTGAAGAAGAAAGAGAGAGGGAGAGCAATCTTGAGGAATAAGACTTAGAATTTCAAAGAAACTCAGTGAAGGGGAGAGAGAGAGAGAGAGAGAAGAAAAGTTTGTTGTATTTCTTGACAGTGAAGTAACAGATTTACAAAGTCCGTTATATAGTTTTTACAAAGCTTTTTCACTAAGCTAAAGACTAACTACCTTATAACAATCTACGTTATCTCTTGACAAGTGTCATTCAATTTAACCATTGATTCATCTTCCTCATGGATATTGGTTTTCTTCACTTCACTATTTTTACAACTGTTTCAGTGATTCTCTTCGAGTTTGAGTTATGAACTTCAACGGACCCATCGAAGAGCATTCTTCTTGCAAGGGAAGTGATCAAGTCTATAGAGAGGGAAATGACTTTTTGGCCCTTCTAATGTTGAATACTTGCTAAATGGTTCACTTAGAAGTCCTAATTTGATTCCCTTGAATATTTACTTCAATCCCACTTTTCTCTTTGAATTAATTTTACCAAGTGACCTTAATTAATTTTACTTTCATTAGCCTTGAATTTGTAACTTATACTAGTTCGTTATTGTCATTATATGTTTTTCTTCATTGTCATTACTTGTTTTCTTCAATAGTTTGGAGTACTCAATTGTACGAAAAATGAACAATCAAAATTAAAATTGAGAAGATAATATTTTTCTATTCACCATAACCTTAAATCATTAGGAAGAGGGAGAGATGGGGATATGTGGGTGTGAGATGGGTATGATAGAGAGAGTTTATTGCAGAGGGAAGAGCAGCGCTGATAGGAGCATATTTATGCGACTTTGTTGGCTTGTTTCTTTGCATTTAGTGAGTTCGTTTCTATTTATTATAGTGATTTAAGCTATTTTCGTGTGTTTGTAGGTCCAATTGGCAAAGATGACAATAAATGGCCAAAAGGAGCAATTTGAAGCAATTTTGAACTTGGATTGGATAGCATGTGAATGGAGCATAATGGATGGACGTTTTTGGTGTTTAAATGATGCTAAAAATG
Source organism: Pyrus communis (assembly GCF_041283825.1). Lineage (NCBI taxonomy): Eukaryota > Viridiplantae > Streptophyta > Magnoliopsida > Rosales > Rosaceae > Pyrus > Pyrus communis. The sequence continues at coordinate 4,406,858 of NC_142579.1, read as the reverse complement.
TGCTACAAATCTGGAAGAATTATATTAAGGCTTGAAAGACAAAGAATCAGCTGAAAACAATGAGATCTTATCCAACCTTATCTTATATTATCCCATATTATCCAAACATTATCCTATTTAATCCAACATTATCTAAACTCATCTCTAGCTGTAAAATGAGTCCTTATCCTATTCTAAATCCTTCCCATCTGAATTTAGGAGTCCTTATCATGTTTTAACAATGCATATCTGATTCTAGAAGTCCTGAAATCATGCAAACAATTTAATTCCTTTTCTCCTAGAATTGTGACGTGCCCTATCCTTGTCCTCCAAGGATTGGTGCTGTGAACCTTACCTTATATATACACACACATTGTGCCGCAATTATGAGGGAGAGAGAGGGTTTTAGAGAGAATTTCAGAGATAAGATATAAAGAGTGCTGCAACTTTGCAAGGAAGGAATGAGAAGAAGAGCTTTGTGTCGTGACCTGCCATAAGGCCATTGGTGTGTTGGAGCGTTTCTAGGTGTATTCTATCCTTAGCTTTAGTCCAATGTTTATTTTAATTTGGTTTTCAATTATAATGGACATGTGGAACTAATTTCTTTTTAGCTAAAGGTGAATTCGAAGCCATGGACATATGTTTGAAATGAATTGATTACATCCAGTTATTGTTTTGTAAACATGAATGCGATTTACTTATCTGTTTGATTGATAACTTATTCTTGTATGTTGATTAAGGGTGCAGACTTAGTTTGCATGCATGAATCTGATGCTAAAATATAAGGGAATTTCACCTAATAGTTATGAACTTATATTTATAAGTAGTGGAAATCACTAGTCATGATTGTGTTAAGTAAATCCATGGCAGGAGTATCATGCAGTTCATAGTTACGAATGCATTTTCAATGCTTATGATTTTCATAGAACTTAATCATCTTTGATATGTATCTCTATCATGCAGTTCATATAGGGAACTTGATAAGAATAATTTTATTGCGTCGCTGAGTCCAATTCAATGAAATTAGGAAAGTCTGAGAGTTAATTTGTGCAGTTCACAATTAATTTGGGGCATTGTCATTCATGGTTTATAGGAATAATAACTGGAAATCGATTTGTATGCATATGTGTCATGTGTGGAGAATGACCCTCTAGCTAGCCTTTCACCCCTTAAGTCACCTTAATTTCATGCAACCTTTACTTAGTTCTGTAACTTATTAGTTTTAAGTCAATTTTTGTCCAAACAAACCCCCCTTTCGTGTTTTGAGTCAATTTAGTTAGATTTTCGTCCAAATCACCCCTTAATGCTTGTTTTGAGTTATTTGAGTCAGTTTAGTTTGTTTTGAGTCAGTTTAGCTTAGTTTTATATTTTTTAGTCTAATTAGTGTAGATTAGCATCCCTTCTAATCTTCAGCCTAGAACGATCCTACTTACGCATACTACAATTGTCTAAAAGAAGGTTTAATTTGTGTGTTAGTTTCTATCACATCAAGCGCGACATGGGAGGAGGAAGAAGAAAAGAAAGGAGAAAGAGAAGGAGAAGGCGCAAACCTTTTTAATGAATAAAGTTTTGCCTGACAAACCAATTCATCGCGCAATCTAACAAAGCCGTCGAGCAAAAGTTGTGTCAGTGGTTTGTTTTTTACAAGTAATTGTGGACCTTTGCCGAATAGTTGACAAACTTGGCCCAACAAAACATATCATCAAATGATGTACCTTAAGTCAATGAACTTCAATTTCGTTGGGCAAATGCTCACACAATACTCCCCAATTTTCCCTTGGCGCCAAAACATTGCCCGACAAATGTTATCTTGCGATGCAAAAGTTCTTCGTCGCGCAAATCCTCTACTAAAACCCTAAATATTAACTAAGTTTGCAATACAACTTTTTTTGTTTTCGTCAAATAAAATCACTTGACCCGACGAAATGTGGTTAGTCGAGCAAAATGTAGTCTAACACATGGTATTTTCTGATAATGAGACCCAACCCTCATTTTTCCTTTTAAAAATATATTTTAACTCTTATTATTATAAAAGAGCAATTTTGTATTTCAATTTTGTATATAATTTGTTCCAACTCCATGTTTTTGTTTTGTAGCAATCCTAGAATTGTGTTTTGTGCATGTTCACTTACATGGAAGCCTTACCAGAAAATAGGGGTCACTTTACAAAATGTTGCCCGATTTGACGAATTTTTTAGTTGGTAAAGCAAAGCAAAGCAGGTATTCAAGGTTTATTCAAACCCTTTATGAGATGGAACACGGTCGTGGGGTAAGGTAATATTCATTGAGCAAGTTTTTGCACCAAGAGAAATAAAATAGCGTGTAATACCTAAAGGTTTGTGCGACGACAAACTAGTTCATCAGCTAGGTCATCTTTACCCAACGGACAAATTTGTCAGCTCACTATTTCACTTCGTCGCTCAAAGGCTTGATTAGGTCTTAGGCTAATTACGTTTTAAGGTTTAGGGTTTAGGGCAACCAACCTTTCCCGATGAACTTCCATCAAACTACCTCTACTATTGGCATCAATGATGGAGGTCTAGGGAGTAGTATTGATGGGTAAAATTAGAGGAGTAAGTGAGAGAAGAGGAAGGAACGTGATAGCCAATTGTGGAGGTTCGAAATGCGCATCTATAAGATTTCTGATGGTATTAGTAGTTGGGGATATAAACACCCATTCTTACTCCATTTTTTAGTTCACTCAAATCCACTGTTATGGTAAAATCTAATTCCTCTATAAAATTCAAAATTTTCCTTCTTTTCTCAGTTCTTTTTGTAATGGATCGCAAAGCTTTAAACCCTACAACTGAAAAATTAACTTCAACAATCCAACTGTCAAACATATTTCCATATAGTTCGAGATCTCCTATGCCAAAAATCACCCAAAACAAATATTCAGAGATTATGTAACGAGACAAAATCATCCGATGGTTAGAAACAAAAAATAATTGTCGTTTTAATTCCAATTTTGTTGATTTTTTTTACAAATACAATCCTCAACCATAGAAGAATACGATGATCGAACCCCATCATCAATTTAAAATATTTGCACTAGTGGATACAACAAAAACTTACATTCTACTAATGGAAGTATAGAATAAACCCTAACTGTTTTGGAATCCATTCAATTGACGAGACACGCATTCAACAAAACTAGTTTCTAATCTCCTATGCCAAAAATAACCCCAAAAAATTTTGCAAATTAGTTAACAGGCCAAAATCATTCAACGGTTAGAAACAAAAATTCACAATAAAACTGTCATTTTAACTCCAATTTTGTTGATTTTTATAAATATAATCCTCAACCCTAGAAGAGTACGATGAAAGAATCCGATCATCAATTTAAATATTTACACAAGTGGATACAACAAAAGCTTATATTCTACTTAATGAAAGTATAGAATAAACTCCAAGTGTTATGAAATTCATTCTTTTGATGAGGCATGCATTTTACAAAAACTAGTCTCCACAATCCTACCATCAAACAAGTTTGCATATACTTCGAGATCTCCTACCCCAAAAATCACTCAACAAAAATGTTCAGAGATTAGGTAACAGGACAAAGTCATTTGACGGTTAGAAATGAAAAATCAGGATTTAACAGTCATTTTAACTCTGATTTTGTTTATTGTTTACAAGATCCCAAATTGAGAGTAGCATAACACTAAATTGATCTGATCATCAAATTTGATGATTTTTAACCGTTTGAAATTATTGTTCAAAATGTGAGAATTTTTTATTTAATTTGCCCAACGGAATTTGTAATTTCATCGAGCCAAGTAAAAAAATTCCCACCAGTTTTTTACCAAAAATTCAAATTTGTCCCAAAAGTAAACTAACTTGACAAAGTATTCTAAAACTTTGTCAGGCAACCTTTATTTTCCACCAGTTATGTGAAATTGTGGGAAATTCATGCCCGACGAATTTTGAGGGTTTTCAACAAGTGTCACAATTTTAAAAGCTTTTGTTCGACGAACCTTTTGTAAGGCGGAGGTTTAAAATGTTATAACCCCTAGATCCTTCTTCTTTTTTTTTCCTCCTCGCGCCCTGAGACCTCTCAACTCATTGCACTCTCTCTTAAATCCTCATCTCTCTCTTTTTTGACCCTCATCTCTCAAATGTCTTTCTCTCCCTATCCTAACCCTCAACTCTCATCTCTCATATCTCTCTATCTGAACCCTCAACTGTAAGTCCATTTTTCTCTCTCCCTATTTTTATGTTTTTTTTTTTTTTTTTTTTTGATATTGTTCGGATTTGATTATGTTATGATTAGTGGATTTCGAATATATTGTGAATGATTATGTTGTGAAAAGTTTGGAATATGTTATGACTTGTGGGTAAGGTGGGTACAATGGTGGTCATGGGGTAGACATGGTGGTGGTGGGAAATTTGTGGGAGGTACCGGTAATGGGGTGGGCACGGTGGCCGTGGGGTGGGTACATTCGTGGTGGGAAATTGGTGGGAGGGACCGGGGAGTGGGAAAATGATTAAATTTGCGAAATTGTTTAAATTCAGAAAATATTTTGAATTTGTAGAAAATTTATGAAAATATATGAAATTTGTGAAATTTGTAGGAAAATAAGACAATTTTGTGAAATTGTAGAAATATGTGAAATTGTAGAAATATGTGAAATTGTAGTAATGTTATGAAAGTTTTTGGGGAAAATGTTTAAATTTGGTAAAATTTCAGAAATATGTAAAATTGTTAGAAGTTTATGAAAACGTGTGAAATTTGTAGGACAATAAAAAAAATTTATGAAATTGTAGAAATATGTGAAATTGTACCAAAGTTATAGAAAATTTTCGAATTTTGTAAGAAAATGTTTAAATTTTAGAAATATGTGAAATTGTAGGAAATTTATGAAAAGTTGGGAAATTATAGGAAAATAGGAAAATCTTGTGATATTGTAGAAAACTTATGAAAATTTGTGAAATTTGTATGAAAATAGCAAAATTTTGTGAAATTGTAGAAATATGTTAATTGTAGTAAATTTATAAGAATTTGTAAAATTTGTAGGAAAATATTTTAAATTTATGATTTTTTTTTTTTCACAAATGTCTTCATGCCTGATAACTGGTGACCGCTGCTTTGCCTTGACCTTTGCCTAGATGGAGTGGTCAACCCCTAGCACCACCCAAGCAGCCAGCAAGATCAGGAGGTCAGTTTCGAGTTGTCCACTGGCGCTAGTAGTTCTACCTCATTAGGGGCAAGTGGCCCAATCTGCCAGGCCCCCTTACAGCCGGAGACGCCACGAGCATATGGCAACCGCAGCCCTAAAGCCATCATACATTTCTCAGGGTAGTCCCAAGTGGGGGGACTGAGCCCCACCGGGCCAATAAGCAATAAAATTTAGGATATTTGTAGGGGCTGCTGATCAATCAAATCACCCACAAAAGCAGATCCAAATTGTTTACCTTCCTAGTCATCGACGAGCAAGTGACAAAGGCAACAGTTTGTTGACTCACGATATGGGTGCCATCATCAGCATAATGTGGCCCATAGTCGTCAATTCCTAAAAGACGTACAGCCCCCAAGTCCACGCTGAGATGAACAAACTTCTTTCGGTAAGTAAACAACTTTCTTAATTCATTAGTTATTTTTCCTTTACTTATTTAATGTGGTTTTCCAACTAAAAAATTTTGATTTTGATTTTTTTTTTTTTTTTTTTTGGAATTTCAGGCCAACTTCAAGTGTGACATGATGGACAAGGCTTATGTCAAGCACATAGACTGAGTGTAGAGGGAATGGTATATGGAGTGGAATTGAATTGCACAAGTATTACCAGACTTGTGCGTCGCTTGAGACAAGTCCTAACGATCCACCCGAGGACTTACGCGTTCACTTCATTCTCGACCCCTATCTTACTAAGTCGAGGAATGGCAAGCGAGTGGTTCGCATTTTTCACATGCCAATTATGGCAACGAGGTCGCTAACGACATTTTTGTAAGTATTCATTTCTATGTTTTAATTGTAAATTTTATTAAAATAAATAAAGTTTAAATTATGATCAACAATCTTAATTGGTTTTTTTTTTTTTTTTTTTTTTTTTTTTTTTTTTTTTGTAGGCTTCTATGATGCAAAAGAAGCACAAGGGATGAGTACCTCACCAACCTCTCATAGCAGCAACCGAACATGCCTACGGAGGAGTTGACACATAATCCAGAGGTGTCTGTACAATTGCTGATGGACATGAGCTGACACCTAATCCAAAGGTGTCTGTTCGAGAACTCAAGGTGTCTTCTTCTTTAGCGAGCTCTACTCATGTGACTGAGACGTATTCTAGACTTTAGTAGGTGGAGATGGAGATAGCACAGAAAAAAGAAAAAGTTGAGCGTCAAAGAAAAGAAGCGTAGAACATGAGAGAAGTTGTTGCGCTCGACCGAGAATTAGTGTGCTTGTACTTTGCTAGGATAGCTTAATCATTGTCAGCTTCTGGCATCAGCATTCCTAAGCCCCAAGCAACCTTTAGGAGCCATTCCCCTAATCATAATAGCACCCACCCGAGTAGTTTACTTTTAATTCTTTAGTTTTTTAATATAATTGTACGAACAATTTTATTTTAGGGAATTTTGCACAAGTACAACTTGAACTTGAAAGCATGTGCACAAATACCACCTCTACTTTCAATTTTATATTTTTACCACCTGAATTTTATCAACTGTTGGAATCTACCACCTACTAGTACTTTCCATCCATTTTGTTATTAAAACATATCATTTGTGGGGGCATTTTCGTCATATCAACCACCTTAACATATCTACCACCTATGTTTGATGAAGGACAAGTTTTGGTATTTAGTATATGCCTAATTTCCTAGAACTTATTTGTTATAGTTGATGAAGGACAAGTTTACTATGGGTGATTTATGCTATTTTTAAACTTTATGGAATTACAAAAGTCATGAATATATCGTTATGATGAAAAAAACTAGTTTTACATGCCACGAAAAACACCGGATAGTCATCATTTCCGCACCACACCAATTATTTTACCGCCTCTAAGACGAGTAGCAACTAGAATTTTGGTTCACATGTTGTCCCCTAATGTGCACAGTTGGAGGTCTGACGTTGTTCATCAATTGGCTTGCCATCCCGCAAGTAAAATGTTTTAGAACTATGCAATCATAATTACAGCATACTCAATGAATTTATGCAAAAAATCTATTAATTTTTACAAAATTGGGGACTTGACTTATGCGTCTAATTTTGGTGCCGTATTGACTTGGACATTTTTATTTAGGAGCTATTTTATTCTAACCAACCCTGTGAAGTTAATTGATGAAAATACCCCCACAAATGACATGCTTTAACGGCAAAATGGATGGAAAGCAACAGTAGACGGTAGATTCCAACAACTAAAAGAGTTCAGGTGGTAAAAAACTACAATTAAAAGTCCAAGTGGTCTTGGCACACATGCTTTTAAATTCATGTGGTACTTGCACAAAATTCCCTTTATTTTAAATGTAATTGAATAAATTTTTTAAAGTTGTCATTAATTATAGCTCTTTTAATTGATATAATTAGAATTAAATAAATTATTTATTATAAATATTGTTTTTTAAATTGAAAACTGTTAGCCTGACAAATTGTTTCGTCGAGCAAACCTTATATTATTTTTTTAATTTTGGTTTCTTAAAGTTGACTCTACAACTTTTTTGTCAGGTCAAGTTTATAACATTATTTAATTCTATTCCGGGCAATGAAATATGTTTGTCTTGCAAGATTATTTCGTCGGGTCAATACAGATAGCGCACGTTTGTCCGACAACTTTATTCGTCAAGCAAATGCCATTTAGCCCAATGAAATATAAATTTCGTTGGTTAAGACTTTGAGCTACGGGTTTTGCCCGACTAATCTTTTCTGACAAAGCACCATTGGCTAAATATTATGCTGAAACCAGTTTTGACCTGACAAAACATTTCTGTTTGGCGAGGTGGCTTTTTTTTTTTTTTTTTTTTTGTTTTTTTTGTTTTGTAGTTTGAGGTCAAATCCTGAAAGGAACATATATTTTTAATTTAAGAGGAGTTTGCTCTTAGTTGATTAAGTTTGCTTCAATCGTAATAATCACTAATATTTTTTCATTTCTTCATTTAGTTACCTCTTATATCAAAGTAGAATTCTCTCATCTTCAAATTTCCTTTCTTTCTTTCCATGCACTTTCTCACTTTTTTATTTTATTTTTTTTATTTTTTTATTTTTACTTTCTCTCAATAGAAAGAGTCAAAACAAAATATTAACATAACTTAATTGTAATTATTTAAATAAAAGAAGATTGAAGAGGAGAAAATTTTAGAAAATAAAGAATCCTACTCCTCTATCTCTTTTTACCTATAACTTGTAACTCTTTCGACACCCTTTCATGTTATTTGACAAGTAAATGGTTGGATTTGACATAAAAAGACAAGTATAGGTTGGAGATCATGATTGACGGATGAAAGGGTAGTCTGGTAGTGGTGGGTCTAGTTGGATGCTGACCATCGTCCGGCAAAAGTTACTTAGTTTTAAAATATTTGGTAAGTTAATATACAGAAGCAAGAAAACCAAATATAAGAAATCATTTTTCTCGATGCTTCCATTTTGAGGCCATTCTAACTGTAAGCTTCTACAAGTGAGAGAGAGACTTTTTTCAAGGAATACTTGTAATTGAAATTCTCTATAAGACATCACGTCTATTGTTCTAATTCTGATTTACTAGTTCTAAATTTTATCATTTCAAAAATCATTATAGCATTTTTGCCAAGCAACTGTTTCATATGTCAAAACATATTCTTCGGGCAATGAATCCTGAAATAATTAATTACTAAGATCACTAATCCTTTGCATACAAGTGGGTCCCACTTATTAAAGCTCAGTATGATACTCTGGGTATATTAAATAAACAATTTATCATATTCTTGTTGAAGAAGTATTCAATAAAAAAATTTCGTTATTGATAATTATATGTGTCAATTAGTTATTATCAAATTTATAATGAATCTGTAAAAAATAATGACAGCTCGTCTATCATTATGTAGTTCAGTAAAATGCAGAGTGTATATTTGCCATGCATATGTTACCTAAACATAGGGCAAGTTATCTCACATGCTTTGTCATTTTAAGTGGTACAAAGATCCATGATTCCCACCACGTGTGGATATGTTCTATGTATAATGTGCTGGATGTGGTTGGTCAAAAAAAAGTGTTGACTGTTGATCAGTGGTTATTTGGTGGGCATGAAAGTGCAAGTGGGTCAATGTGTATAGTAGATGTACAAACTTTGGAACTTGCTTCCTCATGTGAGGGACAAATTTCAGGCTTAGGGAATCAGAGGTCACTCAGGTGCTTTGGCAACATCAACAGAGTGAAGTCATGGCAACTTTCTCCTTTTGGTAACCTTGTCCTTTGGGGAAAAAAAAACGAAAATAAAAAATGCAGTCTTTTCGTACCACTTCCGACTTCCCACGTTGTCTGTTCTGACTTCTGACCAGCACAACACAACCCCAAACCCTGACATGCAGGTGGATTTTCTGTCCTTCCATTTTCATACTTTTTTCATGTTATTTTATTTGTGGTTATGGTTAAACCACGTCAACATTTTATATTTCTATTACTTTTTATTTTATTATTTTTATAAAAAATTAATATAAAATATTGACGTGACTTAACCGTAACCATACATTACAGGAGGGCATGAAGAGAGTATGAAAATGGAAGGGTAGACAATGCCTAACATATATATATATATATATGTATATATATAAGCGTGATGAGAGAACAGTGCTACTACTGTGATGCGCCTATATATAGTGTTTGTGTAAGTGGTAATCTATCTCAAATTCTCAATCATATATACTTGATTTAAGTTTTTTTTTTGGATGTGCTGTCTTTTATGCGCCTGGATAGTATTTGTTTAGGCCAGACTTTATATACAGTTTACCCTCATGGGTTGACTTTGAATGTCTTATTCCTTGTTGGCCTCCTTAGTTCAGAGGTTAGGCTAATAGCCAGAGTTTGAATTCGCCTTCCTATATATTTGGCGGCTTCAAGTCTGCAGAAATAATTTATTGCATTCGGTTTGATTGGAAACATATGTTGTTGATGGTATCGATATTAATATGAGAAAATTGTTATGGTCGAGTACCACATTTTCCACCTACATCAAGTATGAAAAATCGAGTAGGATTTACAAACTTTTGAGAGCTCCACAATTGCATTAAAATTTGCATCCTCAACTACGTACTCTTTACTAACAAAAGCACTAGCCGTATCCTACAATTGTGTTAAAATAATGAAACACTAGCTATAAGAATACAATCTTTGTTCTCATATAACTTTCTTTAACTTCGATATTTTTTAGTATAACAACAGCTCTAGTCTTATTCAATATTACTTATATCACCAAATATGTCCAACCATTTAGACCTTAAAGTGTGTGGGTAATTCAACTTCACAAGCATCTATTGTTTTGCTTTTTTTTCCCGGAATGAAGTCAATCATACAAACATTTCTGTCATCATAAAGATGATTTTTATACTGTTTCATTCATAATGAAAATAATGAAAAATAACTATTTTAAAGTGCTAAAACAATTCATAACAATAACAGAGAATAGATTTTATACTTACTTTTATTATCCAACCATTACTTACTAGACTCTTCAAAAACCATACTTAATAGATGAATATTTTAGTTTTCGACCAATTATACAAGGTGATTATTGGTGAATACATAGATGTATCTAAGCTGATTAGGATATTGTTCCCTCACCACATATTAAGTTCAAATCCCCTTCTTCGTGGTTTAGACTTACATTAAAATATTATTGAATCATTAGAAAGTTTGATTGACACCATACGAGTAAAATTAGAAGAACGAAAGAATATGGAAGTGGAAAGAAATAGGTTAACATAAATTTGTATATTACGAAAACACAATATACAAATATACTATTTTAAACAACTTTGAATATATATTGTATAGTTATAAGTATATTGTATATAGTTGTATACTATAATACTTATAAGGAAAGTATAAGCAGTTGCCTAAACATTAGCATTGTCTTGTAGAAACTTGTGTCACTTTTTATTAATCATTTCTTGTACAAGTTCCGATTGATATATAATATGAAAAACCAAGTTTTCCAATATCCATTCTTGTACAAGTATCCGATTCATATATAATATGAAAAACCAAGTATTCCAATATCCATTCTTGTACAAGTATCCGATTGATATATAATATGAAAAACCAAGTATTCCAATATCCATTATGTCAAAGGTACCCACTTGTGTTTATTTATTTTGGAAAATGCCAAAATGGATTAGACTTAGCCCTGATTTGGTACTAAAGTATTTCTGAAAAAAGTGGGTATCAAAAAAAGCTGAGAGCTTTTTTATGTTTGGGAAACATTCAACTTCAAATTTTTTCACATTTTTGGGTGAAAAAAAAAGAAGCCAAAAACACAAAGTTGCAAAACCCAGCTTTGAAAAACAAGCCTTTTTTTATTGCCCAGCCTTTGCGCAAACCGATTTCGCAAGAGGCGCTGAGGCCTTTAATGAAATTTTCCAATACCCAAAATGGCCTTTAGCAATTAAATAAATTATACATTATACTTGTCAACTTCATCGGCAACCCCGCCATGTCTCTTTTCCATCCTCTTTGACTCTGAGCTTTTTTGGATTTCTGGGACAAGAGCGGCAGGAGGTTCATTGGATTTCTGGGCTTTGTCAAAATATGGGTTGCACATAGAATGCTAGATTTTCACCTTTTGCTTGACACCCAAAATCTCAACGGGAAAGCCTCGACACCTTCGCTGCTAACACCAATGGTAAGTCCTAAAATCGGAGTTCATCCATCTTTCGTGAGTGAAGACAAAGGACCACTTGGGTTGGACCCAAAAGGAGCTGAAGACATGTTGAAAGCTCCAAAATGAGGGCAGCGAGTGGAAGACAACCAAGTGGTGGTAGTGGTGGGCAATAATGTTGACGATGAAACCTCTAACACGGAGGGAACTCTCCCACGACTTCTCCCAAATCTCCGTCGAGAGAGCAGGGATTGTGTTCGAGGGATTGCGATTGGTGTTGTTGCGGTGGTGGTCTTCAATAAAGGAGTGGAATTTGTCGGAGACCCAACCTTCCTTAGGATATGGCAGAGTAAGACAGAGAGAGAAGAATGAGAGAAGGAGTGGGCGGTGGAAGAGGAAAGAAAATACAGGTCTTGCAAAAGGGGAGAACCGAACCTTGGAGAAGAATATGGAATAAAAAATTATGATTCCATAATAATAGAAAAGATAAAGAGTAATAGTTGTATAGTAAGTAGATATTATAAATGCTGGATTATATGTTGAATGTATTATGATTTCTTGTTAAACATTGGATTATATGTTTAAGATAAAATTTATAAATATTTTTCTTTTAAAAATAAAGTAGATTTAGTAATTCACCTTTATTTGTTAAGAAAATTAAATTAATGGTACATCTAGTATTATACCCTTTTTGGTCATTTCACATAATCACAACTGTTTTCCATAAAAGTTTACCAAACACTATAATACTGCTTTTTTTTCTTTTCTTTTTTTTCTTTCAAAAAGCACTTTTACAAAAATGTTTACCAAACACTTTGCTACTTTATTTCACAGTTACTTATTCTCACAGCACAACAGAAATAGTTTTTTTTCAAAGCACAACAATACCAAACCAGTCCTTAATCGACCATATATATCGTTTTATGGAAAGCTTCCATAAAACCAAATAACAAGATATTTTATCATGCATATAATGACATAAATTTCCATTCCTATTTCAAAGAAAGCACATTAGTGTTAAAAAAACAATAGCTGAGGCATCAATGGTCATGACTTTTTTTTTCAACTCACTATGTTTCGAGTTCAAAACTTTTATTCTTTTCTTTAGAGTAGATTAGTTAGAATATCACTTCTAATTTTAAAGAAAAACGATAAATGGATTTGGAGCACCCTGCCTAAAATGGCAGGCCCAACGTTTGATACAGCGCCTCCATGTCACTTTACAAACTTACCTAAATTGGAGATAACGGACATTTTCAAAACTCTTCTTAATTACAAGTGAGAAACATATGAATCAAACTATCTAATGCAAACTTCGTCAAATGACTGTAGCTTTTCGAAATTTTTTTCTACATAACAGTTGATTTAGTACTGAAAAATAATCTCACCCATTGATGGAATTCAAAGAATCCCTTTTGCTTTTGTATTTCCTCTCGTCAATGATTTGGTAGCATCGTTGGCACTAAATACTATCTTAGAGTTGTATTTTCATATATCCTTCTTTTATTGGTAAGGTTTGTCCACTTATCTTGTATATGTTCTCCATTGCATATAATATATATTTTATTTATCAACATTATCACTTTCCTTCAGAAAAAACACTACTCTGACACGCATATTATGATAGTTTAAGTCTTATATATGATTAGTACTTTATAGATTCTTTTGTTCCCAGCGAAATTTAAAGCCTTTTAATTGGTTTAGTGGTAGTTCAACTTTTACCCAAATCATACAATTATAAAGGTCTGAATTCCATATGCTTAGTCTAGGGAGGAGAAGAGAAGACAATAAGAGGAGAAAATTTCCATCACGTAGAAGCTAGCTATAATAATGAGTTTCCAGCAAGAAGAAACCTTGATAAGTTATGCTTTATAGTTGGGAGGAACAGTCACAAAATAAGGTTGGTGGATCCATATATATACGATCAATATATATATATATATGGAAGCATGCTGTTCCTTACAAAAATAAGATCAAAATTTTCTTTCCATAAAAGATAAAGTTCACCTGGATCTATCCAACATCAGGATTCATAAAGAAGAGAGAAAATTTAGAAGGAATGAATGAATCAGTAAAGTGCCATTTCCACTCTTTAGATAACAAAGCAATCGATGAAAGTGATATATTATCTTATATATCCAATAAAGGTGGACAGAGAAGACGTATGTTATAATGGGGAGGTGAATGACTTGTATCGAATGGTGATAGATACGTATAAGGATTACAACACATGACATTATATATATATATATATATATATTTTTTTTTTTGAACAAACGATATTACATATACTAAAGAGAGGTGGAGGGTTTAGTCTTACAATGGGATAGCAATAATGTGGTTCAAAATCGTTTTTGGCGAGAATTGAATAGTACTAAATTAAATTAGAACGTTAAAAAACAGTGAACTCGTTACGTGTAAGTTACTATATAGAGAAGATTAACTGTCTTGATTTATCTTGCATAGTATCGAATAGTGATTGACATGTGTAAATTTTTTAGCACGTAACATTATACCATTAAATTAGAATGTTACATGATAGTGAACTTATTATGTGTAAATTGTTATAGAGAACGATTAACTTTCTTCTTGCTTTATCTGCTCATTATCATTTGGCTAATGATTGACACTTGTACTCCTCCTTATTGGTTGATTCCCTAGTACTTATCGAATCTATTGGTCCACTCAATATCATTCACGTGAGTGAGTCAATCGAAACAACTACGCAAGAAAGAAGCACCCTATGCAGTTTTTCAATACGAGATTCTTAGAGAAATAAAAAATAACAGAAAAACAAATAACATTAAAAGGGAATTCTTTTATGCATTATAGGAATTTACAAAGCATACTTGAAGATATTCTAATTTTTCAAGGAGATGTTATTGAATTTAAAAAAAATTAAGGTAATGCTAAGTAGACTAAAATATTAAATTAAATTATATGTCATTAATAAGTAATAAATACGTTAATCAACACTTAAGTAATAATCTTATCATCAACAACCACTTCATTTATTTTATAAAATTTAGTTTATAAATATACTCCCTAGCATTACCCAAAAAGTTATTATAAGTCAATTTTTGTTTTTAAATTTAAATAAAAATTGGAGTGCATAATATTTTTTTAGAATGCCAATAACGACACCCACTTTTTAAATGAACTATTATATCACTCAAAATTGTTATACCAAAGAGTAATGCTACATTTACTATTTAGTTGCACCATCATTTGTTTCATCTCTCTAATAGAGATAGGGTCGCCAACGAATGTGGGTCCCTCCTCTAAAAGAGAGAGGATATAATAAATAGGTGATAAGACAAGCATTTTTGTATATCAAAATCAATTATGCAAAAAAAAATTTTCTTATTAAAGAGTAGTTACTAAAGCTGTTAGAGTCATTTGACTGGTGAGAATGAATAAGGTGATAGATAATAGTAGGCAAGAAATATAAAGTTGAAACTGGTTGTTGTAACAACCAAAAAAAAAAAAGTTTAATAAAAGTAGTGAGTACATACAATTAGTTTTATTGTAACCTGCAAAACCTTTTTTAAGAAGTGGTGACATGTATTGGCAGGATTGTGATTTTTTTTGGAATTCAAATCTTCTGTACCCATTTTATTGTGTCATCTTTGTAGCCTTCATTATTGATTAACACATATTAATAAACTTAATTCTTCTGAACTTTATTGTTATAAACTTAACACGTATCATTAAAGGTCATAAAAAGATCACACACAAACAGGTGCAGAAGATTGGGAAACCAGTCGAATGACATCGCACTATAAACCCACTAACGGCGTGCAAACGGCTTCCTCGATTAGCTATTTTGTGCATTTGCACGTGCAGGGTCTTTCAATCATATTTTGACATCTGCTATTGGCTCCCATGCGTTTGGATACAATATCAGATTATATGGAGATTGCGACATCAACTTCGAGCCTGTAATTACATAAAAAGTAGTTATAAATATGAGTTAACTCAATGGCGAGAGCAATACTAGAAGTGTGTTTTGCGCATGTCCAAGTTACATTCGTTCTGAAAAATTTTTAGAGCCATATATTAGCTTTGGCGAAGTTTGTTTTAATGGTAATATCACCCATAATTTTTCATTTGCTTTTTATCTTCTACATCCTCCTTTTCATTCTATAAATTGTACCTCTTTCGACATCCTTGCATGTTCTTCTACAAGTATGGGTAAAAGGTCCGGATTTACAGATGAAAAACTAGTGGTAAGTTCATATATAGAAGCAACAAACAAAATGGAAGACGTCATTTTTCTCGTTGTTTTTAAATGAGTAATTGTAATTGTAAGTTTGTGGAGCAACAAGTCTTTTGTTCTAAATCTGAAAATTTATTTTAACATCAATAATCATATTATCATTTTCGTGGAGCAATTTTTGCTAATGTCATTGGTATTTGAAATTCTAAATCCTGTAAGAATTAATTATTATGATCAGGAACCTGTCGCATAATAGTGGATTCCACTTATTGAACCCAGTGCGATGCGCTGGGCATATTGAATAAATAATTCTTTACTGGGACACTTTTGGTGAAGTATTCAACAAAAAAAAGTTCATCGATGATAATTATTTCGATGAATTACTATCAGTTTTATAATGAGTCGATTAGAGATAATGACAGCTCATCTGTCACTTTGTCGTTAAGTAAGATACTTTTACATAGCATAAATGATCTCACACACTTAGCCCTTTTTAAATATCATAATTTAGTCACTAAGGAATAAACTACATTAGTAACAGCTAGCAAGATAATATAAATATATTAGTGGGTCACATTATTGGATGCTCGATATCATATCGCCAAGAGTATTTAATTTTTTTGGTAAAGTAATTGAGTAAGAAGTCAAGAAACAAAACATTGTTAGATGCAGCTGAAAAGTTCAAAGTCGAGAAGAAACATATTGAATAGAAAAGGAGGATTATATAAAATTGATTTCAAACCAATCACACTTTTTAAGCAAGAAGACTAAAATACATGAATATTTATTGATATGTGTATATATGTTTTGCTAATTACCGAGTGATTACGAGGTTTAGTATCCTTGAAAAGTACAGAAGCCATGACCCTTACCACTTATGGATAAGAGTCATATGCTGCGTTTTTTTGTTCAAAGAGTCATATGCTGTGTTGAATGATCTTTTGGTGGGCATGAAACTGCAAGTGGGTTGATGTATGGATTACATATATATTTGATGGTGCAAACTTTGGAACTTGTTTTGTTTCAGGTGAGGTGCTTCATGTCATAGTTGTTAACCAAAAAGAAATATATATAAAAAAAAAATAAAAAATAAAAAAGAAGAAGAAGAAGAAGAGAGAGAGTCGAGGTCAGTCAGGTGCATTGGCAACATCAAATTAAGCGGTGAGAGGTCATGAGTGTGGCCAACTTCCTTTTCCAGTAACCTTAATTTTCTGGAAAAATAAAACGAAAGTGGAAAGTTGGTTTTCATATATAAGTCTCATCGAGGCCCCAGTCCACCACGTTTTTATGTTCCTGACTCCTGACTCCTCGCTCGTCCCACACCACACATATCATGGGAACTGGGGACTTGTGATGCACGTGAGTCGTGACTTTCTTCTTTTGGTTGAATAAAGTGGCAAATGCACCCTTCAGTTTTTGGAAATTGACCGGGATGTCCTCCTTTTTAATAATTTGTGCGAGTCGGCAGGGCTGGTGGGCTGGTATTTGATTTAGATGGGAAAGGAAAACATCCTAGTTGGATACGGTAGCGATGAGGCCAATAATCGCAATCTGTCTCAGTCATGGATGCTTACTTGAAGTGATACTATATGCGCTTTTTGAACGTGCCTAGGTCTTTCATTTGAGTAGTTCACCAGTAAGGCAACTTGCAACGCTTTTATGGAAGAGGTTCTTCTCTTCGGAATCCGAACGAAGTTCTCTATTAGACTTACTCCAACTCTTGGAGTAAAATTTAAATTTTAAATTATAAATTTACACTAACTTACTTCAACCCTTGGACCAAATATGAGTTTTAATCATTCACTCATTTTTGAGGCAAATTTATGCTAGAATTTTTCCCTAAGTTAATGGGCTGACCTACCTTATATGTGTATTTTTTTTATAGTTTTATATTTATAAATTCATTGAATTCAATGGTTAAGATCTAATATGATCAAATCCAACGGTAAAAAAAAAAAGATCTAACAGCCTAAATTTAAATCCAATGACTAAAATAATTAAAAACATTCTTTCATGTGTTTCATATTCTTTCACAGTGTTTCACGAGTTTCATGGTATCGGTTTAGTAATTTTTCAATAGTTATTGAAATCTAAATATTTTTAGGTTAAAATGTTCATAAAATTAAATTAGGATAGCCTACATTTTTTTAAAGTTACTTTAACAATAAAAATTATCCTAAATTCTCGATCTTAAAATTTAACCCAAAAGGACTGTTGTAGAAAAACTGTTTCTGAGTTAAAACCTAAATTCTTTGATTAAAAATTTTAGATTTTAACCCTAAAGTTGGAGATGGTCTTAGAGGGAGGTGGGACTAAAATTTTAGAAATGGTGGGCCTGATAGACCAGCAGAATGAGATATAGGTGTTTTTTGAGAGTGGACTGTAAAGAATACATGGTTCAGTCTATGTATCCCAAAATTTCTCCTTTTTTAGACTTACAAATCTAGTTCTAGATTGATATATGGACCTAAGAGAAGAAGGATTTTCATGGACGGATGTAGTATTGCACTTTCTTTAATAAAAAGGGGACAATTGGTAGCAAGTCATGGTTATTCATCCCTTTCGGCCTCAGAGAGGTTATGGGAAATTTCATCCTACCCGTGCCAATAGTCAAGCAGACTCATCAGCTCGGACCATCGAACTCTAGACCTCCCATATTATTTTTGTTTATTGGGGAGCCGCAGTCCGCGCCCTTACCACTATTCCACTTGCTGTGGTTTAGTGTTCCACTCATTTGCAATAAGAATAATGTAGGTATAGCAAACTTCTTCAAGTCAAATGATATTTATTGGAGATATTTTCACCTTTATTAGAGACGTGAATATATACGGAGATGTTTCACCTCTAATATTAATGGTACACACACACACACACACACACACACACACACACACACACACACACATATATATATATATATATATATATATATATATATTTTTTTTTTTTTCATTTTGTTTGATATAGAATTGTTCCCAAAATTACTCTATACTTTGAAAACAATTTCGTAGATAATTTTTTAACTCAACCTCTAGTTGGTGGAAAAAACTTATTTAATTATTTTAACCTTGACAATTCGCATAGTACACTAGGGGACGTTTGTTTGCCCTCATTAAAGTGTACTGGACTGGATTGGACTAAGGATTAGTTCAGTCCCATGTTTGCTCCTGATAGGGACTAGGTTTAATGAGACTAAGTCTCACTCACCTAGACTAAATCCAGGACTAGCGGGTCTTAATGAAACCCTATGAAAACCATGGGACTAGCTAAGACTGTCCCCTCTCTCCCCCTCTCTCCTCCTCGCCTTGCTCCTCAACCACTCACCCTCGAAAACCATGGGATGCTTTTCACAACCAATTTTCATATAAAATACCAAATTGAAGATGGCAGTGAGGGGATTACGATTCTACCTGAATCGAGGCCAAAAGGTGGCCGGAGGTGGCTGGAAAATGGCCTAGAAGTCTCGGCTGGTTTGGGTTTTTTTTGAATCCATGACAGATCAAGCATGCAAAGCTTGAATATGGGACCAGAGATGAGGAAGAGTTTGTTAGGGGTGCAAACCTTGTCCAATCCGATGAGGTTTAGTTGGAAAACCAGTCGGGAAACCTACAACTCATCGGAAAAAATGAGGCAGGAGGTGAAGTGCAGAGGCAGTGAAGAGGCAGGAGGGAGAGGTGAAGTGTAGAGGCAGGAGGCAAAGAAGATGAAGTGAAGAGGCAAAGGATTTGCAATTAAAAAAAATAAATAAAAAAATAAAAAAAGAACAAAAATGGGAGAAATGGGGAATGGCGAGGGAGAAGCGGAGAAAAAAATGAATGAAGAGATAGGAGAGGGTTCTAGAAAAATAGGGAAAAAATAAAGTAATAATAAAATATTAATTGATATATTAAATTAAAAATAAAATATTAGTAAATAATATAATATTATAATCCTCTTTTTTAGTCTGACACTGCACCAAACGCTTCACTAAATCAGTCCAGCTTAGTCTAGTCTAAGCCAGTCCAGCTTAATCTCTTAAGCTAGTCTAATCTGAAACAGTCCAGTACAACAACGCACCCTAGGAGTTTTAATATTAGTAAGAGATCCATTCTTTCCGTTTTAGACCATGATCATATTCAATAGTACTTTATATGTTTACGGCACCACAAAAGTCCAACCGATCAGACATCTATTTCACTAAAAAGTTGTTGGTGGGTAGGTAATTGTAATTCAACTTCAAAGTCATCTGTTTGTTTTGGGTTTTTTTTTTCTTCTTTTATGAATGATGTCATCTCACTAGCATTTTTTGTGACCATCATTTTGGTATCAAAATTTCGTGGTCATGTTAAAGACCAAAGCCACGTTCCCAGAAGGTTGATTTGGCCAATAAACCTCTGAAGCCTAAGTCATAAACTTTGTAGAAAGAGAGTGATTTAGGCTTGAATTGCATAGAATCAACTGATCAGAGAATGAACCGGTGATGTAGTATTTATAGGAGCTAGGGCCAGTCACATGTGTAGGGTTTTCATGCCACGTGCCGGTGTCTGATTAGGAGAGTTTGTCATCTATTGGATACAGTAGGAAAGAATTCTTAAGATGTTGAAATGTCTTAAAGATGCTAGAGAATAATCCTTTGAGATACTATTAAATATATATAATCTACAAATTATCTTTAGAAAATCCTTTTTTTTTTTTTTTACACCATTATCTTGGGAGAATCCTTGATTGGATTTCATTATCTTTTCTTGAATAAAGGAACATGTCTTCAATTAGGAAAGCTTAAAGGGTAGGAATTAGTTATTAATTTCATCTTTAATCCTTTGCCTTATCTCCTTAATTGCCATTGATAGAGGAGCTTGGAGAAATTATAGGTGGCACCTCAGAGCTCCTTTGTGGTTGAACTGCACGTGGAATGAATGTGGGACTTGCCAATTAATGAGGGCATTCCCGTTAATAGTGAATAAAAGTCCATGTGTTATCCGCTCTAGGATTTTCTTAATTATTCTTTGCTCCATAATCATAAAGCTTTTTTTTTTTTTTTTTTTTAACAAAAATGACTTGCATGACATGAGTTCAGTGTCACGTGTCATCTCGTGCCAATAATATAAAGACATGCGTTAGTTTTTTTTTACATGTGCTTGTGTTATTAGCACAAGACTCCACCATGGTGATGATCATGTGCCATACAAGTTGTTTTTCTTTTTTTAGGTTACAAACTTAGCCAAAATCCACAAGGAATTTAATACTTACTAAAAGTAGAAATTAGTAAACTTACAAAAACATACATAACAAAGTTCCAAAGAACGATTGTGCAGAGAAAGTATCACTTTGTGCTAAAAGCTTTGTTTTATCTCCCTTAAACTCATATAATTATTTTGCATAGCTGGTTATTTACAGTGTAGACTTTAGAACTTATATCTTAGATCAATCTCAAAGCCTCAATTTAGGTGGAGATTAAAACCTAATTCTAAGCTCTGTAATTCATTTTATACCCTATATAATCAACTCTGTAGTTGAAGATGATCAAAGTTAAAAGTATAAATGTCTATGAGTTTTTATCGTAAATGGCCCATGAGATCGACACAACTCATCATTTTAGTCTCTCAATTTGAAATCAATCAATATTTTCCATGACTTTAACTACCACACATCGATGTGGTCTCTGCAATCCAAATTTGTCAAGTTTTTTGTTAGTTTGCTAATGTGGCACACAGAAAGCCCATACAACCAATTAATGGTTGTCACGTAGATCATTTCCGACTCAATTCAACTGATTAGATGAGATCCAAGATCTGCTAGAGAAACACATTCAAAAGTGTGAGAAGTATGAGGAGAATAAAAAAGTATGAGAAGCGGAAAAAAAAAATCTTGATGCCTATGAAGAGATGCGAAAGTCATTTGCACATATGTTGAAAATGAAAGCTCCAAGTACCTACAAGAGGTAAAAGAGGACAGAGCCTGCTTCAATACGTGGCTAGATGAGAAAAACTTTCCTTACATTTTTGCATACAAATCAATTCCATTTGAAATGTGATTGAATCAAAAGGTCGGGAGGGCAATTTTTCGATTTGGCTCCAAATAAGCGTCGGCCTAAAAAGAATGTCAATTTTGTCGAGGAAAAAGTTAAGCCACTTGTTTTTTCGTTTAAAATGAAAATTTTGGTTGACCTAGAAGAACAAATTGAAATTTTTGAGCCAAATACAAAAGGTGATATGGTTGTTGGAGACAACGCCGGTAATAGCGCAATCTCGTTATGCGGGGTTATTTGAGTTAAAAGCTCAAATTGTGAAGTGATTATGTTAAGGGGCATAATAACTCGGCCTACTTTGCAACCGAATATCTAGAATATTTTTCCGAATATCATTGTGATTTAATCTTAAAACTTGAAACAAAACTAGATCGGCGACGGTGATACGACAAAATTCGGCCAATGGCGAGAATATAGGGGGCATCGTGCTGACTTGCAAAAAAAAATTATTTTTAATGGCCACCCACTTTAGTTGGAAGACCTTCATGTGGATTAGTTGGTTAATTCGGCGAAAAGGCTCATATTATTTGTTTCGTCGAACTTCAATAAATTACATTCGGATGTACAAGCCGATACTTCAGAAAATAAAGGTGATGTGTTTGGTAATCAGCTAGAGACATGATTAATTTCCTTAACCATCAGTGTGTAGGCCGAAGCTTAAGTTCACTACATTAGCTTCCCAATGAAGTAAGATGTTACCAAGTTATTTTGTGTTCGACACATTAAAAGCCGAACCATTTATCGAACTTCATAGTGAAAGGCAACCTCTTGTCTTTAGGTTTCCACAACACTAGGTCGAGAGGCGTTCCTTCATCGATTGTAGTTGCTCAGGTCAAGAAGTCAGTGAATTCAACACGACCAACACCTTTATTATACTCACCCGACCGAGCTCGGTTACGAGTTGGAATGCTCAAATTCAGAAGGACAGGCCTGCGTGCCATGTAGGATGTGTAATTTTTAAGAACAACATTAGTCATCTTACCAATAATAGTCTTATTCTTTACTTATGACAATTCTTTTATACCTTGTTTATTTTAGCCAATAAAAAGAATTAGAGTTTCTCATAAAATTTCTTTTTATTTCTCGTTCTTTGATTTGTTAATATAAGTGAAAAGAAAAGAGGTTGAGAATGATGCATATTGTGCAAGCACGACATAAATGTGAGTATAATTTTGTAAATGTTTAAATATTGTTTAGTCCATTATGGTTGTATAATTGTATTTATTAACGATAATTTGTCAAGCATTTGCCTACCCAACGTTAGCATTGTCCTCTAGCAAACTTGCATGATTTTTTAGTTTTATTCTGGACCCAATTAGGCAAGTGTGCCAATTTTTATTATGTGCTAAAAGTACCACTTGTGTTAAGTTAAGTTATTTTGAAAAATGCCAAAATGGTTTAGACTTTGCCCACCCTATCTCTTTATGGATAGCTCCCATCCTATGTAACCAAATAATGAGATATTTTACGTGCATATATAAGATACAAACTCTCATTTACTGTTGACAAAGAGGGAAAGCATTAAAATACCATGTTTTGAAAATGCATTTTTGCTCACTATTTTAACGTAGTTGTGAAGTTCGTCACTTTATTAATTTCCGTTAAATTAGTTTAATTTAATTTATTACTGTCCAAACTCCGAAATCATGCTCAGTCGACAACAGTCAACAAGGAGTGATCACCACTTAACGATAGTGAAAAAATGTATTTACATAGATCTAGAAATGCCTGCCTAATTTGACATTGACAGGCATGACAGCACCCACACGTAAGTTTAGCGAGCACTCCCATAGGGGACACCACGGCCATTCCAAAACTCTGCTTGGGCAATTTTGTCTGCTAAATGTCTATTCGTCCAACGTTTCCCGTCATTTGAAAAAGGAAAAAATTCCTAAAAATAGGATGTGCGTAACACACGCGTCAGCGATCTACACGATGTGTGGCTTAAGGTCTCCTAGCACCGATTGGTCCACGTGCCAAGAACATGAAAACCATTAGTGGTTTTGTACGCTAAAAGATAGTGGTTTCATTGTCCTCAGGTACACTTTCCTTATATAGCTTTCTGCTGAGGTGAATCATCAGTCCAGCCAAAGCTATTTTGGGCGAAACCTCGATTTGTCTCCATTACTTAAAAGCTTTGAGAACCAGGTAAGTTTTAAGTCCATTTTTTTCTTTCTTTTATTCCCTTTAATTTTCTATTTTTTTCCATAAATTTAAACTCCTCAGTTGCTTCCTTTATTCTATTTCATTGTTTTCTCTCTATTTCCTGGAAAAATTGTTTCAAAATCCACCATTTTGACTTCATACCTGTCCGATCTTGAACTGATTGAAAAATGAATTAGGTTCCTCAAATAGCCGGCTAATCTGTATTGTTCTTCTTCATCTTGTGCATATACATTTATTGGAGTTAGATGATTCATTTTGAAGTAGTGAATTAATTAATTAATTAATTAACACAGATTTGGTAGGTCATCGATGGGGAGGGGTAAGATTGTGATAAGGAGGATCGACAATTCGACCAGCAGGCAAGTGACGTTTTCAAAGCGGAGGAGCGGGCTGTTGAAGAAGGCAAAGGAACTGGCGATCTTGTGCGATGCTGAGGTTGGAGTCATGATCTTCTCCAGCACTGGCAAGCTCTATGATTTTGCAAGCACCAGGTCTTACTAATTCTATCAACTTTAATTTAACAATATTTAAGCTTGATTGCATCTGTTATACATTGTATTTGATGATACGGCATTCATTCATAGCTTGAGATCCATGTGGAAATGAAGTTAATATGGTTGATATTTAGCCTGTAAAAATGCATGCCTTGTGGTGTTGCATTGTTCACAAATGCCCGACAGATTCTGGTTGCAATTAGCTTGGGAATCGCATAAATTATAACATGCAAGGACTACTCATTAGTATATTAGAACTAGCAATTCATTGTTCACTAACTGAGTAGTGTCTTTTTAAATTTAAATTCCTTTTCTAATTTTACACCCGTAAAAAATTATTGGCACAAGAATTAACATAGATCTCATAAATAATCACTTCCTCTTCTTGTGTACCATAATGGTATCTCTTATCATTTTTAAAGAAAAAAAGCAACAAAAATTAGATATGACTTCTAACTAAGGGAGTACATAGTCAATCCAAGACACCACTTAGTCTGAGGTCAAACAAAGATTACACCCTGTTTTACTGGCAAAGTCACCTTATGTTAAGAAGAGTTTCTCTTTTGACTAAAGATGAACTAATACTTTCTTTGAAAAAAGGGTAAATTAGTTGTAATGACTACTTAACCAAGGGTTTGTTTCATGTTGTTCCCCCTTATCGTTTTGTGCCTCTGTGAAGGAAATTTCTAATTGCTTGTTAGTAACTTTACTTCTAGACAAAAACAGTTAACTTAGTTCTTACTAACCCTATTGTGTAGACTTTGCATTCATTTTAAAAAGAAATGTAAGAAGCCAATTTTAAATTAAGGGACAAACTTACAAAACTATACGATAATAGCTTCTGCCTTTTTATTTTTTTTATTTTTTTGAAAGTTTAAAACGACCAAAGACTTAGAGGAAAGTGCATGCATAATATCTATGATTGAACAACTATTTCCTAGTTAACTATGTATGCCATTAAAAAATGCATGCATGCATGATATTTAAGAAGCCAAGTTTAATGCATGATATCTATGATTGAACAATTATTTTCTTCCTAAAAATACCCCTAATTAACTATGTATGCCATTTAAAACAATACGGGTAACTAATACTTTAATTATTTCAATACACATTTCATAATAATTTGAGTTATTTTGGGATTGGATTGGTTGACGATCCTTCCTTGTATGTTTACTTCATATTTCAAAAATTAATAATGTTTTGCTTTAAAATGACCATACAATCATCAATTTCTTTAAGAAAGACTCAAATTTGACTGCGAGAAAAATACTTATTAATGAGAAACCAGCAAGTGCAAAAAGGCTGGCACTAAGTAACGTTTAGCGTCCATTAAACAAGAGGTAATTGATTATACCATTTAACTAATGAGGCAAGTCGTTTTTCTAAAACTTAGCTTTTTAAACTATTTGAATTGCTCAAAATTAGTTTAAAATATTTGCAGTTAAATCATGTAGGTCATTGTGATTCTTTTGCCTTTCCTCAAAATTTACCCATGTAGAATTGTGGCTTTTTGCCATTATCAACCTCTCAAACCTAAGGCTGTTGAGGCTTGATGATCTCAAACAAACTAGAACTGTTATTGGACAGAACCTAACTAGGTTCAAGAGTATTTGTCTCGAGTGTTGCTTTTGGTCTCAGTGCTACAGTATGACTTGAGAGAAAGAGAGAATAAGCGTGCCACTATTGGAGGTTGCCAACAAAAAGTAGTGTATGTGTTTAGAGTTGTGTTGTGTTTGCGCATAGATCTAACTTCTCAACCAAATAATTGTGCATAGAGTGGGACGCTGGTTCAGTTAAGTTTTCTTTTATTCCTCAAGTGAACGAGGACTTGAAATCCAGTGCGAAATAAGTGTTTGCCTAAATTAAAAACAAAAGTGAAATAGAAATATAGACGAGAAATTTGATGTAATCATTTCATGATAGTGAAAAATACAAACATTTACAAAAGTGAATGTAGGTTGATGAGCCAGTCTACATAACTTGAAAAGTAAATGGACTTGAAAATGTAAAGAAAGCAGTAAACTCTAGCAAGATTCAGATCATGTAAGGCGAGATAATGCTAGAGGAGTCCATGTCAGACTAGATTGAAGAGAAAACATTGCCTTAAAGAGGTGATCAAGTTTGGTTGGAATGTTCATCAATTGAATCATACCACAAGGTGGCAGAATTAAAAATGTTTTAGATCTCAAGGCGATCGTAGACAATGTTTTCATGGAAGAAAGCTTGGGTTTGTAGATCATGAAGAGCTAAGAGAGTTTCTGAAGAGCAATTGGTTTGTGCTTAAAAGTAGTTTGGTTGATTGAAGAATTACTTGATGGTTGTATAATCGTAGAGATTGAAAATGGACGACGAAGGTCTCAAGCTTGAAGGCATATGGTACTATTTATAGGTGTCTGGGGAAGAGCAATCTCGATTATATCGTTGAGCTAGAGCAAGATTAGATTGGTCATTTGATGCTAACAATAACTACAATTTTTGGTTGGTGGCTTTCTGTTGGGATTTATGGTGTGCATCGCATGATTGTTGTGGTGACATCGTGTCTGGTGTCGCATTCCTTGCTATTTAAGAAAGCAAGAGATTCCCGAAGCTGGGCATCCATGGTTGATCTAGGTTATGAAAACTTGAACGTGTGGGGTTTATCCACAAGGACCTCGGTGTAATCCTAAAAGAGTTACCACATAATATACAATTTCATAGATAATAACTTATCTCATTTGGACAATTTTATTTGATCTACTTTCCAGTGTTGATCGAAAGCGCTTGATGCGCTTTTTTTTTTCAAATTAAAGTAGGTTTGGAAGTTCTTTTAAAATGACCGAAAGCGCTGTTGATTAAAGTTGTTTTAGAACCAATCATTTGTAAAAATGTAAGTGAATTCTAAAAATGCACTTGAAATGCTTCTTTCAGGTGGTTTAAGTGAGTTTGATTCTTACATATAGGAATAGACACCTAGAGTTTGATGTTTGATTCCTATAACATTGTTGCTATGGTGGTGCGTTCTATCTATTAATTCAATGAGCCGTCTTTTTTTTTTTTTCCACTTTGTTTTTTGTTGTTCTCATTTCTCTTTCAAATAGTTGGTCATTTACAATATAAGAATCACAGCTTAATATATGCTTGCATAAAATAAAAATTGTGTATTTTTTTTGACTAATTTATGAAAGAATATATGTTAAAACACAATTTGCAAGAATTAGATAGGACTTCTTCCTTAGACGTAACTAAGAGATGAGCATTGTCCTTTATTATATGGAAATTAAACTCATACAACAATAAAGTCTTATCCCACTAAGTGGAGTCGGCTATATGAATTATAAAATGTCACTTCGCTAAGTTTTGCGCCAAACCTTTCGTTAACTCCAAATACTTCATGTATTTTCTTAAAGTCTCTTTCCAAGTCTTTTTAGGTTTACATCTACCGCATTTTGCCCCAGGCCTCTATCATAAAGTCAAATTTTCTAACCAAAGCATCTGTAAGTCTTCGTTTCACATGTCCAAACCACCTTTGCCGATTTTCTCTCATGTGGCAACTCGTACTTTACCTCGGATATTCTCTTTCTTAACCATGTCCTTGATCGTGTGCCCATATATCCAACAAAGCATTCTTCCGCTACACTTATTTTTTGCATGCATTGATGCTTGACGCCCAAAATTATGTGTCGTAAAGCATTGTTGCCGTTATTGCTATCTTATAAAAATTTCCCTTAAGCTTAGTACCATACGAAGGTCGCATAACACACCCGATACACTCTTCCACTTCATCCATCCATCTTGTATTCTATGGTTGAGATTTCCATCCAATTCTCCATTCTTCTGCAAGATAGATCCAAGATAACAAAAGTGTTCACTTCTTGGCCTCTAATCTTCACCCTATCTCATTTGGGACCCCATTCCCACTGAACTTGCATCTCATATACTCTACCTCAACCTACTTAGCAGAAGATATTCCAACACTTCTTGCCAAAGGTTGAGCTTCACATTTACAGCATCCTATGTTTCATCTATCAGCACTATATCATATGCGAAAAGTATATACCAAGGGATATCATCTTGAATATGTCCTATTAACTCAGCTATTACCAATGCAAAAAGGTAAAGACTTAAAGTTACACCTTGGTGTAACTTTATGGTTATCGAAATACTTTTAGTTTGTCTTTTGTGAGTTCTTACTGCAATCCTTTCTCCATCATATATATCCTTGATTGCTTGGATATATGCTACTTGTACTTATTTCTTCTCTAGAATAATCCAAAAGATTTCTCTAAGAACCCTATCATACGATTTTTCCAAATCTATAAAGACTATTAGCAAATCCTTTTGCATATCTCTATATCGTTCCATCAATCTCCATAAAAGATAGATTGCCTCAATAGTCGAGCTCCCTCCATGAACCTGAATTGATTGTTTGAGACCTATGCTTCTTGCCTAATTCTATGCTCAATTACTCTCTCCCAAAGCTTCATTGTATGACTCATTAACTTAATATCCCTATAGATAATGCAATTTTGTTTGTCGCCCTTATTCTTATAGATAGGCACCAAAATGCTGCTTCGCCACTCATTTGACATCTTCTTCATTTCCAAAATCTTGTTAGAAGGTTTGTGAGCCATGCTATACCCACCTGCTTTTCTATGCTTCATCATTTTCAAAGGTACAACCACTTCCTCTTTCATGATTCGACAATAGGAGTAATTTCTACACTCTTCCGAGTTACTCAACTCACTCAAAGAAGTACTCTTTTCGTGTTCTTCATTGAAAAGATTATGAAAATAAACTCAGCTCTCTTCGCCTCCTTCAGTATTTTGTACCTCTCCCAGTTTCCATCTGTTCTATCCTTGTATAATGCTTTACAACATTCTCTCTTAGCCTTAACCTTTTCCTATACCTCCTCCTTCCATCACCAAGATTCATAGTATAATTTATTGAACTCAAGAATGAAGATCACTTCTATAAGACTCAAGTTGTTTGATACACCGTAAGACTCTGTCCTAAACAATTGAAATCATACCTAACAATGGTGTGTGAGGCCTAACTTAACGCATGAGGCTTTCATCACAGTGGTTTACGTACATATACAATGCACATCTACATTATCGGGACGCATCCATTCCCAATGCATGCATTTATTTTCGTTTGAGCGCTTTGACAAGGAATTAAAAATTAGGTCTGTATCTTATACCACCTGTTACATGTTAGACACTTCAACCTCACCTTAGTGCCTCATTTGGTCTTTAGGATTGATTTATAATGCACAATTCATTCCGCATATTCACTGCATGCACAATGCTTCAGTTAAAATGGACAATTCTTGCAGTCAAATGGATATACTTTTTTATTTGGTTGTTTCTTTGTAAGGGAAATTCTCGAAAATAAAATTAAAACTGAAGTTCCTTGTCTTTCTGTCTATGCATGCGTGTGTGTTTGAGCCTGTGTGTACGCATGGATGACTGGCACTAGCATTTGGCAACATGCTACATATGTATTAGGTTAATTCATGCCAAAATATGTGCTGCCAATCTGAAATAATATTACATGTCATTGGCACATAAGAAGCAAAACACTTTAACCTGATCAAACTTCAGTACCATTTTGTAGAACCCGCAGCACGTAGAAAAGCGACGTAGTTGAAAACTGATGAGCTTCTATGGAATCAAATTAGAAACTGCAGATACATTTATACCCGCAGGTGCAAAAACAAAATATGGACCTCCATCAACAGTGTTAGTATATACGACATTTACCAATTACCACTATTATCGTATCCTAGCCCTGTCCAGAAAAAGTTAAAATCAAGTCCTAGGTACTTCCGTAGATATACTGGTTCGATCATACTAAAGGTTCACCTCACAAGCAACCACCCCTGCACCACAACAGTTCAAAGTGTGGACCTATTCCCGTTCCCATTCTATTCAAGAGCGACGCAGATTAACGGTTTAACTTTGGAGGAACCATATAAGCTCATTGTAGAACGTAGTTTAGATATTAAGGAAGACTATTGTACATCTGTGTCACCTCACATCATTATAAAGTATGCAGTTCCATTTAATCCTGTCCATATATATCAGTTATTTTTAATATGGAAATCACTGTAACTTGCAAGATGAAATTATAAAGTAGCAAGCTTACAAGAAAATTGGTTCTCATGGTCTTCAGTTGCCGTGAAATGACTAATGCCATCTAACAATCCCAGCTATAGAACTAAGAGTTTAGATTAGACTTCTCAAAGTGAATTGTCTAACAAGTAGTTAGCAAAGGAATCGGAAACTTCTCTCTAGTTCCCTGCTACAACGTCTGCAAGCAGATATGAAAACCATATGTTTATCAGTGACAACAGCTTACAAAACATATTGCTTGCAGGGAAGTGGATCAAAAAGTTAGTCTAAAATGTTACCATGATATATCAATTTTCTTTTGTTGTCCATATACAGATTCTTGAAAACATATTCCAAATGTTTCTTGTGCTAAGCTGGCAAAAAGCAAAAAAGTATCTGACGTAAATGTATCCTCTTACCAGCATAAAATCAGTAATCGAACGATACAACAAAGCAAAAGAGGAGCACTACCAATTTGGGAATCCAGCTTCTGAGGTTAAGGTATTCTTCAGTTCCCTGTCCTGCAGCAGTTTCATTGATAACTTATCTTCAAAACATTGTTAACATGTGAATTTCTTTTAACAGACAGCTCAGAAATAACAAATAGATCATTTTCTAGTAAACCATATTCATCAAAACAAACAGCAAGATATGCATGTAGACATATATCTTTCTTCTATAAATCTAATGACTAACTAGATTTTTTAAAAATATGTGAGAATAAAGTGGAAATTAAACTCTATATTTTTCTTCTATAAATCTTCTCGTGCTATGCTGATTAAAACTCATCAGAAAGCTATTGCTAAGTAATTTAATGAAGTACAGCAGCCACCTCAAAGATTTGTAGGACAGCCAAAGGGTACTGGAAATGATGGTTGCTCTAGCTTATTCGCGAACATAAAGCATAGCATCTCAATGACGCTGCTTTCCAGGAAAAACACATTTCAGAATGACTCACAACCGTAACTTATGCTAGTCAACTTTTCTACAATCGAACAAAACACAAAAATGAAAGCAAACGAAGCAACAACTATTCTTCATACACAACCTGAACTCGTGGTTGTATCATGGAAGATAGAAGTTGGAACAAATCATCTGAAATAAAGTCTCCATATAAATAGTTCCAAGTGATCCCATTGGTGGTATTGAATTTCATATCAGCCCTCCAACCTGGGTATACAAACTTCTGCTGGTAAATTGAATATGCGCTCGAATGAGATTGTTATTAATAAACATTCTAAAAACACA
The DNA here is from genome assembly GCF_041283825.1 of Pyrus communis. NCBI lineage: Eukaryota > Viridiplantae > Streptophyta > Magnoliopsida > Rosales > Rosaceae > Pyrus > Pyrus communis. The sequence goes on along the minus strand of NC_142579.1, from coordinate 4,374,868 downwards.
TGGTAGCCAGATAATTAATGTTTATTTGATGAAAAACAAACATTTCTGTAGCAAAGACAAAGAAAATAGACAATAGGGGACAAGGTATTTACTGAATAGCATCCGTCTCAAGAACGACAAAACAGAAAAGAAAAGAAAAATGTAATTTATAACAGCTTTCTAATCAGAATAGATAACATGAGAGGACCAATCCTTACCATATGAGGTGAAGCTTACCAAGATGTCCAGAGTCCGACTTGTTAAAATGAAACATATTCCCCTTAAGTTTCGGTAACACCATTCCTATATTTGTTAGTAGAATACTACAAAAGGCTTCCTTGCATATTCTTCCTTGAAATACAAGCATCCAAAATCTCAATCATCCAGAAGTACATTTCCAATCACAAATGCCGAAATCTAATCACAATACAAGTGCTTCATTGCATTGAATATTAAATTAATAATATGGTATAAAAGATGAGAAAACAGAGATGTAAAGTGATTGGGAGTCCAGATGAGTATAAACGTACCAAAATCTATTAAAAAAATACAAGGTACCAGTAAAAAAGAAAAAATATAAATTATTCTGCTCAATAGATATGTTGAGGTTCTTTCAAGGATATGAAGAAGTATTCATCCAAGAAGCCATTTTATACAGAAAACAAACACTGTTTCTGGATCCTTAGAAACAAACATCCAGTGGTTACGGGTTGGTCACAGAAAGAAAACTGTGATAGAAGAGGACTTCCTTGCATAACTAATTGCCAATTCAATGTGCATGTCTGTTTCGTGAGCCATAAATCAAGCTCATGGATTTGAAGAACTCCAATGACTTTGTCTTCGTTTATAGGCAGAGATCAATCAAGAACAGGATTATTTTTCTTCACTCTTGTCAAAGACACATTGGAGATGGCAGGAAGACTATGAACAAAGTAGATTGCCAAAGTTAATTCAGAACTTAATGTTGTTTAATCAGCCAAAGCCATGATGCTCTTCATTTGCAATTGCAGAGGAAAATAACCGGCCAAGAAACCAACAGATGCATCACAAGGACAGCGTTCCAATAGATGCACACCTTTCGAAATTATTCCATTAAAAGATAGTTCGTTATTCTTGACAAATCATAGCAAGAAAGTTGCAATATCTTGGAAGCTCAGGCATTAATAATTCCAAACACAATATTGGAACCAAGGAGCAAAGGCTGAATTGCTAACCTCCCAAGTTCAGTAACAATGGGACAAGAGGTTATTGCTATGACAAAGCATCACATATGCCGGCTCCCATATGAGTGAAGTTGCTTCAGTAATAAGAAATTTGTTCCTGATCTACAGGGCATCTCTTCTTACTCTGTGGTGTTTCAATTCAATCATGAAGCTCTGAGCGAGGGTCGAATGCAATTATTGGTAAGGCTAATCCCAGAGGCAGTAAAAACCTCGCTGAGGATTTTTCCAGTTCCACTTTTCTTTTCCCTACAAAAATTTCTTTTTAAATGAGTGCAAATAGGTATGTGAAATCAATGAAAGAAATTAGGGCAAGAAAACATTAAGGTATTGCTGGCTCCCTTTTTCCCTTGATCAGATAAATCGAGTTCAATGTCCATACAAAGTCATTATATGTGCATGAATGTGCCAAAATGCTAATCAATAAATGACTCATATTCCCAGATTAATCTTGTCGATAGAGACATTCATGTAGTGAAAAATTTCATTTCTGAATCAGCCAAATTTCCTCCTTTGCATTACTGTTCCAAACTTTCCAAATGGGCTCCTAGGTTTGTGTTATAATAGGCACCACACTGAGTAAGGCCATTGGAATATGCTAGAACTCTTTGGATGTCTGCTCAAACCAATTTTATGTGAAAGGAATTTGTAAGGACTACACTTTGGCTCAAGCCTATGAAACCCCTTAAGATTCTTCTTCCCTTCTACCAAACAATATTACCACAAAGTATTTCTTCAACTTCTTGGTCATTGTTGCAACCCTAAAGAAACCAGTCTTACCTTCAGAGGGAAAGACCATTACCAAAAGCCAGCTTGGTTCTATTGTCTCTCCACTAGCCGACTCAAAGCATACCCACTAAATACCTAGGACCTCTAAAATACTCCTCCAACACCCAAGGGCTAAAATATTAAGGTTTGGGACTCTCCATCCCTGTCCTCGGTTTAGGGTTCAGAGGGAAAGACCCTCACCAAAAGAGCCACCTTGGCTCTCGTCTTTCCACTAACCAACTCAAAGTACACCAACTACATACCTAAAGACCTCGCAAATACTCCTCCAGCACCCAAGGGCCAAAATATTTAAGGTTTGAGACTTTGCGTTCCTGTTCTCGGTTTACAGTCCAGAGGAAAAGACCCTCACCAAATGAGCCACCTTGGCTCTCTCATCTCTCAACTAACCGACTCAAAGCATACTCACTAAATACCTAAGACATCACAAATGCTCCTCCAACACCCAAGGGCCAAAACAATTACAGGTTTGAGACTTTTCATCCCTACTCTCGGTTTAGGGTTAAGAGGGAAAGACCCTCACCACGAGCCACCTTGGCTCTCACGTCTCCGCACTAACCAACTCAAAGCATACCTACTAAATACCTAAGACCTCACAAATATTACTCCTCCAACACCCAAGGGCCAAAATATATAAGGTTTGAGACTTTTCGTCCCTGTTCTCGATTTAGGTTCAGAGGGAAAGACCCTCACCAAATGAGCCACCTTGGCTCTCCCGTCTCTCCACTAACCAACTCAAAGCATACCCACTAAATACCTAAGACCTCAGATATATTGCTCCTCCAACACCCATGGGCAAAAAAATTAAGGTTTGAGACTTTTTGTCCATGTTCTCAACATTTTCTAAAGTGAAAAAAGCAATGTGATGTAGGATTGCATTCTTGAGCTTCCAACTATCTTTTTTTAAAAAAAATAAATCAAATAAATAAGGATTCATATATGTTCAGTACCAAATAAAACCAATATTTGCTAGCTGTAGTGCAGGAAATTACACATGTTTAATGTCAAAGTTCATATCTTCCCCAGCCTAGTGTTAATCGACACATATTTATCAAACGTGTTGATGTTATCATGCATCTGACTTGGCATGAGGGACAGAGCTACAGAAAGTAAAAAACAATACATTGTCACATGTCCAGCCGTCGTTCCAAGAGGGATAAGGGAAATTTCACACCTAGAACCTTACTACACCTACAGTAAATATGAAGTGCAAACCTCAATATATAGGTACAAACACCCTATTGAAACAAAATTTTATTTTGTTGAGGTATTCGACTCATTAGGACTAAAGATGCATGCAAGAAGAGTGCAAATGAGTCGAGACTAGTTGATATGGTCTCAGACAAGCGTGTAAGTGACCTTCACTTCATGCTGGATCTCAGCTCATCCGAAATGACAAAGCTCAAGCTCTCTTTTTTACTTCATGAGTTTTTAAACAACCCCAGTTTAAGCTTGAGCTTGAATATAAGATTGAAAAAGGGGAAAACAAAAAACAAAAAAACAAAGAACTCAAATTTGGAAAGGTAATTTGACACACACACACACACATATATGTATACATAACGAATAATGAGAATTCAAATATTTATTACGCTACAATCTAAAACCCCAAACAAGCTCCAGACGTGATTATTCTTTTTTACTACTGATGATTTAATCATCCATTGCATTATATAAGAATTATGTTTAATTCTAAAATTTTGAATGGAATATCCAAATACTTTTCTAATGCATGTCAAAGTGACAACACGAACGAACATCATTTCATACTAGCAAAATAGGTTTTCACTTAGTTAGCCAACAGAGTAGAAAGTAACTCGTCCTTAATTTACCAGATTTGAGAAAGACTGCCTTTCACCATGAAATGCATGCGAAAGTCTACATGTAGTCATTTCTCAATACATTGTCCTTTTTCTTTGTTCGGCGCCACTTAATACATGTAAGCATTACAATGGGACTTTTTCTCTATATTATGCAAAGAGTGAAGAAAGGGAAAAATAAAGAAGATAAAACTGAATCAGAAGATGAAAGACAGATAAAAAAAAAACTATACGTCAATAGATGGACACAATTATCCATTCAATAGTCTCGTACAAGAAAAATGGTAGTGCAAATCTGAAATGGTTACTTCACCGAACTACATAATATAACGTCCAAATAGGAGTTACATATAAGAAGCTTTAGCTGTTGGTTGCAATCAAAAGATGTTATGAGTAAGAATATTCTCATAGGTTAATATAAGCTCATAATTTTTCTTGCACATTATCATTGGTACATGAACAAAAGTTTGTGATCGTTACAACCCATAATATTATACAAATGAGATTATTGCTTTAATTGTACTGAAATTTCCAGTTTCGAATTCAAATTTGTTCATTCCAATAGTTATGACTAAAGATGGTCCTTTTTTACTTCCTAGATATGGCAAAGGGAAGCAGCAATGTTGAGGCAACAACTTCAGAACTTGCAAGAAAGCCATAGGTATTATGATTTTCATTTCTATCATAAAAACGTTGTAGCATATTATAATGGAGACACTATCATTAGCAAAAGACAATGCACGAGAAATAAAAAGTTAAAATTTCACAATGCAATTAGGATATTTTGTGTCATTTACACTATAACTACAAGGCCTTGCCCCTTAGATATGAGAAGTTAACGTGCAAGTGTCTAAACACCATTTTCTGACTCCCTTATGGAACTCTTTCTTTAAACTATGCGACAATAGACTAAACTTAGCAACTAGAGAATAGCTAGAAATCCACAAGATTTATACTAGTTCTGCATAACTTTTGCTTACGTCCAGTTGTGATTTCTGTAGGTAGAGAAACCATGGCTTCTTTGATTAATAATAGAGTATACAATACTTTTGCAAATGCTAGAACTAATCCCTATCTTCTGTAAGCTGTCTCTCTGTTTTCTGCTTGCTTTTCAACCCTTGCTACACCTTATTTATGAGTATAGGGTGCGATTTACACTCCTATAATCTGATTAGGTCACCAAATCTACTTGGGATAGGAAAGCACCCTTCATTCCTATTCCACTTCTTCTTTTAGGATTCCTAATTTAATTGTACAAGAAAACTTATTCTTTCATAATCCTTAATCCTTGTAAGACAAGAATATGTGCACCTTAGCTTTCCTAATACAATCCTAATCAAAATAGGAGTATAACAAAAGACAAACCAAATGCTAACAATCTCCACCTTGGACAGTCGAACCAAGTCTTGACTGTTGCAACCCAGAGTATCTTCGAAGCTTCTTTAAGCAATTTTAGAGATCTTCAAGAACCTTCACCTTGGAAAACTTCTTCTCGCCTCATTGCACCTTAAGTGAGAAGGTGCTCCACCCCAAGCAATCAACAAGATTGATCAAGTTCAAGCAATGTTTGAATTTCTTGGCCAGCACTATCTTTGTAGTGGAATCTGTGGCATTGTCGTTCGTGTTAAGTTTTTTAACCCAAATCTCCTTGGACTCCCCCCAATTCCGGATTCTGTGATACCTCACTTCATTGTGCTTTGATCTTCTATGAAAAACCTGATTTTCAACTAAGTGAATGGTGCTTTGACTGTCACATTTCAGCTTCAAGTAATATTATGGCTTCCCAAGCCACTAAGCCAAATTGCCTCCTTTCTTAACTCTACTTCAGTGGTTGACAAAACTGTAAGAGGTTGTAGTAGTGCCCTCCAACTGATTGGTCCTCCTACGCATGTAAAGAGATAACTAGAAGTTGACCTTCTCTTGTCTAAGTCCTCAGCATAGTCTGCATCAACATGTCCCAACACCGGATTCTGTGATACCTCACTTCATTGTGCTTTGATCTTCTATGAAAAATTTGATTTTTTGACAAGTGAATGGTGCTTTGACTGTCATATTTCAGCTTCACATAATATTGAGTGATTCTCAGTTGGCTTGCCAAGCCACTAAGCCAAATTTCCTCCTTTCTTAACTCTACTTTAGTGGTCGACAAAATTGTAAAAGGTTGCAGTAGTGCCCTCTAACCGATTGGTCCTCTTGCGCATGTAAAGAGATAACCAGAAGTTCACCTTCTCCTGTCTAAGTCCTCAGCATAGTCGGCATCAACATATCCCAACACCCTAAAGCCTGATGTTACCGAAAGAAGCTCCCCCCTAACTCTCTTCTTCAATGACAATACTAGCTAAACTTGAGCTACCTTCCATTTTAGCTTTCTCGTCCTTCCAAATCTTGCAGTTCCTCTTCCAATGATTGGTAGAACCACATTCGAAAAAACTTCCTTCTTTTCCTTTTTCTTCTTGGATTTCGACCTAATCATGCTGTTGTTCTTCTCTGCCTTCGTCTTTTCCCGACCTTTCTCCTTGCCTTTGGCATAAAGATCTTGAGAGCTTTCACTTTCAGTTATATCCTCCAGTTTAACATATGATTGAAGTGCTTGAATTACGTCCTCAACCTACAGGAACTATTTCCAAACATTAAAGTTGTTCTAAAGTACTTGAATGACGAGGGTAGAGACCTCAGCAAGATGATGGCCATATCATCATCTTTGTTGGTTTCTTCGACCTTCTGAAGATTGGCTATGCAATTCTGGAACCTGCATACATGATGTTCAATATTACGTCTTCTTCAAGTTGAAGCCCGAATAGTTCATCCTTGAGAAACAGTTTATTGTACACTGTTTTGCCCATATAAACCTTCTCCAACATGTCCCATGCTTTAGCAGTCATCATTTCTATGACATGGGACCAGACTGATTTCGTGAGGTGAATCCCGATAGAATTGTTGGCCTTCTTGAGAATCTTGGTCCATGTTGCTTGTCATGGTCTTAGGCTTCTTACTAAGGAGTGTATCATCCAACTCCTGCTATGTCAGTACACTCTTCTAATCCTTTCACAGTTTGTGAAGTTATCCTTGCCATCAAAATGTTTTAGCGCATGCCTTAAGCTTCCTAGGAGCACGAACTTTTTCCTCTTGCCATCGCAGAACACCTTGAACCAAGCTCTTGATACCAATTGTTGTTATTCTAAATAGGGAACTTGTTCTTGGATGTATAACACAATAGAGTAAACTTAGCAAAAGAGAATAACTAGAAACATACAATATTTATATTGGTTCAGCAAAACTTTTGCCTACATCTAGTTGTGATTTCTCTAGGTAGAGAAACCGCAGTTTCTTTGATTAAAAATAGAGTATACCATACTGTTGCAAACACTAAAACTAATCCATCTCTTCTCTCGGCTCTCTCTGTTTTCTGCTTGCTCTCTAACACTTCCACACTCTATTTATAAGGATAAGGTGCACTTTACACTCCTATAATCTGATTAGGTCTCCTAACCTATTTGGGATAGGAAAGCACACTTGCATTCCTATTCCGTTTCTGCTTTTAGGATTCTAATCTAATTGTACAAGAAACCTTATTCTCTCCTAATCCTTGTAGGATAGAACGGGTGCAACTTAGATTTTCTATAATCCTAAACAAAATAGGACTATAACAAAAGACGAACCAAATCCTAACAAAAATTACGTACTAAGTAAGGTGATAGTGACTGAACAACTAGAGTGGGTTAAGTTTTAAGTGATGAGAACCTGAAAGTTTGGTTGGTTGGAAACTTAGAGGGCAAACCTAGATTGAGGCCCTTGCAAAATCCAAAATGAATTTTTGGCAACCGAAATTATTGCTTTTGTTTTTAAGTTTAAATAGAAACCCCACGAGAAAATTAAAATAAAGGAATTGGAGCACAGCAGCTAGGGCTTTTGCTCTTCCTAATTGTTGTTTTGAATCTCTTTTTCTATATAGTCTGTATTTAACAGAACATGCGAAAAGTAAAAGCGCAAGAGCTCGGGCTCGGACCTACTCCCTACAGGAAAACAAACAAGCTAGTCACAAACAGCCGGAGCTAGGGGCATAGTTTGTTATTCTACTGCAAGCTATGATATATATTATGCAAGTACATGAGAGACACAAAATTGGGGGCCCTCCAAAACTGGAGCCTACGCAATGGCACCATAACCATGCGTATGATTTTATTCTAGGACAAACAAGTACAGAATCTATCTTGTTACTTAAGGGACTCGTGAAATAGCTCAAAAGGGAAAAAAGAATGATCTTATGTCATCATTGAACACTGGCAGAGTCATTTCTTAACGGTGAATGGACTGCGTTGAACCAATTGGCATTTTCCATGATTTTATCCCAGATGCTAGATTATGAGGGCTTGACAAATCTTCATAACAAGCTATAGAATTTTCCCTAGGAAGTGACATTGTTTATACTCATACAAGATAGTCTACACTGCAACCTACGGGAAGAGGACAATCCAATGCTTAAATAATGGATTAGGTATAGGTGAAAATTAAGCGATTATCTAGGATAAGGATGTTTGGCATCAAACGGAATTGCTATGCATATCATAAATCCACCTCACTATTGGATTTAAGATGTCCAAAGTCCATGTTTAGGGCCTAAATAATGCTTTTGTCTCAATGACTACAGGCAAATGATGGGAGAAGAACTTTCTGGTCTAAATGTGAAAGACTTACAAAATCTGGAGAATCAATTGGAAATGAGTCTTCGGAGTGTCCGAATAAAAAAGGTACGAGCAGTCACTCAATTTCTGAAAATCATCTATTTACATAATGTCTTCCATGGTGCTAAATCACTTTTGACTTCTGTAGGACCAACTTTTAATGGATGAAATAGAAGAACTAAACCGAAAGGTTAAAATCTTCCAAAACTTTGGTACTACTTTTCAGTCTTTTCCTCTTTATGACTTGAGCTAAATGTTAAAGTCTGTGTGCAGAGGAACCTCATTCACCATGAAAATGTCGAACTGTATAAGAAGGTAAACCTAATTCATCAAGAAAACGTGGAGTTATCTAAGAAGGTACTGGTTTTGAAACTAAATAAACTTCAACTATCCAAGAAAGAGTAATAAAAATCTATATACCAACCTATAAAAAATTGCAACATTTTTTCCGCAACACCTTAACAGAAGTTTCACATCCCAGGTTTATGGAACAAGGAATGTAAATGACACAAGTCGAAACACTCTTCTGACAAATGGTCAAGGTATTGAAGAGGACTCAAATGTACCTGTCCGTCTCCAGCTTAGCCAGCCACAGCAGCAAAGCTACGAGCCACCAGCAAGGGCAGCAAATCTGGGGTATACCTTCTTCCTAAAACTACACTGTCCATTATGATTACCACTTTCAATTTTCCATTTATTGATCAAACTGTTTTATGATGACTACAGCAGACTACAATTACACTAGCAAAGAAGATGCATCATATTAGGATAATGTTATTTTATTTCTCAAGAACAAGGCTGATGGATTCAAATTCATGTTCTATCACACTAGTGGTAAAAGAGCTGCAGAACAATCCACAAAAGGACCTTGATTTGAAAACAATGATTTGATGTGTGTGTGACAATCAATGAAACCAGCTACATATGTAAAGATGAGATCAATATATAATAAAGAATAATTGAATTGCACTTCACGTGCGCGCAACTTTTAGAAATCTCTTAAGTCTATCAGCATCTGTGAAACAAACTCTCTGAAACATATTGCAATGTTTATATGCATGTCGTCAATTTTTGTACACAAAACATGTGAACACCAGCACTTGGTTTGAAAAAAGATGAAAATATAAATGGAAAGAAGCAAAACCGTTCGACTTACTGCATTAAAGTTCAGTCCATTTAAGTATTGAATTTCACAAAATGGTGTATGCGGTATTTACCTTCTTGTCCACGCAGTCCGATATTACATAGAAGGCATCTACAATGATTTGCCGTCCTGACTGCAATATAATGTTCAGCATGGAAGTAAGCGGTAGTTAAGCACACTAAGCAAAATCAAGCCATATACTAATTCACTGAAACAATCATTAAATGTGCACAGAATTCTCTAATACAATAATAAAAAAACCTCTAGGACATCTAATTAAATAAATTCAAACTAGTTGGAAAGAAAATCATGCATAGTCGAATCGAAGTAAAATTATAAAAAAGCTGGTTATGATCACATGTAGATTCTGGACCATTTCTGGTTAAAACAACATAAAACATGTGAGTACAATGCAGTGCAATCCACAAATATTAGGCCTCCGGGACTATGAAAAAGTATCTTATATTAAATTAGGACTAGTAGACTATACATGCCCAGCTTCGAGACTTCGGAATATCCCATGCCACTCTATGGTATTTGTTTTCATAGACAGTTCTAATTAAGTTAACCATAGCCAGATCCATGTTTCCAAGTTTACAGATTCATGCACCAAACAATAAACAACAGAAATGGATAAAGTTACAAGAGATTGCAAGGAAAGGATCAGAAACATGTTCAAATAAAAATTATTGGTCTTCAAATGATTCTGGGCTATTTCAATTTTTTGTAAAATAATATGCAATTCAACTCCTGTCAGACCAATGGATTATAAAGAGAAAGGAAAAGTATGATAACAGTTTGAGCATTTTCAAGCATAACTCCAGAACTCAATCTTAATGGCTATTTCTTAAAACAACAAAAATAAATAAATTAGATATAAAAAAAAGGAACCACGAACATCTGACAATATGTTTTATTTGCCACTATATCTCAATGGATTTTTTTTTTTTTTTTTTTTTTTTTTTTTTTGGCATCAAATATCTCAATGGCTATTTCAAGAGAAGCAAAATGCACGTTTAAGAATACAACAGTCAATGGTATAATTTCATGTTGCTTCCTGAAACAATAATAGTACTTTGAAGGACAAAACAATATTCCAAGATAAGACAGTATTTTAGCAGGAAAAAAATAATGCTTTCAACAAAATTGAAGCATATGCTGTTGTATTGGGCAAGAGTCAATAGGACTTTGAAAGCTAAAATCTCCCACAAAAGAAATAGCTGTTCAATGCCCTGCAGATAGAACAAGAACGAAATTACCAGAGGTAGGGTAACATTGTAGTGTCAACCAAGGACTCTTCAATGCTCACAATCACTGAAATTGGTTCAGAAAGCAAGAAAAGAGTGTGCAAAGCAAAAACTGTTAACTCAAATTGACTTTTGAATTTCAAAAATCTGGTCCAAAAGATTTGTCTATGATGTGATCCACTTCTTCGCGAAAATATGAAGGCTTAAAGGAGAGGAGATTATGATGATCTGTAATCATATATTGGCAACATGTTAAGAAGATTTAGGATACGTAAATAAGGCAACGAAATTCAAATGTCAACTTGAACAACTACAACTATTCGTGGAGGAAAGCTTGTATTGTGATACTCTGAATCCTACATCAGCCATGCATGCTTTGAGGAGGTCTAAATTACTCAAGAAAAGCCTATGAAATCCAATATTAACTTAAGCTTCAGAAGGCCTTAAATGGTACATTTTACCAAAGGTGACAGAGATCCGTAAGTAGGTAAGAAATGGCATCACACATCGGATAGGCTCGTCCACTTATAAATGTTATGTGTATGCTTCCTATCTTAGTGAGGACACAGGCCTAACTTTTGGGGAGGGGTAATCTTGAATCGTACTTCATGTATGACATGGGAAAGTATGTGATACTGAACCATGATCTATGAATCCAAATGTCAACTTGTGGTATGCATTATTGGAGACCTAAGATCATCATAGAGTCGATCTACACAAACTCGGGCAAGACTGAACATGAATGCTCATATTTGGCTTGTCCGGTTTCTCTTTTAGTAAATAACCTTCTTGGATACACTAAACCACTGGACTTCATAAGCTTATAATTATAGGTCTCATTTGCTTGGGGGCTAAAGACTTGAAAGTGGGCATAGGATTCAATTCCCATGTTTAGTAAGCACATACTTGGGGATGTGAGGCCTTTTAGAGAACTTCCATGTAGGAAGACCCCATTGGGCAATAGGCAACTCAAACCCCTTAATGAACAGTAACTGCCTGCAATGAAAAGTAACTACCCAAGTGCATCTGCACCGTTAAACTGAATACCCAAGGCAATTCTTAAAATATTAGTATTTTTTATTTTTATAAATAATAAAAGATAACTTTATTTTTAATTTTGAATAATAATAAAAGATTGGTTAAAAGTATATGAAAATATTGAAATGTAGTGTAAAGTGGAAGAACATGGTTAGGTATTTATAGAAAAACTATAATTTTTTATATTTTTAATTATTTTTTTATAATATATTATAATTTTTATAATTTTTGAATAATTTAAATTGTGACTGACGTCATGATGACGGCACATAGGCTGGGCGCTGGACTAGGTAATTATTGTCTGACTTCTCCGTTAGGCTCACCTTGGGTCCAATTGCTCGAGTGGACTTGTTTTGGGGATAGGGAGAGAGTGGATTGGGTTGCCTTTCCCCAAGGCAATAAGAAACAGTGGAGTTGCTCTTACATGGGTATCCATAACCATTATGGGGAGAAAGTGAAACTCTTGGGCCTCTAAGGTGTCTTGGAAATGCATTTATTGTGTTTCTTATGATTAAACTACCCTTATAATAGATTAAAAATACTTTTTTCCCCTTAAAATTTTTGGTTTTTTTTATAAGGGTATTAATATTATTGAAAATTTAAACAAATATTTAGTTGTCCTATTTCACAAATCAAGCCTTGGAACAAGAATCAAAGGCCTTATTTGATTATCAAATTATCACTTCCAAACAAATACTTGAAAGGGGCAACAGGAAATGAGCCAACAATGTATATTAAGCAAGACTTTTAAGCAATTTTTTTTTAAGTTATGAGAATAGTTTGAGTAGATAATTTCAAAATTTAGGCGCAAATAACAATCAAATCTATATCTTTCAGAATCAAGCTCAACTTAATTCAATTTAAAGGTCATTAGCACAAACTGTCATGCTAATCTACATATGGTGAAAACCACCCACCACATAAAGTTTAATTGAAACTGATAAAACTTCTGGATCCTTAAACTCCACAAGCTGCCAAATGAAGACACATAAAGAGAACATGGAGCAAATCAAAACACAAAAAGAAATTTTCACATCACTGATAATTACGAGTCTTCTCCCATTTGAAAGCTACACTTTCAGTAATTGCTTCTTCACAAGAATTAAAATATCAATGTTTTTATTCTCAAGGACTTTTTACAAATACAAGATCAAGGTCAACCGCTTCTAAGTAAAAAGATGTTTCCAATTTTTCACAATATCAACTCAATATATGCCATCACCATAACAAAACGTCCTCATTTCAGCCATTAGCACCACATTCATCTAACTATAAAATCATCATTTTTATCACCAACTCATAAGTCTAAGGACGCTAACATAACCGCTGCAACAACACTAGTACATACTAGGTTCTACCAATGAACTAATGCGCTTGTACTACTAAAATCATCATGCCACCACCTCTTGGTTATACAATCCGCCACTATTACCACAACCATGCAATTGAAACAAGCATCACACGTGCCATCATTGACAGCAGCACTACTACTACAGCCTGCCAGGCCACATGTACCTAGTTTATCTGATTGTTAATATAACTATCTGACAAACGTTATCAAGAAAATATGAAGGCCTAGATGCCTCCTGAAGGCTAGAAAAAGGCTTCATTATAGGCGTTTTCTACTAACTTTCATTAATGGATGCACATTTAGAACATACATTCGTAATGTTCTAAAGTTATCGTCTAATATAGATCATGAATTTAAGTTCATAATGCATAGCAACTGTTAATAAGGATGAACATTACATAACGTATGTTAGAGCTATGATTGAACATCAGACATTCCTAATGTACAGACAAACACACTTAACATGTATCTTGAGTCGTTATCATAACAACAAGAGGTTTATAATTGGTTTGAGGGTTAACCCATAAAGCATATCCATACTAATATACTATACAAGCTACTTTGGTACTTGTACAAGATTGCATACACTAATGCCTACTTATGAGCATATCATGAAATAAAGCGAGATTGTGAAGCCTATATGTTTAGTAAGCAGACCCTTGAGAATGTGATGCCTTTTACATGGGCATCCGTAACCATTAAAGGGAGAAACTGAAACTCTACGGCCTCTTCGGTATATGCTTTTCCCATGTCTTGGAAATGCATTTATTGTGTTCCTTTTGATTAAACTGCCCTTATAATAGATTAAAAATATATTTTCCCCCTTAAAAATTTTGGTTTTTTATAAGGTTAAATATTATTGAAATTTTAAGCAAATATTTAGTCCTACTATTTCACAAACTGAGCCTTGGAACAAGAATCATAGGCCGTATTTGGTTATCAAATTATCACTTCCCAGCAAACACTTGAAAGGAGGGCAATAGAAAATAAGCCAACAATGTATACTAAGCAAGACTAAAGTAATTTTTTGAAGTTATGAGAATGGTTTGAGTATATAACTTCAAAATTTAGGCACAAATAACAATCAAATATCTTTCAGAATCAAGCTCAACTCAATTCAAATTATAGGTTCATTTGCACAAACTATCATGCTAATCTACATATGGTGATAACCACCCACCACACAGCTTAATTGAACTTGATGAAGACACGTAAAGAGAAAAAGGAGAAAATCAAAACACAAAAGAAACTTTCAGTAATTGTTTCTTTACAAGATTTAAAATTCAATTTGTTTTTTTATTCTCAAGGACCTTTTACAGATATAAGATCAAGGTCAACCACTTCTAAGTAAGAAGATGTTTGGAATTATTCACGATATCAACTCAATATATGCCATCACCCTAACAAAACATCACATTTCGGCCATTAGCACCACATACATCTAACTATAAAATCATCACTTTATCACCACCTCAACTGTAACTGTAAGGACACTAACATAACCACTGCAATGACACTAGTGCACAAGTAGGTTCCACCAACGAACTAATGCGATTGTACCACTAAAATCATCATGTCACCACCTTATACAATCCGCCACCATTACCACAACAATTCAATTGAAACAAACATCACCACTTGCGATTGTTGACACCAGCAGTACTACTACCTCCTGCCAGGCCACATGCACCTAGTTCATCTGATGGTTGATGATAACTATCTGACAAACTTTATTAAGAAAATATGAAAGCCTAGATACCTCCTGAAGGCTAGAAAAGGGCTTATTTTTAGGCGTATTCTACTAACTTCAATTAATGGATGCACATTTAGAACGTAAATTCATAATGTTTTAAAGTAATCATCTAATATGGATCGTTAATATAAGTTCCTAATGCATTGCAACTGTTAATAAGGATGAACATTACATAGCATATTTTAAAGCTATGATTGAACATCAGACATTCCTAATTTAGACCATGAACTCGATGCACTGCAGCAGACAAACATGCTAACAAGTGGAGTGTTATTCTGATAAACACACATAACTGAACAAATCTTGAATCGTTATCATAATAACAAGAGTTTTAATTGGTTCGAGGGTTAACCCATAAAGCATTGGTACTACTAGACTATAGTACTTGTACAAGATTGCATACAGTAATGGCTACTCATCGGCATATCATGAAATAAAGAGAAACTGCGAAGCCTATATGTTCCAAGAAAAGGAACCACAGATCGAGTCAACAAAATCAGCAGCAACTACTACCTCGATTTGTCAACTATATACCCTATAAATCATAGAGATAACACTTACAAGAAATGATGGATCACAGACAGCCTAATAAAAGCTAGAAACTAAACCGAAACGTGTAACACATAACATGAATTTAACATAATTACGAGAAGGGAAAAATACAGGTGCATTGAACAAGGTAAAGTTTAAATTAAAGTTAAAGTGATCAAAGCAGTGACTAAACCAAATTAAAAGCAATTAGTGGTGAACACTGTACAATTTACGGCAACTATAAAAAGCAAAGATGGCCGATCCAAACAAAAGCATGAACAGTAGTAAAATCTTGTACCTGAATTGCCAAGTGCAGGCGTGCATCTGTATCCAAAACAAAACCACTGTTCCTCGATAATAATATTATTTCCTGAAAATTAACATTCCAAAGCAAAATTACAAGTATTTAAACAAGGCATAAACCACTACTGTAAGATATAAATATAGATTATAAACTAGTGGCAGTGAACATATATATTTTCTCAAATTTTGCAATATACATACATACATATATTTATATCTAACAAGCTCAATGCGCAATTCACAGTAACATATAAATCATCTTAAAAGTTGAAGACGTAGGGCTTACGGTAAGTTGATTATAACGCTATACTCGCTTCTCAGTTCCATTTTAGCTTATTCTCGAACTTTCTCATGGTTTTCTTGGCAGCCAAACAGACGGTTCGCCGTGGAAGACGAACGGATATTCGTCAAGAAACGGAAAAATTACACCTCGGAAGAGGTGGAAGATATGGAATAGAGCAGGAGAAGGAGAATGCAGGCCGAGAAACGCGGTGATTTAAGGGAATAGCGAGGTCGGTGGAATCCATTGGAGAATCGGACGGAGAAAAGGGGACGAACGGAGGAGGACGAGATCTGCTTCGATGGAGGAGAAAGGGAAGAGCGCGGATGCCTGACGACTAAGAAGAAGAAGGTGAAAGTCGTGTGACGAGGGAGATGGATGAAAAATATCTGAGAGGGAAACGAATTAAAAAAGGAGAGGGGAAATGATGGTGGGGGAGACCCTGAGAGGAAGCGAGAGCTGGTGGGGGCTATGGAGGTCTACGATGCCCCCACTCGATCTAACACGTAATGCCCTTTTCTTTTTTATTTACCTCTTTCATTTGCTGATTCTCTAGTAAAATATTATTAGATAAATCTAGGGTTTCGGCTTCTCCCAAGCTGCTTTCTGAAAACGGAGGAGCCTTGGAGGCAGACCGGTTTCTGATTCACCAAAACCGGCAGCTATAATCTATTGGCTCGGCCCAGCCTTGAACTCGGAGCAACTTTCATAAAGTTAGAACCATGGCTATGTGTTATGTCGATTTAATAATATAATGTTATGAAAAGAAAAAAAAAAGAATTATTTAATTAAATACATTACGGTTTTGTAAACTCAATTCACATGAGTTACTCTATTGAATTTTGATGCTTATTATTAGAGGTTGGCATGGTTCAGTATGTCTGACATTGAAAACAAAATTTCTAACAATTCATGTATTAAGCTTTTTTAAATATGTGTTCGAATCTTGCTGTTATCAATGGATTTGAGTTTGGTTTTGTGCCATTTCAAGATGGGTCTGAATCAACCTAGCATTCATGCTCCGACTTGAGAGGGTGTTACAAAAATATCGATTAAACTATTAACTCAACTCCTAATTTCAAAGTAGCTTTGATTTTCTTCTCGACAAAATCTGATGATTGACGGTGGTGGTGGTGGTGGTGCTACAAGATTGGTGGTTGTGGTGGGAGGCGATGGGAGGTGGTGGGGGGTTGTTGGGGGTTGGTATAATGACGGTGGTGGCAGTGGCAGTGGTGGTATATAAGGTTAGTGGTTGCAGTGGGAAGTGGTGGTAGTCAGTTTGTTATCCAAGGGGTAATATACATGTAGAATAAATAATGTCATTTCTTTTTTGAACAAATACTGTCATTTTTAAATATTAATGATTGTATTAAATAAATTAAAAATATTCATTAACATTATGTTTGGATGAGAGAAATAAACTTAAAATTTGAATAAAAGTCAAAATTTATAAATTGACATGCACTAATTCCCTTGTTTGGATTGATAAACATAGAAATTTAGAATTTTGGAAAAAAAAAACTTGGAATTTGAGATCTCCAATTCCTAAGTTTAAATTCCATGTAAATAGGTGTTATTTCCTAATTTCTATAATTGAGAGTTTAAAAATAACAAATTCTGTATTCAATTTCATTATTCTTTTAGGTTAACCAAATAAGAAAATTCACAAATACTAGAAAATAAAATCCTGTCATTTTAAAATTCCTTAGTAAGCTTAATTTCTTCATCCAAACATAGTGTAAATGTTTTTTTTTTTTTATATAAAACCAATTTTTGAAAGCAATTTACATGATGTTTTTAAAAGCTGCTATTTGAAGACTATTGTTTAAAAATAAATGGAATATATTTTATTTTCACCAAACACTTTTTTATTATTTTCACCAAACGAAGCCTTGGCCTCACTATATGAATCAAATTTTACAACTTATCGTAGCATTTAATCTCACCATATAAATCAGTTTCTTGAGGAGATATTTTAGTTGTTGTGTATTTATCTATATGAAAATTCTATTTGAAGTCAACAATTTTTCCACTTATTTTGGATGAGCAATGCCAATTTTTACCTTAAAACGCAATTATATACATTAGGCTCAACATTTTAACTAACCCACACAATGGATGAGTCATAATTTAGTATCTAATTTGTCATATAAGGGGGGTCAACCCTAAGACCTCACATTTACAATAAAGGGAGAAACATTTACAAGAACACTTGTCACATAAAACGTACAATTCTACGTATTTTAATATGTGTAGAAGACATGAATGACATGTCTCACTTATAGAGTATCATAGTATGGAAACCAAATATATATGTTATAATTTATAGAGTTATTGGCACTCCAAAAATCTGATAAGGCACTCTATGTTTTCTATACTTGGAAAACAAACACATTCATATGGGGTGTACAATACAATTTTGGAAGTGTCAATAATAACACCTTAAGTAAAACTGTAATAGTACATGATGATGTTCCGAAAATTGCTCCATCTTGAGCATTTTTGAGTCATTTGAAATATCATTTTGACATTTAATTTCAAGAAGGTCTATGGTGCTCAATAAAGTGACTATTTATTTGTCCACTACCACTATGTTACGTAACAAATCTAAAAAAGGGTTATGATAAAATAAACCTATAAGAAAAATATTATGATTATTAAGAACTCAACATGACTTATCCCTCTTTCCTTGTCTAATTCGAGATTATGCTTTCATGTCTACAACTCAGTTTATTAGAGGGATGAGCCTAATTCGGAATACAAACCATAAAAGAAAATAACGACTAAACCGATCACAAGAAAACCAGCTATGGTACCTATTATCCAAAGAGGAATCCTTCCAGTAGTATCGACTATTTTGTCCTACTTTCCTCCACAATTTATCAAGTGATCATGTTAGAGGCATAAACAACCATAAATAATTATGAGATGATAGACTTCCAAAAGGGATAAGAGAATTCCTACTATCTATTCTTTTTTATTTTAATTAAAGAAATAATTGAAAAATAAAATAGCAAGTACAAAAATGAGTAATAAGCCCCAGTTGATATTATTCCCAAATAAGCTTACCTTTCGAACTGCTGCTTAATCTATAGGCAGACAAATAGACAACCTGATGAATTGAAGCATCTTAGTAGCTAGAGAAAAATCAAGCAAAATCGATTGTCGCAATAGCAACGTACAAAATGAAAGCTACCTAAACCGTGAAAACGGGATTGTGATACAAACGGTCTCCTCTTATATTCTAAATAAAAATTTAATGTATATCAAATTTTTTTTTTTGTTCAAATATGTATATCCTATTATTTTGTTAAATATTACAAACAGGAAAAAAAATCCCACACGGTCGATGGAGGTAGATTGTTTGCCCTCCCATTTCAATACTTTTCTCATGTCCTCCTGTAATGTGTGATCACAATTAAACTACGTTAACATTTTATATTAATTTTTTATAAAAATAATAAAACAAAAAGTAATAAGAATATAAAATATTGATATGATTTAACCGTAACGACATAAATAAGAGGGTATAGAAAAAATATAAAAATGAGAGGTTAGACAATCCATCTCTACTATGGTGAGGCAAGCCGACGAGTGTGCGGAGTCTCGAGACCAGAGACACGTCGGGACAGCAATAGCAACTACCACATCACCTACGACCACACGAAAAATGATTTAATAACATGCCTGGGCAAATCGATAGCGGACACGTACCCACCTTCTAGACCTCGCGATTAATCTAATGATGCTGCATTATTCTATTCGTGTTTCGAAGCATCCGGAAGTAAAAATTGTAAAGAAAACGTCTCAAAGGGACGAAAGAGACTGGGGGGCCCCACCCACTTGTCGTGGACACGTGTCGGTCCATTCATTTGTCCATAATTCTGATAGTAAAATATTGTGAAAGGGACAAAGGTATCTGAGCCGCGCGGTGCAACTTGTAATCTGCTGTTGGTCTTATTCATGTTTTGTTTGTTGGTTGAAATACGACGTACCTAAACTTTGAAAGAAAGCTGACCACTATTCAAATTATTAAGCCTTAATCTTGTTTACGCATGCGCTAAGAATAAAGTTGCATTAAGGTTAGGCAAACGGGTCCTGAAAGTGCTGGTCGAGGCGGATTCAAGCAGTTTGAAACAGATATGAGGTGGGCTCAAATAATTAAAGACACAACAGGACAGGACGGATAGCGACACCCGTTAACTTAATCTACTTAAGTGAGAATAAATCTCCACCGTTTGATTCTCACCCTAATTTCACACATTCTTTGAGTCTTAACGACTCGAATTGCAGTAATTTCATCCCTTTCTCTGGCTCCTAACTCGATCAAGCTACCTCTTCCGTTTCCATCTCTCACTTCTCTCTCCTAACTCGAGGTCTCTCTCCCTACTCCGACCACCATGCACCATAATCTCCTCTCAACTCGAGGTCCCTCCCAACTCGCGACGACGATGACCTGATGAGGACGAGCTCCTCTAGATGGATCTAAGGAACAAGCCCAACACGAAGTCAACTACAAAAAAATTAAAAAAAAACAAAAACAAAAACAAAAAAAATTGTTTGTGTAGGAGAATCCAAATAAGATTCTCATGGGCTAGATTCTGTAAATCCCTGTAGGTTTAGGTTACTTGTACTCCAAGTCACTTGACTTGTATATATTTGTATTTTTGTGGGATCAATGTAAGCAATACAATTACAATTCTACATGGTATCACTTGTTTAGGTTTCCCTTTCTTGGTCAAACCGTACCATTCTCCTTTTTTCTCAAACCCTAGCCCTTCCCCAAGTTATTTTTTCCAAAAAGTTTCCCTTTTTGTTGTAACCCTTCATCTTTCTTTCACTTATGGGCACTCAAGCTTCTTCCTCCTCTTCCAGCATTTGACCCTCTCGCTCCAGTCCTAATGTTGCTCACTTTCTGAAACTCACCAATCCCAACTACCTCATTTGTGGTCAAATGAAGCTGTTTCTTCTTGGTTACAATTTATTTGGCTACGTGGATAGCACTAATCCGGCCCCTGCCACCACTCTTTCTTCCTCTGATAATGAGTCTGCTACACCGAATTCGGGTTTCGCTACGTGGTTTCAAATTGATCAAACGGTTGTTAGCTATTTGGCTTCCACCCTTTCTGAGCCTATTTTTTCACTAACTATTGGTAAAAACTCCTCTTGGGTCATCTGTAAATGTATCCATGCATATTTTTCTCAAGCTTCGCTTGCTAATGCCGCCAATCTCCAGTTTCAACTACAATCACTTATGAAGGGCTCCCATTCCATATCAAACTACCTTCAACATGCTAAGTTTCTCCCTAACTCTCTTGCTATTATTAATGAATCTGTCTCTAATAATAATTTAGTGAGCTTTGTCTTTAAAGGTCTTGGTCCAGATTACTCAATATTTGTCGCCGCTGTAACTAATTCTCATTATTTGCCAGACTTCCCCGACTTGTGTTCTCACCTCATGATATTTAAGGCCTAAACAAAAGTAGAGCCAACGACCCATGCTCTTCTTACTGCCGTTCCATATAGCATGGCTCCAGTTCAGGCCCAACAGCCCAGGGCCCAAAGGCTGCAACGTGGACAGCAGTAGCGGGCCTTACTTTCCCAACGATAACAGCAATCTATTACCTTTCAAGCCCACGATCCTGATCACCTAAAGTTGTTCTGCAGCTGCAACATCAACCACATCACATGAACCAGAGGCGCGATGGTTTCAATCAGTGTCCATGTGGCTGAGGTCGAGGCAGTTGTGGTGGAGGTCGTGGTGGTGGCCGCGATGGTTGGCAGCCTAACTAATGGGGAATCTGGTATTCTCAATGCACATCTTGATTTGTGGTGTAATTTTTGCAACTATCTACTGCTAATAACCCTACCTAGTACTTTGATATGGGGGTCACTCACCACATAATCAACAAGGAAACTGTTCTCAATGACCCATTTTCCTACAATGGTAACGAATATGTTCTCGTTGGTGACGAGGGTTCTCTTCCTATCACTCACACTGGGTCTTTTTCTATTACTTTAGGTTCTCATTAGTTCAAGTTAAATAATGTCTTATATGTTCCTTCTCTTAAAGAAAATCTTCTCTCCTTCTCAGTTTACTAAAGATAATTCTGTTGCAGTTACTATTCATCATGTTGGTCAAGTGACCTTTGACTTTTACACTAGTTCTTTGTTGTTTCAAGGCTGTTGTGAAGGTCATCTTTATTATGTGTCTCCATCCTGTCAGTCTACTTTCCATGTTGTCTCTTCCTCCTCATGGCACTCCCGCCTTCGTCATCTGTCTTCTGAAGTTTTATCTAAGTCGTGTTTAGTTTCTAGGTCTCAATTAAATAAGGCGTTTTTGTAAGCCATGTGCACTCTCTAAGTCACACAAATTACTTTTTTATTCCAATAAAGTATTGCACTGCTTTCGTTTTATTTGATTCATTCTGATGTTTGGATGTCCTCTACTCCGTCTATTTCCAATTTTCATTATTGTGTCTTATTTACAGATGATTATAGCTGTTACTCTTGGATTTTCCCTATGTAGGCCAAATTGGAAGTTTTCATGCACTTGGAATCCCTATATAATATGACATGTAATATATTTAATTCCTCGATTAGATTTTTGCAAATGGATGGTGGTACATAATACATGAATAGTTCCTTTAAAACTTTTTGTATAACACTGGGATTGTTCACCGTGTCTCATGTCCCACACTCCTGAACAAAATGACCTAGCCGAACGCAAACACCGACACATCTCCACTGTCATTCCTCTCCTTCTAAACACTGCCAATCTCACACCCTCCCTTTGGGTTGAAATCACTCTTACCATTGTCTTTATAATTGATCTTCTCCCCTCCTCAGTGTTAGGTTGGTCTAGTCTCTATTTTCGGTTGTTTGGTCATCATCTCAATTTGTCCTCCCTTCATACGTTTGGTTGTGTGTGTGACTCGCACTTAGGTGCTTATACTACTGACAAACTGGAACCTCGTACCAAAGAATATGTTTTTGTAGGTTGCAACTCTCAATTTAAAGGATACCGATGTCTTGATCCGGACACCAATCGGGTTTGCATCTCCCGCCCTGTTTTATTTCCAAATTAGTTCGGTCATATCTCTCTAATTTTGGTCCGGCTGTTGCCCACCCCTAAATTGTATAAGGCTTTGAGACGATTGACATGGCATTAATTATCATTATGGTAGCGTTTTGATTTATTAATATGGAACTAAGTTGATAATCAGCTCCCTAATTTTATTTACAACTGATCCTGGCATTTAATCTCCACTATACGAATTAGTTTGTTGAGACCATCTTTTAGTTGTTGTGTTCTTTTATCTACTATTTGAACTCAACAATTTTTTAAGTATATTCAACACTTACTTTGGACACGAACTAGCACTGTAGTCTAGTAGTATTCATTTTCACTTGTATGTGAGAGATATAAGGTTTACCTTACATGGATGGTGATGACTCTTATATTTTTGTTGCGTTCGATACCTAGTTAATAGTTGAATCAGTCTATGGCCCAACCCAATCCCCTCCCCCATAGAGTAGAATACCCCCATCGGATCCTATGAGTAGAATTTTGTTGATAAAAAGGTTAATTTAGACGTGCAGTGTAAAACTTTTACCTTAATACGCACTCGATATATGACAGTTTTGATATAACATTAGAGGATTAAAATTTGTACTAAGCCAAACAATAAACCAACCATAATTTAGTATTGAACTAGCAACTGAGCCCGCCTGATGCCGCGGGTTTTAAAATTGTGTTAAATATGTGAAATATATTAAAATCTATTTACATCCATACGAAAATTTATTTACATATATATGTTCAATAAGAAACATAAGATGAGAGATTAAATGTCAAATGAATCCATTGTGATGCTTATCAAATACCCTACACTACAGATTCTTATTAGTAAAGAACCATATGAGAAAGTGATATTAATGTCCAAAATCTTTGTGAAAAACCATAAAATGGTCACTTCCAAGTATAGGTTTTCCAAATACCCCACATGATATGAAAATGTGAATCTGTCCCAAAGCTTTGTAAAAACTATAATAAGATCTCTTCCAAGGACATGAATTATATCACTCACAATTGCTACAATTTTATTCAAATACAAACATGTATAATGCTTCCAGATTCAATTATCCAGAGACCAAATATTGGGAACTTTCGAATTATAAGCTCATTGGACATAATATCCCAACTATAGGCATAGGGAGATTTGAAATCACACAGGTATGAAAAGAGAAGCAAAAGAAAAAGCAAAAGCAAGAGAGTCCATTCACCCTAGGTGAATATGCTTGTCTACGTTTCCAAAAATTAGTCTGTCACAGCTGCTAGATCCTTTTCAACTTTGTGCAAAAAAAAATCTCTTTCTTATGTTTACTTGAAGTGCTGATTTCAAATCGGTGATCCCTTTCTTACCGTGGTAACATTTAACAATTGCAATCAGTAAAATTTTATTGATAAGGGAAAAGAGAAAGGTAAGTAATAAGCAAAGTAGACAGACGTAACAGAGCAACGCAGAGAGAGAGAGATAGAAAGAGACTTAATGGTTTTATATGAAACTAATGTGCAATAGCTCATTACTGTTAAGAATTAGTAGTAAGCTGGAATGAGAGAAAGTGTTGAGTCATCAATTGTAAGAAATGCTATATACAGCAACATATGTGCAATAGCTCATTACTGTTACAAAGCAATAAACACAAGAATATTCAGTTTCTTTCTCTTAATTTCATCTTCTTCTTTGACTTCTTTCTGCATTTTCTGTTTCCTTTCTTCATTAGCATAGCTCAATTCTTCTTCAATTCATAGTTGTTAAGGCATGGAACTGTGGATAGGAACTGAAGTTCAATGACCCAAGTCTTGAGAGATATGGACAAAAATGAAAAAGGTGGTAGTCGTGGAGAAGTGATAAGTGGAGGCATGGAGCAGCTGGTGGCTGCCTAGGGATCTTTTGGGTGGGGTTAGAGGAAAAAAAGAATTGGAATTGAGAATTACCCAATTAGGGAAAGTTAATGCAAAATGAGACAGGGTGGAGATCTCGAGTAGGAAGAAAGAGAATAGACTTTTTTTTTTTAAAATTAAAAAGTGTATTCCTCACATGGCTTAATAAGAAGACTTGCTTTATTTATTTATTTTTTTTAAATGGCTTAGCTTAAAATGATGTTGTTTTGGCCAAGCCTTTAGAAAATAGAATAATTTTCTTCTTATTTGTTAATCATTTGCATAACCTGTAGCCGCCGGCCCGTCGCTGCACTCTTCTCCTCCAACACAAGTCTAAATTTGGGTGATTCCCGGAGGCATTAACAAACTTATCCAGGCTTCTGGATGGTCTCAGGTCTCTTAATGGATTTTCCTTTGGGTGCTCCCTGTCGTCCTCTACTTCTTTCATGTGAAGATAAAACTCACAGCTAAAAGACCTACGATGAAACCATGAACCCGTTACTTGTAGGCTGACCTCCTGCAAATCCGAGAAGAGGCGGCTTGCGTGACTCCTCTATATGCGCAACCCGACTCAAGCGCCTTGACTTCTCTATATGTTGGTGCACACGACAACTACTCTTGTCCAAATCCCACAACCTTCTCTAGCTAGGATCTAAAGGGAAATTTTCAAACAACTATGAGATATCAAGCTTTTCCATTGATATCATGAAAAAAATTCCATCGATAAGGATTACTAGAATTTTAATTAAAAAATTATGAGCATATTAAACAAAAATTAAAAAATTAATTTTCTTTTTTATTCATTGTTATTATTTTTAGAATTTGAATTAGTTTAGAAAATTATTATTTTTTAATCCATATGCCGTTACTTAATTAGACAAGTGGGATCACACATGTGCCATGTCAACACACTAATAGAATATTTAACAAAAATTGACTAGAAGACAACATTGATTTAGGGCACCCATATTCAGGGATTGCGTTGATCGTTTTATATTTTCAAGAACCATCTTGATGGGATGGGTTAATTCAAGGACGATTTGTGAAATACCACTAAAATTAAAAATAAAAGCAAATCGCAAAAATTAAAACCCTAACCAACTTCTCTTTCTCTCTCTGCTTCTGGTGCTTCAATATTGCAACTTCATCTTTTTATACTCTATGCTTTGCTTCCAACAAGAAGCCCTTCGTTTTCTTAAGCTCTCCTTAGGTTTTGCCTTCTCTCCCCCATCTCTCCTCTCTCTATCTCTGTCTTTTGTGATAGTGGGTCATATTGATTCGAATTCGACGACTAGATATTGTGTATATAAGTGTCCTTGACACACTCTCACCCGAAATTTCCATTTTGCACACCCGGCATGCTAGCCGACACTAGAATGTGACGAAGCCATAAAATGATGGTGATGTGGAAAAGTATGAGTAAATTAAAACTTTACGTAATTGAAATAAGAGTGTGCATGTGAGCGAAACCCTTATATAATGCAAAGTGTCAGAACATAAATACGAGTGAAACATAAAATAAAGAATATTCCCATCTCAGAAGGATGGATATTAAATTATACAAAAGGATATTAACTTCCTACCTTATTGGAAATGCTAGTCAGCAATTGCCAATTATTCCTCACCTCCACAAGAGCTCAGCCTCTAGGTCCTTAATAGGAGTAAAACATAAAACGTGAGTGGCCAAAAGATAAAGTTTTGTAAAATCGTGGTTTTTTCTTAAAATAGTAATCCCTAGCTGTAAAACTTGTATAGTTTTTAAAATTCATACTACTCATATGTAAGAAACAAAGTACCCAAAAAAGTAGTAATAATCTCAAGGATGTAGGTAAAACAATACTAATAATTTTTGCAATGCTCATCAAAATCATGCAAGCACAAAAGTCATGTAGAAAGTAGCTACATGAATAGGTTGGTGTATAAATTACATTTTAGTACTACAATCTTGTGAAGCTGGCACTAAGCACTCATATAGGGCCCTAGTTGCCTAGTGCAATCTAGGGGTAGGTTGGTACTTACTCTAGACTCAAAGTGAATGTAACGGTGCATGTGAACATACATGTGAAGTTGGTCCTGACCCAAACAATATAAATAAAGAAAACACCATGCAAACATTTTTGATGAGTAGATATATAGTATAAGTACGATCATGCCAAAGTTGTAATCGCGAATAATAATAAAATAATAAAACGTAAACATTTATTATATTTTAAGTCAAAACATGGCATGTAAGACAATCATAACACATTTATGGAACTATAAGATAATATTTGAAAGCAAAGATCCACTCATGGTATGTCATAGGGTAGTAGCCTCATTGCCTTGCTTGCCCATGAAATCCTCCAGATAAGTCTCTCCTATATGAGAAATCACTATACCACTATAAAAACATACGAAGGTCACAAAAGAAAGGGCTCTAACTATTGAAATCAAGATTGGAAATTCCAAATCCGCCACCGTATGTTGTGCATCGCCGCACGTGCCTCTACGCACTGCAGAAGAGTGCCACATGTGGTGGCTAAGGTGGTGGCTGGAAAAATGACTATTGTCTCTCAGGACAGAATATTTCATTATCGAAAATGAAATATTATAGCCAGACGAAATATTCCATTAAAACTAACAACAGAGTAATGAAATCTTACTTAAAATATTTTGATTCGGATTTAGAAACAGATCGGGTCGTCAGGGCCAATCTCGGGTTAACGGATCAGGTTGTTGGGTCCTATCTCAAGTTAACGGGTCGGACGTGGTTGTCAAGCAGGATTGGGATGTTGGTGTGGACATCGACATTACAGTCGAGTTGGACCAGGTATGGACCGGGTTGTCGGGCCAAATCTGGGTTGGATTCGTCAAATTATGAAGTTAGACGAAAACCTCGCCTTTTCCACAAAAATTGGCTGAGATTCTTCCAACGTTCCCCGCACCACCGTTATTCCTCCAATGTTCGATCCAAGGACATATTACGATTCCAGGGGTTGTCAAGAACATAATGGTACAAGCTTCAAGGGTCGATTTCTTGTCGTAATAATATACCCCCGTAAGAAAATTTCTTCCCAGAAATTTCCACAACAAATACACCAAACAAAATTGGATAATGACTAATGAGTTCCAGAGTTTCTAGTCGTCACGAAGTAAGTACAATTTTCTATACTGTAATCGAATTGTAGAACAGTAAGTTGTTTCAGACCTCGGGCAAGTCGACCATTACAGCTTTTCAACGTCGTCGAGGTGGCAAGACTCAAAGAAGAAATCTAGAACTAACAGAAGATACAACGTTAAACCATAGTTGTAAAAGTCAAGGAACTCGGAGACCTTTGCTCTGCAAACTGGTATCAGAGTAATCATATGACCAATTTTGAAAACCTAGGTTCTAATACCAATTTGACACACCCTAACCCGAAATGTTCAGTTGGACATCTGAATCAAGGCATGCAAAACCATGGTATTTCTCAAAATAGTAACCCTTATTACAATGCTACATGTCAAAACATAAATACAAGTGCATCATAAAGTAAAGAATATTCGCATCCTAGAATGATGGATATTTATACCAAAAAAAATAAAAAAAAAATTTAAACTTCCTAAATTATCGAAAGTACTGGTTAGCAATTGCCAATTATTCTTCGTCTACATAAGAGCTCAACCTCTAGGAATTGGAGGGGTACAAAATAGAAAACATGAGCGATAGAGTTTTGTGAAACCATGGTTTTTCTTAAAATAGTAACCTTTGCTGTAAAACCTGTATAGTTTCCAAAATTCATACTACTCGTATATAAGAAAGCAAAGTACCCAAAATTTCATTAGTAATCTCAAGGATACGAGTACCCAATAATAATAATATCTGCAATGTTCATCAAAATCATGCAAGCAGTACACAAGTCATGTAGAAAGTAGCTACATTAACAAGCTGGGTGTGTAAATTAAGTTTTAGAACTATAATCACGTGGAGTTGGCGCTAAGCGCTACATACGAGTCCTAGTTGACTAATGTAATCTAGGAACAGGTTGAACACCTACTCAAGATCCAAAGTGAACGTAACGGTGCATGTAAACATACACGTAAAACTGCTCTTGACCCAGACAATACAAATAAGGGAAACACCGTGCATACATTTATGATGAGCAAATACTAGCCAGTCCCTTTTGCCTTTTCACTTTATACAAGTACTATTCTTTATGCACACATTTTTACGTACACAATTTTTTTTTAATCACGGCACAACGTGCAAAATTATATTTCATTTGTATTTGTAAGAGACTTTTAGGGTTAAAGATTTGTAAATGCCAAAAACTGTGTTTTTTTTATTTTAAAATATCCACTTCATTAAAAAAGTAAAGGTACCGTTGTGATAAGGTATGAAAAATAAAGTTTAAGAGATATTGATTTGACAAAACATTTTCAAACACACAATATATAACAATTGATTAGAAAATCAATTGAACAAAAAGAAAAGACATATGTCAATGCCTAAAATAAAAAAACAGCAAGAATGTTTCTTCTGTCTTTTCCAACATCCTAGACAACAAATTAGAAGAAAACAAATGACATTAAAAACAATTGAATTCTGAATGTGCTACTAGTTGGCTGCTATATAAACACAGAAATTTGTACAAAACCAGCTCCTTGCTCATGGACAAAACAGAGTCTGGAAAAAGAAAAGCAAATCTAGAGGTTCAACTTCTTAATATTGAATACAAATAAACCACTAAAAGATGAACCATGAACTTCTCTTTTTCTTAAAGAAAATGCAAACAGGAAGTTCTGAAGCGTCTTTAATCCTTCTATTAATCCACTTTGCTCCCTGCAATGTGCTGTGTATCTGTTTCAAAATTCATACGGAAAAAGCACACAAAACAATGTGAAAATCAGATCCTTGGAATCGAAATTAAAAGTTAAAACACATGATTGGGAAAGAAATCAAACACTAAAAAACCAAAGAGAAGAAAAACAATAATGAAAAATACTTGGATGCCGTGGAATATTACCAATTTCCCAAATACTTTTGTGGATGTAAATAAAGACATTAGAAAGATCACACCTTTATGTTTGGACCGAGCCTCATCTGGGCCGAAAAACACTATCAGGAGGGCCAGTTAGGCCTGCCCTGCTACCAGCCCACCCCCTCATTTGCCCCTCAATTTTCCAACGACGATGAAGCCCACTTCGTTACCCCGCATTTTGCAGAAGCAACAAGGTAACGACATAAAACGGATAAGCAAAACGGCGGCACATTGTCACCCACCACCGCCTCTTCACTCTTTCTTCTTTCAACCCTCTGCTGTCTGCACCCTCTCTTATGTAATACTCCTTCTGTTTGGAAACGAAGGTAGCTCACTCTGCTCTGGGTAATCTCTCTCTCTCTAGCTTCATCTCTTCTCCTCTAAATTCATTTCTGTTCGTCACAAAAAATCCAACCCAACCCATATCTGCAATATCTGTGTTTATATTCAGTTTCTCTGCCGTATTTCCGTTTAAGCATGGTTTTTTGAGTATTGGGTTGTGGGTTTTATACACAAAGAATAGGTGAAGTTATGGATTTGATGGTACCTGTGAACCAAACCCCTGATGGGTTTTGCTCATTTCACAGAGTTGATAGGGTGAGGACAAGAAAGACTGGTAATTTTGGAGCTAGGGTCTGTGGTAAGGTTGGTCTCACCACTCCCGATTATCGGAGGCTCTTTGTGGGCAGCAGAGCTCGGTTTCTTGCTCTCCCCGATGGCATTCAGTGTAGGATACAGGACGGTTACCAGAAACATAGGCAAAAGCGTGTACTTGCTGTGTCGAAAGTCGAAACTTTTAGTTCCAATGGTAGGCTGCAGAATGTTGAGTATACCCCACATGGGGGTTTGAATGGAATGGACTCTTCCAATGGTTTTGAGGAATTCGAGAGTAATAATCAGCTTCGTAGGCTGGTTAGAAATGGGGAATTAGAAGAGGGGTTTAAGTTTCTAGAGAACATGCTTTATCATGGTGATATGCCGGATATTATTGCGTGTACGAGTTTAATCAGGGGGTTTTGTAAGAGTGGAAAGACAAGGAAGGCGATGCGGATTATGAACATTCTAGAAGAATCTGGGGCTATCCTTGATGTTATAACTTACAATGTCTTGATCAGTGGCTACTGCAAGGCTGGTGAGATTGATAATGCTTTGAGGGTTTTGGACCGAATGAGTGTTTCTCCAGATGTTGTTACGTACAATACAATCTTGCGTACTTTATGTGATAGTGGGAAATTGAAGCAAGCGATGGAAGTTCTTGATCGACAGCTGCAAAGGGAGTGTTATCCAGATGTGATTACGTATACCATACTGATTGAAGCAACTTGCAAGGAAAGTGGGGTTGAGCAGGCGATGAAGCTTTTGGATGAGATGAGGAGCAAAGGATGCAAGCCTGATGTGGTCACTTATAATGTTCTTATCAACGGGATATGCAAGGAAGGAAGGTTGGATGAAGCAATCAAATTCTTGAACGACATGCCGTCATCTGATTGCCAACCAAATGTCATTACCCACAATATTGTTTTGCGTAGCATGTGCAGCACTGGCAGATGGATGGATGCTGAAAAACTATTAGCTGAAATGGTTCACAGAGGCTGTTCTCCTAGTGTTGTTACTTTCAATATTTTGATTAACTTCTTGTGCCGGAAGGGCTTGTTGGGTAGAGCAATTGACATTTTGGAGAAGATGCCTAAGCATGGCTGTACTCCAAATTCCTTGAGTTACAACCCATTGCTTCACGGATTTTGCAAGGAAAGAAAGATGGATAGGGCGATTGAGTATTTGGATATAATGGTTTCTCGGGGCTGTTATCCAGACATTGTGACCTACAATACTTTGCTTACAGCTTTGTGCAAAGATGGAAAGGTTGATAGCGCAGTTGAGATACTTAATCAACTAAGTAGCAAGGGTTGCTCTCCTGTTCTAATCACATACAATACAGTGATTGATGGGCTCTCAAAGGTGGCGAAAACAGAACGTGCCTTAGAACTTTTGCATGAGATGCGCAAAAAGGGTTTAAAGCCTGATGTAATTACTTATTCTTCTCTCGTGGGAGGGCTTAGCAGAGAAGGAAAGGTTGATGAAGCAATTAAGTTTGTACATGATTTGGAAGATTCGGGTGTCAAGCCCAATGCTATCACTTTTAACTCCATCATGTTGGGTCTTTGCAAGGCTAAGCAAACTGGTCGTGCAATTGATTTCCTCGCGTATATGGTATCTAAAGGATGTCAACCTACTGAAGCAACATACACCATTCTCATTGAAGGCATAGCTTATGAAGGATTAACAAAAGAGGCTTTGGATTTATTGAATGAACTCTGCTATAGAGGGGTTGTGAAGAAAAGCTCTGCTGAACAGGTGGCAGTCAAGATGTAGATGTACGCAGTTCAACTTTTACTCTCGGATGGTAGGTCATTGTTTAATTATGCCTTTGGATTTCGTCGGCCTCATTTCCCATGATAATGATTTTCATGGTGTTCAAACATATTAATTCACTCGTTTTCTTTGTCTTGAGGATCGAAATCCAAAATCAATTTTGTTTGATATCCATGTAAGTCCTCAGTTTGTTTGATCTGATTCTTGTGCTTCCGATGAATCCATGCTTGTCTGTCAAGTAGTTTCCACTATCTAAAATATTTATACTTATTCAACTTTTCCACATTATGCTAAATAGTAATCAATATGATAGTTCTCTGATTAACTAGAGTCGCTGTTAAAAATTGCGTCATTGCTCCATAATGTTGTGATTTTTTTGTTATATTCTCTCACTCTCGCTTCTTAAAATTATTGGTCGCGATTGTTTTAGCTTGAGATGTTGTATACTGAAGACTAACTATGGTTCTAAGTAGCTTGTACCGTGTCTAATTTATTTCACACATAAAAGTTAAAAGGCGTTGGAGTAGCTCTTATGGAATAAGTTTAGACGTAGAAGTTAAGGGTCTGTCAACTAGACTACTTGGGTTATCTGGTCGTTGACATCTACCCGAATTGGGGTGGTTCCTCTCTGCACTTATTGTAGGGAATAGGCATGCATCTTCATTGACATATACCTGAACTTGGTGGCTTCTATCTGACATCTGATTGGGTGGTCCTGTCTGCACTAGGCCATGTTATCATAGAGGATAATGCATGATCTTCACTAGGGTTCTGTTCTTCCCTTGCATCATTGCAGATACATGATGTGCGCTAATGTCGCGAATACACGATGTGTGAGGGTGTCATTTTATGCGTTCACTTTGTGGTGAAGTTACTACACCAAGTGTCGCCGGAACGCATCTACAACGTCGCGTGGGTGATCCAAATTGTAGTCAACAATCATAATTTGGCCGTAAGATTGAATATATCAAATCAAAACGATGGATCTAATCAAATAGGTATTGTATAAGTTTGCTCTGGATCGAGTATTGTTACCAAAAAAAAAAAAAAAAAAAACAAAAAACATGAGTTAAGTTATTGTAGTCAACAATCATAATTTGGCCGTAAGATTGAATATATCAAACCAAAACGATGGATCTAATCAAATACGTATTGTATAAGTTTGCTCTGGATCGAGTATCGTTACACCAAAAAAAAAAAAAAAAAGAAAAAAAAAAAGCCATGAGTTAAGTTATGGTATAGATCCTAGGACAATAATAGGCTGATTAGCTGGCCTGAAAACTGTAAAGGGCTGGTTTTAGGACCCTCGTGTGACTCACACATCTTGAAACAATCCAGACCAAGAATGAAATGAGAGGACCAAATGTATGTACATGATAAGAAGATGGCTAACTAGTTTATCCACGGAACTAATTTAAGTGGAATTAATAATATCCATAGGATATTCTTTCAATAAACTGCCAAAACTCTTGCATCATTTGGTCGCCATCAAATAATTACACTTAATTCACCGCCTTGTACATTTTTTCTTTTATTTTTCAAAATTTCAAAGTCCTTTATGGTGCTCAATGAGTATTATAGTTTAGTGGTATTTATGAGAAGACTTACGCTTGAATCTCTTAATGATGAAAAATCGTAAGTCTTCTTAGATGCAACTATTATAAGTAGGAGAAAATTTAGACATTATGCGGTTTGATTCTTGGAGCCGTTAGATTGGTGAGATTTTAAACAAAATCAATGGTACTTGACAATCCAACGACTTCAAAGAAAGCATGCATGAGCATCGAAGCTTTGACTCTTTATATTGGTAAGTATTTAAATAAAATTATGGACTCATTATATTGGTTATTTTGTAAATAAAAATTATGAGATTTGACAGGATTACTCCAAGCGTCAATGCTTGAGCATGCCAACCTTGAGATCCATAAGAGAATCTCTGAAATATTTAGCATAAGAAGCATTTAGGAATCAATTCTTGAAACCATTATTGGTAAAAAAATTTAATGAAAACAAGGGTCATTGGTTAAAATGATGAAAGAATTAAATCTTGATTGTCAAATTGTTCGATGTTATTACATGTCATCTCTATAGGCCCATCATTCTTCTGAGATTAGTTAGCTCAACACTTAAATGTTGTAGAGTCAGTAGAACAATCAATTTCCTATTCACAAACTTGACCACCTATCGACTCCAAATATCGATGGTTACGAATGTTTAATTTTGAGAAATAACTTCTCCACACCATTTTCTTCTTCACACCATTTTCTGCTGCTGCACATCCCTATTTATTTATGCTTATTTCTCCTTTGATTGCTTCATCAAAAGCTATAAATAAATGGATGTGTGTAGGAGAAGAAAAATGATGTAAGCAATTTTTTTTAATTTTATTTTTTACTTTTATGATTAGGGATAACTAAATAAATAGAACTCTCATACTTCAAGATAATTTTTGTTTTTCAATCTACTTTCCGCAAAGACAAATTGCTTCTTGTTTGTTTGTTGAAGCATATGAATCACAGGCCCACATTGCCAAGCTGTCTTTTTTCCCCGTGCCAACAGAGACTGTATGTGCCAGAACAAATTCTGAGAATCGTAGCCAGATAAAATGTTCTTTCACTTTCCCACGTCCCACCACTTTTCTTTCCTCTTCAATATTTAATTTTTGCTACCACTTTCTTCTTTCCCTTGAAAACGCAAAGACCTCATTCCATTTGATCCTTCACCATCTTCTCTACCCACCACACAATAACAATCCTTAAAACATAAGAGAGAGAGAGAGATGTTGGGAGCTTTTACCACTTAAAATTAAGCAGCTGGGAACTTGCATGTACTGCAAAAGCCCCAAGTCATGGAGAATATTCCATCTCCTAGAGACAAAAACGAAGGTGTATTTTCTTGCTGGGGACGTCTAAAGTTGAAGCTTCCATGTATAAGAGGATTAAGACGACATACAACCACAAGGCAGAGAAGTGTTGGAAATCCCGGTGGCGGTTTCCGGTACGATCCTTTGAGCTATTCACAGAACTTCGATCAAGGTTGGGACGAAATGAATGATGAGGACTCTACTAAACGCGGTTTCTCGGCCAGATATGCTGCCCCTTCATTCAAATCACATGGAGATAAGTGACAAACTTTGTGTTATCCTAGTAGAGGCAATAGCTGGTTGATTTTGTATTCACTCTTAGTTTGTGAACTTCTTTTGCTTGGGGGAAGTGAAGGGGCTTGATTTCTTCATGTTCTTCTGCTGTGACTAAATATATCATGAATGCAATTTTCTTTTAATACAAACTTTAGAAAAGGAAATACAATTAGAAGTTTGCCCCTTCGAAATTAATGTGGTCATTTTGTGCTTGGTGTATCAATATAGCTGTGTATAATAATAAAAAATGGACAAGGTGGTGCGGGTGGGGGCATCGACGACGACGGTGGCAACAACAGTGGTGGAGCATATAGTGGTTGTGTGAATACTGGGGTGCGGTGGTTGCAGCTGTAGCTTGTAGAGGTTGCATTAAAAGTAAGGGCGGTGGCAACGACAATGGCAGTTGTGGTGGTAGTGGCAACAAGAGTGGTGGTGATTGTGGTGGTAGTGTTAGGTTGGTGATTGCAATGGTAGGCGGTGGCAATGTCTTTGTCCTTCAAGGGAGAAAAATGTGTGTATAGAAAGATAAACAATGACATTTTTCAAAGGGATCCCTTAGTTTAGTTTAATTACCAATTACGAGAAAAAAAAATTAGCTAAAATATCACATTTTTAGTTTAGGTACTAATGGAAAGGTCAACCAAAACAAATAACACTCCACTTATTGTTAAATACACACCAAATTTACTTTTTCAATTCAAATTTGTTTTACTACATCCCACATACTTTTCCATAATACCCTCACACTTCACACTCTCAACATATGTACGCCCTATATTTTCTAAATACACCCCACAATCTTCAATTCTTAAGTTCAAATAAATATTTATGTTTTTATTTTTAACACCTCACACTTTACATCTTCGAATTATAAGGTGGTTTCTATGTTGTTTCTTCTCCCTTTCAAAGAATGATTCTCCCTTTCAAAGAATGAAGATTGAGATTTGAGAATCTATCATTGACAGAATTTTTTTTTGAAAATCCATCAAATTACCTTTTTGTTTCACACACAATTGTGTTTAACACTTTGATGGATACAAAATCTCTTAACTCTCTCAACTCTTCATGCTTCAAACCATATGGTAGACAAAAACACTGACCCTTCTCAAATGAGGTCTGTATTTCAGTGTGACGCAACTCTAACAATGAAAGAATATGATTTCACAAAGTTTCAAGGCTAATCTGGCTAGAGCAAATCACCCGTCAAAGCTTTGAACGTGCACTTTCCGCCCTATTCATTAGTCCAAGTTGGTAGACAAAATAAAAGTGGGGCTATATACTAAGTAAAACAAGGATAGAAACTTACTTGTTACTTGTTACTTGTTTTTGTACCAAAATACGTACTAGTGTCAGTACATGCAACCATAAACTTTTGTACTCTTTCAGCCATGTAGTTTTCAAATAGTCAATATCTTCATCAAACGAAATAAATTTAAATTCAAAGGCATGCCAATTATTTAAGTACTCCTGTTATGTTGATGAATTCATTGCCAATCTTTTAAAAAACATATTCCAAACCTCCACTAATGTGAAGTGTTTCTTGCTATTGGATGCAATTGCTTAATTTATGTGCAACCAACATAATAAATGTCGAGTACTAGAGAAAATATTACAGATGACATTCATAAGTGCTGAGTCTCGATTAGTGACAATCACATCAGGAATACAGTCATCATTTATTAGAGTCTTCAATCTTGTCAATGTCCGTGTGTAATTGTCTCCTTCTCATGGTCAATGAAAGCAAATGCAACAAAAAAAATGTAATATCAGTTGAAGTTATCCCTACAATCTTTGGGAGTGGAAAACAATGCCTATTAGTCTTGTACGTGCAATCCATGATAAGTACATCTGACAAACTATGTAAGACATCAACATTAATTAGGTGAGTTCAAAACAAGTCACGCGCAATCCATGCTCAATATACTTGTTTTTCTGGCAACTTACGTAACAAATGTTGCATCTTTGATCTCCCAACTCCCTTTTTTGTTCGATGATAGTGCCTTGCATTGTATATTGTCCTCATTGTTGTTATATTAAGTGGCTCATTTTTCTTTATAGTGTTCAAAATAACTTTGGGTTTCACTAAACTTGTAGACATGTCAACTAGAAGTTCAATTTCTCTTTGCTTAATCGTTCGACAAAAGTCGAAATACTCTAATCAAATGAGTATGGTTATGCACCCCACACTCAACCTCCAATTTTCATTCATCTCTTTCTCCAATAATGGATCCCTTCAATAGGAATGGGCATCCGCACTTTTTGACACCAGTATTCTCAGATTCTTTTTCCTACTTATATCAGACATCTCCAATACGAATCGATACTCTCCATGTCTTTCACAAGCAAATGCTATTTGAGATCTCTTCTTCCTTCAGTCAACCTCTCCCGCATCAGACCTCTTGATGACAATAACTATGTTATCCTTTTTTCCTTGTGTGCAAGTCCAATCAAGAAAATCATTTTTACTTTTGAACATTTGTACATACAACAAATAAAGTTTGGCCATTTATAAGGCTTCTAACAATTTACTAAAACTAGTTACCTCATCAATTGTAAATGCACTTTTGTAGTCAACCACACTCTTTGTAGCAATATTAGTGTCCCCTGTAGAGGTATCACCTTGTACGCAATCATGTTTAAGTATACCAAAAATTATTATCAAACTCCCCGTTTATAGTAGGGGTTTACTAAAATAGTTTTCAAAAGCCAGTCAGATATGTTAATTGGACAAAGATATATATATTTTTTTCAATCAACGGTTGTAGTTTCATTGGGTAGAGTTCTATAATGGAGGGTGATAGTGGTTTTGAGAGTTGAAGAAGATAAATAATCTTGAGATATACACGTTAAAAGTGACTAATTTAAAATTTTTTTGTAAATTTTATGATGTCGAAATTGTCATTGCATTTTAGAGTATATAAGTCATTTAATATTAGAATTTAGTATGGAGTGTATTTAACATTATTTAGGTGCTTACTAAAAAGCCTTCTATATACTAATATAATTAAAAAGAGTAATTCTCACTTATTACCCTCAAGTATTGTGATATTTGCACTTTGCTATCCTTAGTTTTTTTTCGCCTCAATTTCATACATGAAGTTACAATTTGCGCTTAAATTTATACTTTTGTTAGTCTAGCCTTTAAGTCACTGTTAAATAATGATGTGACAAGCGTTTGACTCACCAAAAACTTTAAAATCATAGAAGAAAGTTTGGACAATAAAAAATATCATAAATCTAAAAAAAAGAACTTTTAAAAGAAAAGACACTATAAATTGAAAAATCTTTGCCTGCGTTTTTTGACCATCACTACAATCTCACTTTCCTCCTCCTCTGTCTCTTCTAGGGAGTAGACACATCATCTGTTCTCGGTGCTCAATTCAATAATATCTCCGAATTGCCTAGTTTGTGTGGTCCGGAATGTGAGATCTAGAGAGGATCTCAATATCCACTTTATGCAAGAGATGATCAACATGGCAAATGCCTATTAAGTATTAACCTGGGAGGCAATGGCACAAACAAGGCCATGACCATGCCGTTTATGTACAAAGGTAATAGGCGCTCACAGGTAGGCAATGGCACAAACAAGAAGCAAGAAGAATTTCAAAAATTCTTGAGCTTTTTAAGGCATGTTTGGTAATCAACTTGAATTCAATTTTTTATTTTATTTTTATTTTTAATTCAAACATAATTTTTGAGCTTCAAGTCAAGAACCTTTGTTTGGTAGGACAATTTTCAAAAAATTAAACTCAAAACTAACTTGAAAAATAACTTATACATTAACAAAAAAAAGTCAGTTTTAGAGTTTTCAAACTTCTAAAGGGATCCTCTCCGGATCCCTTCCACCTAATCCTCCTCTTCAAACAATCTGGACCCTTGAAATTTGATCCAACGACTACAAACACGGATCCACTCTAAAAGTTATAATAACTTTAGCCGTTAGCTCAAATTTCAAGGGCCTGGATTGTTTGATGAGGATCTCGAATCCCTTTCCTTCAAACTTAACCTGCTCTCCACTCTCTCTCTCTTTTTCCACACCCTATCTTTCTTCTTTCTCTATCTTATCTCTTTCTCTCTCTACTTTCTCTTATTAGTTCTTTTTTCTCTCTCTTCTCTTATGATCTCTTCTTTCTCTCCTCACTCTCTACTCTTAAGCCAAATCATCTCTTTCTCTCCTCTCTTCTCTTACCTTCGCCGATGGTAATCCGTTCTAGAATACCCACATAGCTTTGGTCTCTCTTAAATGATTTTCCGATCATTCTAACCACCCTGAGTGCCACGTGTCATGGGCCTAGAGATTCGTGGTCCCAATGACATTCAAGAATGAAGTTGATTACAGATTTTTAAAATTAAAGACAAATACATCATAATTGTCATTGGGAGGAATATATTCCAAATTTGTAATGGAAAAGAATCAAGGCTCATGAGGCAATCAAAAGGCATTCATTGAGAATGGATGCTCTCAACTAGTATGAATAGGACCCTCTCGGTCATTGTTAGAGTTCCCCGACCAACAAATTTGCTTATATTTTTAATTTCTCTGCACCCTGCGTACTTTTACCCTATTTTTCTATTCAAAATGAAGCCCTACTTAGTTTTCTATTTCAAATTAGTTTTCAATTCCCGCAAATTATTTTCTCGCACCTAGCGTAATTTTATTTTCTTAAAAATTATTTTCACGCATTTAGAGTAATTTTTATTTTATCGTAATTTACTTTATCACATTTTATTTTATCACTATGAGTAATGTAACTTAATTACTTATCAATTTGATCAATTCGACAAGGTCATTTGGTCTGATGAGATTCACCTACTCATACATTCCCTCTCACCATATCAATCACCAAATTTGCTTCCACCTATCCATTCACTCATCATGTCCACACAGACAACACCCACTCAACGTCCATCCAATGCATATTCAAAAGTCTTTGCGCCCGATGCATGTAAGAACCTACTACTGAGATGGTTCCTTCCCCGGTCAACAATCGCATTGAAAGAAGTCAAATCAAAATGCAACCAA
Organism: Pyrus communis; assembly: GCF_041283825.1. NCBI lineage: Eukaryota > Viridiplantae > Streptophyta > Magnoliopsida > Rosales > Rosaceae > Pyrus > Pyrus communis. The sequence goes on along the minus strand of NC_142579.1, from coordinate 4,334,252 downwards.
AATCACAAACTTATCTTACTCGCTTGGTCTTAGGTCACAAATTGGCATGCCCGCACTAATCAAGAAGGATCAAGAGATCCCAAAATCCTCAGCTTGTGGTCGAGAACAATTTTAAGACGAACACCAACTAATTCTTTAAGAAGAATTGGTCGAGTACTAAAGTTTCTTTCCAAACTCAATACAAAGAATAAATAAATAAGGCGATATAGGGTGGCCTTGTCTAAATCCTTTAGAATGTTTTATTAGGCTATAAGGTTGGACATAATTAAAATAGAATACGAAACGGAAGAAACACCATGCATGATCTAGTTAATCCATTTATCATCAAAACCATATTTTTTCAAAGATAAATATAGATAGTCCCAATTAATTCTATCATAAGATTTTTCCACATCTAATTTTATAGCCATGCAATTAAAAAAAAAAAAAAAAAAAACTTTGGAAATGTAGAAAGAAGCTTACATTACATAATCTATTAGGAACTAAACTAACTTGAGATTGCGAAATGCAGGTATTTAACACAGGACAGAGACGATTAACAAGTAATTTAGAAATAATTATATGTCACATTATGGATTGTTCTTAGGAATTAAGGTAATATAAGTATGGTTTAGTATTTCAACAGAGGCTCCATTATAAAAAGCATTGACCATGTTGTGGTAGCGAAATTTGTCGTCTTTATCCTTGACGAAATTGTATCTACAAGACAAATAAACACTTTGATCAAGAGGCCAAAACCTCACACGCCCACGAGGTGGGGTGGGGTAGGTGGGGTTGTAGACATCGAAATTTCGGTGAAATGAATGTTAACCAATAATTAAAATTTCAACGCTCACGTGTCACATAAATTTTACATGTAGCGTGTGACTCAACGAAAAATCGAAATAAATCGGAAAGGTCATCAAATAGGACACGTGTCAATATCTGGCAGAAATGATTTATTTCATCTGATTATTTAAATCCAAAAAATCAAGTTTTGGAATTCTATAAATAGGAGGCCAAGGCATTCATTTCAAAGGGGGAAGAAAAAAAGGAAGAAAGAAAGGAAGAAAGAAAGAAAGAAAGGAATTTACATCACACCAAAACCTTGAAGCCTCGAAACTCTAAAGCTCTCAAGCAAATCCCGAAGGATCAAGAAAACACTCTTCGTTCTTCGTCAAATCCTCCTTCAAAGGTCAAGCCCCAACGGCCCTTGAAGAACTTCCATCAACCCTCAAGATCAAGCCCCGACGGCCCCTTGAAGAAAGTGTTCATCATCCGTTCATCCTAAGATCAAGCCCCAACGGCCCTTTGGATCAACAACCTCAACAAATCCACACATCCAATCGTTCTTCAAGATTAGGCCCAAAAGCCCTTGAAGATCCGCTCATCCATCAACCCTCAAGATCAAGCCCCGACGGCCCCTTGAAGAAAGTGTTCATCGTTCATCATCCGTTCATCCTAAGATCAAGCCCCAACGGCCCTTTGGATCAACAACCTCAACAAATCCACACATCCAATCGTTCTTCAAGATTAGGCCCAAAAGCCCTTGAAGATCCGCTCATCTATCAGCCTTCAAGATTAAGCCCAAAAGCCCTTGAAGAAATCCGCACAACTATTCTTCAAGATTAAGCCCAACGCCCCTTGAAGATCCATTCATCAACTGTTCATCTTTAGATCAAGCCCCAACGGCCCTTTGGATCAACAGCTCATCCACAAACCTACACCCTACGAAGATAGAATCAGAGGATCAAATTACAAAGAGATTGTAACCCCAAAATCATTAAACATAAAATATATTTTGTACACGTATTCTTGTTTCTTGTTTCAGGAACTTTTCGTGTTTACAAATTTGGCACGCCCAGTGGGACCATCTCTACCTCTCATCTCTGTCTCCGTTCAAGATATTCAAGCACAGTCCATGGCTTCAAACAAAGAACAAGTCATGACTATCGGCACTACCTCCATTGAAAGACAGCTGGTTCAGATGAAGGAAACAATTGCAAGGCTGATAAAGACTGCAGAGGAGAAAAACTTGCAAACCGCCGGACTCATCAACCGTCTGGAGGCGCAACATGGTGTCATAGTGAAACCAAGCTCTCTTCCAACTAAGAGGACCGAAGAAGGCTTCAACCCAAATGCCTACGAACTCATGTCAAAGGCTGGGCATGACTTTGCTTCCTCTTCAAATCTTGGAAAGAAGGTTTCAAACACCGTCAACGACAAAGATCGCGACCTCACCGAGACTCAAAAGAAGTTGAAGGAGCATGATTATGGAGTTGACAACAACAAAGCTGGACTTGGCTTCACACCAAATGCACCCGTGAAGATTTCAAGCAAAGTGAAGAAAGCTAGCGCTCAACACATCAGCGTGAGCATTGAACAAGACCAAGAAAAGCCTAAACCCTCCCCTCGGACATCGGTCTTCGATAGGATGAGCCATTCAAGCTCCAGAACTTCAGTGCTTAATCGCATTGGTGGTCAAGACCGAACCTCTGTCTTCAAGAGGCTTAACGCGCCGACATCCCAAAGCTCTATTTTTGAAAGGTTGTTAAAGCCTAAGAAACAAAGCAACACAACTATCTCTCCTCTGCGACGATCAGCTTCAGAAAGATTTGAAGATAATGGTAAGCCTTTTGGAAAGAGGAAGACAACACCAAAGGAAGAAAAGCTCGATGAGTTAGGAGAAAAAGACGACGCTCGAAGCTTGATTCCTTTAAGGATGAAGCGCCAAGCAATCCTAGAGGTCGACACAAAAGGACCACTGAAGGTAAGGAGGCGCATCATCGTCCACATTGGCAAATCTTCATGCCAACAAACTCAAGAGAACGGCACTGAAGAGGAGATCCAAGATGTTTTCTACATCACGGTGCAAGAAGGTAAAGAAGACGAAAGCCCGAGGAAATACTCAGAGTCCCTACTCTCCGACGTTGATTCGAGCGGCAGTACAACCATGCAAGTCATGACCACTGGAGCAACTTCAATCGAGGAGCAGTTAGCTCAGATGAATGAAACAATCGCAAAGCTCACACGAACTGTGGAAGAGAAGGACTTGCAGATTGCCGCACTTGTCAACCAACTAGATGCGCTGCCCGACGTGAAAGTCGACCCAAATATTGGCCTATTAAAGAAAGAAGACGACGAAGAAGAGGAGCCACCAGTGGAGAAAGTTGAAGAGAAGCCGAAGCTAGACCAAGCAACGGCATTCATGGGATCTCTCTCTATCCAGCAGCTACAGGAGATGATCGCAAGCACTGTCAAGACACAGTACGAAGGAAGCTCGCATGACTCCGTACTGTACTCAAAGCCTTACTCCAAGAAGATTGATGCTTTGAAGATGCCAAGGGGTTATCAGCCCCCAAAATTCATGCAGTTCGATGGAAAAGGCAACCCGAAACAACATGTCGCCCATTTCGTTGAAACTTGCAACAATGCTGGGACAGAGGGAGACTACCTCGTCAAACAGTTCGTGCGTTCGCTGAAAAGTAACGCTTTTGACTGGTACACTGACCTCGAACCTGAGTCTATCAACAGTTGGGACCAGCTAGAAAGGGAATTCCTCAACCGTTTCTACAGCACTCGTCGTACTGTAAGCATGCTAGAGCTGACCAGTACGAAACAGTGGAGAGATGAACCTGTCGTCGACTACATAAATAGATGGCGCTCCTTAAGTCTGGATTGCAAAGATCGGCTTTCTGAAACCTCCGCCATTGAGATGTGCGTTCAAGGCATGTAGTGGGGACTACACTACATCCTTCAAGGCATCAAACCACGAACATTTGAGGAGTTAGCCACCCGCGCCCATGATATGGAGTTAAGCATCACCCGTCATGGGAAGAAAGAACAGATTGCCGACTACAAGAATGACAAAGTTTTGGGGCCAAAGGTGGATAAGGCTGCGTGGAAACCCACCAAGGAAGCAATGACGGTCAACACAACTCCAGTCAAAATCCATACACGAGGCAAGGCGATTCAAACCGAAGCTTTTCGTGATCAAGAGATACGTAGACGCACTTTGAAGGAGCTTGAGGAGAAGACTTATCCATTCCCCGACTCTGACGTGGTTGCCATGTTAGATGACTTGCTGGAAAAAAAGGTGATCAACCTACCTGAGTGTAAACGGCTGGAAGATATGAACCGTACTGACAGTCCAAGGTACTGTAAATTCCACCGCTTCATTAGTTATCCGACGGAAAAGTGCTTTGTGCTAAAAGATCTCATCATGAAGTTGGCTCAGAAAGGGATCATCGAGCTAGATCTTAATGATGTGGTGAAGTCAAACTATACCACCGCCACTTCTGGCTCTTTGAACTCAAAATCTTCACCTCAACCGCTGGGGGCATGCTCCAAAACCATGTCAATCAAGTCAAGTGAAGATGAAGGATGGATTCATGTCACTCCAAAGAAAATGTACAAGAAACATAGGTCTCCTCCACAAGTTCACCAATCGGAAAGGGGGCAAAGCAGCTACCGTCAACCTTCAAAGCTACATGAAAGTGTTGAGGATGATGAAGTTATGACACAAAGATCGTCCGTTGCCATTACGATGCGCGATTTCTTCCCAGAAGACTTATTCAATCACTCAGTCAAGACTCCTTGCTATGAAGATTGCAAGGAATGCCTCTCTAAGATCGTTTGACAAAATCATCAAAAAAAAAAAAAAAAAAAAAAAAAAACGCTCCTCGTTCGCACGAGCATAAAAGGCGACAACCAAAGCTCCTTGTGCGGCACGAGCATAAAAGGCGACAACAAACGCTCCTTGCCTGCACGAGCTGAAACTGCAAACGCACCACGCTCCTGGCCCACAAGAGCATAAACTGTGTACGGCAAAATCATCATAAAAAACCATCACTCATTTGAACTACGTTATGACTTGATCTCTTCTTTGGAAGAGTACGTAGGCAACTTGAAACTTCAAAACTTCAAGTACAGTCACATCAAAATAAATAAATAAATGTTTCATTAAAGAAAGTCAATTTTATTACAAAAGGAAAAAAAAAAAAAAAATCTATACATATGTTACTATGTATTAAAAAAATATATATATATATTCTCTATCTAAAAAAAAAAAAAAATTAAAAAATTAAAAAAAAAAAAATAATTTAAAAAAAAAAAAAAATTATACATGTTAAAGTGGGTTTGCCTACACTTAAGACCCATGCCAACTCAAAGAAACAGAAGTTGAAGTCCACAAAAAGGAGCAGCCCAAATCCAAGCCCAAGCCAGCGAGCCTAGCAACAAATTCGGGCCCAGCCCTCAAAGCCATCGCAAGAACCCTCACCACCGAATTCATTCTCCACAGAACCTTCGATGTGCCTTCTACCCAATTGATCAGGGACTGTCTGATTCAGACCACCTTCAAGGAAGCAGAAATTCGAAGACGCCGTCGCCGCCCTGAATTCGCTGCTCCGCGACCACTACCCTCTCCTCTCCGGTGAAATTACCATCAACCTCATCTGGTACGGTAACTTTCAGCCCTCCCAGAAAGCCATTGTTTCCGATTTCATCTCCTCCTTGTCCTCCTCCTCCCTTTCCAACAAACCACAAACCCAGCAGCAACTGCTGCCAATTTCATTGCCCAAGAAGCAGCAAAGCTTCATCCAAGAGTCGCTGGTCAACCTAGCCAGATCGCGGGGCATCGATCTCGTTCGGATCGACACTGAGCGCTCGCTGGCAGATCAGGGGCCGTTCGACTGCGTGCTGCACAAGCTCTACGGAGACGATTGGAAGCGGGAGCTGGCGGAGTTCAGGGTCAAGAACCCTGACGGGGTTATAATCGACGCGCCAGAGGCCATCGAACGCCACCACTGTGCAGAACCCACAAGCGCCGCCAACACCGACCCTCTCATCCTCGCCCAGCGCCTCCGTGACGCCTTCCCATCCGTCACCTCACTCACTGTCTACTTCCGATCTCACTCCACCGTCCAGAACGTCTCCCGTCTGTGGCCGGGATTGCGCCGGGTCAAGCTCCCCTTCTCAGAGAGCTACAGAGACACCCCCTTTGGTCCGCCTGGGATGGAACAAGCAGGACCCCAGGTACATGGCCACCATCATCATGGACAGCGCCAAGGTGGTCGTCCTCGACCTCCGCTTCCCGACCCTCCCCGTGGTCGAGTTGCAGAGGCACCAGTCCAGCCATCTCCAGTAGTCGCGGCATTTAGTTCTCGGGGCCCAGATTCGGTCACAGCCGCATATCCATTTGCATTGGAAGCTAAACATTTTACAGAAATTCGTGTGTTGCATAGAGATGTCCGCATCGTTCTGGAAGGCAATGACAAGTTCAGTAATTTGATTGGGTCAGTATATTACCCTGATGGGGACTCGGCGAAAGACTTGGCCCTGGAGCTTGTTGAAAATGGTTATGCAAAATACGTTGAATGGGGTGGACGTCTTTGCACACTGGAGTTCTGGCAAGTGCTGCTGTGTTAACAGGCATTGGGGTGTTGTTCTATTTAAAGTGCACTAACCTGTAATGCTTGTCCCGATTATGTAAAGAAAACATACTCGAATCGATTACAAAGGTACACAAGAGCCAGCTTCGCCCTACCAAATCTCATTGGCAGAGGGCTCAAGGAAACCAAACATTTTGGACTCGAAACACCAGCAGCAGTAAGTGTTCTGTGATCTGCCCTCTACTCATCACCTAGCGCTGTTGCAATTCCTCCACTTCAGGCTTGACGCCTTGCACTACCTCGAGCTCGTCACCCTGGCCACCATGATCAAAATCAACGAAGAGCTTCATTGACCGCTGTCAAACGACTAGCCGGTCTTCAAACTCGACGCCTTACGCTCTGCTTCAAGCTCTGGCTGCTTCTGCACTTCCGCCTCTGCTGCTGCCTGTGAATGTGATTAACAAAAACAAAGTTTGTCAACTCACATCTGCTTGCCTCTGCTGCTGCCTTTGAATGTGATTGACAAAATCAAAGTTTGGCAACTCACACCCAAAGATCTCATCCGTCTGCTTGCCTCTGCTGCTGCCTTTGAATGTGATTGACAAAATCAAAGTTTGTCAACTCACACCCAAAGATTTCCTCCGTCTTCTCTCGGACTCGGCCTGGGTTTTCACCCACAAACTCAGCCTTGCAGATCACCATATAAAGAAAAAAAAAAATGATGGAATCTAGATGGACAGCACCATCCCAAAAAAAAAAAAAAAAAAAAAAAAAAAAAAAAAATATATATATATATATATATATATAATAAAAACAATGATGGTGCTTCTGGAATCATGTGCAAAAAGAAAAAATCTATATATATATATATAATAAAAAGAAAGAAAAAAAACAATGATGGTATTTCTGGCACCATCTGAAATATATATATATATATATATATATATATATATATATATATATATATATATATATAAACGAATGGTGGATCAGTGCCACCGAAAGCAAAGAAAAGTTAAAAAAAAAATAATAATAATAATAATAAATAATAAAATAAAAAAATAAAAAGGAATGATGATGGACGGTGATGTATATGTTTTATCTGTATTTAGCATAATACACTGAATAAAATAAAGCATGTCCATTAATCTCCAAGAAATTACAAGTGTGTACAAAAAAAAAAAAAAAAAAAAAAAAAAAAAAAAAAGATGGAGCTTTCACAAAGGATGTTCACGTGAAGCCCCATTACTTGGCAAAACTCTAGAAGCGGAAGGCATCGGAGCAGAAGGCATCGGAGCGGGAGGCATTGAAGCTAGAGCATTCCAGGCCTCAATACTTGGCCAAACGCTGGAAGACCCAGGAAAAAGGTGCCTCTGGAGGAAAGACGAAAACCTTTGACGGTCACTTTGAATCCGACCTTCAGACTCTTGCAGCTCATCAAGCTTCCTCTTCATGCCCGTCGAATAGTTGTTTGCAAGTACGTGCAAACTTCTATTCTCATACTTCAGCTGCTTGATCTCTTGCTTAAGACTTTCCACCTCTGCCATCAACGATTCAACCTGACGGGAGCGAGCAAGTAGGCGTTGGCCCATGTTGGACACAGAGCCTGCACACTGAACGCTGAGAGCGAGGGACTCTTGAACGGCCAACTCATCGGACCGTCTTGAAAGCAGCCTACTATCCTTAGGAGTGAGGAGGTTTCTAGCTACTATCGTAGCTGTTGTTGCATCCGTCATCATGGAGTCTTCACCTGTAAGAGGACCGTTAGAAGATAAAAAAGAAGGGCGCCATACATTACCTTGACAGGGTGCAACCGGATCGCTGCTGAGACTCAAATCTAAGCAAAGGTTCGATGAGTTAGTCATTTTTCAAAGGTGTTCAGAGAGAAGGGGTGGATGGAGATAATTCTCAAAAGGCCGGAGACGATTTTCAAGAATGGGCAATTTTCAGAGTGTGTAGGTTGGAGTGATCGATACCTCTGTAAAAAGCCAAGCGACACGACCACCGATTCAAAAATCCGGATTTTCCTGCGTGAAGTTCGGCGACGCGTTCGCGGCTTTTCAGAAAACGCGTTCAACTTTGTCAAAAGATATCTGACAAAGTCGAGAACACGTGGAGGCCATCATCGCAACTACACGTCTTTAGCCGACAAGCGCAAAGTTCGGCGACGCTTTCTCTGCTTTTCAGAAAACGCGTGCAACTTTGTCAAAAGTGGCGCTCGTTCAGAAATCGAAGAGGCGTCGTTCAGAAATCGAAGAGGCGTCGTTCAGAAATCGAAGAGGCGTCATTCAGATATCGAAGAGACGTTTGTCGACAAGGGTAAAAGAACGGTACCACCACTTGCTATTAAGAAATCCCTATATGTGTCGACCTTCGTCTCTTATGGCAAGGCAGACCTGAAGAAAATGCCCAACTCTTCCTCACCTCTGAGGGCGCACTCCCAGCAAAGCCTCTCGAAATACACAATTCTTCTTCTTCCTTTGAGAAAACTTATTCAACCTTTGAAGATACCAGATGCCTGGAGTACAGATGACCCAGGAGGAAACGATAGATTGAAGCATGTGCTGATTCATTCACCGCTTCTTCAAAAGCAAAGGTATCTCATATCATCAAGGGCGAAAGCAAAGGTATCTCATATCATGCTTTTTCCCTATCTTTTCCTTTGCCCTTGTTCTCACCTGCCAAGACAAGGACAGAGAAAGCAATATGTCGGAACCTCCACTCAAACCAGTTGCCACCAAGAAGTGAAGCACCATTTAAATGCAAAGGTTGCATTCAACTCCTGCATCGGAGGACAAATACTACAAGAGAAGATGCTAAACCTGCATAAGGAAATACCACTTCTGCAAAGGGGAGCAAGTAAGGCAAGTGAAAATGATACATCGAAGCATGTGGAGACAAGCACAACAAATATATGTGTTGATTCATTCGCTGCTTCTTCGAAAGCAAAGGTACCTCATATCATGCTTTTTCCCTGTCTTTTCCTTTGTCCTTGTTCTTACTCGCATGGCAAAGTGAAAGAAGAAATCAGCCGGCACTTGGAGTCAGTCTTCCGATCTGGAACCGACTACCTGGAATCTATTCCTGATTGCTTACCTAGTATTGCTCTCGAGTAGTCATCTTCAACGGTTGATACACTGCCAGAGAAGGGACAAGGAAACTTCAATCTTTCCGATTCGTATTCAATACGAATTGGAAAGATTGAACAAAGAAACAGGTCAGCACCTCCACCTCGTACTTGCCTGCCATATCCTGAAACCGCTCGTAGACCTTCGGGGGGAGACCAAAAGAATCCTGCTGCCCAGTTCAAGAGTAGCACAAAGGAAAATCAATGATTGGAGGAAACCAGAAAATCTTCCAGTCGAACTCAAGATCAAGCCTCGATGGCCCTTGAAGAAATCTCCAGCCCAGTTCAAGATTAAGCTTGTGGAAAATCAACGATTGGAGGAAACCAGAAAATCTTCCAGTCGAACTCAAGATCAAGCCTCGACGGCCCTTGGGTTGACATCTACATTAAGAGACTTCAAAACGCATCTTCTACACGCGACAAGCACATGTCAACGACGCGCCTTGAAGTGGGGGCATTTGTAGACATCAAAATTTCGGTGAAATGAATGTTAACCAATAATTAAAATTTCAACGCTCACGTGTCACATAAATTTTACATGTAGCGTGTGACTCAACGAAAAATCGAAATAAATTGGAAAGGTCATCAAATAGGACACGTGTCAATATCTGGCAGAAATGATTTATTTCATCTGATTATTTAAATCCAAAAAATCAAGTTTTGGAATTCTATAAATAGGAGGCCAAGGCATTCATTTCAAAGGGGGAAGAAAAAAAGGAAGAAAGAAAGGAAGAAAGAAAGAAAGAAAGGAATTTACATCACACCAAAACCTTGAAGCCTCGAAACTCTAAAGCTCTCAAGCAAATCCCGAAGGATCAAGAAAACACTCTTCGTTCTTCGTCAAATCCTCCTTCAAAGGTCAAGCCCCAACGGCCCTTGAAGAACTTCCATCAACCCTCAAGATCAAGCCCCGACGGCCCCTTGAAGAAAGTGTTCATCATCCGTTCATCCTAAGATCAAGCCCCAACGACCCTTTGGATCAACAACCTCAACAAATCCACACATCCAATCGTTCTTCAAGATTAGGCCCAAAAGCCCTTGAAGATCCGCTCATCCATCAACCCTCAAGATCAAGCCCCGACGGCCCCTTGAAGAAAGTGTTCATCGTTCATCATCCGTTCATCCTAAGATCAAGCCCCAACGGCCCTTTGGATCAACAACCTCAACAAATCCACACATCCAATCGTTCTTCAAGATTAGGCCCAAAAGCCCTTGAAGATCCGCTCATCCATCAGCCTTCAAGATTAAGCCCAAAAGCCCTTGAAGAAATCCGCACAACTATTCTTCAAGATTAAGCCCAACGCCCCTTGAAGATCCATTCATCAACTGTTCATCTTTAGATCAAGCCCCGACGGCCCTTTGGATCAACAGCTCATCCACAAACCTACACCCTACGAAGATAGAATCAGAGGATCAAATTACAAAGAGATTGTAACCCCAAAATCATTAAACATAAAATATATTTTGTACACGTATTCTTGTTTCTTGTTTCAGGAACTTTTCGTGTTTACAGGGGTGTTGGCCAATAGATTTCCGATGGCTACGTCAATTTCTTTGAAAAGAGAGAGACAGTGTTTGGAGTTTAAGTGCGTAGCAAAAGCTTATTAGAGATTGGTGGAGATGGGGTATTTATAGAAACTAGACCGGCCACATGTGTCGGTAGCCGATTGGCCAAGATGAGTCATGCGTAGGATGGATGAGCAAAGATTATTTAATAAATAATATCTTGGAATTATATTTGAAATATCCTTGATATGGTTGTGTTGATTGAGTTGTTCTTCAATTAGTTGAGTATTAAAATTAAGATTTAGTAATTAATCATATCTTTAATACCTTTGACTTTTCTCTTTACCATGGGCAGGAGAGTTTGCAGCAGTGGTAATTAGCAGCTCATGTCTTCTTGAGCAGTGGTAATTAGCAGCTCACGTCTTCTTGAGGGTTGAACTGTGCATAGAGTGGATGTGGGTCTCGCCAATTTAATTAGGGTATTCTCGTCAATTATGTAAAAGTCCACGTGTCGACTCAAAATTTTTCTTTATTATTTTTTGATAAACCATCCAGCCCGCCAAGAGGAAATTCAAATATTTCCTCTGGTCAACAGAAGCCGCAACAAACGCAAGAATATTTAAAAAATGCTGATCAGTACTAGCTGTGAACTTATCTGATTTTGTATTTTGGATTAATGCAATTATCACTTGTATTATTTGTTTATTATACAAGAGTTTGTTCTACATCAAACTCTCCTTTGTAATCTCTATATAAGGATGAATATACAGAAGGAATGTTCACCGAGCAAAATCATACTCAACCTTTAGTTTTCTATCTTTTTTTTACTCCACACATGTCATAAATGTTACCCTTAATTTGATCCCGACAACGCCGAAAAAAAAAAGGCATGAAAACCATCAGGTCCTTGAGCCAATTAATTCGAGCCCGTGGTGTCGAATTGGCCTCTTCCAGTAAAGTTAAACTTTTAAGTTTGAGTTATTTCCCGTTCTTTCCAATAGAGATTACTGTCAGGATTAAATGATAAGTGTTCTTGAATGTCAGATAATTATCTATGAGCAGAAGGCTTATATTTCCACGCTTGTGTTAACAGAGTTAAAAAGTAATGATCATGTGTCCAATGTTCTTTAAAACGAAATAAAGATTTACGTTTAATAGGTTGTAGTTCTGAATTAAATATGATTGGGCTGTGATCAGAGTTTGCAATCGATAATACTTATTTACCAAAGAACACAAATGCCCAGCAGGGCTATATATATATCACTTTTGGATTTTCAATCGATAATACTTCTTTGCCAAAGAACACAAATGCCCAGCAGGGCTATATAATATATATCACATTTGGATATCCAGAAGAGGAATTAGCAGCATTTTGATTCAGTTTAGATTGCCCAGCGGGGCTGTGAAATGTATCTGGAGTACCAGAAAATTTTTACTCGTGATAAGACTTTCCCAAACTAATTCCCGTACCAGGTATTAATTTAGAAGCAGCATCATTGGTAAAATTATAACGTGTAAATATAGAATTCAGTCTGATCAAGAACACTGGTTCATTCCTCATATAAATATATATACTAATTAAAATCGCTTTTGAAATGGGAATTAGTAGACAGGGCAACCATCAACAACTATACCTTTGGCTGTGGGGCATGTAGCCAAATCACAGTGTTCACCATTTGTTCCCCACCAGGATATGCTCTTCTCGTTCATGGTCAAAGAAAAGTACAAAAGTACCCCCATGAAAGCCACTCCAGCATCTAGGGCAGCAGAAAGAACGTAATTGTACCTCTGCCACCACTTCTTTCTGTACCTGAAAACAAAGTAGTTGAAAATAGTTCCAACCACAATCCAGCAATTGAAGTTCACAGTTGTAGCTGGTGGCATTACAGCTGTTGCTCCCAAAAGCACTGGGAGGTTGATCAGTTTGATCCACTTCTGACTTGGGAAAGCTTTGTGCAGCAACCAGACCAATAGAGGTCCCAATGCACCTATGAGGAAGAACCAGTTGAGTGCTTTGTAGTTTCCGAGAGGGCCAAAGATTCGTTTTGGTCCGACAAGGCCCCAAATCACAGATGCATCAAAGAAGACACGGTCTCCAGGACAAGTCCAAGGACTGTTGGGAGGGAGTAATTGATCTTGACATATGTTTTCAATGCTAGACAGCAGCCACCATGCAACTCCTATATTGACTGTTCCAGCTACTATTGTTCCTATGCACTTAATTTAGTGAAGCAAGAAAGGACAGATTAGTATTCAAGTAATGAGTGATGTTGTATGTATTGTCAGAACTATAAGTTTGGATCATGCCATTAACATGATCGGTGATCCATATTCTTAGTCCGACACCATAAGCATTTTATATTTCCAGAGTAAGACAACACTGATTTCCCGTTAGTCAAGTTATACGAGTACTGTCTCTCATTTTAAATACGGGAATGACTTCTGCACTCCCTTTTTCACCTTCTGCCACTTCATAATTTTCTTCTCTTAATTTTCTTTTGATTTGTGCAATTCAATGGCAAGAAAAGTAAAAACATAAAAAACTGCATATGAATGAAGTGAAGAAATGGTGTGCATAAATAATTTCCCTTTAAGAAATGCTCTTCATCTTGTGGGATTATTTTCAACTGATAGCAGCATGATACAAATTGAAATTATCTGATTATGTTTAATTAGTATGGATATGATATTTTTTTTTATCCTACAATTAGAAAAAAAATGGCAAGTCAAGAAGATGTACCTGGACTATGAACATTGATATAGGTGGGATCTTCATGTAATGACCTAGCTTAAAATCATTGAGAAAAGAAATTGCCTGCGACATGCTTATATATCCATATGTTTTGAAGCACACATTAGCTATTGGCTTGCCAGGTAATATCAATCCCATGATGTATTCTGTGATGATGTTTAGTCCTGGAGACTGCCAAATAGAACGAATAAAAATTTTGGGATGGTTCGAATAGATTTCAGATTTAAATAAATCCGAAGGCTACTAAATCACACATGAAAACAATTATTTGCACCATCTCAACTATAGTTACCATCTAGGGTACAACCTCTAATAGAGACAGAACCTATTTGTGTGAGACCTAGCCATGCACGACCCACCTTTATAACTAGGTCTCACCTTTGTTAGAGAGATTGTACACCATAAAGGGTCATATGAGAGAGTACATATATGATATAGCTAAAACAAATCTAAAACAAGTGAGATGGCTAGTGGGTTGAAAGCTTACCTGATTTGTTGTGGCGGTTATAATGCTTATAGGAAGAGTGAAAACTAATGCAAGTCCAGCTGCAAAAATAAGTCCCCACCATGGCATTTGGACTTGATCTTTCATGAATATGCACATCACTAGAGAGAGTACCAGGGACATCAAAAGCATAAGATGAAACCACCAGTTAGGTATGTCCTTGTATTTCCTCATTAATCTGGTGTGTATGTCCTCCTTTACACTCCGTGATGCCCTTCTGTATTGTTTATATATCTCCCTGTTGGAACAACAGCAGCTGTATATATTAATTCATTCATTTCCAATAATAAGCCTCGCCAGGTATTAAAGAGATGATATACAAGATAACCAGTTGCGATGATACAAATAGCAATACTCAATTGATTTACCTTCCGTTGAATAGGGCAACGTGCGTGAGGGTCGAGACAACAGACGCAAAACCGATGCCATATGTCAAAGAAAAGAACACACTCAAGTTTATGCGTCCTTGTCTTTCATAGGCAGGCATGTCAATCTCAAACTTGTTATTCACAAGGGCGGAGACATTATATATTTGGCCACCGGCGTCAAACAAATGTGAAGAGAAGATTGCAAAGTTCTTGGCATTGTACAAATTGACACCCCAATAGGCAATTGGCAGTAACATGTACATAACAAGAACGTAGCCAGCAGCAACATTGACAATGGCAAAGAAAGGGCTGATGAGAGGGCTGTAGAGGTAGGAGGCTATGACTGTCCAATCAAGTGAAAATGCTCCAATGCCAAGTCCTCCCATTCCTGACCCTATTTGTTGGGCAGTGACTGACTTAGGGTATATCCAACAAATCCATGAAATTGTTGACAAGGTTGGGAAAAGATAGCCAGGGACGGCAAACCAAGCGAAGCTGCATATGAGTGCTATGAAAAAGAACTTCCCTCTTGACATTCGATTGTTGTCTTTCTCATGTAGAGCCCTTCATATCAAGGTAAATGAAAAATTAGAGACATTGTTACTTATTAATTACTTGTTCAAAACCTAAAATAAAATACATGCATGCATGGATGGTTGGTAATTGGTGTTTTAATGAGTCATTTTCAAGGCATGGGGGAATCAAGAATAACACTTTTAATGCCCTTAACATTATATCCGAGACCCATTTTATATGATGACCAACAATGTAGCCTTGTCTAAAGCAGCATTACTCAAATTAATATTAGCCATCTTATAGTTTGGCGAAAACGACACACAAACTTTTCAAACATAGAACACCTATACATATAAGAGTCCTATAACAACTCAAGGCTACTACATACTACGTACAACTCAGATACATCACATTAAATAAATTACAAGATTAAACCCTACTTATCAACATTGAGAACTGTTAGATATTAGAATGAGTCGCAAGTCGGCGTAGACGCCATAAATGATAATGCTAGGGAGACCAAATTTATAAACCAAATTTATAAACTAAATGATGTGCCACCAATAAAAAATAAGCATGTTAATTAACACTTAAGTAATAATTCAATGATCAATCACCACATCATTTGGTTTAAAAGTTTTAGTCTTCCTAGTATTACCCCACCATCAAACCATCACAGGTGGCTACTTTTAAGCACTCATGCATGCATAAGACCAAATTTTCTGCATTGAAATGGATTTAGCCTCAATAAATGATTGATATGTATTTATAAATTTAACTTTTCTTAACTTCATTATCATAAATTTAATATGTCAAATACTTATTAAAGCTACAAAGAGACCAAACCTATTTTGAGTAGCGCTAAGTTTGGCCCGGAGAAATGTATATGCAATAGTGACACTAGTGTTGAAATATTAATGTTAAAGTCGATGTATTAATATTAATATAAATTACCAAGACAAATACTTGGTGTAGAAGAGGCCACATCTGCTAGCTTTACTACCAAAGAGAGAGAGAATCTCCTCCAAGTAAAGGAGCCGTGTGTTGACTGTCTTTCTGTTTGAGCGCCGCCCTTTTAATATTCTTTTATTTATGCAATCATGGTTAAATCTAGTTTATATTTCTATTAATTTTTATCTTATTATTTTTATAAATAAAATTAATATAAAATATTAACGTAGTTTAACTGTGACCGCGCAAAATAAAAAGAGATGAAAATGACATCCAAATAAAATGGCAGACAATCAACCTCGGTTGAAAATAGGGATGTGCTATCCCTCTTTTTTACTTTTTTCACATTGCTTTTTAATTTCTATATTTTAATTTTCTTCATCCATCTGATCTACGGTCGAAAATTTAAAAAATTTAAGAGAAGTAAAAATGAGGGAAATCACATCCCTTCAAGATATCTTCAACAACGTGCTTTGTGAGCGTAGAAATGTAAAGTGTGGAGTTTGACTAACATTTTATATTTTTTCTTCTTCTGTTTCTTGCCAAAATTCCAACAATTAGGTGAGAATGTGATCCACCGAAAAATCTCTCCAGCTCTATATTACCTGAACAAGGAGACTTGAACGAGACTACTCGGCCACCACATCTCCGCCGGATCCACCACGTACCTTCTGAGAATACCAGCCCACCCATACCCTAATACCTGCAGCCCTTAATTACCATTAATCAGCACTCAGCAGCAAATCAACCCCTAATAAATACATTAATCAATTGTTACCTGCGTGGTTATAACAAGTATCCAACTGGCCAAGAACGAGATCTTTCTATGATAAAACGCTTTTATTATATCCACAATGCTAATCGCATAAGCCGTTCCACTTCCGAATCCGGAGCCAGCATTGGCAAATATGGATATCAGCACGTGCTCCTTCATGTTAAACGGACCAGGGTTCAGCGAGAACTCCTTCGACCCTATCTGAAACTTCCGCTTCGGCAGCGCCCTCGCCATGAACCGTCCGATGGGGAGCGTCGCCACCTGTACGGAGATCATCGAGATGATGAGGGGCTCCGTGCGGTAGGAGAAGAAAGTGTTGAGGAATGAGAGGAGGGCGCAGGAGGCGAGGCCTAGCGTCCACATTCGGAAGGTCCATACTGGAAGGGTGGGATCGTCATCGTTTGAGACCGTTAAACGGACTTCTTCGACCGGAGAAACGTCGTTTTCGTCGTGTTTTGTGGCCGGCTCTATCTCAAGAGTACTGGTGGACATGACCGCAATGGCACTGAGAGAGAGAGAGTGAAAAGGACTAAAAGAGTGAGAGTTTAAAAAGAGGTTTTTGAGGGATTTTGTTTGTTTGTTTTCAAATACTTTAAAGACGAGATAATCTTTTCATGCAAATACTCCCTATGAGTCTTCTATTTCTTGTAAAAAAAAAAAAAAAAAAAACAAACTTTGTATTTAATTGGGCAAGATTTAAATTTTCTATTTCTCTATAGTCTTCAAAACTTTCTCTCTGGTAATCATTTACACTATGTTTGGGTGAAGAAATTTAAGATTACTAAGGAATTTAAAAATGACGGAAATTGAAATGACGAGATTTTATTTTCTAGAATTTGTAAATTTTCTTGTTTGGTTAACCTAAAAGAACAATGGAATTGAATACAAAATTTGTTATTTTTAAACTCTCAATCATAGAAATTGAGAAATGACACCTATTTACATGGAATTTGAACTTGGGATTTGGATGTCCCAAATTCCAAGTTTTTTTTCCATGCGAAAATTCTAAATTTCTATGCTTATAAATCCAAACAAGAGAATTGGTGCCTGTTAATTTATAAATTCTGACTTTTACCAAAATTCCATGTTTATTTCCCTCATCCAAACATAGTGTTAGGTAGATGGCACCAGCTACCATATGTCGAAAAAAACAATCAAACTTTGTATTTAATTGGGAATTTGAGATGTTTTAATAGATTTATATAGAGTTTAATGCTGTGTAAAGGTTTCATATAAAATTTTGATTCAATTCCCTCAAAATCTCATGGGGAGAGGTGAGATTTGTGGATACTTAAAATACACTACGAAATCTCTCAAATTCTCTCTAATTCCTCAACTTTTTCAAATTCTTTAAAATCAATTTCTGATTGAATACAGTTAGAAAGTTATAAATTTTTTTAAAATCCTAATTGAATATAGTTGGATTTATAAAAATTTTAATAAACTATCTTAAAATCCAGATTGCATACACCTTAAATTTTAGAGAATCACTTAAAATCCTAATTGAATACCCTAAATTTATTAAATGAATTAAAATTCCTCAAAATTCCAATTGAATACAACCCAAAATTCATTTCTTGTTGAGATTTGTAAGATTCATTAATTTTATTTTCCAGCTGATACGTAAGGAGATCTTGGATATCAGAAAAAGGTTTTCTTGCAGGACTTCTTCTAGCTATTTTTGTATTTAAACTATAGAGCCTTGCAACAAATATTTTGACCAGAAGATGTGATCTTAATTGTGGCTGAGTGCGATCAAGATCATACCGCAATCAGCGGCTCCAAAAAATGAATATTTATTTACAAGGGCATATAGTTATCAGAAAAGGTCATTGACTAGCAAGAGCATATATTTTATTTTTCTTCATTAGTCTTCTTCACCAGTTAGGCAGACAATCAATTTTAGAGTTACTTTGACGAAGTATTTTACTCTCTCTCGTACTCATAAATGCTTTTTTTTTTTTTTTTTTTTTTTTTTTGAAGAAGGTACGATATTCATTAAGACGAATAAAATCGTACAAGCTGATGATATGGTGCATATATGGGTCTCGATAAAAATCTTGCTGGGGATTTCAACTCGATTGCACGAAAAAAGAGTGTCCCGCATAAATAACTATCCTCAATGAAACGTAAGGGAAACATTACAATTGATTATCTTCTAATAAAGCATCTAAAATCAAATCTGGAGGGTCTCCTTCCCAGGGTACTTCGACGGAAACACCCAATCTCATACATCATAAATGTTTTATCATCTTAATTTCAGATAAATGAGATTAAAAAATTCTAAAGCATATTAAAAAATTATGTAGCACCTCCTGACTTAGCAAATAATATTCACTCATGAGAGGGCCTTATTTCATTTGCCTCCTTATTGCTTAGCTCCATATATGAATATGAAATGATGAACTTTGCTTTTTGGTTCCGTGCCTTCTTGAATTTTGATGGAAGAAAGGATTCTCCAAAGCCCCATAGGAGAGGGCCTCTAAGTTCCAGTACCAAGGAAGGATTAAGGGAAAAAGATGAGTGATGTAGGAGGAGAAAGATACTAGTATCCGCCTCCTACAAGGCCGGCATCCTAGAGAGAGAGAGTTGAGTTCTCTAATTTTTCCTTGAAAAAAACTGTAATGAAGTAATTAAGGCTATAAAGTTGTTTTTATACCTTCCTTCATTTGAGTGGAAAACTTGTAATAAGTCCAATATCATTGCCTCTCTTAGCAAGGCCGACCTCCCTATGTTTGGTGGGTTAATTGCCCATTTTATTTTAGTTGTTACACAACTTAAACTCAATAGGCCTTGTAGACCACAACCCTTTTAGGCCCCAAAATCCGAAACTAACTTATGGCCCAATACGAATCATTTTGTATGATTAATTAACTTATTAATTAATCCTTGCTATACAATTAAACTATTTAATTGTCCCTACTCATCTTCGTTATATCCTTCAATCATTACCTTACATGGTGTGCGAGCCATTAGGTTCCTTTTAGGGAGGCAATGTGCAACTAGAACATTTATTAATCGATTGTGAATTAAAACTTACTTTCATTCCCTTTAGTGATATAAATTTGTAGGGCTTCCATAAACCATGAGTGACACCTAACACTATGTCATGGCTACCTAAGCTAATCAAAAGAGGTTGGAGAACCTATTTAGTTTGGGATTACAATGGAATACAGTCTTCCTCTAATTCAATATTCTTGATCACACTGTTTGGTTGATAGTTTATTCATGTCTACTATCCAATGTGATTCTCTTGTCTAGATGATTACCTTAAAGGTAATGTAGAACGACTTCCGAAATAAGGTAATGTAGAACGACTTCCGAAATCTCATTCATACTCTGGCCAGAGATTCTTAATCATGTCATCGAGTATTCTCTCACAACTGTTTGAAGGTTAGAGATCCCTTGTTGTACATTCACATGCCCACATGATTAAGTAACTTAGCCACAACTATGTCATGGACAATCTCAAATGGAATGCGTTTAACGAAATCAAAGACTAAGGACCTAATTGTGACAACTATGATGTCTCAAGTCAAAATACTACTTTACATTATCCTAACCATGAGTTCTCATGTAACTTGAGTATGAGCACCTGCATAATTGTCTTGGCGTCATTCATACCAATGACTCAGGACTAGTAATCTTCTGGGAGAGAAGACACAACATGTACTGATATATCTGAATCGTTAATGCCCAATTGGAATTCTATGATCAGGAACGGTTAGGATATGTGTATGAAATAGAAAGGTCTTATGAATTTTACTTCTTTAGATCACATTCTCTTAATTACATATTCCTTAGACTTATCATTTAAGCGTATAAAATTTAATGAGAAGGCTTTATACAATAATCTTTGCCCTCACATTAAACTTCATTAGTTTAATTTGTGAAATGTTCATAAACTATCATCTTGTAATTGGCTTTAGAGTATATTGCCAACAGTTGGTTAATGCACCAATACACTTGCCTATTGCCTACACGGTCGCACCACCATGATTATCTGATTAAGTGGATTCGACGGGATAATGTTTGAGAGTTTACGTCGCTGACTTTCAACCATTATTGCATGTCCAATCAAATTTAAGTTGAACATCTCGTACCCTACGTTAATTGCCAAAATGGCTAAGCAGAAGTGTCCATAAAGCGCCTCCAATTGATTGCTCAGACCTTGGTCATGCATACCAAGCTTTCGAAATTTGCTTGGGGCTATGCAATTTTGCAAGCAGCTATGCTGGTTCATCCTAATCTCTTCACTGTTTCACTTGGTTATTAGGTACAAGCCTGATGTCTCGCACTTACATGTGCTTGGGTGTTCAGTTTATGTGCTAACACCGCAACCACTATGTACCAAAATGGGTCCCTAAAGAAAAATGAGAATCTATGTCGGTTATGATTCATCATCCATTATTCGTTCTTTAAAGCCCTTGACAGGCGATCTCTTTACTTCTCATTTTGCGGATTGCCACTTCGATGAAATAGTCTTCTCTTTGTTATAGGAGATAAGAACGTTAGCTTTCCTAAAGAATGCCTCGAATTGTCATGGATTAACCCCGCTATTTCTCATGTAGTTCCACACACTACTTAAACCATGTCGGATGCTTTTAACGGTCTATACGAGATCACTTATACTTGTTGCAAGTGTGCTTGGAAGGATTGATGCTTTTACCCTGAAGCATGGCAGACTTGTTAGTTTAAAGGATTCTCAACCTCGGAAGGGGAAAGCCACGACACAACCTAGTTAAACTAGTTTGAATACTACCATCGCTTACTCAACCATTCCAGCACATGAGGTTATTCTAGAGTATGGAAACATCCTTGAAGAAATGGATCTGTCTCTCAAGAATCGTGAGATTTTAATCCATTATGATAGCTTGGATGAGGTTTGGAATCGGAATGCGATGATAGTCAACGATGCATTTACATACACAGTAGCTACTGATGTCATGTTGAGCGATGACATTGAACTGTGTTTTATTGATGAATGTCGATGTATAACTAATTGGTCATATTGGAAACAAGCAATCCCAGATCGAAATTGATTCACTTCCAAAACAGTTTGGGCCCGTAATTCCTACACCTCCATATTTGATGCCGGTTTCTACAAGTGATTTTTTTTAAGGAAGTATAATGAGAAGAATAAGATAGTGAGATAGTGCAATATAAGGCACACATCGTGGCGCAAGGCTTATCTCAACACCCTAGAATTTGGTTATAAGGAGACGTATTTCCCTATAATGGACGTCATAACATTCTGCTACCTTATCAATTTGGTAAATTCCGAAAAAATTGAATATGCAGCTTATGGATGTGGTAACCCCATATCTCTATGGGATCTTAATACGGAAATCTACATGAAAGCTCCCGAATGACTTACATTGGCTAGATCAAATAGTTTAGACCACCGAACACCTTCTCGATTAGATTAAGGTGTCCACTCTACGAATTGAAACAATTTGGGCGGATGAGGTATAATTGTTTAAGTGGGTACCTGATTAGTCAGACATATGTGAACAATGAAATATGTCCATGCATGTTTATTAAGAAGTCACATTATTCCGGATTTACTATCGTTGCAGTTTATGTTGATGACATAAATCTCATTAAGACTCCTAAAGAGCTTGAGAAAACTTTCTCGCACCTAAAGTGGGAATTTGATATGAAAAATCTAGGGAAAACTTGGTACGGTCTCGGCCTGGAGATCGAATATTGTTCGGATAGTATTCTAGTCCACCAATTGAACTATACTCAAAAGGTGTTGCAACACATTAATGAGGATAGATTGAAGTCTTCGAGACTTCTATGGTTGTCTGAACAGTAGATGTAAAACGAGACCCTTGTCATCCTAAAGACGATGAGGAAGAGGTTTTAGAGCCTGAAATTCCGTACCTGAGTGCAATTAGCATTTTATTTTACTTAAATTACATCATTAGACTGGACACATCGTTGTTAATCATTTAGCAAGATATAACAACGTGCCTACATGCAGGCACTGGATTAGTGTTGAAGACATCTTTCATTACCTTAAAGGTACTACGAATTTGGGCTTGTTCTATCACTATGTATCCCTTAGGGGAGCCGCTGCCCCATCGACCCTTGAATTGATGCTCGCCTTGTTCGTTAAGTTGACGCATGCATGTTATTTATTTGACCCATACAAGACACGTTCTGAAACGGATTATATCTTTACCATTGGAGACACCACAATATATTGAAGGTCAACCAAACACCTTAATTAAGACTTATTCGAACCGTGCTGAAATTCTTGCCCTACATGAAGCTACTCGTGAATGCTTCTGGCTAAAAGCAGTTGTTGAGCATATTCAAAGCACTCGCGGAATTTCTTTTGGTGTTGACGTCCCTATAATGATTTATGAAGATAACGTCACCTGTATTAACAAGATCAACAAAGGTACATCAAAGAAAACAACACCAAGCATATTGTGCCGAAAGTTTTATTCTCACATTAACAGTAAGAGCATCAGAAAATTACAGTTAAGAAAATTCGTTCCTAGGACAACCTTACCGACCTCCTCACGAAGTCACTGCCAAAGTTTACTTTTCAAAAGCTTGTTCAAGGAATTGGTATGCGTAAATTGCTAAGTTGTAATGCTTTAGTTCTCATTTGGAAGTTTTTTCAAACTCAGGGGGAGTATCTAGAAGTATACTCACCTGACCTTAATATATTCTTTTTCCATACGATGATGAGCATTTTTTCCACTGGATTTTTGCTACCTGACTAAGTTTTAACAAGGCACCCTTCATGAGCTGGTCATACCCTTGTGTGCACTCTAATTGTGTCCTGAATGCGTTTAGTCTTGACTTAATGCAACTTCTCATTTTTCTCCTTAGACTACAGGTTTTATCCTACCATGGGTTTTATCATAGCGAGGTTTTGTGAGTTTTACTCTTTATGTATTCTTCTGTTTGGTTTGAGATCAGATGAGAGATCAATAGATGAATAATAACATGGTTATTTTTATAGATAGAGTGATATTTGATAATATTGATAATAGAGTTGTCATGCAAACGCTTTCAAAACATGAAAAAGCATACAGAGATATTGTAATATGTTGTATGAAAAACCTTATATATTAATACACAAGTGTTTTGTTTAGTAAATTCTTAAACTTTTTAATTTGTGACTTTATTGTTCGAGGATGTCCTCATCTATACAGATCTCAGGCTTCGTTCCTACTCGCATTTGCTCATTATGCGGAGTAGACGAGACAACTTCATCAACTTCTTCTACATCATCCACGAAGATCTGATGCGACATCTACTTGAGTATTTACACACTCAAGAGGAGTGCGTGACATAAAATTCTAGTACATGTGTGATTGTGTAAATCATTAGCAGATTGTATTTGGGATATTATAAGATCTTATTCCTTTAGGATTGTATTAATTGCAAAGCAAGAAATCCTTCTTAATTTACTATAAATAAAGGCACATGTGATGGAATGTACACATCACAGAAATTCCCCAACTCCCTTTTTCTCTCTTTGCCACGTATTTCAGTAAAATATGTCACAAGAACTTGAACTTTTCTAGTTTTAGCCACTTAGGATTACAGTCTAGTGATATTCTTTTTTATTTAAATCAAATTATTATGGCTAGTCTATTGTAAGGCTTAACTCATTTCCCATTCATAAGGTAGATAAAATTGTATAGATTAAAAAATTCACTGAGTTTCATGATGGCCCCTTTTCAAGGGCGTTCTCATACTTTCTCACATTTTGTTGCCTCCGTTTAAACTATGAATTCAAATGGTTAATTGTGAAACAATATGAAGCCTTTGTGAATATTCTCGAACGGAATCAATGTTTTGAGACTTCCTTTTCACCCTTTGGAATAAATTGATACAAAACAAAAAACAAAAAATAACACACCACTTTCTAGCAATGGCTAGCTAGCAGTGCACCCAAATGGGCAAATTAGGCTTTGACTATCAACTGTATTATATAAGAACCAATATTCAAGACAACACTTGAACAGATGAAATGAAAGTTCATTCATTCATATTTTATTATTTACAACGTCATTTCCTTCAAATGAACGTCCTTGCATAAAGTCAACTCCAAAATCCAAAAGTAACATATGATGTAGCAGCTTAAAGAGAAAATTTTCATTTAGCTCAAAATATGGGTGGTATGCCACATGACGTTATACGAGTGGAGGAACGTTTTATTTTTTATATTACTAGTTTTTTAACACAAGTATCTCAACATTTGTATAATGACACATGATGTATTATACTGTGTTCCGAGCACATTGAAAAACCTCTCTAGCTTAAGGGAATACACAAGCATGACCAAGTTCTACGCTCTTAGATGTTGGACAAGTAGACAATTTACAGTGGTCATAGTCTTGTGTACCCCACCAAGAAATGCTTACCTCGTTTATGGTTAAACATATGTATATAAGCACCCCCATAAAAGCCACTCCAGCATCTAGGGCAGCAGAAAGAACATAATTGTACCTCTGCCACCACTTCTTTCTGTATCTGAAAACAAAGTAATTGAAAACGATTCCGACCACAATCCAGCTGTTAAAGTTCACAGTTGTAGCTGGTGGCATCACGGCGGTTGATCCGAAAAGCACTGGAAGGTTGATGTAGGCGATCCATTTCTGTCTGGGGAAAGCTTTGTGAAACAACCATACTATGACAGGTCCGAGTGCACCTACCACGAAGAACCAGTTGAGTCCTCCGTAGAGTCCGAGGGAACCGAAGATTCGTTTCGGTCCAACGAGACCCCAAATCACAGATGCATTGAAGAAGACACTATCACCAGGACAAGTCCAAGGACTAGTGTCAGGGAGTAATTCAGTATTGCATATATTTTTCACTGTAGTTAGAAGCCACCATGCTGTCCCAATATTGACGGTTCCGGCTACTACAGTTCCTACGCACTTTATAATGGGAGGAAAAAGAAAATTACAAAGCAAGAGTTAGATGGTAGCTTAATATTTTCTACAGCGTAGCATTTCAACTAGGAAACAGATTATTGGTATCGAATACTAATTTACAATACCTAACATGTACACTGTTGGTATTAATTTGGTAAGATATATTGTCAGACATTCATGTTGGTACGTGATAATATCAAAAATAAAATAAAATAAAATAAAATCCACATTCTTACCAGATACTGTAGACTTGTATATGATCGATACTAATTCATGTTATAATACCACTTTAAACACGCACATCCAATTCATGTTATAATATATATACATGTGCATGTTGTCGAGAGTTGTTTGCTGGTACAAATAGTTTTATTGGTGTTCATTTTTATTATACATGTATAAAATCTGATTCAGGTAATTTGAATAAGTGGAATACACAATATTTAGTTATTTACTAAATATAATTAATTTATAGTATGATCGTATCCAATAAGTAAATTGTACAAGGAGAAGAATATATATACATACCTGAACTAAGAACATGGATATGGGCGGAATCTTCATGTAATGGCCTAACTTAAAATCACTCAAAAATGAAATTGCCTGTGCCATACTAATGTATCCATATGTTTTGAAGCATACATTGGCTATGGGATAGCCAGGCAATATCAAACCCATGACGTACTCCGTGATGATGTTTAGTCCCGGTGTCTAAAAAATTAGACAAGAAATGAGATTCTTAGATTCATGATCTCAAATTATGGACCATGGATATGGATGTATTTTTGCTCACCACCCTCAAGTGGTGTAAATGTTTACCACCCTATATCACCGTTGGATGAGTTTAAACTTTGAGATTTGTGTTTATCCATTGCATAGATCTCGAAATTTAAACTTATCTAACGATGATAAATATGATGGTAAGCAAAAATAGTTCCCATATATATGTGTGCGCACATCTATTACAAAGTGTATCAAGATATTAATCTTATGTCTCCGTAGCAAAACTGATTTTTGCAAAAAAAAAAAAAGAAATTATTAATTTATTATAAAGAGAAACTAGGAGTGTAAAAAATTAATATCCAGTATCAATGAATTATTGCAACAAGTGTGACCAAAAGAAGGATCGAGGTTCAAGAGTTCAATACTTACCACGTTTGTTGTGGCAGTTATTATGCTGATTGGAAGGGTGAAAATCAATGCAATTGCTGCAGCAAAAATGAGTCCCCACCATGGCATTTGCACCTCATCTTTCATGAAAATGCACAATGCTAGAGAGAGTACCAACGACACCACAAGCAAAATATGAAACCACCAGGTGGGTATGTCCCTGTATTTCCTCATTAATTTGGTGTGTATATCTATCTTTCCACTATATGACGATTGGTATCGTTCATATATGTCCCTGTTAGAAGAATGTCATTCATATTACTGTCACAATTAGAACTAGTACAGTACATTTATCTTCCCAAAAATAAATAAAAAAATTATTGAAAGTTTGAATCAATAGAGGACAATTCGGGAACCTTGTATGTATATAATTAGAGAAATGCTAAGGAGCCTTGAGGCTCTCCATGAACTTTTCGACATTCTACGTTTTTTGCACAATATTTTATAATGTTAGCACACGAACTGTGCCAAAAACATGATGTGGTGGAGAGTCCCACTTTTAAAATAGTCTCCTTAGCATATTACTAATTGAATTTATGGTGGAACATTCTTTCAAAAATTAGATTGATATTTTTATAAAACAATTTTTCATTACAAATAAGCACTAAAATTGAATTTGGATTTTGATCCTTTAATTAGGTACATTATGTGAATATGCTATGCAGGTAGAGAAGGAGACATAGGTACAGTCGTTGGTACATTTCACCTGTTAGTGTACCAACATACGAATATGAACTTACAAATGCACCTACAAAATACTCAAAATAATACCCTAATTCAAGGGTCAAATTAAAAATTCAATCTCATACTTGGGCTTAAGTAATTAAACAATTATATCTTAAGATGAAAACCCAAACTATAACTCAATAGAAAACAAAAATTGAACAAGGTATAAGAGACGGTTATTGACACTTTAAAATAGTTGTCATACTGATACACTATATATATATATTATTGTATTGATAATGAAGTGATAAGTATTGCATAATGACTATTTTAATGACAATGAGAACTACCCACTTAAGGGTTTGGATAACTCTATTTGTGAAGTAATATTATTTAGACACGAGCACACTCTGCAAATACAAATAGGTTCCACATAAAATGATAAGACACACCCTTATTAGAAATTGTTTCAGCGTGTTAACTTTTTGTGCTTCTATTTGTGTGTAATGTTAAATAAAAAAAAAAAACACAAATCATGAGTAAACTTAAGGTCATTTAAAGTATTTACGTACCTTCCATTGAAGAGAGCCACATGAGTGAGGGTTGATACAACAGCAGCAAAACCAAGGCCATATGTTAGGGCAAAGAATACACTCAGGTTTATGAATCCTTGTTTTTTATAGGCAGGCATGTCAATCTGAAACCGGTCATTCACAATGCCCTTGACATTATATATTTGGCCGTCGGAATCAAACAAGTGCGAAGAGAAGATTGCAAAATTCTTTGCATTGTACAAGTTGAGCTTCCAGTATGAAATTGGAATGACGACGTACATGATGATGATGTATCCGACGGTGATATTGACAATGGCAAAGAAGGGGCTGATCAAAGGGCTCCCCAAGTAAGAGGATATGACCGACCAATCTAGGGTAAATGCCCCAACGCCAAGCC
The DNA here is from genome assembly GCF_041283825.1 of Pyrus communis. Lineage (NCBI taxonomy): Eukaryota > Viridiplantae > Streptophyta > Magnoliopsida > Rosales > Rosaceae > Pyrus > Pyrus communis. The sequence continues at coordinate 4,305,685 of NC_142579.1, read as the reverse complement.
CACGGTAGCCTGAGCCAATTTGCTGAGCTCTTATGGACTTAGGGTAAATCCAACAGATCCATGAAATTATTGAGAGGGTTGTGAAGAGGTAGCCCGGCACTAGGTACCAAGAGAAGCTGCACACCAGTGCTATCAAAAAGAATTTCCCTCTCGACATTCGATTGTTGTCTTTCTCATGCAGAGCCCTTCATGTTCATGCATATTGTACGTAGAAATCAAAGTCAAATAACAATTCATAAATATATATTGTCTTAAAACCGCAATAAAATGCATTGACATTGCAAGAACATTGGCTTCCTTAAAAAGATGAATTATTTTAAAGGGGATTTTAACGAAAAGTCCACGGTACTGTTTAATTTAACGAAAAACGATATTTTTACACTAAAAAGTCAATCCTGGTACTATTCACTTTACCCTTTATTTTGTTCTTATCGTTAAAAGTCAAAGTTTTCAAGTCATTTTTATTAGTTTTCCTTATTTTAAAAGGCATATGAGCTTCATGTCACATCCCAGACCGGCTTCGTCGTAGCACGATATTGTCCGCTTTGGGCCCTAGCCACGCCCTCACGGTTTTTTTTTTGGGAACTCACACGAGAACTTCTCAGTGGATCACCCATCCTAGGAATTGCTCTCTCCCAAACTCGCTTAACTTCGGAGTTCCAATGGAACCCGAAGCCAGTGAATTCCCAAAAGGCCTCATGCTATAGGGAGGGGAGCATGTATATATAAGGCACATCAATCTCTCTCCGTTGGTCGATGTGGGATGTTACAATCCACCCCCTTTAGGGGTCTGACGCCCCCGTCAGCACATCCGCACCGAACGACATAGTCGCTCTGATACCATTCCATCACATCCCAATCCGGCTCTGTCATAGCACGATATTGTCCGCTATGGGCTTACCATTCCCTTACGGTTTTGTTTTTGGGAACTCACTAGTTTCGGATTCTATCGGAACTCCGAAATTAAGTGAGTTCGGGCGAGAGCAATCCCAGGATAAGTGACTCACTGGGAAGTTGCTTGTGAGTTCCCAGAAACAAAACCGTGAGGGAATGGTAAGCCCAAAACGGATAATATCGTGCTACGGCGAAGCCGGACTAGAATGTGACACATCAAGTAGGAGCTAAATAAATATGCATATATAAACTAGCTACCTACTAATTTATATACAATGTTTTTGAAAATAAAAATTTACACCAACGAATTGAAGATTTAAATGAAGCCACACAATGTGTCAAGCAATATAAATTGGTGTCAAAATTATCATCTACGAAAGACGAATTTAAGACCTCTACTTAAGTACAAGTTAAGAGAAATACTATGAACAAAAAATAAACTAATATACATGCAAGCTCTAGGTACGCTTGCGCGAATTAATATTCTTATATATGTCAATGTAATCGTTTGTATTTGATTTAAAATAATATATCAGTTTACCTTTTGATATGAAAAAAAAAAATTACACGCATTATTTGTTTGCCCTATAATATTGTTTATCAAATAATAGAATACCCTTACAAAAATTCTAAAAATACAAACCTTATCTTTCTAAACTCCTATTGAATCATTGACCTTCAAATTTAAGTTTTTCTTTGTTGGAGGTTCAGCCCCATTGTAAACCACACAACAACAAAAAATGATACGTATTCTAGGGATCCGTGTAAATTTGTACTACCCGTACGTACGACTATATATCCCATTAATTCAATAAATTATATTTTTATGACAAATAATGCAGACAAACAGTTGTTACATCGTAAAATATGCAGTTGTTGCACAAAAATATAGTCTCTCAATATTTTTTTTTTTCCATTACATGCATGTACCAAATTTGTGTGTACCATTATGAATGTATGCACCAAATTTGTAAACTCTTTATTTTCATTATGGAAAGAAATCTAGCAAATATACACACATGTCAAAACCTTACAAAATATTTTCCTTGAGTATAATTTTTCAAGGAAATGAGTTGTGCACACCTATTTTCTCATTCTCTACATTTTTGTTCGTTGTTGTTCATTTTTTGCCCTTGATTTATAAAATGCAAGAATTAAATAGGATTGTGTAGAAATAAAAAAATGTATGAAAATCAATTCTCTCTTGTAAATATATACGGAGATGGAATATACCAATAACTTATTGAGTTTGTCACACAGAATTGAAATTACAATTTCCTTTTATGATAAATTACCTGAACAAAGAAACCTGAACGAGACTGCTAGGCCACCACATCGCCCCCGGATCCACCACGTACTTTCTGATAATACCAGCCCACCCGTACCCCAATACCTGCAGTACTTATTTACCATAAATTTAGCATTTAACCCCCTCACTCCCACAAATTTACTTATATTTGTAGTTAATTACTACTAATATAATGAGCGATACTGTCATACTAGAGAGATCATTGACTTGAACCATGTTTTATAGATCACGTGATGTGGCAATTGACGATTGGATTTTTGTTTAAATCATTAAAGTTATCCAACCATTAAGCGTCACTTCCCATGGAGAAATTAGGTTCCCATCCATATTTTTACTACTTCATTGATTAAAACCTTATTCATTTTCAATTTTTTATCAAGGTCCTTAGGTTTTAATAAACGTCATTAATTATTTTAATAATAAAATATTTTTTATTTCTAAATATATTCATTTGGTGTTAGAAATGTTACATTTGGTATATTTATATTTATGGCTAAACTTTTTATTATATATTTTTATTTTTAGTTTGCACCCATTTTTAATTTGCAACACTTTTCTAATTTATACCAATTTTCTTTTCATTTTTAATTTGTCCCATATATTACTTTCTTTTTGTGCCCATATTTTTTTAAAGTTTTATCTGTATTTGTACCCATATTTTTAAATTTATTTATACCCATTTTTAATTGTGCTAAATTTACCCATGCTAATTATATGTATTTATTTTGTGTTTTAAAATATATCAGTAGTTATTTTTTAAAATATGTTAATGTGGGTACATTATTTTCTTGCTATAATTTTGTGAAGGAGAATATTACTCTAATATTTATTTTTAAGTATTTATTATATTTTGAAAATATTATTTGAATTTGTTTAAATTTCATAATTTGTGGGATATTAAATGGATAATGCATGAGTTAAATCTCTTAAATGATGTTAAGGATCTCGATTAAAATATTTAAACAAACAAGAGTTTAGTCTAACAATGGGATCGATTAGGGACTGAAACCAAAATGACCCGCCCAAATATAAAACATGATCACCGGATAGCATTTTCCAACAATTTTTTCCTAATCTAATAATTATCTGCATGCAGTATGTACGTACCTGTGTGGTAATCACAAGTGCCCAACTTGCAAAGAAGGATATCTTCCTACCGTAAAACGCTTTGATTATAGTCACAATATTAACCGCATACGCCGGTCCGCTACCAAACCCGGCTCCGGCGTTTGCAAATATCGAAATCAGCACGTGCTCTTTTACGTTAAATTCCCCCGGGTTCAACGAGTATGACTTCCCACGAATCCAAACCTTTCTCCTCGGCAGCGCCCTAGCCATGAACCGTCCGATCGGCAGACTCGCCACCTGCACGGAGATCATCGATATCACGAGCGGCTCCGTGCGGTAAGAGAAGAAGGTGTTGAGGAATGAGAGTAGAATGCACGAGAGCATGCCTATAGTCCACATCCGGAACGTCCATACCGGGAGGGAACTGTCGTCCTCGTTGGAGACCGTTAGTCGGACCTGCTCAACTGATGACACGTCATCGTCGTTCTCACTCTCATCGAGCTTAGTTTTAGCAGCGGCCTCCACTTCTAGGGTGGTGGCCTGGGTGCCCATGGGGGAAGAGAGGGATGAAGAGTAGAGAGGTTTTTTGGAGGCAGTATGTGTGTCAAGGGTTTGGCTGGTGAGTGTCTGAATGGAAAATGAAGGGTTTTTAAAAGTGCATTTACAGTTTATTTACAAATTTTGCCATTTTGGATTTGGTCATCGACATTGGTTGCCGGCCGGTATTGACAAGAAAGACATAAAGGAGTGACGATTCCAATTTAAATAAATTCCGTTTTGATGTGGACATTATCGATACTTTACGATACTAATTAAGCAAACGAACAAAGAAATTAAGGTCCCATTTGATATTACTTTTTTCACCAAAAACTGCTTCACTTTAAAAAGCAGAGTTGAACTTTAATGAATATTCTTAATTCATGTAATAGTAATACCCTCATTAATTGTTAAACTTGACATTTCTTTGTACATACATTTAAAACTTAGAGAACAAAATGACCACCTACCAATACAACCACTAATCTTGCATCACCATTGCCACTATCACCATAATTGTTGCCAACGAAACTGCAACCACCACTACCCCCACCACAACCACAACCATAATCGCAACCACTACCACCATAGCCACAACGACCAAAACCACCACCATAGTTGTTGTTAACATCGTCATAATTGTGACCATCGCCGCCACCACCATCACAATCACTACCATTACCACAACCACAACCTCCACCATAACCACCACTATTGCTATCACTGCCTCTACCACCATTATAACCTCTGCACCCCTAACCACCACACCTTTTTTTTTTTTTTTTTTTTTTTAGTACATCGATATTTTTACATTAAGGGGAGGGGGAGTTCGGCAAAGCCACACAATAGGTAGCCTAATTTGGTATCGAATTCGCCATCCACGAGATTCGAACCTAAGACCTCTCACTTTCAAGTGAAGAGAAATATTAGCACTACTAATCTACCATAACAATTGTTGTTGATACCATCACTATCGCTAGCCCAACTCACCACTGCCATTACTACTGTCATTGCCCTCCACCATTGTTGTCGTCACTGCTTACGACTGCAACCATCAGCATTACACCACATCACCACCACCATCATTGCCATTGACAATAACACACAATCGCCACCACCACCGCTGCCACTGCTGTTACCTCTACACCTAAACCATCACACCCTATTATTCGCACCACAACCACACCCCCACCATTGTCATTGCCATCACCGCCACTACCCTTAACACCGCTGTCGTTGCCACCACCCTACTACTATGTCTATTTTTGTCATTATACACAATTATGTCACTTTTACAATGAAAATTACCAAACGGTTTTACATTGTTTTTCTTACTCACAACACTTTTAAAAATATAGTTTATCAATGCTCAACTGCTTTATTTTTTAGATAATTATTCTTAAAGCACAACAGAAGCAATTTTTTAAAAAGCACAACAAATCCAAGCTGGCTCTAAGTCGAGTAGATATGTCTGATAGAACTCATATTGAGCTATAGTATATATGAATTTGAGTTTTTTTTATTAGAGATTGCCAAAGGATGTAGCAATTGAGTAGCAAACTTAGATATGCTATATCATGTAGGAAAAACATTTTTCAATAAAGATAGTGTTGGAACCAAATCTGCACTATTGTCGTCAGTTGTGGAGATGCACAAATCCAAATACTTGTTAAAGAACAACCAGTAAGCAATATTAAGACCCAAACAATGGGCAAACAAATAAGTATGCAAGAATTGCGTTACTAGAGATGAACCCTAGTGGCGTATTTATACCAGTCGAGGAGATGACCTTTTAGGATAGTATAATCATTATTAAACTAGAAGAATCTCAGAGGATATCTAGGAAGTATATATTGCATCCTTTTAGGAGTGTGATTACTTGCGACGCAAGCTAATACTTCAATTGTAAGGACTCTAATATTATAGCAAACCGTTGATTCCTTGTTAGATTAGGTTTGTGTTTCTTGTAGAACAAGCATGGTCAATCATAGCAAAGTCTGACGACTTTGCTTACTGATTCTGGAACATGATGATGGAGGCATTGCTGCTCCGTTTATTTAACTCCACAGCAGAGACTATTGATTTCATGACCTAACTTCTAAGGTATCTGTATTCTGATCCGCCTTACTCCTGCCCTAGTAAATCATGGTCCCACTATTGCTCCTAACTATGTTTCTGAAATGACTTGTTCCCTTTGAGGATAGATAGTTATCCAAAGATCATGCCTTTCAAAGTAAGTGAGAATACATACTGCTTTAATTCTTTGGACGCATGGCATTCTGGCTTTGATCTTTGTGAACTTTGTGAATGTTGAGTCATTCCGTATTTGGGCGAATTAGCTCGCGAATCCTCCACCAATATCACAATGATGAGGATTGTCTTTCTTTGTGTACGCATAAGATAAGGCTCAGTCCATTGCTTTCTCCCGTTAAATTCAGCCATCAAATTTGTTGATCTCGAGATGTGACGATCCGTATTCAACGGTAAGATGATTGTAAAATATATTCTTTAAATATCCTCGGATCTCTTCATTATCTTTTCCAAAATTACCAAATTGCTTCTGTTCAAAAGGCGTTGAACTTTCTTCCGCACTTTCGATTAAAATTCTTCGATATTCTTTTATTTTCTTCCCAAATTTCTCCAAACTTTCTTCAATGGCTACTCCTTCGAACTTCTTGGCCTCGCCGCCAACTATGACTCCTAGTATAAACCTTCGGTGGTCAGGGTGCGCAGTAAAGATGAGAGGTGAAGTTTTTGCCCACCTCCATTAACATCCTCTGAATGGTTACATCATACAATGGGTGGTTGGTCACGACGTTCAAAGTCCCCTACCTACACCTTCTAATCCTCAATGCTCTTGTACCATTTTTCATCCTTGGTACTTGGACTTGGGACTGAAGTTTCCACTTTCCCCATTGTTAAAGCAAGTCTTGAACTGTTACATCATTGCTCTTTGTAATTTGATTTTGATGTCATTTCGTATCCTTACCTGTTTCAAACTCTTAAACGAAAGGCACCAGGCAGAGCTTGGCATTCAGGAATTCCTAATGCTTTAGACCATGTGCAAGAGTGTTGAACCTCATAACTTTTTCCAATCACGACCAAGTGCTAGGTAGGCCACCTACATTACTGAGTTACCACGCCATGACAAGAATTGGTACAAGGATATTCTAGTTGTGGAGGACAATTGGAAATGTGACATCTCTGGGATCCGAGTTTGGAATACCCCTTATACTGGTCTTTGATGCAATAATGATGTTGGGAGCATCGGCTAATATCGTCCTCAGTTGATCGAAAGGGCATTCAAGATTATTCCCTTTGCACATCGAAATTAGAAGTGGCTTATAACTCCAGAAAGGGTCAGAAAGAATGTGAGGAACGCCATCACAAATCTCTATTCCAACCTTCTCATTAAAGACTTAGTATGGGTTGATGTAGTGGATACCAAAGACGGGAAAGATTTGGTGAGAGCTCTGTAAGCCCAAAAATCTAAAAAAAAAGAAGAAAAAAGAGAAAACATCCTAAGGTTGTCTAACAAGACCAGGGACTGAAACCTTCTAGGAAGAAACCCAACACAACGAGGAGTTTTAGTGTTCCTCTAAGTGATAACATGCTCGAAATCCAAGACCCCACCATTTTCGAACTAAAGCTAATTAAGGTCAGGAGTAGCAAATGTTGGTGATTAGAGATGAAGGGGAACAAATGTTTTATGGAGCCAAAGGTTTCCTCAATGCCTCTAGTGTCCAGACTTTTTCTGTGGTGGAAGTGGAACAATAGCTACAACAACAAAAACAACTAAACTAGCAACAATAGTAGCAACAGAACCAACAACAAGAGTATCAACATAACCAATAATAAGAGCAGCAACAAGACCAATAACAAGAGCAGCAATAGTAGCAACATGATGACTTTGACGACGCCTTTGATTGACAGGTGGCCCCTGATCAACCACCTGACCTTATCTCTGGATAGAGACGGTCACAATTGGTTCAGTCGAGCTCATCCGGAATTGTCATGGGGGTGAGACATTCTCCCCTAATAATAAAACTCGTCTACATATGCGAGATGATGGTTGTCACAATGTGAAGCATGCCCAAGCCTTGACCGTTCAACCATTTCTCCAACTAACTTAAGAAGGTAATTTTTTAGTCTGATCGTGTGGTAAAAAACAGCTGCCAAATCCGATATATGATAAGTCTTGTCCCTTCAACTTGTCATTCTTCCTCAAATTCCCATATCTAATTTGTCAAGAATATCTCACGGTAGGCTAATGTTGGACATAGGCCCCACTTTGAAGTCAGACAGACAAAATCTCCAAAACGGAGGCTACTTACAAATGCAAACTAGGTCATTGAATCCAATTGGAGAGGTAGCTGCAACAGAGGAATTCAGATTAAGAAAACGTCTAGCAAAACAGATGGAGGTAGAGCGTTCCTGGTGAAGCGAGGGGGATGACTTGATTGAGCGATTGGGCCACGAAGAAAAAAGGCTAACGACTTGACTACACAAATGACCCGACTTGATGCCGCCAAGTCTACACAATCGTTAAGAGCCAAGGATGACGCGAAGCAGAGCTCATAGGATGCTGATTAAGCCATCCTTCAATTGAAGTTAGATGAAACCCAGTAAGAGGAGGAACTGAAGAAAAAGTCACATATTGAAGCCTTTCAGTAAGCCTTGGATGACAATGAGCAGGGCTGGCAGAAGTTCATTCATTGTTTAAAGTAGCGTCGACTCGAAAGTAGGGGTATGACCGGGGCTACGTTGTGGGCTTCGTTGGTCAAGATCATTGCGGCGGATGAGACACTCGTTGTAAACTAACGGAGATACAAAGGGCGAAATTCTGAAAACATGATCTTTTAGCAGATACAGAAAAATAACAGTTCGGATCGTTGATATCACGGTATGATGTTTACGGTTAACTGAATATGAGTTTATGTTATATAGTTTGTAAAGATTTTATAAACTCTTAGCAATATTTTTATTAACCGTAAAAATGTGAACGTCATATCAACGGTCCAAACTATTCATCTTTCTGCAACCACTAAGAGATAATGTTTTCGAAAAAATAAAATTTTAAAAAGCGAAATTTGGTGAAAAGAATGGAGCAAAAACGTAAACGACAATGAATGTTTAAATTTAAATTTATGGTTTATGGGATTATGGTAGCGAATTTTAGGGTTGACATTGTCACAACAATTGAGCTTGTCAATACGAGGGTTTGTATATTTTATTTTTCTTATTTTTCACTCTTCTATATTAATTAAAAAACCTCACTACAATAGTAGCCTTATGATTTAATCCTTCCCATTGGATTCTTTGGTCACATTTACGTTTTTGGTATTACGTTTTTCATTTGATTATTTATTGATTTAAAATATATTTTCCTTAAAAGGTAACAAATTGAGTCGTATTACCTGTTAATATTAACGGATCGAGTTCAAATCCGGTTATATTACCTCAAATTTTCCTTAACAGGTAATAAATTGAGCCGTATTACTTGTTAATATTAACGGATCGAGTTCAAGTCTGGTCATATTACCCCTTCATTTTAATAGGTGTTACACAACACGACCCGTTAAAATATCGGGCATGTTACGAAAACGACACAAATGCCAATTCTAGTAACAAGGCCACGTCTGCTATTTGAACCAAATTCAATTAATGGTAGTGTTACATGTCTAAGTAACTAGTTAATAAGTTAGTACGGCTAGTGGATTCCTCTTCACTTAAAAGTGAGAGGTCTTAGGTTCGAATCTCGTGGATAGCAAATTCGATACCAAATTAGGTTGACCATTGTGTGGTTTAGCTGAATTCTCTCTCCCTCTAGTGAATTGTACCCACACAAGTGATTTGCACATAATTGAAACGTTTAATTATGCTTCGAAGTGACTTAAAGTGCTTTTTCAAGATTAATTTGTACTTTTACTAAAAGTTAATTCCAAAAGCGTCTTCAGTCATTTTAGAAACACTTCCAAACAAATCCTAACTAATTAGAAAATTATATTGGAATCTCTTTCATCCTTTGAAAAACGAGATGGATACCTTTTATCCCCAATTTCAAAGGAATCAGAATCCTTGACATTAAATGGGGACATTCTTACAGAAAGCTACTCTTCACAACTTCTCAACCAAAATACTACTGCGGCCGAAAAATAATAACAAAAAGATTCTTCTCAAAAACCAACTCTTATAGTTGATGGCTAAATCCCTTTGTTTTAATTTTTCTTTAAATAAAATTTTGGAGATGGAGGACAAGGGGTCGTTCTATCAGGAAGTTAATCCTTTCTAATCACTCTGAGCGGGAAGGAAGTAGCCTACTTTTGTAGTTCATGGCCAAATCCTGATCTTGATTAATTTTGACCGCTCTGTGCGTGTTAGAAAGTAAGACTACTTTTTTAGTTCGATGACCAAGCCTTAAGAGTAGTTTGACTCGCCTAATTCTTCATCATCGTCATAAAAAAAATAAAAAAATAAAAAAATAAAAAAAAACTCTTCACAACCTTCTCGATCACCAGCCTGTCTCATAACATTGTATCCATGTTAAACTACACCAAGCACATATATATAATATAAATATCAGCAGTCAGCATCATGCTCTGTTTACACACTACCTTCCTTCCACTGGTTTTATTTCCTTCCATAATTGCTAAATTGATGTCATTGACCACATCATGCTCTGTCCACACTCTATAATTGCTAAATTGCTTACAAGAATTCGATACCGACATCTCAATCAACAGAAAAGTAGCATCGATTATTGACAAGCTTATCTGAATTAACACTTGCAATGTGGACACCAAGATTCAATAATCAAGAATGACAACTGGCAAAATGGAAAAATTATATTACCGAAAAGGATATTGCAATTTATAATGAACTCTGTCGCTATTGTGCTCTGTCGATGAAAGTCCAATGCGGCTCCCTATAAAATATTAAGCATTGTGGTCACACACTCGTGATAAGTGAAGATAGAATGTTGACCTGTGACAATGATCTGTGAGATTATGACCTTATTCTCTGTATCTCATTGTTTCTTTCTCGAATCCAATAGTTGGAAAATGGGTAAAGTACAAAAAACTACCTCAACTATTGGGGTCACGACAGTTTCATACCTCATCTTTTAAAATTGACAATGTCATACCGCATCTTACGAATTTGTGATAATGTCATACATCCGTCAATTTTTCTGTTAGTTTTTTTGTTAAATGCTAACGTGGCAAGAGACGGGAACCACTTTCTATTAAAAAATTAATAAAATATTATTAAAAACTAAAAAAAATATTTAATATTTTTCAAATATTAAAATAATAAATTAAAGTAAAATTAAAAAAAAAAGGTAAAGTACAAAAAACTACCTCAACTATTGGGGTCACGACAGTTTCATACCTTATCTTTTAAAATTGACAATGTCATACTGCATCTTACGAATTTGTGACAATGTCATACCTCCGTCAATTTTTCTGTTAGTTTTTCTGTTAAGTGCTGACGTGGCTTAATTCGGAACATACTTTCTATTAAAAAATTATTAAAAACTAAAAAACAATTATTTAATATTTTAAAGCAGAGGAAAAAAAAACCATCAGTTTATCCCTCCCCCCTCCTCTCTCTTCTCCCCATCTTCATTTTCTTCCCCCCATCAGCAAACTCAAAAAAATAAAAAAAATAAAAAAATTTTGAAAACCCAACAACCCCTGTGACATTCCACATCGCCCAAGGGAGTGATCCTTATATGTATATTCTCATCCCTACCTAGCACGAGGCCTTTTGGGAGCTCACTGGCTTCGGGTTCCGTAGGAACTCCGAAGTTAAGCGAGAAGGGGGCTAGAGCAATCCCCATGATGGGTGACCCACTGGGAAGTTGCTCGTGAGTTCCCAAAAACAAAACCGTGAGGGCGTGGTCGGGGCCCAAAGCGGACAATATCGTGCTACAGTGGTGGAGCGGGCCCGGGAAGTGGTCTCGCCCGGGCCGGGATGTGAGAATTTGGTATCAGAGCCTAACCCTGGCCCCGTGTGTGCCGACGAGGACGTCGGGCCCCTAAAGGGGGTGGATTGTGACATCCCACATCGCCCAGGGGAGTGATCCTTATATGTATATTCTCATCCCTACCTAGCACGAGACCTTTTGGGAGCTCACTGGCTTCGGGTTCCGTAGGAACTCCGAAGTTAAGCGAGAAGGAGGCTAGAGCAATCCCATGATGGGTGACCCACTGGGAAGTTGCTCGTGAGTTCTCAAAAACAAAACCGTGAGGGCGTGGTCGGGGCCCAAAGCGGACAATATCGTGCTACGGTGGTGGAGTGGGCCCGGGAAGTGGTCTCGCCCGGGCCGGGATGTGACAACCCCCCTGCAGAAGAACAAGAAGGAGGAGGAGGAGGAGGAGGAAGAAGAAGAAGAGGAAAAAAAGAAGGAAAAAAAAACAAAAAAAAATTCCCCCTGTTGGCGTGGAAGAAGAAGGGAGAAGGGAGAAGGAGAAGGAGGAAGAAGAAGAGGAAGAAAAGGAGGAGGAAGAAGAAGAAGAGGAAGAAAAAAAAAAAAAAATTTGAAAACCCATCAACACCCCCCTGCGGAAGAAGAAGAAGGAGAAGGAGGAAGAAGAAGAAGAGGAGGAAAAAAAGGAGGAAGGAAATTTTTTTTTTTTTTTTTTTTTAAACCATCAACTCACTTGCGGAAGAAGAAGAAGAAGAAGAAGGAGCAAGAAGAAGAAGGAGCAAGAAGAAGAAGAAGAGGAAAAAAAGGAGAAAAAAAAAAAATTTGAAAACCCATCAAACCCCAAATCCATCACTTTCATCTATTCTCCACATCCTCTTCTGCACCCATCATCCACCTTCTTTGCACACCCATCTTCCATCGACGGGATCTGGGTTTTTTTTTTTTTTTTTTTTTTTTTTTCTGGTTGCAGAAGGGAGAAGAGTGTGGGTGTGGGTGTGGGGAAATTGAGTGTGGGTGTGGGGGGAAGACAAATTGGATTTTTTTTTTTTTTTTTGTTGGGATTTGCAGGTAGGGGAAGAAGATGAAGATGGGGAGAGGGGAGAGGGGAGAGGGGAGAGGAGAGAGGAGGGGGGAGGGGAGGGACGAAATGAGGGTTTTTTTTTTTCTACTTTTTATTATTATTTTAATATTTAAATAATTTTAAATAATTTTTTTTTAGTTTTTAATAATTTTTTAATAGAAAGTATGTCCCGAATCAAGTCACGTCAGCACTTAACAGAAAAATTGACGGAGGTATGACATTGTCATAAATTCGTAAAATGCGGTATGACATTGTCAATTTTAAAAGACGAGGTATGAAACTGTCGTGACCCCAATAGTTGAGGTAGTTTTTTGTACTTTACCCTTGGAAATTGTTTAGCGTACTGCTCAACCTCGTGGCGAAGCTTTGTAATCTCAGACTGAACTTGACCGTCGGATTCCAGAACTGCCACGAAATCCTTCAACTTGGTACCTGCAATCCAGATGTGCATGAGCATGTAACCATGGTGGTGAAACATGTGACTAAGCATTACAATCCCTAAAACAATTTATATCCACGGGACAGTGGGAGAGTAAACCTTTGGCAGCAGCCTTGATCTTCAAGGCCAACTTTACAGCTGCATCAAAACACTCGGCTACTTTCACAAAATCCCCCTCCAAAAACCCCCTAGACGTAAGAGCTGGGGTTCCTGAGGAACGGAAAAAATGGAGTTCGTCGGCAAAAGTACTTATAGCTAATTGCCAGTAGGTGCAGAATGGTTAAATGCGGATGGATGGCCTTACCCATGCGTATGCCACCAGGGACCATGGCAGACACGTCCCCAGGAACAGTATTTTTATTTGCTGCAATATGTGCTGATTCCAAAACTTTTTCAACTCTTGAGCCATCAATGCCCTGCCAGAAAAAGATTTCACTTCATTAGTTTTCTCATGCTATAACCTATTTGCAGCATAGCAGTATACATCAATGAATGAAACATCAAACCCTCTAGTGTACGAGAAATGAGGGAAATTCTATGATTTTCGCACTAGTGTTTTCTAAAGCATTAGAAATCCATAGATTCGTAATAAACCAGCTTTCAGAACTTAAGGTTTTAAAGTTTCCCTTCTCATTTCATTTGTCTCTAACATAATTCACTTTTCAAATCTATTTCGGAGGGTTTAATCACAGAATAACGATATTTTATCACTCACTTTTTGGTTACCAGGCCTAGTTGTTCATCTAAGAATATATCTTTCAGTAATCATATGGCATCTTGAACCTCCAATCTAACATGCTGAAAACTTTAAGTCTGAATAAATCTTTCAATCAGAGGGAGAATCAATCTCCTGTTTGCAATCTTCCCGTCAGAGGAAAAATCAATCTGTTTTTACCTTGTCTCTTAAATTCACCAACACTAAATGGTTCTCTGTTCCACCGGAAACAAGATCATAGCCCTTATCTAGCAAGCTCTGCATGTTCAAAGGGCAAAAACTATAAGAAGAAATTAGTGAGACCAATGAAACAACCAAATAAAGGAAATAAAACATCGTGTGCCTAAGTCATATAGAAATTACTCCAAATTGCTTTAATGAGAACCCAATTAAAAAGGAGAGAATAACTTTCAGATTTTGCATTAATATTTTAGAAAGCGGCATTCATCAGACCTCTGCAAATTTTGAGCAATTACTGAGAACTTGTTCCTGATAAGCTTTGTACTCCGGAGTTTTGACCTAGAATCATAATATAGTCAGCAGTCCAATAACAAGAAGATGCAAAAATCTGATCAACATGTAGTCGGTATTTTGGTTAAACATACAAAATAAAAGGAAAGAACAGAAGAAACAAAGGAACCTGCTTCAGTGCAACTGCTATGGTGTGGTTGTGCGGACCACCCTGGAGTCCAGGAAAGACAGCCTGATTGATTTTGTCTTCATAATCATACATAACGTGTAGAAGGAAATTCAAGCATTTAATATTTCATCCAAGGTGCTTCACTTGAGACTTCTACACATTCTCCCCCATTTTCCTTCGTTTATTTATTTTCTGAAATTAATCATCAGAACTTACTTCTTGCCCTTGTTTGTTTATATGCTTGACACCCTTCCTGAAGAAGATCATAGCCCCACGAGGTCCACGAAGTGACTTATGAGTTGTGGTTGTAACAATATCTGCATACTCAAAAGGAGATGGAATAACATCGGCAGCAACCAATCCACTGATGTGTGCCATATCGGCCAACAGAATTGCTTTCTGCTTATCACAGACCTGACGACACCACAAAGAATAACATCTCACTTAATGATTGAGTGCCATAAGAATTTCAGAGATGCATGAAGCTGATTATCGTAATCACAAAACTCAAGCCAAAATTTACCTTGCGGATACGCTCATAATCGTACAGGCGTGCATAAGCACTAGCACCAGCAACTATTAGCTTTGGCCTGAAAAGTGTGGCACTTTTCTCCGTCTGTGGACATATTTATTCACATAGGTCAGCCTTTAATTACCAAAGAATGGCAGATAAAATACGGTATTTGCTTAGAACTATAGGAACTCAAACTCCAAAACAATTGAGAAGTCATGCCAAAAAATATCTCAGTTCAAGACATACAGTGACTTTAGGCTAACAAAGTTCTGTATTTCCCAGGACGAGTCAAGGATACACTTTCTGATTTCAAATAATGTCAACTGTCATCCAAGTGATGATAACTGAACTGCGGCCCTGCGGGAAGTTTCTTCGCATGGTTATCTTTCATGTTACAATCATCAGAATGATTCACTTAAAACATTATTTTTGCAGTTTTGCTAATAATATCTGCAGGAAACAAGTAGACAGAACCCCATTGCGCCCCATTTCATCCTATTTCTGAGGCTGAAGCAAAATAATAATGTTTGCAGGACACATGTAAGATGGACTCTTAAATGTGCTTACAAATATGAGAATTCAGAACAGTGAAGATGGGGATGAGCAAGTCACCTGATCATAATCAATGTAGCCAGTGCTCTCATTCAATCTGTATGGCATTGTCTCAAAAAATATCGACACAGCAGATATCTTTTTGGTGTCAGTCTGCAAAATGGTGAAATGTTTGTGTCATTTGGTATACAGACAGGCAGCATTACATTTATGTTTTTACAACCCAAAATGATATGCGACGTCCAGACATCAGAAGCATGTAAAATCACCAGAACAAAATATAGGTTCACATGTTCTGTGTAGTTTTTTTTTTTTTTGAGAAGAAACTATAACAGTTTATTAAAAACAAAGAGTAATACACAGAAGTGGATAAGAAATCCACCAAGAACAGAACAAGAAAATCTCTCCAGAGTATCAGATTACAAGTAGGACAACCTCAACCAAAATCATTTTACGACTGCTAACATATCCCACAATATGTGAGAAAGAGAGTAATTCTTAAAATCATTTGAAACTGAAGCCCAGAAAGCTGCCCAATATCTTATTCTTCCCCACAGATCTGCTACCCCCACACCAGAATAATCCTCAAAAATTCTTTTGTTACGCTCCAACCAAATGTTCCAAAAAACTGCCGACACCAGACAACCCCACAAAGCTTTAGCTTTCCTCCCACTTCCTAGAGCCTCAAAATTAGTGCTTAGAAGCTCGAAACAACCCTTTGGGATGACCCAACTTACTCTAACCTCCTGAAACAATTTCCACCACAGTTGAATCGTGTAAGAACAATGAAGAAAAATGTGGTCAACACTTTCCTCCTTTGCTTTACACAAACTGCACCAATGGGGAGAAATGCAAATAAAGGGGCTTCTCCTTTGAATTTGATCACAAGTGTTGAGCCTCCCAAAAGCCACTAGCCACACAAGGACTTTGACTTTCGGAGGAACTTTTGATTTCCAAATCTGAGAAGAGGGTGGAAAATGTTGCACAATCCCATTGTTGCTCAAGAAAGAGCGATAGGATTTGCATGTGAACAATCCTGATAATTCCAGTTTCCACCTTCTATCATCCACTCTTGATTGATACAAGCGAACATTTTCCACTTTCTGTAATAATCTAGCCGCCTCTTCTATCTCCACCTCGTTCAAATTTCTCCTGAAATCAAAATTCCAGCTCAAAGAATTGATAGAAAGATCCACAAAACTTGCGATGTTCTGGTTGTGCTTTCTCGAAAGCAAGAATAATCTAGGAAATTGTTCTTTCAATGGTCCCCCTTCCAACCAACCATCCTCCCAACACCTCACTCTCTCCCCATTGCCCACCTTAAACTTGCAACATTGTAGAAATGATTGGAGACCACACGAAATATCTTTCCAGGGGCTTCGACTTGAGCCCCGCAATGGAGGATTTGCATTCCACCCATTATCCTGCAGCCCATACTTGCTTCTTATCACCTTGTGCCAGAGAGAATTTGATTCCTTTGGAAATCTCCACAACCACTTAGCCAATAACGCTTCATTCTGATTCCTCAAATTCCCTACTCCTAAACCCCCTTCCTCCTTACTTTTAATAACTATCTCCCATTTCACCAGGTGATTTTTCTTTCCTTCCTCCACCCCCTCCCAAAGAAATCCTTTCATTAGTTTTTCTAGGCGTCCAATCACCCCGCAAGGAATTTTGAACAAGGACATGTAGTAGATTGGCAAGCTTCCCAAAACAGATTGAATCAAAGTTAATCTGCCTCCTCTGGATAAGAAGGCCTTCTTCCAATTTTGAAGTCTTTTTTCCATTTTTTCTACCACTGGATCCCAAAACGTAAGTGCTCTTGGCCTACCCCCAAGAGGGAGACCCAAATACTTTATTGGCCAACTACCCACCTCACAACCCCAAGAATCTGCCAACCTTTTTAATTTCTCACAGTCTGAGTTTATTCCAGCCAAAGAACACTTTGCTTTGTTGATTTTCAACCCTGAAACAGTACAAAATAAATTGAGCACCTCTAATAAATTGTTCCAAACTTCCTCATCATCTGGCAAGAAAAAAATAGTATCATCAGCAAATTGAAGATGAGAGATCTCCACCCTTTCTTGCCCAATGCCTAAACCTTTGATCAGTTGATTTTCTTGAGCCTTCTCCATTAATCTGCTCAAGACGTCCACTACTAAGGTAAAAAGAAAAGGTGACAGTGGGTCGCCTTGTCTCAAACCTCTTGAAGCATGAAATTTTCCCCTAGGCCTCCCATTGATCAAAACGGAGAAATTTGCAGAATTTAGACATCCCTGCACCCATTTTCTCCATCTAATGCCAAAGCCTTTTCTTTGTAAAACTTCGTCTAAAAATCTCCACTCAACATGATCATAAGCCTTTTCAAAATCGATTTTAAACACCAATCCCTCCTCTTTCTTCTGCCTCACCTCTTCTACCACCTCATTTGCAATAAGTACAGCATCCAAAATTTGTCGGCCTTTAACAAAAGCTCCTTGATGTGGAGAGATTGTGCTGCCCATAACCTCCCTTAATCTTGAAGCTAGGGTTTTCGCCACAATTTTGTATAAACCAGTAACTAGGCTTATAGGCCTGTAGTCTGTCACTTTCAAAGAATCTGACTTTTTCGGAATTAGACAAATAAATGTTTCATTTGTCACCGCATTTATTATTCCGGTCTCAAAGAACTCCTCCATGACCTTCAAAATATCCACTTTCAAGAAATCCCAACAGTGTTGAAACATTTGCAAGGAATAACCATCTGGTCCTGGCGATTTATCCCTTCCACAATCAAAAACTGCTCTTTGTACTTCCGATTCCTCAAAAGGCCTCTCAAGCCAAGCTGCCTCAGATTCACTTATTGAGGCCCAATTGATGCCTTCCAAGCCCCAACATACCTCTTCGTTACTACTAAACAGAGACTTGAAGAAATTAACGATATGTTTTTCTATCTCTTCTGCATCTTCTACCACTCCCCTATCATCCACTTCCAACCTTTCTATATAGTTTCTCTTCCTTCTTCCACTTGCTATTCTATGGAAAAATTTAGTATTACCGTCCCCTTCTTTAGCCCATTCCACTTTACCTCTCTGTCTCCACTTCACTTCTTCCTTAAAAGCTAGATCTTCCACAAGGAAAAGTAACTCTTCCTTCTTTCTTTTAGCAGCAACATCTAGCCCTTCCAACCCTTCTCTCCTATCTAAATCCTCTATGCTAGCCTCAGCATCCTTAATTTGTTTCTCAACATCACCAAAACTTTCCTTGCTCCAACTTTGCAACTTTTTTTTGATAGCTTTTAACTTGTACAAAAATTTATAACCTTCCCAACCCTCCACCTGCTCAGATTGCCACCATTGTTTGAACTTGTTCCTGAAATCTGGGTGCTGTAGCCACATGTTTTCAAATCTGAAAGGACTTGGCCCCCATTTCACCTTGTTAGTATCTAGTTGGATTGGACAATGGTCAGAAGTGACCCTTGCCAAAGCCATTTGTCTTACCTCTGGAAAAATCTCTTCACAACCTACCGAGATCAAAAATCTGTCTAACCTCCGACACACAGGATCTTCTCTGAAGTTTGACCAAGTAAATTGAGCATTGAGCAACTCCAAATCCTTGAGTTCTGTATCTTGGATGAAATCATTAAAATTCCTCATGCTTGTAGTCATTCTTCCCCCATTTGATTTCTCATTTACAAATCTCACCACGTTAAAATCTCCTCCTACACACCATCTTGGTCCGCAAAGACCGTAAAGGCCAGCCATTTCTTCCCAGAACTCCTTTCGCTCTCTATTTTTGCAGGGACCATAGACACCAGATAACCACCAGTCCAACCCATTGAGAGCTTTAATTTTTATGGAGACAGAGAAACCTCCAACCAAAGATTCAATAACCGAGATATGTTTGGTGTTCCAAAACACCGCTATACCCCCAGATCTTCCTTGAGCAGGGGCGAAAATCCACTCTTTAAATCTACTTCCCCAAACACTAGCCACAAGCGATCTGTCAATTGATTCTTTCTTTGTTTCTTGTAAGATAATAATATCGGGCTTTAATCGCCTGAATTGCTGTTTCAAAATCAACCTCTTCTGCCTACTTCCCAATCCTCTAACATTCCAGCTAATTATCTTCATTAAATCTGACAATGCCCCCTTGAATTTTCTTTTCTGCCTTGTTTCCACCCACAAGCTTGCTAGCAATGGCTTTCCCAGTATTCCTCTCAAGAAATAAAGACCTTTTCAGTGGCACCAAAGAAACTTTCATATTTGACATGAATTTGGTAGTTCGAGTTTGTGCTTCACGTTTGACTGATACTCTAGCCGACCTTTTCCTTCTGCTGTACTTTAACAGTTTCTTGTTTTTCCCAGTATCTTTGTATTCAAACTGTTCCACAGTGTCTAAATTCGCTATATGATGCGACTGAGAAGGTACCTCTTCCATCGTCGTCCTTGTTTCCATTGTTGTATCAGTGAAGAGATTGTGAAGCACATCGTTAGAGCGATCCAAATCATCGAAGGTTTCTTTTTCGTCTTGTGAAGAATCACCAAACTCCTCTGAAACTGATGATTGTGACATGTATTCGTCTACACCAGAATCTGATAATTGAGAATAATTCAGGCCCAGATCCTCTGTCAACCTCATCCTTTGTTCAGATGATTCCTCTTCAATCAACCTGCCCGATGGCCTAATTGGAACTTCATCGACATCACTTTCCTTTTCCTCCTTCTGTTCACAATCATTGTTTAAGAAGGTGAGATTGGGAGATTGAAATTCCTTCAGTTTAGGCCTCTCGAAAGCAGTCAGATAAGATCCGAACTCATCTGGAAGAACAAGCTTCAGTCTTTTTCCACAAATATCAGAATCGCCAAATCTCCCAAGGAAATTTAAATTGAAACACATTGGAGTTTTGCTTGAAACACCCTTGTGATGAGCTTTCATAGCCGAAGAACATTGAGAATTGTTCACTGTTGAATACTTTGAAGTGCTGCTTCCTATTGTCAACCAATTCGAGTGCTTTGATTCCACCGGCAAGGCTGTCTGCGTTTTATCCATGGTTGACAAAACCATTCCTTCTTGTAGTTGAAATCTCGGCCCGTTGAAATTTAGATTAATTGGGCCTAAACATGACCCAGCAAACATATTATGTGGGTCAAGACCCTTGCCTATATCCGAAAAGACCACTTCTTTCTGACTTCCTTTCTCTATTGAATTATTAAAATAATCCCCTGCAACTGCCTTTTCTGCACCTTCTGAGAAAACCACCGCTTCTGTCATTTCCCCCGCTCCTGTCAGTTTTCCTACTCTCTGTTGTTCACCTTGCTTTCTTACAGAAAAGGTAGAGTCATTAATTACAGGCTTCTCAACCCGCACTCTCTCTGTCACATGCATGCTTTCTCCTTGCTTTCTTTCATATCCAACAGTGACAGGGCATTCAAAATCTCCAATCTGAAAACAGACACGTGTCCCTGAATTAAGGACAGTCTGTTGAAAATCTGCTTTCGCCGGAGGGATAATTCCGGTGATCCTTTTTAACTTCGATTCAGACTTCAAAGAGCCATTTGATATTGTGGATACTCCACAATCTGCAGCCGAAAGATTAGGTCTCTTTGCTGGCGAAAGTTGACGGATTTTTACCCTGAAAACTGATTCTCCATCAACCACATTTACGAACTCTGGAATAAATCCAATGTTGTTGGGTTTGATTTTTAACTTTGCTTCAATCAAAAAACCAAAGTTAGCTGTTCTCCGATCAACTTCTACCAAGCCACCGCATGCATCGCCGATCTTTTGGAAAAAATCATTGGTCCAAAGATGCGGTGGTAGACCTTCCAGAGCAACCCATCCACCATAACTAACCACCTTTCTGTCGTTTGATTTGATACATCTAGATTGCTTGAAATACGCAACACGATTTCATTCCCAAAATAATTAATATTACATAAATATACATAGAAAGGTGTTCCAGTTTATGTACTCACTGGATATTCAGAGAAATTATTCTGTAAAGACAGTACTAGGTTTAATTTACACATAACAGGAAACGAGAAAAGGAAAAAAAACAAAACAACCCAGAGGCGCTAGACTAACTGAGAGCTACACAGGCTGTCGCTGTTAACCACAAAAAGCACAAAAGTATAGCCAAGTATAATCAGGAAAAAACAATCAACAGCGAGGTAGATACCTGATAACCATGAGAAAGATGTCCGCCGTGAGGTAGATCAAGTACCATGATTCTTTCATGAGGTTTCAACAATGCAGTGTAAGCTTGGAAGTTTGCAGGGGATCCAGATAGTGGCTGCACATTCACTGAAAGAATACAGTAAAGTATCATTAATAAAATAAGCAATTCTTCTTCCATGGTACGTAACCCTGAGTGGTCTGGAAAACCAGCAGTTAGATCTTCCATAAAGGGATCTAATGGATCTTTGCAACGGTTAGGTCTTGCATAAAACTCGTACCACTGAGTGGTACGTACCATTGTAGCAGGACCCCAAACTAAGTATGTAAGATATATATTACTAACTACATGAATGGTTCAATAATAGAATGAACATGAGTTACAAAAGCAAGAGATGAAACCAAGAATAAAACTTTACTTTGACACAAATACTCTTGAACCACGCATTTATAAATCAATGGTTGACATGTTTACACAATATAAAAGATTTTTAATTCTTTGAGTCTCATTTTCAACAATCTAATTAAGTATAACCATGCTACTCTAATGCCATTTAATCCCAAAGCCGGATTTTACAAAATATTACATTCCAAATTCAAAATCTTGAATAAAATAAGTTAATCTGAAATAGTGTGCTGCCTTTATGCCTCCTACGCGATGCAATTCACAAAAGAAAACAAATTTCACTACGTGATACAATTGCAATTCACAAAAGAAAAAAAATTATACTTCAACATGAAATATATTGTGCCATATTTTTGAAAGGGTATTGTGTACAATGAAAATCACTCAGTAGATAGAATCAACTCAAAGTGTGCCCAATCATTTTTCTTTATAGCAAATATTTAACAGCAAAACCCTCCCTACCAAATAATTTGAAAGTCTGAACTTGTTGGGTGCTAGACATCATTCATAACTTGTACAATGTAAATGAACACAAACACAAATGTGAAATCCTACGTTGAACTGATGGAAATAGTTGGCAATGCCACATGTATAAGCTATACGTTTAGTTCTATTACCTCCCCATTTTGCAGGATCTACTGGAAGGCTTCTAATGCGCGTTTTTGACACAGGGACTCAGCCATGTCGATGTATCTACATTTATTAAAGAAAAATATCAATCACGCATAATTCCTTAAAACAAAAGTACTAGACGAATGTGAAAAAAAAGGCAAGAACATGTTTTATAAAGCTCATAACCACCTCACAGCCCCCAAATGGCAGGGCTTTCACCAGAGCAGGGTTTTAACCAAACCATCCTGCCCCCAAATAACATTTTAGAAAAGATTAAACTGAAGAAAAACTGCATTTCAACTTAATAGTTGGAAACATAGGAGTGCAAAAATGCTCATAATATTCACTGGGGAACTACTTACTCATTTCCTCCATAGTATCTAGCACCAGGATACCCTTCACTGTACTTGTTGGTCATGACGGACCCAACAGCTTGCATCACGGAAAGTGATGTGAAATTTTCTGATGGTATAAGCTCGAGCCCCTACGATAAACTAAAAATTAACAAACAAATTCTAAAAACAATCAAAACAGAAATTAAAGAAATATGAACTCCCTAATCATTAACTAAACTCTCATGCTCAACATTGCATTGTGAGTAATATTTTCTTGCCAGACTTAACCCGATTTAAGGCATATCACATTCATCACCACGCAAGCAAACGAAAATTTTACATTCTATTACAATTATATTCCCACAAATCAAATCAAATATACCTTCCATTGCTGAGCTTTTTCGAGCTCGATGATATCGGCAATCTCAGGATCGACAGCCTCAAGCGGCTCATTCAACTGCTTAATCCACTGAATCCAAATGATATTTTTCCACAGAATCAATACAATCAAACACAACACAAATCCAGATCCAGAAGAAGCCAATAAATTATAAAATTGTGAATAGGAAAGGACATACAGTGGCGCGAGCTTTCTCTTTGTCGTGAGCAGCTTGGCTGGCCAGAGAGGACTGCAATCAAAACGGATATCAAAAATTGGGCGGGTGGAAATCGAAACTACACAAGCATGGATTTGATTGATTGAAGAAGTGACGTACCATGTGGTATATGGAGCCGCCATTGAAGAAAGTTTGAAAGGGCAGCTTCTTGTTGATCGAGCTCGAGAGCCTGCGAAGCGCCATTGCAGACAAGCTTTGAAGATTTGTGAGTGCTTTTGGGGGGTGAGAGAGTGAGTCGGGGAGTGCGGTGGGTGTTGGTTGGTGGCCGTTATAATGTAGGTCCCGCAGATCGGGAAGTGGGATGTGTGTCACTGTGCCAGTGGAATCAACGTCACGAGCCAATCTTAGCATTTATCAATTTAATCCAACCAAAATATTTGGCCCCATGTCCTTAAAAAAGAAAAAAAATTTGGCTCATTATTAGACAAATCAAGATTTTCATTAATAAAACACGTAGTGTCAATACATTGTAGGCAAGGGATTCTGTGCCAAGTCATGAATTCAATTAAGACGCGTAACCAGTAGCTGTATCCAGAAAGATGGATTATTGCTTCAATTGGAGGATGGGGTAATGGCACACCAAAATCAAGGGGCAAATAAAAGTTCACTTTGGCTATGTTTGTTGGAACGTTCAAAGGAACATTCTTTCCATTAATTGTTCTCATTAGCTTAAAAAACACTTCAAATTTACCAGATCAAGGTGAGAGATCTAACCAGATTTACAGAGGATCACAATTCACAGCCTTTCGCAGAGATAGACGATGTCGGAGACATGCTTAACCTTTGAGTGATCCGAGCTTTCTTTTGTTCGTATTCCTTCTATGAGCGCGTTGGGAACACATTCAAAGTACAGTTCTTGGAGACAAGTAAGATGTTCGATTCAAAGTACAGTTCTTGGAGACAAGTACAGTTCTTGGAGACAAGTAAGATGTTCAAACTTGGTGGCAATCCGATGCCTCTCCCCAAGATTCTTTGGGAAGCAAACTGTTCGACAAAAGGCTCTTTTGAAAGGAACCCAACTTGTTTGCTTGTTTATGCGATAGGTAAACTCATCGAGGATGTCTTAAAGGTCGAGGGATACGTAACTTACATTTGCCACCCATGTTTTCTCTACTTCAGAAAGGGCTTCTCCCTTCCTTTCCGCATCTGACAAGAACGCTTTCATGGTCAGCAACTCAAGCCTGAGATCTTCAACTTCGTCATGAACTCCTTCTAACAGAGACACTTTGCTTTCAACAAATGATACAATTTTTCCAATCAAAAAACCTAATGGAGGTGAAGCCATTTCTTCTTGTTTCTTTTGGTCAGTATTCAACTCAGAAATTTCGAGTTTTGAACTACAAATATGCAAACTATCATGTACAGTAGTGGCCTTCCATTCACAGATGGAGAAAGTCAACTATCTCCATACATGTGGTACATGCCATCACAGAATAAAATGTCAGCTTTCTTTGATTAATTCATATCACGTTTGGTGACCAAAATTTTAACTCTTAATTTAGTCGTATTTATTTTCGGGACGAGTAATGTACAAATTTGAATCCTCAATCTCTCGTGGATATGGGAAAAAATGAAGATTTTGGATACGGTCCTTAGTTGTTAATTTTCATTGATTGAAACCTTATTCATTTTCAATTTTTGATCAAAATCCATTACATTAATGTAATAATGTCAACTTTCTTTGATTAGGTCATATCAAGTTTGATGACCAAAATTGAACTCTTAGTTTAGTGTTGTTTATTTTCGGGATGTTTATGTACAAAGTTCGAATCCTCAATTTCTCATGGATATGGAAAGAAAAAAAAAAAAAAAAAAGTTTGCTGACCAAAAAGATCTTATAACCCTCTTTTTTTTTTTTTTTTTTGATAAAGAAAAAACTTCATGCAAAGGGAGAAATAGCGAAAACAATCGTTCCAGTACAGTAAAGAAATTGCCTCACTAAAGCATCCACAACAAAATTTGCCTCACTAAAGATATGGTTTCACTTGATACTAATAAACTGTGAAGTCAACCACCTGATGTCATCAATGATGAATAAAGGGTTTCAAGAGACACCACGCAGACCTTGGACCGCTCAGATAGTAAGCCAAGAATCGCCCTCCACCATAACGTTAGTTATTCCCTTTTGTATGGCGTACTTCAAACCTTCCCTCAAAGCCATCGCCTCGGCCACCAAAATAGTAACCCCGTCTGGATTCAAAACCCCAGCACTAATGACAAGACCATTCTCATTTTATTCCTTGAATTTTCCTTCACCAATTCTCTATTTGTATTTTAAGCTAAAGAAAATTGTATATTTAAATTAGCCGAAAAAGAGAAACAATTTCTTTATTTACACCAATGGAGGGGCAATAGTGTAATTTGGTTCAATTCCAGGACTCTATTTGGTTGAGCATTACTTCCCTCCACAAAACTTTACCCGAAACAGATAGAGGAGTGGATAATAAACACTCCCTCCCTCTCTCCCTCCCTCTGCACCTCCAGCCGCATGCAATTTCTTTGAAGAAAACCTCCCCAAGCCTTTCTATGGCTTCTTTGCCCTCAATTGCTCTCAGTGGCACTCTCAAACTCGACCAAGAATTCCGAAAACACCCCACAAATTTTCTTCCTTCCGAAAAGGTACTCGAAATCTTTTGTTTCTGTTATTTGTGTGTTTTGTTCTCCCTCTGCATTCTGTCGTTTGGATTAAATTAGAATATTGCTCGAGTAAAAGAAAAGCTAAATCCATGCAGTATGTTCTTTCTGAAACCATGAAAACTAGTACTACTCTGTACTCTGTACATAGTTGAAGTGAAACGTAGCACAACTTTAAATTACACTGTTTGTTGTTAATGTTTTTACTAAAGTCCTACCTTTGGTATCTGCAGAGCGCAAATGTTTCATATCCGAAAAGTCAGACAATCACCAATTCAGATCGAAGTTCGGAACTCCCCAAGTCTCTGGATTTCCGAGAAGCGCTTTTGATGATTAGAGAGGGGGATAAGGTTGAATCAACTCACTATGTCCCTGTCTTGCAAGAATGTATACACAGGAATTCGGCTTCAGAAGCGAAAGTTGTGCATGCCCACATCATAAAGACCGGAACCCACCAAGATTTGTTTGTCACAACATTCCTTGTCAATGTTTATGCAAAATGTAGAATCATGGAAAGTGCACGTAAAGTTTTTGACAATCTGCCTGGGAGGAACGTTGTTTCGTGGACAAGTTTGATAACGGGTTATGTTCACAATTCGCAGCCAGAAGTTGCCATTCGGGTTTTCAAGGAAATGCTGGAAGCCGGGGCTTATCCTACGAATTACACTCTAGGAATTGTTTTGAATGCTTCTTCTTCTTTGCAGTCCTTAAAATTAGGGAAGCAGTTGCATGGCTATATAATCAAATACCAGATCGATTTTGACACTAGTACCGGCAACTGTCTTTGCAGTTTATACTCGAAATGTGGAAGCTTGGAATCCAGTATTAAAGCGTTCAAGAAAATCGAGGAGAAAAATGTTATCTCGTGGACTGCAACCATATCAGCCTGTAGTGATAACGGTGATGCTGCAAGAGGTTTGAGATTTTTCACTGAGATGCTTTCCGAGGGCGTTGGACCTAATGAGTATACCCTAACCAATGTCTTGAGCTTGTGTTGTGTAATGCTGTCACTGAGTGTGGGGCAACAGGTTCACTCGTTAAGCATAAAACTTGGCTACGAATTGAACCTGCCAATCAAGAACGCTATCATGTATTTATACCTCAAATGTGGACAGATTAATGAGGCTCGAAAGTTGTTTAATGGGATGGAAGCTATCAGCTTGGTTACATGGAATGCAATGATTGCAGGCCATGCACAAATTATGGATCTTGCACAGGACGATGTTTCAGCATACCAAAGCGGAACTGAAGCACTCAACATTTTCTTGAAACTGAACCGTTCAGGCTTGCAACCGGATTTGTTCACCTTCTCGAGTATCTTAGCTATATGTAGTGGTTTAGTGGCCTTAGAACAGGGAGAACAGATTCATGCTCAGACCATTAAGACGGGGTTTCTCGAAGATATGGTAGTAGGCACTGCCCTAGTCAATATGTACAACAAATGTGGCAGTATTGAGAAAGCAAGTAAAGCTTTTGTGGAGATGTCTACGAGAACCTTGATATCGTGGACAACTATGATTGCAGGTTTTGCACAGCATGGCCGGACTCAGCAAGCACTGCAGCTCTTCGAGGATATGAGAATTGCAGGAGTAAGGCCGAATCAGATTACTTTCGTGAGTGTTCTCTCGGCCTGTAGCCATGCTGGGATGGTCAACGAAGCTCTCGGTTACTTTGAGATGATGAAAAAAGACTATAAGATTAAGCCTGTGCTGGATCATTTTGCCTGCTTGATTGATATGTACGTGAGGAAGGGTCGGTTAGAGGAAGCGATTGATCTGGCAAAGAAAATGGATCCTCAAGCGAACGAGTTTATATGGTCGATCTTGGTTGCAGGGTGTAGAAGACATGGGAATTTAGAATTGGGATTTTATGCTGCTGAAAGGTTGCTCAAGCCAAAACCAAAAGATACAGAAACTTACACATTGTTGTTGAATTTGTACCACTCTGCAGGAAGATTGAAGGACGTTGCTAAGGTGAGAAAGATGATGAAAGAGGAGAAGCTTGAAAAATTAAGGGACTGGAGCTGGATTAGCATTAGAGACAAGATCTATTCATTTCAACCGAATGATAATTTACATCCTTACAGTGCAGACACACAAAAATTCGTACAAAGTTTGATTGATCGAGTCAAGAGTCTTGGATATCAGTCACTAGAAATTTTGGAAGTGACCAATGAGGAGGATGAAGAGCAGACTTCGATTCCAACCGCTTATCATAGTGAAAAGTTAGCGATTGCTTTTGGATTGTTGAACATGCCAAATGCTGCACCAATTCGGGTCATCAAGAGCATTGTTATGTGCAGAGATTGCCATAATTTTGTTAAGTTTGTGTCATTACTGACTGGTAGGGAGATGATCATTCGAGACAGCAAGCGCCTCCACAGATTTGTGAATGGAACATGTTCATGTGGGGACTTCGGAGGTGCTATTTGATTCAGGCTAGAAAAAACATGCCGAAAAGCTCGTGTTGCATTTTGATATATCATTAATGTTGAAGGAGATATGCATGGCACAGCTGAGCCTTGGTTCTTATGGCGAGTGATAAGGCATGCTGTTGGAGCTGGTGTAATGACCATTTAGCCCACTTAGAGGGAAGAAGTCCCAAATTCAAATCTCATGAACGACAAAATGTTGAACGAAACAAAATGACTCATTTGATACTACAAAATTTCACTGGGAAATCAGATTGTCATCAACAGCTCTTTATTTCATAATTGATTTGTTGTATAACATCGGAGCGATGGCATGGAACAACTGTTTGTATCTAAGATTTTACGCTACGAGTTTATAGTACGTGGGATAGTGTCTGTGAGAGAGAAAGAAAGTGAGAGAGAGAGAACTAGAGATCCATATGAGGCTATGCTCATATCTTTAACATTCCTTACATCCCGATTAAGACTCGGTTTATACAAACTTTTACGCTAAAACAACTCGGTTTGTACAAAGTTACAAAGTTTTACACGAAAAAACAAAAACGAAATACATCTCTTTCCTTCTGGATTCTTTTCTTCCCTCTTCTTCAGGTGCTGTAGTGTCACGGGGAAGGAGATTCCTGATAGGGTTCGGTAAACTGCAATTACAACTTGAACACCCCATGCGATGCGCCCAAAGGTCAAAACCATTGCAAGGTACATGTCTAGCACTGATAACCGAAAGTAGTTGACACAAACATCAGAAATCAGCGCTTTTTACTTTTGCTTTTGCCGATCCTCGATTTGCTAGTTTCAGTATGAGGTTTCCAGATGATATCCTCAAGATTGCTACAGAAGTTCTTGTAGAACTGTATAACAGAAGCACATCTATTCCATTCAGACGCAACCAACATGCATGCACGTGCAGGTGGTACAAGCTACCATGTCATCGATGTCAAACAAAAATAGTTAGAAGCAAACTGAAAACTAACCTTGAGGAATTCACTAGCATCTCCAGCGGCTTTCTGAATGTCTACCATGTAATAGGTCGGAGCAACTTCAAAAATCTGCGGGCAATAGAAAAAAATTAAAAATAATCAGTCTACTAAAATGGTAGGGGTGACTTCGGTTCAGTGTCGCATCAGAAGTAAAAGCTTACTTCAAGAATAATGGAGAAATGAGAAGTTTTATTTGCTGAAAGACCCTCCACTCTCATCTGGAAAAAAACAGAAATATACACGTTTAGGAGTGAGTTTTCAAGTATTTCTATCCAGGATCATCCTGCCAGAATTATAAACAGGCATGTGCTTGCGCACGCATATTAAACAGCAAACAAAATAGAAGTAATGAGACTTGTATATATCATGATATTGGTAAACAAAATAAAGGGGAAGTAAAATGAAGCACCCAAAATAAAGATTAGTATAGATCTAGCCTGATTTACCTTATAGTTGCGAATGTGTGTCTTGAAACCCATTGATTGGGCAACAACTTCCATACTGGATAATACAACCTTTGCTGGCTTTTGTGAAACAAAGCGTGTCTGATATTTCATAGAATCCTACAATTGGGGAAGCAATTCGTGTATCAGATAAGTAGAAAACTGGCATAAATAAACTCTCTCGTGTAAGTATGATTTACCAAATAGCTAAAGGATAAATATAAAGGAAGTTAACCAGTCAGATAGTATCTTACCTTTCCACGGTCAAACATTGTTGCGAGGTTTAAGCCTTGAGATAGAATTATTAAGTCAAATGCATTAAGAACTAAAGGACCCATGTCTTCATTTCCATGGTGCTCGATAACCCTTTGTTCCTGCTATAAACCATATATAACAAGAGAGTTACTTGTGTTGTCAATCTCAACAAAATAAAATGCAGCTTCTCTCAGTCTTTGACAACCTCAGAGTCGGCTTCGTCAAAAACAGCATTTACATCATCCAGATTTACATCTTCATATTCAAGTAGTCGGGCAGGAATGTAATTCTTCTGAAACCACTCATCATTTCTTATCTGTTCAATTGTAATACGCTGCATTGACACAATCACACACACAAACTTTTCAGAAACAACCACCAAAATAACTCAGTGAAGTAGAGAACCAAGAACTGTAAAGCCAAGAACACTTGTTACATAATTACATAGAGTTCATTCCACTTCCTTCAAAGTACTTGATGTTTGTTCACACTTTTGAATTAAACCACTCAGGGGGATGAATAATGTAATGGAGTGGGAAATAAACTTACAAAAATAGCAAAAACATAACCAAGAACGCAAATGTATGCCATGAGTGGGTCCTGAATCCTGACAACGTTAAAAAGAAAAAATGCGAGGCTATGTCGGTTGAAAAATAATTAGGGGGCATATCCCACTGTAAACGGCACAAGCCAGCACTCATAATTCTCAGTAAAGGAAAAGTTAATTATTGTTGGTAACAACTAGGCTTCTACTTTTAATATGAACTATTCCAACTTAGGATCTTAACTGCTGTCCAAGAAAATTTCCACGGTGTACTTTTATTGTTAATTTATTAAATAGAAACTTAAAAGTACCAACTTTATTACAGTCATATTCCAGCTAATCTATAATTAGATTTCTCTTGCATTACAAGTGCAGATATGACACACGTAAAAGTAAAGACTTTATATCAGTCATATTCCACTTCCAGTAAAGAATGTTTTTATTTGGACCAATTTATGATACCTTTAACAGTCACACCCGTACTGGGATTGGTTACTGAAAGAAGAGTATCATGGCCCAATGCCAGGTTGGTGATAGCCGAAGGAAAGTGTTCAGAAAGCACATAAAACATTAGTTCTTTAGCAATCATTAGCACACCAAGTTCTGAAAAACTTAGTTTTACTTGACAGTTTAACATGCATTGGAAATAAATCATTTAATGATGAAAGAAATCTGAGGACATAGTAACATTGGTGCTCGAGGAAAACTATAAAGCTAGATAGCAGTGGAATATCTTATAATCTTTAGTAAAGCAATACCAACTTTTTCTTAATTGCTGAAGGTTAAAAATTTTAAAAATGAACATAGAACAAAGGTGATTTGTATCTGAAATTTCAAATATGACAGTCTCCCCTGTATATATCCCTTGGCATGAAGAAAACACCAAACAAGGGAAGGAAAACAACAATACAGAGATAAAAAAAAAGGTGACAAACTCAAGAAAAGTCAAAATTCACAGCAAAGGCTTAATGTTGGGTCAAATGCTAAATAGACACATTCCGGTTTTCCTATTAAATGAAGCATAGGCCTTGATACTGCTAATCAAATACTTCTCTTCTACCATTTGTTTTATTAAACACCTCACCCTTATTTGGTTAGTTACATGCATTATCTCATTCCAACACTTTAAGATGTCCATTATAAAGCAATATGAATTAACGTAAAAGACTGACACCAACATTTTGTGATCGTGTCTTTGTTAGATATTGAAATAGTAATGAAACCTTAAAATGTGCACTTTATGCATACAAAAACTGAACAATGTCTTATAACTTAGCCAATACTTACCTTTTCTGGGTTTGTCTCTAAAATTCTGTGAATCAAGGATTTTGCTCCCACTGGAAACCAAGATGGGCACGTGAAGTCTGCTTTCTCAATCTGCAGAAATTAAACAATAATGACTTAATATTAACAATGGTATTAACATCCTACTTTAACATCCTTGTGGAAAACTAGACAACAGAGAAGGAAAAGTATTGAGTTGAGTTGCAACAGAAATTAGATGATTAAAGAATCAAACCTAGCATCCACTAGAAACTGCACCTAAAAATAATGTCAAGGGAGATCTAGCATGTGCAAGAACAGAGACATCATTTCTACTTTCCTTCACAACCAAATACACTTGATCACCCCTTCAATGTTATCAGTTTAGCTGAGGTAATCATAATATCTCTCATAGTTTTCAAATATTGATCCAAAATATCATTTATCAAATTGATCAATGGCAAAATAAGCAGAGAATAGTAAACATGAAGGAGGTTCATGCCTTGCTATATAGTGTGGTTAGGTCAAGCTCATCAAATGGAAGATAACCTGCCAACAGGACATAAAGGATAACCCCACAGGACCAAACATCTGCCACGGCACCATCATAACCCTTGTGACTGAGTACCTAGAGCACAGAATAGTGTATAAGAAAAGAAAATTAGCGCATTACACAAAAACGACTGAAACTAAGAGAATCAGCAATTGAGATATAGTCAACATTTAACGCAGAAGCTAGAATTTGTCGTTACCTCAGGTGCTACATAGTTAGGGGTGCCACAGGTTGTCCGAAGGAGGCTGACTCCCTATGTGCAGACATCAAAAGAATGAGTCCCGACAATATTAAATCCCACAACCAATATAACGTCAACAATACCGACAATATCACATCTCTCAAAAAATGTCAAAACAATGAGACATCACAAAAATGAGCCTTGACAGATATTAAATCTCACAACCAATATAATGTCAGCAATCCCGAAAAATATCAAATCTCTCAACCGTTAAAATGTCAAACAATGAAACAAGAATGATTCGGATAGAATCTTACTTGTTCGGGCAAAGCACTAAGACCAAAATCAGAAATTTTTAAATTTCCTAGAGAATCAAGCAACAGGTTCTCCGGCTGCAAAAGAACAACAATAAGAATTTCATGATAGAAATGAAGCGATCATAAAAGCAAGCTAAACGCTATAAAATCAACACCTTTAAGTCTCTATGATAAACTCCCTTGCTATGGCAATAATCCACCCCATCAATAAGCTGTTGGAAGTATCTCCTCGCTTCACCTTCACTAAGTCGCCCATGATGAACCTAAAAACAGGCGGCTTCCGTGTTAGCATCACCACTTTCTCAAAGAACTAATGATCCAAAATTCCAAATTGGGTTGTGGTATTTGAAAAGTTAGACTACTCACGATTTTATCAAACAATTCGCCACCAGTAATGAACTCCAAGATTATATAAATCTTAGTGCGGCTCGCTAGAACCTACGGAAAACAACATTCATCCTCATTGACTGACTGCACAAATCAAACAATTTCTTAAAAGAAAGATATGACATGCCTCATGCAGACGAACAACGTAGGGATGCCTGACAAGCTTCATTATCGATATTTCCCTCTTGATCTGCACCACACATAACCAATTTCTTTCAAGAAAAATAAAAAATAAATAAATCTCAAACTGGAAACTGGGTCACGCTGTAATCCTAAATACTAGATAATTTAGGCAGTAAAAATAAAAAATCAAGCTAAATCAGAAAGTGGGTAAATTGGAAACCTATTGAAATTCAAAATTAAAACATGGAAAAGAGGTAAATTGGGTAAGTTTTTGGGGAAATTGGATAAGACCTGGTCGACCATCTTGTGCTTAATGATGGTAGTGCGATCCAGCACTTTCATGGCGACACTCTCACCCGTCTCAGTGTTCTGGGCAAACTTCACCTTGGCGAAGGTCCCTTCGCCGATCGTCCTCCCAACCTCATACTTTCCCACTTTCCTCACCACCATCTCTCTCTCTGAGCTCAAAATCTCAGCTTCAGAACATTGCTCTCTCTCTCTCTCTCTCTCTCTCTCTAGAAAAATAAAAGAACAGAAAGCAAAAGCAAAAGCAGCAGCTGACGGTTTCAAATTTTGAACAACGCAAGCAAGCAGAAGCCAACAACTTTCTGCCGAATATTTGAATGGGTTCCAATCGGCTTTGGGTTCTGATTGGACAGCACAAAACAGCAGATTAATATTAAATCCCGGTGAAAACGATGAGGGTTTCAGAAATTGAGCAGCTTTATTCAAATTAGTGATTTGGGGTTTTGAGATTGACTTGGTCTTAGAAGAGGACAAACAAAGTCAAGAAGAATTCTCTGAAACGAAATAAGAGGCGAGTTTTTTCTGCTGACGATCACTGTCACACTCTCTCTCTCTCTCTCTCTCTCTCGTTGACGCCTTTGTCCTCCTCATGACATCGATCATTATTCTCCGGCCTGGATTTCGGGCTTTTTTGATCTTCCTCTTCTGCTTTTTGGCCTCAATAAATAAAGAGGCTTTAGATTTAGTTGCCTCAAATTTTTATTTCTTACATTAACATTTACGGTGTCTTGAAATTTTGAATAAAATTATACATATACTAAGTTTTATGGCGCCGTTCATTAACAATGAAAGGACAGAAATGCCCTTGGTTTCTGCTTGGTTTCCTGTTTTGATGCCCCATTTGTGCGGTAAAATGTCAATAATGCCCTTCATTTGGGTGCTGCGTTGGTTCTTTGTTCTCCGCACAGTTGAAGGACCCATTTGCCCAGCCCACGTGTCAATCATCGTAAGCTCTTGCGTTTAGCCTATATTCTTCCCGCTTTTTCTTCTGTTTTCCATATCACTCTCTGTGTTTCTATCGCTTTCAAATCAGCTTCGGTTGGTTGCGGATTTTTGTTGGCTCGCTTTTGAATCTTGCTTTCTGTCGTTCTCAACCGTTCGTTTGCTCAGTGAACACCGAATAAGTGTAAGGTTCTTCAACTTTACAATTTTCTTTTGTTCGAAACTGCGAGTTTGATTTCGTTAGATTCCAAAATATCAAAATTTAAATCTTTGTTTGGCTGAATTTTTAAACCCAGATTGTGTTATGGATTTTAATGAGTGCAGCCATTGTACAGAGACAGACAGGGGTCTGTTGTCCGTACAAACCAAAATTATAGGGAGAGAGAAACGGCATAAAAGGGATGGAAAATAGGAACGGGTAGGATGTTTTGTATTAAATTTTTTTTCAAATCAATTTGGGGTTTTTTTTGGGTTTGATGATTATGGACTATTGACCCAAACAATTTGGCTAAACATTAAACAGGAGGCAACCAAATTGATTTGTTGTTTTTTTGTTTAAAATTGAAGAGTCTTGGTTAGTTTTGGTAACAAAGACTGTGTCTTTTGTACCAATCTGTTCCCTGTTTCTACGATTTTTGTTTATGAGCCTTTTTGAGATTTATGATTTGTTTTTTTTGGTTGAGAGTTTGTTTTGCAAGTTTCATTTATACAGAGGCGAGGACAACTTGGCTACTGCACCGTTTCTTGCCGCTTGAGGGTAAAATTTAGCTGGTTAGGTAGTGAATTGCAAAGTTGTGATGAGATCTTAGGTTATTTTTAATCAATGAATTTGAGAGCATCTTTGACACGCCCCGACCCTGATATTGCCCTTATACCAGGATAGACACGTGCTGGCCGACACCCGAGGGTGACGAAAGCCATTAATTGATACAAAAGCTAAGAATAAGAAATAAATAAGGGTTATGAATTGAAATACAATGAATTAACAATTTAGGAACGTGTTCAGAGCATACAGCTAATTAGAACACTAAAAGAATAATATAAAATTGAATGAATAAAGGAGTGGGTCCTACACTGAGACGGCTCGAAGATGCCGATGTTGAAGTGCCTTGACGTCGGGATTGTATGCCTCGATTCTAAGACCTGAATAGGGGCGCAAAACAAAGGTGAGTGGACCAAGTTTGTGTATACAATAATAATAAAACAGTTATCAAGATACTAAGCCCCACAGTTTATATAAAGAAAACTACTAGCATAATAAGTTATAGGTTTACTGAAAACCCTAGCATGCCAAAAACATCTCAAAAGACATATCACGGAAAAACATCGCGGAAATCAAAATGTCAATCATCTCATAGATAGTCTCGTAAGCGCAGTGTGCTGCTAATAAGATCACTGAATAAATATAACTCCCGGCCCTATGCCAGCACCGTGGTCTCTGCGCCCGTAGCCAGATATTACCAACTCCCTGCCCAATGCCTGCTCCGTGTCCCTCAGCCCATAGCTAGGGATTATTTCTCCCGACCTAACTACCAACACCAAATCGTCGCCCTAGGCAGCATAGTGTCCTCTAGGTACGTGTAAATAGTTACGCTTCTCATAAATAACCACTTCATAGTATAAAGTCATCCATCATCTATACTATAAAAAGGGGTTTCTAAAACATGTTTTAGCATCCTATTGTCATCCATTAGATAGTCTACCAGTTCATGGTTTTTATAGAAAATACAATATATCAAACTATAGCTCAATATAGGGCAACAATTAATTCCTCACAAAATAACGAGACGATAATCAACATTTCAATAAACATGTTTAACATAAAATCAATCCATAAACTCGTAAGGCA
Organism: Pyrus communis; assembly: GCF_041283825.1. Taxonomy (NCBI): domain Eukaryota; kingdom Viridiplantae; phylum Streptophyta; class Magnoliopsida; order Rosales; family Rosaceae; genus Pyrus; species Pyrus communis. The sequence continues at coordinate 4,268,675 of NC_142579.1, read as the reverse complement.
TGCTTTTCATTTATGCAATTAAACTATGAAATCATGTAATTTCAGAAGGGCCCACTCACAGATACTCCGTAGCAGCAAAGTTGTGCGGAAAATGATTAAGGAAATCCCCACTAGCAAGTTCACCTAAGCACAAAAATGTACAATTTATCAAACTATGCTCAACGGTAGAATTCCAGGAAATGAACGCCAAAAACGGATTTGGAACATCGAAATTGGCCTAAGAGAGATTTTGGGTTTTCGGGTCCTAAGGTTTTTGGTTAAAAAGGATTAGGGTGAAAAGGGGTGGTTTGGGCCTTAAACCCAAACCCACACAAACATACACACACACGGCCCAACACACACACGTGCACACACTCACACGGACACACACACACACACACATGCACGGCATGCACACGCATGCACGCACAGTCCACATACACACGCACACACTCACGCACTGCACAGCCCAACAGGCCTCACACACGGGGCCGGGCTTTAAACCCTTTCTAAATAAAAACGGCCCAAGGACCTTTGGGTCAGTAAAATAAATAACAGAAAATAAATTAAAAGAGATAGAATGGGGGTTTGGTCTACGGGCCCAAAGCCCGTGGGTGTCCAGAATGGCCTGAAGGGCCTGCGCATGCAGATCGGAGAAGAACACCAGAAAATGGTGATCGGAATTCGTCCCGATTCCGATTTGAACCTAAAACTAGGTAAAAATAGGAAGTTAAATCATAAAAATGATGCTGAAAAAGAAGGGAAACATAATTTTACCACAAATAGGATCAAATGGGATCGAGATTGGCCGAGTTCGTGTACGAGCTTCGACGGATTTTCTCGTCGGGTTCTAGAAGAACGAAAATAGAGTGCATGCACAGATTAGAACCTTCCATTTGGACTGAGAACAACTCAACAAAAACAGAATAGGGCAGCGAGCCTTACCTGTGTTGGAGTTTCGGAGATTTGAAGCTCTCGGCTTCAATGGTAGAACACACAGAGGTGTTCTAATGATGCATGCAGGATTACAGTTGAGTTCCTCAAGCCCTAATGATTCTAGATATGTGGTTATTTTGTTGGATTTGTTTAGATTTCGAAAAGGGAGGGGGGACGAGAGCTCTCGGAGCTCAGGGGAAAGTGGAAACTTCCGAGAGTTAGAGAGAGAAGGAGAGAAAGCTTAGTTTTTCAGAAAATAAGGAAGGAAGAGGATAGGGCTCACGGGTTGGGTCATTGGACCTAACCCTGGGCCTTAAGTTAACACAAAGGGTGCTGGGCTTGGCCCAATAAAATTTTAGATTATTTGGGTAAGGGTTATTACAATCTTTATCTGTTTATTTTGTCATGTTCTGTTTGGATTGGATTTTAGGCGCCAAAAATTATGAGCTAGATTTTATTTTGAAATGGGAAGGCTAATTTATATGATCTTTGCTTGATATTATTGAATTTGGCATTTTTTTTTCCTCACATGAAACATTTTGCATTGTCTTTGCTGCAAAAATTGGGTTTTGTGTCGTACTATAGCAATGATAAATAAAAGTAGCCGTCGAATGTTGATTTCATAATTGTTAGCCTTTCCATGGTTTTTGTTTTTTTATTTTAATACATTTTGTTTGTCGCTGAAATGTATCATTATTTATTTCTGGTGTGATTAACTAAATATTTAAAATTTATAATACATTTTATATGATGTGTGTTACAGCTTTGATCAATGCTTGGGATTGTGTTGAATTTGGACAATTCATAGGGTAGAAGTAAATGATTCTTTGTTTTGAGCAAATTGGATATCAAGAAAAGATATCATTTTTCAAACATATAAAGATCCATAAGGTCCTCCAAGTGCAAGATGTAAATATTATAAACAAATATTTGTACGCACTCAAAGACAATAGGGGGATACAACAAAATTTCCCGCGGTCGAAACTTAGCCATGTTCACCACAAACCCTAAACACATGCTAGTGCATTCTCGAACTGTTCGAACTGGACAATTCAAAAATCAGTTAGATCGCAGAGCCGCATACTGATTGAAATTTTAACATATTTCACACCACGGTTTTCTAGCCTAATATTGTACAAATTAAATTCACCTAAGCTCCATATATTTCAATAATACACAAACTCCAAAATTTCACATAACTTACAGTTTCCACACACACACACACACACACACACACACATATATATATATATATATATATATCACAATATATCACAATTAAATAAATTAAAACATACTAACTTATAATTAAGAGACAAATACATACCTTTTCTTTTTACAATCCAATCACAAACTATAACAATCAATTAATTAATCACACAATTAAATAAAAAATTTAGTAAATAAAAAAAATAAACTCATCAATTGGGAGAGGAAGAGATGGAGGACGGTGTGAGTGTGAGAGATAAACTGTTTTCCAAAAGTGGCAATGGCGGCGGATGGGGGAAGAAGAAAAGAAAAAATAGGGGAGAAAGAAGAAGGTACAGACCATTTTAATGTATAAGAGTTTGCCCGACAGGTTTCTTTTACAGGTTATTGTGAGCCTTTGACAAACTGCATGAAGACTTTGCCCGATGAAATGAGCCGTTGAGTCAAAGATGGAAAGTCGACGAACTTGTATTTCTTTGGGCAAACCCTTACAAATCACGCATAATTTTTCCATGTGGGGGCCTAAAGTTTGTCTGACAATTTTGTCCTTACACTACGAAAAACATCTCTTCGCGTAACTTTAGGTAAACTTTAAATGTTGCCCATCTTTGGGCTACTAATTGAAAAATTCTTCAAGTAAAATCCTTTTACCTGACGATTTGATTCGTTGGGCCAAATTTCGTTTCGTAGGCCAAGTACAAATTTTTGATAGTGTATGTAACAGAAATTTGATAACAACAATCATTTAACATGAATATTTCCTTGCAATGAAGGTATATATTTTAACAATAGTGCCTTTGGAACATCCATGTAACTAACCACCGCAGGTTGGCCCAGCAGTTGGGGACAAATTTGAAATTCCTTGCTTGTATTCCACACTGCACGTCTTGGGTTTGATTCCAGGTGTTAGTGAATTACTCGATGGTGGCCAAGAGGAAGCTGAAATGCCTCTGTGAGTTTTTATGGTCTCCAAAAATGTGAATAACCGTTGTGAAGCCATCAGCTGATTTTTTTTTTTTTTTTTTAACTAAAAAAATCCAAAGTGTAACCATGCGTAAGCCTTACTATATATGCAGTAGGTGCGGTGACATATCATTTGTTGAAATCCTTGGGTTAATTTGAATTTTTAGGTTATAACAAATGGATTTGGGAATTGCGATGTTCCTTCGTTTGTTGACTTCCAAGTCTTTCCACAAAATATATGCAAGGAACGACTACTAATTTGTCAGGTTATGAGAACTACTATGTTCCTTCCTTTGTTGACTTCCAAGTCTTTGCACCATCTCCTCTTTTAGAACTCGTAATGTTAACCAAAAACTAGAAAGAATCCGGTCTGCCCGTAAGTTAGTGTTGATTCAGTATTTAATCAATGAAATTTTGACATTGAAGAATTTAAATTTGTGTTTTGTCGGTTGTTGGGATCTAAGACATGGGGAAAGTGAGGAGGAAAAGGAAATAGAGGTGCATCAACCTTGGTTTTGTTTCAAGTTAAGTTTTAAAAAGTAAATTTAATCCTGGTCGCACGATTTTGAACCAAAGGCCAGGATGATGTGGTCCTCCGGATCCCTAGAAAACAGATTCCGAGAGGATTCTGTCACGAAAATATATTCATGAGATTGTGATATAAGCTTAGAATTTAGGGAATGATAAGTACACACTATTTTTCTCCTCATACATAAATTTTTATTTTTAATTATCAAATTAATTAAATTAAACAGAAACAATAAATAAATTTAAACATATATCTCAGCGTGTAGGAAAATAATGTAACGATGTCTACAAGTTGAAATGATATTTCCGGTTTCTATTTAAAATTTCACAATATGAACTTGAAAAATTAAAATCCAAATATTTTTCTGAAAAATTGAACGTAAATTGGAATGCATTTTTCGAGAATTCTAAATTTTCGATCTAAATATTTTTTAAGGGTTCCGAACTTTTTCAAATAAAAAAACTTCCGAGATATTCCCTTCTTTTTAGTTATTTACTCAAATTATATATTCTGTAATCAACGTTTGTATTTTATTGTTAGTTTTGGATACATTTTGGTCATTGTTTTTATAAGCATGCACTTGTATATTAAAATGTGTAAGCAAACTAGTATATTTTAAAACTAATTGAATTTGTACATAAGCATATATATATATATATATATATATATATATATATATATATATATTTTTTTTTTTTTTTGAACAAACGATATTATCTACTAAGGGGAGGGGGTGGACTTAGCATCAAAATGGGTTAGCAAATAATATGGTTCAAATTTACCTTTAGCGAGAAGTGGGAATCCTGTCAGCTTTATGTGTGCTTTCTGCTCCAGTTTTTAAATAGTTAGACTTCTAATTTTCTGATTATTGTTGCATCTTTACATTCTCATTACATGTTACCCTATTTTAAATTATGACCTAACATGGAAGTGAATTTTGACAAGGTTTGTTTTCTATCATTTGTAGTGTCGTGGTGGCATTATTGCGTACGTATGAATGGAAATGTATTTTACATCTATTAGCCTTTTGATTTTAATATCCGCATTTTTTATGTTCACTAATGCCTTTAATTGTTCTATGTTTTACATCTAAGTGATGACACAACTCCCACTGCAAAAGCTCCATAGAAAAGCGTATTAGCTTCTGATTTAGATTTCGACAATGTCCCGATCATCTCTCTAATCAATTCTGAAATCATTTTTACATATCCCAAAATACAGTATGTATATTTTCATCTCAAATTTGTTCATCCCCAAACATTTGCATCAAATTCATATGTCTTCATCTCAAATTTTGTGTTTGATTGGCTGATCGATGCTTACAGGTAAAGCTATATTTGGTTGTAAGAACTTGTTGGATATTCTTGGATATATCTTGAGAATAATGGGCTTAATTAGAAAAAAATTTAGTTATATTTAGAAGGTATATTTACATTATAGTCAAGGTTCTAAAAGAAGCTAGGCGCTAGTCGGGCGGCTGGTTGGGGCCTAGCGCCTAGGCGGGCGCCTAGACTGACTAGGCGGATTTAAGTAAATATATTATATTTCGTGTAAATAAGTGTCTGTTTATACTTGAAATATATATAATTTCATCATAAATTACAAAATAAAATGACATATTTATTATGAATTATTGGAACTGAATGAAAACATGGGGAGCAAAGATATAATGTGTGTTTATTTAAGTATGCAATAGGTCTCTTACAATTTATTAAAAAAATAAAATTCAAAATGAAAGTTATCCATTTTTTGTCTAAGTGAGCCATGACCTAAACGGGTCTAGGCGGGCTAGGCAGGTGCCTCAGTAAATTTAGGTGTCTTTTCTTAATTTTTCAAATGACTTGGCATTAATCGGGTTGGTGGCCAGCTGCCTAGCGCCTAAGCGGGGCCTAAGCAGTGTTAGATGAGAATTTTTAGAACTGTGATTATAGCTCACATATTTATGTTTGTATAATTTGTAATTACTTACAAGAATTTTTTTTTTGTTTGAAAACTACTTACTAGAGTAATCATCATGACATTGGAATTCAAAATTTTGTTGGTATTAGTGCATGCTATAATGCTATGCTAATCACCAAATTAAATTTTATTTGTTGAATTTTTGGGATAATGGTTTTTAAATTCCCAATTACTTAAACCACAATGAGAAATAGTTCCACATAAAAGCACTTTACACTCAACTCAACCAGTAATTTTAGCAATTTTGCTAATTTTTACAATGATATTTTATGGATCTGCCGAGTGGCTTCTTTTACACTTCATTATTGTTATCTCATACCAATTGTCTAATGCTTGAATCTTTTGTCTGCATAAAATTTTAGGGCATTATGCAAATGGTGCCATGTGAGATGCACTGTTGATCTGATTTTCAATAAGTTTAGCTTCAGTGATTGGTAAAAGGGCTTATTTTAACGTCAAAGATTATTGCATATTGTGTCATCAATATTCTTAAGTAAAAGCAATACATATGTTTAACGTTTGGTAGATTGTTGTATACAAAAGACTTGATCAACACATGCACAATCTTGATTATACTCTTTCATGTAATTTTCAATCCCCTAACAACTCACGGGTATGTTTACTATTATTGTGTACCAAATAGATTTTATTAAACTTTTTTTTCTTTGGATATAAACTTTGTTTTAATCAATGTTTAAAATATCGGTATCAGTAGAAATATCGATATGCAAATTTATGGAAATATCCGCAGATATATTGAATATTGATATTGATATCGATTGATTTTGATGGAAATAATGGAAATTTATAACGAAGTTTTAGAAATTGTCAAGCATTGGTTTGGACGAAATATAAGAATTTCTCTGATATTTAACAGATGTGTCAGAAATACAAACGATATATGTCAATTTTAACCTAAATTTAGGGTTTCGTTGATATAAGATGAAGTTTAGACTTCACCTCCCATTTCCATATTTTTCTATAATTTTTTGGATATTTTTATGGAAATATAGACTGTGTCGAAGAAATGTTAAACTCTTGTTTTTTAATGCACCTATATTCATCCAACCAGTGGCGAAGCTACGTGAGGGCGAGGAGTGGCAGACGCCACTCCCCTCGCTGGAAAACATGACTAAAGCTTTGGTTCAGCCCTTCCCCTTGCCCATCCTATCATCGGAAAGCCATGGTGTCGGTAGGCTGCCCATTGCAGAAGAGGCAGCTCATGTGCGAGGAAGAACAAAAGAAAAGAAAAGGTGTGTTTTAAAAGAAAAACATTGGACCGAACGACGTCGGATTCTCCATTCCTTTTAAATGAAATGTTACGTTTTACTTTTTCTTCTTTCTTTTGTTGCTTTTCTCCATTTTTTCTTTCCTTTTTTTATTTTTTATTTTTTCCTTCTATCTTTTCTTCTGTTTGACTTGGTCCCTTTGTTTTTTTGTTAATGGTTTGTCTTGGTCCCTCGTTCTTTTGGTTGGATCTTTTGATTGGTCCCTAATTAATTGTTTTGGATGTGATATTAAGACTTTCAATACTTAAAATTACCTTAATGTTGATTTTTCTTTTATCACAAACGATAATTTCTACAATAAGAAAGTGGGTGAGTGAATTAAGCCTCACATTCATACTCAAATTTGTATATCTTTTTCTAGTCATCACTACTTTTAACGAATTTTGGTTGTGACTTTGAGGACTTGTTTCATAATGTCTAAAACTTTTGTGAGGAAAATGATATTAATGTTCCTAACATAGAGGATTTGCATTTCACACCCGGAAAATCAAAGGCCAAAGCTCCAAGACTCACAAACTTACATTACTATCGTGTGGATATCTATTTTCAAGTCCTTAATTGGTATGCAACTAAAAGAATTGAATGGTTGCTTTAATAAGGTAAACACCGAGTTACCAGTTGCAACTGCTTGAGTAACGAGAGCGTTTTTTGCTATGAATATTTTGAAAACATCACTGCTTAACAAAATGAGAGATCAACGGTTTAGTGGTAGCAAAGTTGTTTACATTAAGAGAGATGTTTTTGCTATTGTTTACTATCTAAAAAGATTTGGTTATCTACATTTTTCTAGAACCTTACCTTTTTAACTTTCGCCCTTCCTCTCGACAATTCCTGGCTTTGTCGCTACTTCCAACTACAATTAATTGGAAAGGGATATTCTCCAGATCCCTTCCACCAAGTCCTCACATCCGGGCCATTGAAATTTGATCCAACGGCTACAAACAGGAGGCTATTTTAAAAGTTATAATAACTTTAACCGTTGGATCAAAATTCAAAGGCCCGGATGGGTGGACTTGGTGAACTTGGTGGAAGCGATCCGGAGAGGATCCTTTTCCCAACTAATTGCCTATGATTTAGGAACTGTTGTGGCTTATTTTAATCTGGCAGGGAAGAGGGGGCATGTGGCAGAGAGAGAGAAAGTAAAGAGAGATGTTTGTAGGGTTGTGTAGAGGATGTGTTATTCTGCCTATGCAGTAACTTTATTTATAGTAATAAGGGAGGGAAGAATCCTACTCCTCCAAGGAATACAAGTCCTAATAAGGAAGAATAACTAGTATCAAATCTAATCTAGGATTTACACAATCACGCTTAAATACAAAGTTTATAACACTCCCCCTTGAGTGTGTAAATACTCAAGTAGATTCGCCATCATGTAGAGTTGAAGAAGTCAACTCATTAGCACTGATTCTGGGAACACACTAGTCTCAAAGTAAAGTAGAAACTTGCATATGGAACTAAGTCTCACAAAACACCCAATGGCTGTGGTAAAACCCAAGTGAGAACAAAATCCATAATCTAAAGAAAAATGCGTGAGTAATGCAAAGTCAAAATGAAACGTCTATGAGATGTCATTAAGGATATAATCAACTTAAGGTGGGTGGCTCATCAAAATCTCGTTAGGTAGCAAAAACTCAGTGGAAAAAATGCTCTTAATCGTAAGGAAAAATAGTACATTAAGATTAAGCAAGTATACTTCAGGATATTCCCCCTAAGTTTGACATAATTCCAAAGAGAACTAACAATGTTACAACTCAGAAGGTTTACGCATACCTATTCCTTGAACAAGCTTCTAAAACGTCACATTCAGTAGTGATTTGGTGAAGAGGTCAGCCAGATTATCTTGTGAATGGATTTGCGTGACTTCAATCTTTTGATGCTCTTGCTTTTGATGTGAGACGAAGAACTTTGGCGCAATGTGCTTGGTGTTGTCTCCTTTGATGTAACCATGATATGTTTGATGCATGCTATGTTATCTTCATAGATCGTCATCGGGACGTCAACAACAGGGTAAAGATCGCATGAGCTTTGAATATGGCCCACAACTATTCTCAACCAGAAACATTCCCAAGTTACCTCGTGTAGGGCGAGAATTTTAGCATGGTTAGCCGAAGTGCCAACTAAGGTTTGTTTAGTTGACCTCCAAAAGATTGCAATGCCTCTAATGGTAAAAACATCACCCATTTGAGAACGCGCCTTGTGCGGATTAGATAAGTATCATGCGTCGGCATAACCAACAAGGCGAGAATTGACTCGAGATAAGGGGGTGCAACATCACTCAAGGATTTGTAAGGATATAACAAACCCAGATCCGTGCTACGCTTATGGTAACAGAAGATGTCTTTAACACCAGTTCAGTGGCTGCATGTTGGTGCATTATTATACCTTGCCAAAAGATTAACAACGAATGACATGTCGGGTCTAGTGCATCGAGCTAAGTACAATAAATCATCTATCCTACTTAGATAAGAAAATTTAGGCTCCAAAATCTCTTCATCATTCTTCTTCAGACGGAAAGGATATCGTTTTACATCTAGTGATCAAACGACCAAAGGAGTACTCGAAGGCATCGCTTTATCTTCGTTAAAGTGGCACAACAACTTTTAGGTGTAGTTCGATTGATGCATTAAGATTTCATTTGAACGGTGCTCTATCTCAAGACCGAGACAGTATCGAGTTTTTCCTAGATCTTTCATCTCAAATTATGACTTCAGGTGTGTGGCAGTTCTCTCGAGTTCTTCAGAAGTTCTGATGAACTTCATGTCGTCAACATAAACTACAACAATCATAAAATCAGTATGTGACTTTTTATTGAACACGCAAGGGCACAATTCGTTGTTCGCATATCCCTGACTAGTCAAATACTCACTCAGACGATTATACCACATTCTTCTGAATTACTTCAAACCGTAGAGTGAACGCCTCAATCGAATTAAGAGCGTGTTCCGGGATTTAGAAATATTTGATCCAGTCAATGTAAGTCATTCGGGAACTTTCATATAAATTTTTTGTATCAAGATCCCTATAGAGATACGCAGTTTCTATGTCCATCTGCTGCATACTCAATTTTTTGAAAACTACCAAACTGATAAGGTAGCAAAAAGTAATCACATCTAAACGGGTGAATAAGTTTCATCATCCCATGGTGTTATGAGAAGCCTTGCACAACAAGACGAACTTTGTAATGCATAATTTTGTTCTTCTCATTACGATTCCGAAGGAAAACCCATTTGTAGCCAACAGGCTTCATATGTGGAGGAGTAGGAGTTATAGGTTCAAACACCTTATGTTTCGTAAGCGAATCGAGTTCGACTTAGATTGCTTGTTTCCAGTTTGACCAATCAATTCAACGTCGACATTCATCAATGGAACGGGGTTCAATGTCATCGCTCAACATGATCTCACTGGCTACTGCATATGTTAATGCATCGTCGATGATCATCTCATTTCTACACCAAACATCATCCAAGCTAGCATAATGGATCGAAATCTGTCGATTATCGGGAGGTGGATTCTTCTCTTCAAGGATGCTTCCGTAATCTAGAATTTCCTTATAAGTTGGATAAAATGAGTAGGCGACAGTCGGATTCACGGTAGGCTTTACAGGGGCATATGTCATGTGTTTCCTCTTCCAGGGGTGTGAATCCTTTGAACCAAGTGGTCTGCCACGCTTATATGTAGGGGGTGCGGGGATCTAAATGAGACAAAGTGGCAGTCGTCCACGATAATTCGGGTCGTTCTTCACTAACGACAAGAAGACTGTTTCATAGAAGTGACAATCCACGAAAAGAGAGGTAATCAAATTGCCTGTCAAAGATTCTAAGTAACGAATAATTGAAGGAGAATCATATCCGACATAGATTCCCATCCATCATTGAGGTCCCATTTTTGTATGTAAGGGGGGCAAAATCAACACATAAACCGCATAACCGAAAATGCACAGATACGATATGTCAGGTTCGTATCCAGTAACTAGTTAAAGGGTACTATATGGTTGCGTCACAACAAGCCTCAGGCGGACTAATATGGCTGCGTGCAATATTGCATGGCCCTAAGCAATGATTGGGAGCTTCATACGTATGACCAATGATCAAGCAATCATTTATAAGCGCTTAATGAATGCCTCTGCCAAGCAATCAAAAGTTTTAGATGTGAATTCTCCAGCATTGATTGGGATGTTCAACTTCAACCCCAACCGACATGCAATAGTCATCAAAAGTTTTAGATGTGAATTCTCCAGCATTATCCAATCGAATAGATTTGATCGGATAATCAAAGTGGTGAACCCTGAGCTTGATAACCTTAGCCAACAGTTTAGAGAATGCAGCGTTCCTTGTGGACAACAAGCACATGTGTGGCCAACGTGTGGAGGCATCAACCAAACCCATAAAATATCTAAATGGTCTGTTAGGAAGGTGAATCAGTCCACAAATGTCCTCCTGAATCCTTTGTAGAAAAATAGGAGGATTCGAGCGAATCTTGTCATGAGAAGGCTTAATAATAAGTTTTTCCATAAAGCAGGTTTGACATGCGATTCCTTGAATCAAACCTAAACTTCGGGTTAGTGGTTGTCGTGTGATGATTTGAGGATACGGCGCATTGCTATTCTTCCAAGGTGTCCCAAACGATCATACCAAAGTGTAATTTCATGCGCGGTCCCAGAGGTAGGGCCGGCCACATAGTGACTTTCTATATGGCGTATGGTTGTAATATACAGACCACTTGAGATCTGCTTTATCTTCTCTATAATACACTTTTGGCCATATTAATAAAAAGTTATGCACAAAAATTTAACTCCATTTTCTACATAGGTTTTAGCGTGGTAATTATTATCTCTAATATCCTTGAAACTCAACAAAGTCCTTCCAGAACGTGGAGAATAAAGTGCCTCATCAATGGTCAAGATTGTACCATTGGACAACATTATACGTGCCTTACAGTATCCTTCAATTGGGTTAGATGGGCCTGAGAGGGTTATCAGAGGTGCAATCTTAGGTATGAAGTTAGTGAAATAGATGCGTTCATGCAAAATAGTGTGTGTGGTTGCACTATCTACCAGACAATTAACTTTTCCACCAGTCATACCAAGAAACAAAAATTAATTTGAATTTGTCACTTGTATAAAACTTCTAAAAACAAATATCCATTCAAAATAATTTAACTATTCAAGGATGGTAATTAATTAAAACTTAATATCTAAAAACAAATCACAAACAAATAATCCAAACATAAAGGAAAATTGTTCAAACTTAAACCAAAAACAAAGAGGGTGTTTGGCCACTAGGTGGAATTCGGCCCCATTGTTCCAAAAAACAACTAAAATTAGTTCATGCCTAAGATTCTAATCTTCCATAAGGGTGATAAGCTTTTGAAAGTCATAAACCTCCATCTTGGTACTCTCCGGTTTATCCACTTGCACAAAGTTTATTCAAACTTCTTACAACGAGAATGATATTCAGCTACAACCTTTTAGGGAGCACGAAAAACACGGGACCAATGGTCCTTTGAACCACAGTAGTAGCACATGTCCACATACATGGTTTTAGGTGCTTTTCCCTTATTCTTAAAGTCTGGGGCCTTAGGAGCAAGGTTAGGGTGCTTCTGGTCTCAGTTTCCTCCCTTAGATGGGCCTTGACTCTGTTGACCTTAACTGGGTGGCTTCTGGACGCCCCTACCACGCCTGTGTTGGCATTTTGGGTGTTGGTTTATGCTATAATGTGCTTTAGGCACAACAGTCGCCCTAGTATATCAAGCTTGGTGATTTTTCATCAACAGTTGATTTTGCTTTTTAGCGAGAAGTAAAACAAAAATCAAATTCGAAAACTTAGTGAACTTCTAAGCCTATATTGTTGTCGCAGGACAATATTGGTAGTAGAGAAGATCGAATAGGTTTTCTCTAAGAGATCCTGTTTGGTCAAGTTCTCGTTATAGAACTTGAGAAGTGATTGGATTCGACAAACTTCAGAATTATATTCATTCACAAACTTAAAGTCTTGGAAGCGCAGATACTGCCAATCATGTCTTGCTTCAGGCAAGAAGATGCCATTTTGGTGATCTAAGTGATCAGCCAAAGCGACCTAAAATGCTCGTGGATCTTCCTCAGAAAGGTACTTAGTTTGCAGTGCATCATGAATGTGTCTTCAGATGACGATCATGGCAGTGGCTTTCTCAACTTTGCCAACCTGGGTTGTTCGTCTCATCTTCAGTGACGGGACGCAAATTCTTTACAGTGAGTGGAGCTTCACATCTTGGACCCACTTAAGGTAGTTTCTTCCAAAGACCTTTAAAGCGGTGAAGTCCAGTTTGTTTAAATTCGACATGTCCCTATCACAAAATAAATGGACAAAAATGTGGTTAGTGTAATGGAGAAAAAAATCAATCCATTCACATAGGAGTAGAACATTCAGGTTCTAATATACATGTATTTGTTTAAATTTACATGAAACAAACTTTGGGTTTTCATGGGTGATGATTTTAAGGAAAACTTCAGGTTTTCAAACAAGGTATGTTTCTAGAAGCTTCAGGTTTTGAAAGAATTATGAACTTCAGGTTCATGTGTTCCTGCAGACAATGACAAATATATATATGGAAATATGCAACAAGAAAATATGCAAATAGATCTTTAGGTCTAGAATTATAATTGAATTAATTATTTGGACTTCGAGCCAAGATGAAAGTGTGGGTGAAAAATTATAAAACCCAAATTGTCTAAAAAAAAAAAAAACAATAAACAATTAAGCTCTGGACCCAAAAAACAAGGACCAAAGCCCACGGGTGGGCTGAGCAGATTTGGATCGTGCAACCCATGCCCAAAAATTGGGTTGGGTATAAGATAGGCCTAAGCACAGAAAAGTTGCAGGCTTTCTGGGCTTCAGGAAGTAGGCTCAATATTGGGCGGGAGTCTTCTACTTTGCATCGTGTGTGTACCTAGAGATGCGATCTGGTGCATCATGGTACATGAAAGCACCACACCCATTTAGAGCTGTGATCAGGTGCATCGCGGATAGGTAGGACACGATAGCCCTCGGGCTCGCTGATATCACGTTTGGGCCGAGCCAATGGCTTGGACAGCTACAGGCAAGCCTAAAAAAGAAAAAAAAATTCTCAGGTTGAGAAAACCAAGGCCTAATTAGGCTCGAGTTTGAACCAAAAAACACCCAAGCTTCGCTAGGTGTGGTCACTAGGACAAAGGCAGGCACCGCCACTTCAGGCGGCCGTGTTTTGGAAAAAAAATTCTCAGGTAAAGTTTGTGAATCAACGTGGATCACAAATATGTAGGAGATGGAAAAAAATCTCAATGTTTCAACAAAAAAAACCCAAGAAATTCAAATCAGAATTTTGAAAAAATTCGACGAGATTCAAAGACACCGGTGGACGAGCTTCAGGCCGTTGGGACGCCAACCCAAGGTCAAGGTTGGCTTTCAGGCTCACCTGTGATGGTGGAGACAACATGGAAGGCGTCGGGTTTTTTCTAGGTTTCAAACCAGGAGCCCATGGCTCCAGGCTTCATGGTCTTGCGGCTCAACTCAGCCACACAAGCTGTAAGCCTGGTGCTGGTGGCTCGACGTGGCACGACTTGGAAATCAATGGCTTATGGTGTGGGATGGTGATGGGATAGGTTTTGATAAACCCTAATTTAATTTTTTCTTAATCTCCAGATTATAAATTAATTCAATTGCATGCATATTCAACATATAATTCAATGCATGAGCAGATATTTGTTGCAATTTATGGCAATATCAATTCACATAATTCAACAATTATGGATATAATGCATACACGATTTACGTAAAATCTAAAATTCGAGAAACATAAAGTTGGGTCATGCATTATGGTGAATGTTAATGCTATCAAAGTTGCAAAAATATCGAGATAAAAAATGTTGTTTAGGGGAAGCCTAATTGCATAATGATATTGATGAATTGGCTTGATGCAGAAAACTTCCACGTCAGATTCCTAAGTGCAGCGGTAAGAGCGTGCTGATAACGTGTTGTGGCTTATTTTAATCTAACAGGGGAGAGGGGGCGCACTGCAAATAGAGAGAAAGAGTAAAGAGAGGGATGTGTTTGTAAGGTTGTGTAGATGATGTGTTATTCCCCCATTGTTTTTTTATATAGCATGTACCTATTTTTTATAAAAAAAAAAGGTATCACTTTTTTTGTATAAAATGTACCAACTTTTTGTATGTAAAATGTCAACATTATAATTAATGACAAATCATGGGTTTTATTTAAGTATAATTTATTTTTTAATATTTTCAACCAATTATGGAATTTATTTAAAATCTCATTAATATAAATAACTACAAATATTAAATTTTAATTTAAAAATTATAATAACCTACATAGAAATGCATTATTGCATTAAGGGGTGTGCTATCCACACACCTCATTTTACTTCTCACACATCCCTTGATAATTTATGTTTGTTGATCTTCTTCAATTCATTCGATCCGATGGTCGAAAATTAAAAGGGTGTGTGAGAAGGGGTGTATGGATATCACACCCCTTGCATTAATTTTAGGGTCTTCAATAAAAACTAAAAACCAACATGATTTTAATCAAGGAACATTATAAATAGGAACCGTATCTAAAGTCACCCAAAAATTTAATAGATAAGTTTCAATTAAAGGCAATTTTATTTTGATTCTGGTTTGTTCAAAAAATTTTAAATTCCTTCAAACAAGATTACACAATTAGAAGCCGCGCAAAAACTAAAGAAAAATTCTTTGATGTCAGCCCCTGCTTTAGCTATGGGGTTGGTGGTAATTTTCTTGAACATCATTCTTGGTCTCTTCCCTCCCCCTTTCTGTTTACTTTGGTTGGTGGAGAATTGTCGCCAAGAAATGTTGTAGTGGTCGTGATAGTCATTGTGTTTTGGTTTACACACAGAGTAAATACAAGGTTTGGATCTAGTTATCACCCTAAAGCTAGCATGGAAGATGTCAAGATTGGGTTTAGCTTGAACGACACTATGGGTTTAGCAGGTGCAGTGATATGGCTCTCGGATGTCAGGAAGATGTGGAGCAGCGACATTATTTTATCCTTTTATTTTGTTTCTATCTAATCATTTCTAGGAATTGTCTTGGAGTTTGGTTTTTAGGATTTCCTTAAGAATTGGTGTTTCAATTAGGCCTGGCAAACGGGTCGTGTCTGTCGTGTTCGTGTCGTTTTCGTGTAACACCTGTTATCTTAACGGGTCATGTCTGTCGTGTTCGTGTCGTTTTCGTGTAACACCTGTTATCTTAACGGGTCGTGTCGTGTCACACCCGTTATCTTAACAGGCCCTTAACAGGTCGTGTCACTTTACCCAACGGGTAAAGTGACCCGACCCGTTATGACCTGTTATGACCCGTTAAGAAAAAAATATATTTTTTTAAAATTTGCACATACCACACATTGCGACATAAATATTACTTGAAAACATTAAAACATTTCTCGTTCAAGTACTATATCTACACTCGAAAATGAAAGCCTAATAAAAAAAATAATACATACACTACTAATCTATTACAAATATTAAATGTGTAAGGATAAAGAGTTTTTGTTTTTAAGATTGTCCCGTTACTTGATCTCTGAATGTTTTTCTATTGTGATTTTTTGTTGATGTGATCTCCAAGCATATACAAACAATTTTGACGGTTTGGATCGTTGAAATTAGTTTTGGAGAATTCGTAAAACGATAGATTGACTAACACTTAGAGTTTATTTATACTTTCATTAAGTATACCATAAGATTTTGTGGTATCCACTTGTGTAAATATTTTAAATTGAAGATCGAATTCATTCATTGTATTCATATATGGTCAAGGAGTGTAGTTATAAAAAAATCATCAAAATCGAAGTTAAAATAACCGTTAAATCGTGATTTTTCGTTTATAACCGTTGAAAAGCTTTGTCCCGTTACTTGATCTCTGAATGTTTTTTTTTTTGTGATTTTTTGTTGATGTGATCTCCAAGCATATACAAACAATTTTGACGGTTTGGATCGTTGAAAGTAGTTTTGGAGAATTCGTAAAACGATAGATTGACTAACACTTATAGTTTATTTATACTTTTATTAAGTATAAAATAAGATTTTGTGGTATCCACTTGTGTAAATATTTTAAATTGAAGATCGAATTCATTCATTGTATTCATATAGGGTCAAGGAGTGTAGTTATAAAAAATCATCAAAATCGGAGTTAAAATAACCGTTAAATCGTAATTTTTCGTTTATAACCGTTGAAAAGCTTTGTCCCGTTACTTGATCTCTGAATGTTTTTTTTTTGTGATTTTTACTGATGTGATCTCCAAGCATATACAAACAATTTTGACGGTTTGGATCGTTGAAATTAGTTTTGGAGAATTCGTAAAACGATAGATTGACTAACACTTAGAGTTTATTTATACTTTCATTAAGTATAACATAAGATTTTGTGGTATCCACTTGTGTAAATATTTTAAATTGAAGATCGAATTCATTCATTGTATTCATATATGGTCAAGGAGTGTAGTTATAAAAAAATCATCAAAATCGGAGTTAAAATAACCGTTAAATCGTGATTTTTCGTTTATAACCGTTGAAAAGCTTTGTCCCGTTACTTGATCTCTGAATGTTTTTTTTTTGTGATTTTTTGCTGATGTGATCTCCAAGCATATACAAACAATTTTGACGGTTTGGATCGTTGAAAGTAGTTTTGGAGAATTCGTAAAACGATAGATTGACTAACACTTAGAGTTTATTTATACTTTTATTAAGTATAACATAAGATTTTGTGGTATCCACTTGTGTAAATATTTTAAATTGAAGATCGAATTCATTCATTGTATTCATATAGGGTCAAGGAGTGTAGTTATAAAAAATCATCAAAATCGGAGTTAAAATAACCGTTAAATCGTAATTTTTCGTTTATAACCGTTGAAAAGCTTTGTCCCGTTACTTGATCTCTGAATGTTTTTTTTTTGTGATTTTTTGCTGATGTGATCTCCAAGCATATACAAACAATTTTGACGGTTTGGATCGTTGAAATTAGTTTTGGAGAATTCGTAAAACGATAGATTGACTAACACTTAGAGTTTATTTATACTTTCATTAAGTATAACATAAGATTTTTGTGGTATCCACTTGTGTAAATATTTTAAATTGAAGATCGAATTCATTCATTGTATTCATATATGGTCAAGGAGTGTAGTTATAAAAAATCATCAAAATCGGAGTTAAAATAACCGTTAAATCGTGATTTTTCGTTTATAACCGTTGAAAAGCTTTGTCCCGTTACTTGATCTCTGAATGTTTTTTTTTTTGTGATTTTTTGCTGATGTGATCTCCAAGCATATACAAACAATTTTGACGGTTTGGATCGTTGAAAGTAGTTTTGGAGAATTCGTAAAACGATAGATTGACTAACACTTAGAGTTTATTTATACTTTTATTAAGTATAACATAAGATTTTGTGGTATCCACTTGTGTAAATATTTTAAATTGAAGATCGAATTCATTCATTGTATTCATATAGGGTCAAGGAGTGTAGTTATAAAAAATCATCAAAATCGGAGTTAAAATAACCGTTAAATCGTAATTTTTCGTTTATAACCGTTGAAAAGCTTTGTCTCGTTACTTGATCTCTGAATGTTTTTTTTTTTGTGATTTTTTACTGATGTGATCTCCAAGCATATACAAACAATTTTGACGGTTTGGATCGTTGAAATTAGTTTTGGAGAATTCGTAAAACGATAGATTGACTAACACTTAGAGTTTATTTATACTTTCATTAAGTATAACATAAGATTTTGTGGTATCCACTTGTGTAAATACTTTAAATTGAAGATCGAATTCATTCATTGTATTCATATATGGTCAAGGAGTGTAGTTATAAAAAATCATCAAAATCGGAGTTAAAATAACCGTTAAATCGTGATTTTTCGTTTATAACCGTTGAAAAGCTTTGTCCCGTTACTTGATCTCTGAATGTTTTTTTTTTTGTGATTTTTTGCTGATGTGATCTCTAAGCATATACAAACAATTTTGACGGTCTGGATCGTTGAAAGTAGTTTTGGAGAATTCGTAAAACGATAGATTGACTAACACTTAGAGTTTATTTATACTTTGATTAAGTATAACATAAGATTTTGTGGTATCCACTTGTGTAAATATTTTAAATTGAAGATCGAATTCATTCATTGTATTCATATAGGGTCAAGGAGTGTAGTTATAAAAAATCATCAAAATCGGAGTTAAAATAACCGTTAAATCGTAATTTTTCGTTTATAACCGTTGAAAAGCTTTGTCCCGTTACTTGATCTCTGAATGTTTTTTTTTTGTGATTTTTTGCTGATGTGATCTCCAAGCATATACAAACAATTTTGATGGTTTGGATCATTGAAATTAGTTTTGGAGAATTCGTAAAACGATAGATTGACTAACACTTAGAGTTTATTTTTATACTTTTATTAAGTATAACATAAGATTTTGTGGTATCCACTTGTGTAAATATTTTAAATTGAAGATCGAATTCATTCATTGTATTCATATAGGGTCAAGGAGTGTAGTTATAAAAAATCATCAAAATCGGAGTTAAAATAACCGTTAAATCGTGATTTTTCGTGTATAACCGTTGAAAAGCTTTGTCCCGTTACTTGATCTCTAAATGTTTTTTTTTTTGTGATTTTTTGCTAATGTGATCTCCAAGCATATACAAACAATTTTGACGGTTTGGATCGTTGAAATTAGTTTTGGAGAATTCGTAAAACGATAGATTGACTAACACTTATAGTTTATTTATACTTTTATTAAGTATAACAAAAGATTTTGTGGTATCCACTTGTGTAAATATTTTAAATTGAAGATCAAATTCATTCATTGTATTCATATAGGGTCAAGGAGTGTAGTTATAAAAAATCATCAAAATCAGAGTTAAAATAACCGTTAAATCGTGATTTTTCGTTTATAACCGTTGAAAAGCTTTGTCCCGTTACTTGATCTCTGAATGTTTATTTTTTATGATTTTTTGTTGATGTGATCTCAAAGCATATACAAACAAGTTTGACGGTTGGGATCGTTGAAATTAGTTTTGGAGAATTCGTATTCCATCAATCAAGTTCCGTGTGTGTGTGTGTGTATATATATATTTATTAAGTAGATTTAAATCTATTTATTTTGTACGTATAAATTATAATTGACTGGTACACGGAATAGTACATACATCACGTGTCACGTGTGTCATTATAAAAATAGTGAGATATGTCATGACAGTCATGTGTGTGATAAAAAGTTAATAACTTAAAAAAAAAAAAAAAAAAAATTTCTCACCACTTCTATTAATTTTCATTTTTCCCTCTCTTTTTTGTTTCCTTTTCAACTTTTTCTTATCATTTTCACTTTTCCCTCCAACATCTTTCCCTAATTCCCTCACTTTTTTGTTTTATTTTCAACTTTTTTTAACATTTTCATTTTCCCTCCATTTTTTTTTTCAAAAAGGGCGGCAAGTTGGCAAATGGCAATGGCAAGAAATTGATTATTGAAATTTGAGAATGGAAACAAATCACATCTGAGTCCTGACGCATCAAATTTCAAGGGATGCAAAATCATGCAAATATGCAATGCATGATCATGCATATTAAATTATTAATTAATAATTATTATAGTTTTTATAAAATTTAATATATATATACATATATATATAATCAGTATAGATAGACTTAATATTTTGGGAGTATAATTATTATAGTATATATAATTATTATAATTATTATAAATTTTATAGTTAATTTAATATATATATATATATTTATTATAATTTTTAGGGGTATAAAATTGTAAAATTAATGTATATAATTATTACAGTATTTTTTTAGGGTTATAAAATTATAAAAATAATATTCTGCTTATCGTGTATCGTGTTTACCCACGTGTATACCCGACCCAACCCGTTATCTTAACAGGTGCTTATCGGGTTACCCGATAAGACCCGATTCGTTATCGTGTCGACCCAAACACCTGTTAATTTCGTGTCGTGTCGTGTCGGGTTATCGGGTCGTGTCAGAAATTGCCAGGCCTAGTTTCAATATCTTTTAAGAAATTATATCTAATTAAGGAATTAACATGGCTTTTCAATGGTTGAGGATCCTCATCAATTCACTACGTGGCCGATTCACAAAATTTCATATTTTAATTGGAATCGCTCATATTATAAATGACTATGGAAAGATCATCTTTGTAAAAAATAATGAAATATGAGAACGTTTAGTTATTGAACTCTGTAAAACTAGATGGATGGATTCGGTAAAAAATATTAGGGTAAAGTACAAAAAACTACCTCAATTATTGGTGTCATGACACTTTCATACCTCATATTTTAAAATTGACAATGTCATACCTCATCTTACGAATTTGTGCCAATGTCAAACATCTGTCAGTTTTTCTGTTAATTTCTCTATTAAATGCTGACGTGGCCCAACAAGTGTCCCACTCACTAATCCAATTGGATTAAAAAAATAATAAAATATATTTTTAATAATTAAATATTCAAAAATTAAAAAAAATATATATTAAATCTCTCTCACTCTCTCATTTCTCTCTCTCCCCCTTTCTCACCTCTCTCTCTTCTCTGTAACCCAAAACCCCTTCCAACTTGTCCTCTACCACCCTCTCTCTCCACTCTCTCTCCCCCCTTTCTCACCTCTCTCTTTTCTCTGCATCCCAGAAGACCTAGACCCTAGAGGAACAAAACCCACATTCCCATTGTAGCAATTGTTGCCGCAATTTGAAAACCCCAAAACGAAGAACCCAATATTGCTTGACTACTTTGCCTCCCTCAGTCTGCCACCCTCGATCTAGAGATCGCAATGACGCCGTTCCACGACATCATCTTCCTCGACTACTCCGCCTCCCTCACTCTGCCATCCTCGATCTGCACCTAGACGCCCAAAACAATAGCGTCGACCTGAACTCGGACTAAGAACCAGTCTAATTTGCGACGAAGTCCGAGTCTGTGGGGTAGGTAGGGGGGACACGAGTCAATGGGCAAGAATTTGGGGGGATGGGTCAATGGGCAAGAGTTTGGTGGATGAAAAAACCCAGGTGGGTTTGGGTGGTTCTGGGCACGGCGAGACAAAGAAGTGGGGAGGAAGGAGACTACGGTGGAGAGGAAAGGAAGAGGCGAGAGAGAGGGGAGAGAAAGGGTGGTGGAGGACGGGTGGGAAGAGGTCCAGGTGGGAAAGGGTTTTGGGTCTTCTGGGATGCAGAGAAGAGAGAGAGGCAAGAAAGGGTGGGAGAGAGAAGAGAGAGAGAGAGATTTAATATATATATATATATATATATTTTTAATTTTTGAATATTTAATTATTTTTTAATCCAGTTGGAGTAGTGAGTGGGACACATGTTGGGCCACGTCAGCATTTAACAAGAAATTAACAGAACAACTGACGGAGGTCTGACATTGGCACAAATTCGTAAGATGAGGTATGACATTGTTAATTTCAAAAAATGAGGTATGAAAGTGTTGTGACACCAATAGTTGAGGTAGTTGTGATCTTTAAAAGATGAGAGAGGCGGAGTAGTCGAGCAATATTGGGTTCTTCATTTTTTTTTCCGCCACCCTCCATTTTTTTTTCCTACCACTTGAACCATCTATGTATTTACTACAATTGATTGACTAAACAATCTCATTTTTAATTGATTTTTTTACCATGCTAATCTTTATAGAGTAAATTATAATACGAACAATTCTGATCAAAAGTTCACAAGTTGGGCGCATACGGTTTATAAAACAGAGTGGAAATGACCAAGTGGTAGGAAAAAAATTGGAGCTCCTAAAAATAAAATAAAATAGGAGTTAGAGGGTAAAATGGTAATTCCAAAAAAAAATAAAACACCCCCCTTCTCGCTCCCGCAACGTCAAAAGCTATGGAAGCATTCCTTCCGAAGCTCTCATTCTTCTAGTACCATATCCATAAGCTGAAACTGATTGTACAAGGAATCGAAGGCCCACACACATCCACGTTTTCCGGCGGTTTTTCATGATTCCGGCCAACTCCGACCACCCCCGACATCAAGAGCGATGTAGATCCGTCAAGCTTGGGTAGTAGGATTGAAGGTGGAGTTCTATATGGAGTTGAAGATGTGAGTATTTGTCGTCGCCTTTTGCTTTTTTGTTTCTTGTTTCATGGCATAACAGATACATTCCGCTTGATTCTCTTCTAGCTGGCCATGCAATGTAAAACAGTAAGAGTAGCAATGGTTTTGCATGAACTGGCCCAAAAGCCCCCTCACAGACTCCTTGCAGAAAAATTCATCGCACTCTTGCAGTCCTGTAAGGCCATGAAGCAACTTCACCAAATTCAGACCCAGATAATCTCCCACGGTTTCTCACACAACGAGTACATTGCACCGAAAATAGTCTCAGCATGCGCCGAACTGAAGCAAATGGCGTATGCCCACAAGGTGTTTGATGAAATACCTGACCCAAATGTTGCTCTATGGAACGCAATGTTCAGAGGGTATGGGAAGAATGAGAATCATGGAGAAGTTATAGTATTGTTTTGTAGAATGAAGAGCATGGATATATTGCCCAATTGCTTCACATTCCCTGTCGTGATTAAATCTTGCGGAAAAATGAAACGGCTGATAGAAGGTGAGATGGTGCATTGTGTAGTGATAAAATGTGGGTTTGGAGCAAACCCATATGTGGGAACGACACTGATTGAAATGTATGCGGCTGGGGGACTGATTGGAGCTGCTTACAAGGTGTTTGGTGAAATGTTTGAGAGGAATGTGGTTGCGTGGACTTCCATGATTAATGGGTACATTTTGTGTGGTGATATGGTTTCTGCTCAGCGCCTTTTTGATTTGGCTCCGGAACGTGATATTGTGTTGTGGAACACTATGATTTCAGGTTACATTGAGCTGGGTGATATGGTGGCGGCTAGAAAACTTTTTGATGAAATGCCGAGACAAGATGTTATGTGTTGGAATACGGTTTTGAATGGTTATGCAAGTAATGGGGACATTGAGGCTTGTGAGAGGTTGTTTGAAGAGATGCCTGAGAGGAATGTTTTCTCTTGGAATGGGTTGATTGGAGGGTATGCGCGTAATGGACGGTTCTTTGAAACTCTGGGATCTTTCAAGCGGATGCTAAGTGAGAGTGATTTGCTTCCTAATGATGCCACCTTAGTGACTGTTTTGTCAGCCTGTGCAAGACTAGGAGCTCTTGATTTGGGTAAGTGGCTACATGTATACGCAAAAAGCATCGGGTACAAACGAAATGTCTATGTTGGGAATGCTTTAATTGACATGTATGCAAAATGTGGGATTATTGATAATGCACTAGATGTGTTCACGAGCATGGATAAGAAAGATTTAATCAGTTGGAACACAATCATTTGTGGCTTGGCAATGCACGGTCGTGGAGCTGATGCCTTAAATTTGTTTAGCCAGATGAAGAATTGTGGAGGAAAGCCAGATGCCATCACCTTCGTAGGCATTTTGTGCTCTTGTACGCATCTTGGATTAGTCGAAGATGGCCTTTTGTATTTCCAGTCAATGGTTGATGACTATTCCATTGTGCCTCAGATTGAGCATTATGGATGTATGGTTGATCTGCTTGGACGCTCTGGTCTTTTGGACCAGGCTATGAACTTTGTGAGGAAGATGCCAATGGAAGCAGATGCTGTTATTTGGGCTGCCTTACTTGGTGCATGTCGGATTTACAAGAAAATTGACTTGGCAGAGTTGGCACTTGAAAGGCTCATCGAACTCGAACCAAAAAACCCTGCAAATTATGTCATGCTTTCAAATATATATGGTGATCTTGGGAGGTGGAAAGATGTTGCAAGATTAAAAGTTTCAATGAGGGATACAGGACATAAAAAATTCCCTGGTGTTAGCCTTATAGAGGTGAATGATGGTGTGGTTGAGTTTTATTCCTTGGATAAGAGACATCCTGAGACTGAGGAAATATATGGTGCCTTGATGGGCTTGACGAAACTGCTAAGATCATCTGGATATGTACCAAACATTCTGGAGCTTGGGCAGGGAGCCTACCACAACTGAGGTATTATCTCTTAATTTATGTGGAGGAACTACTTTTTGTCATTGGCAGTTGTTGGCTTAGAAGAAATTAAATCATCGAAAATTACTTGAAGTGGCACAATGCTGACAGCAATTTGTAATTTTGTAGAGAGGGTCAATCAGCCTGCTAACTAGCTATGCGGAGGACCAGAGGTGACTGTCCGTGGTGACCTTCTTAGAGTATGGTCACCATGCAAGGAAGTTAGAGGCAATAACAGGTCTGGGTGCAATTTTTCTTTTGCTTGCATTGCTCACCATGTCTTGGAGACAGGCTAAAACCGTAAATTGGCCAACCTACTGGATAGGCTTGAACTAAAATGTGGGCTGAGTTTGACCCTAAATATAAGCGGGTTAAACTGGACCAGACTCATTTACGAACTTGGGCATTCGGTAGCTGATTGGGCTACAATCTACCGGTCAAGCCAAACCCCAATGGGTAATAACGAGTAACAAAATATTTTTAGGTACTTGGACACCCTTTTTCTGCCAGTTTATAGATGTATAGATTTGTGATTGAACAGTTAATTGGTGTCTAGAAATAGAGGCACTCTTAAATTGAAAAGCCATTTTTCCATTTGACGCTTGTAGGTTCCATTTCAACGGCACTTCAAATGAAAACCTAGGTTGTTGCCAAGTATGTCAATATAAACGTTAAACCAAACTCATCTTCTGAACTCCATAAACCAACATTTACATGCTTTGTACATATTGTGTTCACCTCTAAACAATGACTTAATGATCTAGTCATTTCTAAATAAAACAAAGGAGAACGTTTAGTCATGGTAAGTACAGCGGTTATTAGTCTTAGATGTCTAGATGACCAATAAATGCAATGTAATCAAGTGATTAAGCCAAGCGGAGGATATACTCTTAAGAAAGTTTGTGTAATAAAAAAGGGCCTAATCCACATTGTTCACGGAATAAAATTAGTATAATTGGGTCACTAATTTGCATTTGCATTTCTTGTTTCATAATCTGGTTTATCTGCTCTTTTGTCATGCATGTGGATTTATTAGTGAAGTAGTAGTCTACTGTCTGTCATGCATGACTAGTTGGCTTTTAGTTCTGGTCAAGTTGTGCCTGCCTTGCAGTAGTAGTCTACTGTCGTTTAATGACGTGCTATGGCACATATTGTTTTTGGCACAGATCATATCTTGACACTTCATTTATGCAGTAGGAATACATGTTTTTCATTTTTTCAAATGTGAACACAGATCTCTGATCTTCAATGTTTAGGAAGTAGACACATCATCTTATATACCAAACTGGACGGATGCAATTTTTTGAGTAGATCAGATCACAGAATGTGTAGAATGACCTTCTACAATGTGTGAGGAAGGAGGAAAGTCTTTGGTTGCACACCACTATGCAAGTTTTTCTCGTGAGGAAGCACGTAATACGACTTTTCATGCACATAAGACCTAGCATTTAATTATTTTACAAGAGAAATAGAAGTGTTGATACATATTTTTGGCCAGATCTTTCTTAAAAAATGCTGTAAATTCTTAGACTTATGTTTTGGGTTTTAGTCAAATTAGGGGTCAGTGAGCTCATATTTTCTCGGTAGCCGTTCACTCAGCTATTCCAGAGGTTTGTGCAGTTTGGGTTTGATATCTTAGCCAGGGTGAGTTTGTCCATCTTTTGGAATTATTCGTGGTCCAAACATATGGTTGGCTTGGAAAAACTTGGTCTAATATTGGATTCATGGATAAATATTGAAAATCCAGCAGTGACTTGATACGAGTTGTATCATCCTATATCTTTTTTACTCTCTTTCATCTAGTCTTGTGTTTTCATCTCTCTGTAATCATCATAGTCCTAAATTCCAACTTAGAAAATTACTGATTGAAACGTTTGAATCTTGTTTCTTGATTAGCCTACCAGCCATGATCAGCAAGTAAATTGCAACCTTGTTGCTCATTGTTCAGACAAGTAAACGGTATCAGTTCATTGTTCTTATATGTATATTACTAGAGCCATTGTCTCTTTGGTAATGGATGTCTCTTTTAGCTTTTACCATTTAGGTGGGTGATAGTGTTTTATTGAGTATATTTGAAATCATGCTTCAACCTGCATTAATCACACATTTATTGCAGCCTTTGAGTAGATTCTTATGCTTAAGGGCAAAATGAGAAGTTCCGGAATACCTTTTCCTGGCAATGAAGGTGGAGTCGTGCTTGACAAGCAATAAAGAAGGTATCGATGTCAATCTTATGCTTTGTGCTGGTCTATCGGTTTTGATCTTTTTAAAGTAGTAAATTGTAATGTGTGGATCTAGGAAGTCGCAAGCCTGTATATTGTTCTACTCAACCATTAATATTTAAGGAAAACTAATGAAAATGACTTGAAAACTTTGAGTTTTAACGATAAGGACAAAAAGTGTTGTAAGTGAATAATACCAGGATTGACTTTTTAGAGTACAAATATGGTTTTTCGGTAAAGTGAACAATAGCAGGAGTTTTTCGTTAAAGTTTCCTAATATTTAAGCGGGACGCACCAACTTTATCAATTTTCTTCTGACCTTCCGATTCCTCATTTTATATGCAAAACTGTTAGTATTTGCACTGGGAAACTTCACATTACCACTCTCCCCAAATTACAGGTTTTGAAGGGTACAAAGAAGGCAGGTTTCGATTAGGTACCGTTTGGTACGTGGGACAGGACGAAACAGAGTGGGACAAGGCGTTCCGTCCCACGTTTGGTGTGCCTAAAACGGGTGGAACAAGCTGTTTCACGGGACGAGTTTTGGGTGAATTTTCGTTCCACCTCACCCCCTGGAACGACTCGTTCCACATCCGTGGAACACAATTATAACCTCTCCGTCTCCTTCTTCTTCCTCCTTGTTTCCATCCGAGGGTATTTTTGCTCCCGCTCTGTTCCGTTCCGTCCTGTCCCGTCCCATTCCGTTCCGTCTCGTCCCGTCTGCATACCAAACGATACCTTAGGTACTTAAAAACTGACATCGTTTCCCAATTTTGCATGCACACAAGTTGTTTATAAATGCATGTTAACGTGAATAATGAACTGTTTCCATACTACATTTATCGTCCTTCAATCGGAGATTTGTTTTTTTCTCTCCCTGTCTCGTTCATCTCCTAAACAAGCGTGAACGCAGCAACTTTCAAGTTTCCTCCTAAATCAAGGTTTTTGAATCATTAATACTCGAATAAAGACATTAACACTCGGGTGTGTTTTGCCGTTATCTATGTATGGGGTTTTCCCCCTTTGCAATTCAGATTACGAAATTCGCTCCGAATATTGTTTTGCGATTGTACTTTCACGCAACTGGTTTAATTTTTTTCAAAAATGGAAAACTCGATTGGTAACTACTTTCAGTTTTTAGTTTAAAATTGAAATAA
The DNA here is from genome assembly GCF_041283825.1 of Pyrus communis. NCBI lineage: Eukaryota > Viridiplantae > Streptophyta > Magnoliopsida > Rosales > Rosaceae > Pyrus > Pyrus communis. The sequence continues at coordinate 4,240,407 of NC_142579.1, read as the reverse complement.
AAAATAAAAATAAAACTGAAAGTAGTAACCAAAATTTCTTTTAAAGTTTTTTTTTTTTTTTTGAAAACTTGAAGTTTTTGAACAAACAAGTATGAAGTTTTTCAAATTTTCAGAAAAGTAGAAACTAAAAATTGGAAACGAAGTAGTTATCAAAAGTTCTTAAAGACATAAATACTCGTATTCGTTTACTAATCTTGATACATAATTAGTCCTGTCAATTCGAAGAAGAAGAAGAAGAAGAAGAAGAAGAATAGTCTTTGCCATCTCTTTCTCCGACTTAGAAGTTAGAACGGTTGTATTTCTATAACTTTGCAAAACAACCATGCACCGAGGAATAGTGCACCGGACAAAGCAAAACCCGGATAAGTTGCGAAGCTCGTGTGAATAACAATAATACGACATATGTGATTTAGACCATATTTCACAATCCTTTATATATATAAAATAATAATCATCACTCATAAATATCGATTGCATCCACATATGCATCCAATCATCAGTTTTATGCATCCAATCATCAATTTCATACATATATATAATAAAGTAACAGGGCTAAAGCGACAAAGATCACATAGTTCCACGTTCTAGAACCTTTCAGGGAATCCGACAAGATGTAGGGTCCCAAACCCTCTCATGGAACCGAACAAATGTAGCGTGATTGGCATTATTTATTTATAACGTTAATGTCGTAATATGGCTTGGCATAATGAATATTCATGAATTGCATTGACACGGCATGATTATACAAACGTCCAACTTATTAAATTACTATTTTATTAGCCTTGTTTTGCACTTTCGTATGAATTTAAACTCGGCTTATGAAGCATTTGCAATAATTGAGCTTTGAGATACAATTGGACTTGTAGGTGAGAATTTTGGCCTCTTAACACATATTAAAGAAAAAGTACATCAAGGTAGTTTAGGAATCATGTGGGGAGAAAAGATCATTTTTATTTTTCAACTTTTATTAGTGGGTGAGAATATAAGGTGGGGTGGGAAAATAAGACCGTGTGTGAGATTAGCAACGCTCTTAACAAAACAACCATAACATCACATGCCACATAAATAAGTTATCTCCCTCTCTGAAATAAATAAAAAACTTAGTCCCTCTCCAGAATAGTCTTATAATTTGAATAAATGTGTAATTTATCCTATCAGAAGAAGAAGAAGAAGAAGTCATGTTGATCTTTACCGAACTCGGTTTGATAATTATAGTCAATTCAGAGAAGAAGAAGAAGAATAGTCTCCTCCTTTTAGGGGGCCTGGAAAAGTCTATCGTAGACTTGGCTTGTATATGATATTGTTGGGTCGCAATGTCACGCGGTGTGCAATTTACTCTCCTCCTTTAGGGACGACTACAAACGAAACGACTTCACTTGGCGGGTCATCTGTATTATAAAGCAACTAACAAGCCGGAAACTTCATACTGCAACCACAACTTTCTCAAGTCATGTTGATCACATCCTACTCAATGCCTTTTACGGTAGGCGTTGTCCTTGCCATGGCATTTGTTGTTGCTCAAGCACAACAAATGCAGTCGAATATCAGCCGCGGATCTTCCTTAACGCCGACTACCAACTCCTCGTGGTTGTCACGTTCTGGTGTATACGCCTTTGGATTTTACAAGCAAGGAAATGGCTATGCTGTGGGGATATTTCTTGCTGGAATCCCCCAAACAACTATAGTGTGGACTGCGAAGCGAGACGACTCTCCACTCCCCACCAATGTTACTTTGGACTTCACAAGTGATGGGTTTTCCTTGAAACCAACACCAGGCCAAAGTTTCGTCATAGGGTATACCTCCGGTTCTTCGGCTTCCATGCTTGATTCGGGCAATTTTGTGATATACAATGCTCGTCAAGACATAGTATGGCAAAGTTTTGAGCACCCGACTGACACCCTTTTGCCGGGTCAGATCCTGTTTGCTGAGGACGAGCTGTTCTCTGCTAAATCAGAATCTGATCACTCAACTGGCATTTTCCGCCTCAAAATGCAAGCCGATGGAAACCTTGTCCAATACCCTGTAAATACTCCAGACACACGTGCATATGCCTACTATTCATCTAGAACGTCTTGGGGAGGAAAGAACGTGACACTTAATTTTGGTGCTGATGGCCATCTCTACTTGCTAAATGATACCCGTTCGAACATCAGGAATATAACGGATGGAGGTCTTCCTGCTGATCAAGCAACAATTTATCTTATGAGAATTGATGCGGATGGAATATTTCGATTGTATTCGCATGATTTGAATCACAACGGGAGCAAGTCAGTGGTATGGGAATCTTCCAACGACAAGTGTGACCCTAAAGGTGTATGCGGATTAAATCGTTATTGTGTCTTACAAGATCTTGAAGCTGAATGTATATGTCTTCCAGGATTTGTACCTGCCAATCAGAGAAATAAGACTTCAGACTGTAGGAGGATAGTTGCAGATGTTTGCGAATACAAAAACGAAACTTTCCCGTACACCATGGAAGAACTGCAAAGCACAATATGGGAAGACAGTACGTATGTGGATTTGCCATTATCAGGCAGAGAAGCTTGCAAACGAGCCTGTTTGGAGGACTGTAATTGTGAAGCCGCGATTTTCAATGGTACAAGCTGCAGAAAGCAGAGGCTTCCTTTGAGATATGGAAGACGAGATGTTGATACTTCAAACGTAGCTCTCATCAAGGTAGCTACATCTACAACTACTCCAGATACAAATAGAATTGTGGACAAAGGAAGCAAGAGAAAAGTAAGAACCGACATCCTGATTATTAGTCTCTCGCTTGCTGCTTTCGGATCTATTTTGTTTGCAATTTCTGTAGTTGTGCTTTGCAAACATAATATGTGGGCGTATAAAAGAGTGAATACTCCCATTCGTGACTCTGAAATGAATGAGGACATCGCTCTGCGACCATATACTTATGAAGAGTTAGAGAAGATTACCAACAATTTTACAGAAGAGGTTGGAAGAGGCGCGTCGGGAACAGTTTATAAAGGAGTGATCTTGGCTAGCCAAAAGCCAGTTGCTGTCAAACGACTGGAGAAAGTTGCAGCTGAAGGGGAAAAAGAATTTCAGACTGAGCTGAAAGTCATTGGGAAAACCCATCACAAGAATTTAGTCCGTCTGCTTGGATACTGTCTTGATGGACCAAAAAGGCTTTTGGTATACGAGTACATGAGCAATGGCTCACTTGCAGATGTACTCTTCGCACCTGACAGACAGCCTTGTTGGGAAGAAAGAATGAGAATTGCTCGCAACATAGCACGAGGATTTCTTTACCTCCATGAAGAGTGTGATACACAGATTATTCATTGTGACATAAAGCCCCAAAACATTCTGATGGATGAGTACATGTGCCCCAAAATATCAGATTTTGGATTGGCAAAGCTGCTTAAGGCAGACCAAACAAGAACCACAACTGGCATCAGAGGAACCAAGGGATATGTTGCACCAGAGTGGCATAGGAAAATGCCAATATCAGTTAAAGCTGATGTTTACAGCTTCGGAATTGTTTTGTTGGAGATCATATGTTGTCGAAGGAATGTGGATTGGAGTCTTCCAGAGGAGGAGGCTATTTTGGATGAATTAGCCTACCCCTGTTTTGAGAGTGGCGAGCTTGGAAAACTAGTGGGTGAACAAGAGGTCGACACAAGGCAATTTGAACGGATGATTAAAGTGGCACTTTGGTGCGTCCAGGATGAACCGTCGTTGCGTCCTTCTATGAAGAAGGTTTTACTCATGCTTGAAGGAACTGTAGAAATCCCAATCCCTCCCAGTCCTAACTCTATTCTCAGCACCATCTAAAGTCAAGTGAGTGATACGTACTTTAGTGATTAGAAAACTGATCAAACCTTACATTTAGTTTATGTAATAAAATTAATAAGCAACGTGGTGAGTTTCACCGCAAGCTTCGCTGTCTGTAAGTGTCTGTGTTGCCATGAATGATACGCGTATGGTTTTCAGCTCTATCTAGCCTGCTGCGTTACTAATTGTGCGTTTATTGGATGCAAATAATCTACTTTTGGCGTCCATGCTTTAAAAAAGATGCTATCAGGATGCAGCATCTGGTTCACTTTCTCTTCCATTAAATTCCCAATTATTTTCCTTCTCAATGAATCATCAAATGCTTAAAACAAAACAACTACGAATTCGCATTACTGTCAAAAGAGGTTTGTTTGAAAAGAGGCGAAATAACATTTCAAACTTGTACTCTAAACAAGCTCTTAAAAACATCCGGTGAGTTAAAGACATATCACCAAAACTACAAATTAGGACAGTTATGTAGGGGTTCGTTTTTTGAAATCCCTTCCACCAGCTGAATCTCAGAAGAATCGAAACTCTGTATATGTAGGGGTTCGTTTTTTGAAATCGTGTTTTTCTTCCGTGACAGGGGACAAATTCTTGATTTATTCATGCTGATTATTTTGAAGGACTTGTTCAAATCCATAACTAAATCATTATAAGTATATGATTTGAGATTGTAGAAAGAATATGATTTGAGATTGTGGCGTGACAACACAAGCGGAGAAAATTGAATGAATCGAACTGAAAATCAGAAAGAAGATCACAACTTGAGACGATAAAACGTTCATTTCATTTCATTCCTCTGAAGAGATAGTACAACAATTTTACAATTCTCAACCAGCTAGATATATTGATTATGAAACTGGTTTCCGAAACAAGAAACCCAAAGAATCTGTGTAAAAGAGTGCACTAACAAAGTCACCAATAAACAAAAACATTCATCATCAAACGATGGTCCTCCTCAGTGCTCCGGCAATCCATCGGAGAAGTTATCCCCTGGTAGTTCACCAAAGAAATTATCCCCCAACATTCCATCAACCAAATTAAGCCAAAGATGATTATTACCGGCCATGTCGCATAACAACTGGTCAAGGTCGGGAATTGAACCCAGCTCCTTGTGATGATCCTCCTCGTGCTTTTCGGGAACCACCTTCTTCGACTTGCGCTTCTTTTGACATCCTTGCTATTGTGGGGCTGCTTCATGTTTCCTCTTTTGACCGCGGCCGGGAGTTTGTGTTTTGGAGACGGTGATGCGCATAGGCTTTAGAGGAAGAGGCATTGGGAGAACAGAGAGTAAGGACAACTGAACTGTAACTGTAAGTGTAAGTACCAACCCTGCTTCATGATCACACTTAAAGACTAAAAAGTGGGTCATTTTTGTTGCTGGTTAATCAGTGTGTGTAACAATTAAAATCCTAAATAACAAAAGCAAAGATGAAACTTCCTGCAAATTGAAATTAATCAGCGATTCAGACGTCAGAGAGAGTAGAAAACCGAAGCCTGCAAACGAGAGTTAGTACGATCCAACTCAAGGAACCCAAACAAACAAAGAAAACTGGATCTAATATGAAAGATTGTAAAGTTACCGACGGGCCACCGCAAACCCTAGAAATCAGATCACCAAACTTAGAAACCCTAGAATTCGACACTGGGAATGATCCTTCCTTTTCCCGCACATCATAGAACGGTTAAGAGTGCACATTAAAGAGAGAGATACAAAAATTACTTGGAAAAAAATGGGTATTCTTCGAGCAATTGGAGAGAGAGAGAGAGAGAAGAGATAGAGATCCGAATTGCAAATAACGATCAGATTTCAGATGAGAAACAGAGAGCAATCCGAATTGCAAACAGCGATCACAGATTTTTCGACCGTTAGGAGTCGTGGGCTTGTGAAATGGGTTAGGGTTTCTATAGAGAGAGAGAGAGAGAGAGAGAGAGAGAGAGAGAGAGAGAGAGAGAGAGAGAGAGAGAGAGAGAGAGCGCGCGCCAAATAGGTTTCCGAAATTTCAACCGTCGGCGCTCTAAGGCGGTCCATTAATTGCTAAAAAAGGAACCCAGCGGTTCAAATTTTAGGACAATTACTCTAATTCTCGATTTCCCTGAACTTTTTAATTAGAATACGAACTTAAACTAACTTTTTTGGCTGATTTGCCCATAATGTTAATTTTTCATATATTTCATTCAAATTTCTATTAGATAGAAGTATGTGTATGAGAATAGTTCGGTCGCTTATTCTTTAAAATAATTGAAAACTTTAAACTTCTAAAATATAAACCTATGCAAATATGTGTAATTATATAGCTTTTGTGTCTCAATGTCTAACGAAGTGATGCTTTTGTCCACAAAGAAAAGTCACGTGGTGCGCACGTGATAAAAGTTAACCTTAATTTGGATAAAATATATAACAGTAGTGGGGAAATCGGCCAAAAAATTTAGTTGAAATCCTTAATTTTCCAATTAAAAAGTTCAAGAAGAAACTCGAAAGTTAAGTAATAATTTAGGAGACAAATTAACAATTTAACCAACCAAAATATGTTAGACCATCATCGATTGAGATGTCAAATTAAAAAACAGTTGGTGTAGGAAAAATAATATTTTGTAAAGTTTCGCACGAAATGTCAAATTAAAATATTTTCTGCTTATTTATAAATTAAGCGGGTCATAATTTAACAATAAAATAATTAATAAGCGAACAAAAATGAAGAAATATGTGGACTTAGCTTGATTCTCGATTGTTCCAGATGGGGTCTACGAGTATGTGCCTGAATGGAGCAATTATCTGCGCTAATTACGCTTTTATAATTCACATGAAGAAGCACACCGTAGCTTATAATCAACTTGATGGTTGCTCACATTTTCTCTGGTATTACTCCTAATTTTTCGTTTTTCGTTTTGAGTCACTGACTAATAGAGAAATAACATAAATTTTGAGTTTAGGTTTTATTCTAAACTGACTTTACCACAAGAGTTTAAACCTGAATTAGAATGGGAACCACAAGAATCCTTAGCTAGAATGGGATTCCATTTCACAAGAATGTGTGTTTGTATTAGTCTAGCGTGGCTTTACTGCTTGAAGGGCACACCGTAGTCTTTTGGAAACCGTTGGCTACCTTAGTGCACTCGGTAGCAGCTTTAGGGTTTTAGGACAGTCGTCAGTAGGGCGTACTGCATAATGTGCCCCATCTGTCTCTGGGGCCTGGTTCCCTGCAGATTAGGACAGAAGACCCAAAATCCTTTAGCTAGCTAAGCCTTGAAAAAGGCCATTGTGGCTACTTCTAGGAATCTCAGAGTAGCCCGGCTTATCCACGTCTGGATATTCGGAGTGTAAAGTTTATCCTACCGCCTTGGAGAGCAAACCCATGTAGGTATCGGGGAATTGGTTTACCCTATCGTATTGAAGAGCAACTAGTTTATCCTCTCACACTGGAGAGCAGACCTAGTTGGGTGTCGGGGAATTGGTTTATCGTTTCGCACTAGAGAGTATGGTTAGTCCCTCAAGAGGGCACAATTCATGTGATGAGTCCTTAAGAAGGGCGCATTCTTCTTTTGAAGTGCATGAGTGATCAATTGTTGTAAGCATGCAGCCAAGCCAAGTTATAAATTACTTTTGAATTCCTCATTGAAAAACAAGTGGAATGAACGAGAACTTAATTGTAAGGTAGAAACTGCATAACAACTGGATAGTCATCAACTTGTGAAGTGATGCCTGTCGAGCTGCTCGAGTCTTCGGGCTTTGATGTGGTGGGAGGTTACACATGGTACTTCCTCAGATTGTAGGCGTTCCACTGCTTTTCGATCTCTTTGTAATTCATGGTTGCGATGGTGTAATTGCTTTTACCGCTTACTCTACTGATCTTGTATGGACTTTCCCAGATGGGATCCATTTTTTGGAGCTTTTTCCAATGACAGTGATGAAGGCTTTTCTTAGGACTAGATCCCCGGGCTAGAACTACCGGATCTTGTCACTTCTGTTGTAGTTAGAGATGAGCTGCTACTGGTAGGCTGCGATAAGGGTGATGGTTTGCTCGCGTTTCTCCTTTGCCAGATATATGTTTGTGGCCATCTCCTTACTTTTTTGCTCAATACTTGGCACTAGAGTGTTAATACTTAGCACGATGACATCGGGAATAATGATTGCTTTTGAACCAAATGCCAAAGAAAAATGAGTCTCACCGGTTACTCGTCTTTTGGTGGTGCGATATGCCCATAGACATCTGGGAAGTTCATCTGGCAATTTTCCCTTCTTGTTGAAGAGGGATTTCTTGAGGTAGTCAAGGATCGTCTTGTTGGATACTTTGGCCTGCTCATTGTCTTGAGGATATCTCGACGTGGAGATGTGCTGCTTGATGCCATATTTTTGGAAAAACTTCACCAAATCTTTGCCCACGAACTGCGGATCGTTGTCGCTGATGATGGATTAAGGGATGCTAAATCGACAAATGACGTTCTTCCATATAAAGCGCTCTATGTCTGTCTGAGTCATGGTTGTCATGGGTTATGCTTCTACCCATTTGGTGAAGTAATCAGTTGCCACGATCATCATGCCTCTGCCCCCAGTATCGGGCGGCATTGGTCCTACTAAGTCGATTGCCTACTGCATGAACAGCCAAGGACTCGTCTGTGAGTGTAGGTCGCAGGCAGGTAGTGCTAGTACCTGATTGTAATGTTGGCAGCGGTAACACTTTTGCACTAACTCCTTAGCATCTTGATGCATGGTAGGCCATTAGTAGCTTGCGTTAAGAGCCCTCTGTGCTAAGGATCGGCCTCCGGAGTGATTTCCATAAGCGCATTCGGGGATTGAGCTTAGAACCTTTAGGTTGTAGGGAGACGCTAGGCAGCGAAATGTGGTCCAGTGTAGGATCTTCGGGCGAGAATGCCGTTCCATATGTAGTAGCGTGCTGCCTTTATTTGGAGCTTTCTAGACTCCAACCTTTCTGTGGGGAGTGTGCCATTGACCAGGCAGCCTATAAAAGAACTTTGCCAGTTTGGAGTTGTATTAACCTATGGCACTTCGGTTGCCGGCTCCGCTTTTATGCTTAGCTTGTCTAGATACTCCACCAAGATAGAGCGTTTGTGTTGGTGGTCGAGGGCGGAGCCTAGGTCGGCTAGTGCGTTCGCGTGGGTATTGTTTGCCTGCAGAATTAGAGTAAGGGTGTAAGTCTAAAATGCTTCAAGTTACTTGTGTACTTTCTCTAAGTATTGTGCCATCTTTGGATGTTTTACCGTGTACTCCTTAATAGTCTGGCTGGTGATTATTTGGGAATCGAAATGAATTGCAAGCTTTTTTACCGCCAAGTTTTTTGCCATTCGGAGGCTTGCTAGTAGGGCATCGTACTTTGCTTTGTTGTTGGATGCTTTGAAGCCTAGAGTAATCGCCTACTTAAGCATCAAATCATCTGTGGTGACAAGGACCATGCCTGCTTCTGAGCCTTTGTAGTTAGATGCACCATTGACGTGCAAATGCTAGAAGTCTCCATCGGGTGGAGTAGGCACGGCTAGGGCGTGCTCAGCTAACTTTAGGGCATCATTGGCTTACTCTATTGCATCGCCTAGGCTAGGCATGAAGGCGCAGTAGGGAGCCATGAAACTGTCATTGGGTCACCTTGTTGCGTTGTGAACGCATGATAGAAAGCTGTGGAGCTGAGGCCATGTTATATGCAACAGGACATGCTCAATTGCCGGTATTGGGCCACTCTAGAGTTGAATTATGGAGCAAGGGTCAGCTAGGGACATGTGACACGTAGTAGGATGTGGTGTTTAACTGCCGGTACATGTTGCTCGTATGTAGAATCTTTTGGGGCGACGAGGACAAAACTTGCTTCCGAGTGTGTCCTTCTAGTGTTTGTCTGCCCTTGGCGCGCCTTTTGGGCTAAGTTGTTGCGGTTGTCAGAAAACTTTGCATTCACCAGTGTCTATGCCTTTATCTTTACAAGTCTGGATTGGGTGAAATAGTGCATCATGAGGATGACTGCATGTGTCTAAAGGTAAATCTTTGAGCTTTTGAGTTATAACAACTATCTCTGAAGTTAGCTTTTGAATTTCTGGTAGTATGGATGAGAGCTTTTGAACTATGGAACACAAGTAGTCAGGCCCCCAACTCTTTTCGTATGATGGTAGAGTTTATTGCTGCTTCATATATTATCAAACATGCGAATAGGTTATCCGCCGCTTCAGGTTTGGATATTAGGGAGTTGATGTCAGGTTCTTTTTCAAGTCCTTGCATCTGGATCAGCAAGCCTTGTCCCAAATGCATGTTTCTCTGTTAGAGCGAAAGAGTCTGCCAGAGTTAGATCTTTTTTCATGATTAATTTTTCGAACAGCAGGTGATCTGTTGTAACTCTTTTTTGGAAGGCTACCCTAGCTATTGAGTCGTTGCATTCGACTATCTTTGCCTTCTGTGCTTTGAACCTCTTCACGTAGTCGTGAAGCAACTTTTTTGGGTTCCTTTTGATGTTGAACAAGTGGTCAGACTTTTTCTTGATCGAGCGATATGATGAATATTCTTTGGTAAAAACTAAAGAAAATTCGTCAAAACTCCTGATGGATTGTGGCGGCAAGGTGTAGAACCAATCTTGCGCCTCGCCTTGTAGAATAGTGGTGAATATCTTGCACATAAGATCATCGTTGTTTCGATGGAGGATCATTGCGTTTCGGTAGTGGTTTAGGTGTCTCTCCGGGTCTCCATCCCTTTTAAAGGATGTGAGATGTGGCATGCTGAACTTGCATGGAGACTCTGCCTGCTCGATCTCATCCGTGAAGGGTGACTTGCTTATGTTGGTCATGTCCTATTGTAATGCCTCGTTAGTAACCTTATTGCGTTGGAAATTGCACAATCACTCGGTTATGAGCCTTTCTACTTATTCTTGAATTTGCGTTTGTTGGTGGTAATGGAGCTCTCGGCTGCCCCCGATCGTGACCTATTGGTCTAGGCTGCTCTTCTATGTGCTTGGCTCATCTATGACGCGGCTGTGGTGCATAGGTTTGTTCTTAGCAGGTGAGGGAATTCTTCGCAGGCTGCTAGTTGAGCTTGAGCTGGATTGAATGACTGTTTCTCTCAGTCCTTCGTGCTGCCTACTTCGATGTTAGGTGAAGTATGCTCCTTGCGGGCCTAGCCGTGAATGAACACTTCACTTGGAAGGTTGCTTATGTTGACTATTGGAGTGTGGCCCCAACTCTAAATGTATGCTCGTCTGTGGGCCTAGTCGAGAATGCACGCTCCTTTGCATGCTAAAACGGGGGTATGAGCTATCTTGGGGGCCCAATGTGTGTAAACTACCCAAACGCTTGGTTCGTGGCTTGGTTAAGTGGCTGTTTGACGGGACGCTGCTAGAGAGGTTCTTCGTCTGCCCTTGTCATACTTCGGGAAACCTTGTCTGGGGCACGTTGCATCTAGGTGTGCTGCAAAAGCTGATTCACCAAGATCGTCTGTCGTACGAGGGCGCACGTCAATTCTATAACTTGTCAAGACAAGTGTTGTTCTCCATTTGGGTTGGAAGAGCTTGGAAGGAATGCATCTCCTTGAGCAGTGGAAGTGTGGTAGACTCTGGGCGCGAGATTTGAGTTGGGAAATGGCAAATCCATGGAGAAATGTGGTGAAAATTCCTTCGGTTCGATTGTAGGCCCAGAAATTTGAAGCCAAGATGGTTGAACTAATCTTGGACCAATTTGTGCTACTTGGAAGGCCACAGAAGCAGGCTAAGCTACGAGGCAGGCTGGACCACGGGAGTGGGATGCTCGGCATGTGGCGCATGTGGGTGCGAAGCTTAGCCTCAGCTTGGCAACGCATTAGGCTTGCGTTGGGTTTGGGTGGCACGAGTCGGCTCAGCTAGGGCTTGGCCCTTTGAAGGTTGAAGTGGCACGGTTTAGGCTGTGGGTTTTTCCAAAGGTGGCTGCCGTGGTGGCCACTGTGATGGTTGCCACGGTAGTGCCTCGTGGGGGTGCCGCTCTACTTATCGCTATGTTGAGCCTTGTAGATCATCGCGGTCCTAATCCTTGAACGTTGGAATTTTCGTTCATCGAGGTTTCCGAATCTCTTGCCATTGTATTTTTGTTTTACGTTTATCAAAGAATTTTTAGAAATAAAAATTCCAAAAATAAGAACGTAAGAAAAATCTACAAATAAGCAAGGAAACAAAAAACCTTAGATGCGAGTCTTCAACGAGTGTGTGACTCAACTCTTAATGAAAGCACCAATTTGTGGATGCAAATTTCTTCCTCCTTGTTGTTGGACAAAATTGCACCTACAAAACAAATAACACTTTAGGTCAAGGCCAAGAGCCTCATGCGCCCACGATGAATGGGGAGGGCTTTGGCCGAAGAACCTCTGATGCCAAAGTTAGAATTTTAAGGGAAAAATGTTAGGAGAATTTAGAGAATTAAGCAAGAGAATTGGAATTGAGTTTTGGAGAGAATGAGGGTGTTTATATAAGGGTGTGGCCGGCCCCTTTGGGTGGAGATGGACCGGCCACTTAGATGGCTTTATGGGTGAAGTTCATGATTTGTGGTTAATTAGTAAATTAATTGGATAATAAATCAATTAATTAGCTAATTAATATAATAAAAATGAATGATTTGGGGGTTACCTTATGGAAAAGACTTGATGAGGATGGATGAAATATGTTATAAATAAATACCTATTTTGGGGACTTTTTGACTTGATTAAGGGATTATTGCCCGCTGTTGTCATTTTCACCTAAAAATCCACATGTCGCCTCTTGATTATTTTTGGCTTCACACTGATCAACCCCTGCATTTAGTTTATGTAATAAAACTAATAAGTAAGATGGTGAATTTCACCACAAGCTTCATGTTCTGATTGATCTGGGTGCTACTTATTGTTTCATATCTCCACAATTTGCACGGGTTGTTAACCCGTAACCTACATCGCTCGATTTTGATATATTCATACAATTTCCACCTGGAGATCCATTATGTGCGTAATGGGAGTTTAGGGTTTACCCAGTTATTGTTAAAGAGGAACTTATGGAGGCCAATTTGATCCCCTTCAAACTTATGGAGTTCGATGTCATACCGGGAATGGATAGGCTATCTAAGCACAATGCTTATGTTGGATGTAGAGAGAAATTGGTGACATTTGATCAGCCTGGACGACTAGCGATCACGTTTCAGGGTGAGCAACGAATCCTCCAGAATAGTATTGTCATCCGGATGACGAAGTTATTATGGAAGGGTTGTGTAGGATTCTTAGCTCATGTGGTCACGCAGAGTGAACCTTCTCTGTGTGCTAGAGATGTGCCAGTGGTAGATGAATTCATCGACGTATTTCTAGAGGATTTGCCGGGGTTACCACCTGCAAGGGAAATCGAATTCACCATTGATTTACTTCCAGGTACCAACCCCATTTCCTTAGCACCATACCAAATGGCACCAGCTGAGTTGAGGGAATTGAATATTCAACTTCAGAAGCTCGTGGATAAAGGTTACATCCAGCCCAGCATGTCTTATTGGGGCGCTCCTGTAATATTTATGAGAAAGAATGATGGGTCGATGAGACTGTGCATCGACTACATGCAACTTAATCGGGTAACAGTGAAAAACTGTTATCCCTTGCCTCGAATTGATGGCTCTTTTGATCAATTGAGAGGTGCTCAGGTGTTCTCTAAGATCGACCTTCGTTCAGGTTACCATTAGCTGTTGATCCGGAATGAAGATGTACTGAAGACTGCTTTTCACACTAGGTATGGACACTATGAACTTTGTGTCATGCCTTTTGGGTTGACGAATGCACCTGCCGCTTTCATGGATTTGATGAATATAGTTTTTAAATCGTATCTTGATAAGTTTGTGATTGTATTCATTGATGACATCTTGATCTACTCCAAGAGTAATGCTGAGCACAGGAAACATTTAAAGTTAATGTTGGAAAGATTGAGGAAGAATCAACTATATTCGAAGTTAAGTAAGCGTCAGTTTTGCATACACCAATTTAGCTTCCTCGGGCATGTGGTTTCTGCTAAGGGAATTCGTGTGGACCCTTAGAAGATTTCTGTAGTGTCTATGTAGGACTAATCAAAGAACATTACTTAAGTGAGGAGTTTTCTGGGATTGGCTAGCTATTATTGACGTTTTGTGCCCAACTTCTTGGTGATTGCCCTGCCTTTCACTAAATTGACCGGGGGTCAAATTCGACTGGGATGAGAATTGCGAACTGAGTTTTCATGAGCTTAAACAGCATCTTGCTCATGCCCTGTCCTTGCTCTTCTGGATGATGGCGGTGAGTTTAAGATCTACAGTGATGCATCTTTGTTGGGATTGGATTGTGTTTTGATGCAGCATGGGAAAGTCATTGCCTATGCTTCTAGGCAACTCAAAACTCATGAGAGAAACTACCCCACTCATGATCTGGAACTCGAAGCAGTGGTATTTGGTAAAAAAATCTGGCGACATTACTTGTACAGCGAGAAGTGATGCATCGTTACTAATCACAAGAGTTTGAAATATGTCTTCACCCAGAAAGAGTTGAATTTGAGGTAGAGAAGATGGATAGAACTCATTAGTGACTATGATTGCACTATTGAGTATCATCCTGGTCACACAAATGTCGTAGTGGACGCATTTAGCTGGAAATCCTATGGACAACTTGCCTTCCTTCGAGCTATCCATGTTCCGCTACTGGTTTCTCTTCAAGAAATCGGCGTTGTCGTGACACCAGTTTCACAAAGAACATTGTTGGCACACTTCCAAATTAGGCCTGTTTTGGTAGGTTTGGTGCGAGAAGCTTAGGAGCTAGACCAATAGTGTGCAGACCTAAAGGAACAGGTACGGAATGGGTCTAGGCAAGATTTGAAAATCCGAAGAGATAGAGCCTTGGTGATGGGAAATATGTTGTTTGTGCCTAAGGACAATGAAGTAGGGAAGAAGGAAATTCTTGATGAAGCTCACATCTTGGCATATGCCATGCATCCGGGGAGTACCAAATTGTATCACACTATCTATCCGTTTTACTAATGAAATGAGATGTGGCAGAGTATGTGATGAGATGTATTATTTGCTAGTAGGTGAAGGCAGACAGACAGAGACCTGAAGGGCTAATGCAGAATCTCCCTATACCAGCGTAAAAGTGGGAAGACATCACTATGGATTTCGTGTATACTTTGCCGAGCATGCAGTCGAGGTTTGATGGCATTTGGGTGATTGTGGATTGACTCACCAAGATTGCTCATTTCTTACCTGTTCGACAAACCTACATATTGGAGAAGTTGGCACAGTTGTTAATTAATAATATTGTTAAACTTCATGGTGTACCCATCACCATTGTTTCGGATAGAGATCCAAGATTCACCTTCAGATTTTGGAGAGCATTCCATGACGCCATGAATACTCAGCTGTTGTACAGTGCTGCCTATCATCCACAGATCGATGGTTAATCTGAGAGGACGATTCAAACTTTGGAGGACTGTTGAGAGTGTCTGTTCTCCAATGGAAGGGTAGTTGAGATAACTATCTACCTTTGATCGAGTTTGCCTACAACAACAGCTACCACTCCAGTATTGGTACGACATCGTTCAAGGCACTGTTTGGGAAGACTTGCTGGACATCGTTATGTTGGACTGAGATCGATAAGCAAGTATTAATGGGGCCAGAAATTGTCGACACCACTAATACTAACATCCAGTTGATTAAGAGGAATTTGAAGTCGGCGTAAGATCAGCAAAAGAGCATCGCGGACCGACATTCCAGGGATCGTAAGCATGAGATTGGTGACTTTGTCTTTTTGAAGTGTCGCCTTGGAAGGGTGTGGTTCGTTTTGGTAAGTAAGGGAAGTTGAGTCCTCGACATGTTGATCCTTATAGAATCACGGAGAGAATTGGTGTGGTTACTTATAGATTGGAGCTACCATCAAAGTTGTCACAGATTCAGGACGTATTTCATGTTTCCATGCTTCAGAAGTATGTACCGGATCCCTCTTATGTTATTCAGTTGGAACCATTGATAGGAGCATATTCATGCGACTTAAATGGCTTGTTCTCGTACATTTATGTTATGTTTCTTTAGTTATTTTACTCCTTTATGTTTCTTTTGTGTGTTTTCAGGATCATAAGACGTGTTTGACGAAAGGATGCATTGTGGAGTGTTTTGGGGCCTTTTGGAGCACTATTGGGCTAAGGATGGATAGCTTATGCTTGGAGCCCAAGTGTTGGATGAAATTGAAGGCCTTGTATGCACCTTAGGACATAAAACAAAGGGCCTAACCCATGCATAAACCACCAAAATCAGCCATGCACACAAACCCAACCCATTCTTTGCCGTGGCCCTTGCAAATCCATCCCATTTTCAGCCATCACACTTCATCATTCACCCTAGTTGTCAATCACATACTTTCCCATTGTATAATTCATCCACATGCATCTTTAACCAACAAACAAATCAGCCACAACACACAAAAACAACCCATGCCGTGGCCACCCTTGCAATTCCAGCATTCCACTAAGTTTCCTAGCTGTTTTTCACATACATCCCCTCACTCTTTAATCATTTCCAACCTAGCAACCCCTTTAATCATTCATCCTAGCTGCCATTAACATGCTCTCCCCTCCATTCTCTCCCTATAAAACCATGCAATGCATTCATACAATTCATTCCATTCACCACAACACAACACACAACACAAACACAACCTTGTGCCGTGCATCACCTTCCATTTCCTGCAGTTTTTCTCCTCCATTGCAGCCACTCCAACCATTCCCCACTCCATTCCACATACACCTAAAGCTCTAAACATCTCCTTAGACCTTGTGCCACAACGAAGAGAAAGAGAAGAGTGCCTAAACGTTCATACAATTCAAGTTTGAGTTGTCGGAATGTTTAGGTGTTTCTTTGATTTCAATGTTTAAATTCAATTCTCTTTGTCTTGTACTTATGAGGAACTAAACCCCCTTTAGCTAGGGGGTGATTCGAAACTATGTTTATGCTTGCAATATGAATTGATTACCTTTGGTTGGAATTTTATAAGTTGTGAATTCAATTTGTTTAACCGTTTGATTGATAACTTATTTATGTATGTTTATTGAGAGTGCACGCTTAATTTTCATGCATGAATATGACGCTAGAATATAAGTGAGTTTCACCTAATCGTTATGAACTTATATTCACAAGTAGTGAAGGTTGCTTATAAACAATCGCGTTAAATGAATTCTTGGCACTAGTTTCATGCTCATCATAGTAACGAATGCCTCGTCAACACTTATAGTTTTCATGATGCTTAATGATCTTTGATTGTATCTTTATTGTGCTTTTCACGTAAAGGACTTTTGAAGAATGTTGTGAATTGCGTTGCGCAAACCCATCCAATTCATTAACTTAAGGAAAACTTGACGGTTAATTTAAGCGGACCTAATTGACCCGGGGTGTTGAGTTTCATAATTTATCGAAACACCAACTGAAAATCATCTTGTATGCAAGTGTAACATGTGTGGAGAAGAACCCCTTGGCTATTCCATCATCCATATTTCCATCACATTCATATTTACGTTTTGCCCTTAATTATAACCTTTCCATTTAATTTAATCTCGCCCAAACACATTTCCCCCATATTTCGTTGAGTCTTAATCATTCATAGTTGTTTTATTTTTGTGTTTTTAAGTATTTGAAGTCTTGTGTACTTGTTTTGAGTTTTTGTTAAGAAAGTTAAGTGTTTTAAAAGTTAGTTTTATTTATTTGAGTCAAGTGTTTAGCACCCCTAGTTAATCCCCGGTTAGAACGATCCCTACTTACATCATTACTACAATTGTCACAAATAGGGTTTAGTTTGCGTGCGTATAAATCTCGCATCAAATTTTGGCGCCGTTGCCGGGGATTGGCAAAGTTGCTAATCCCTTGTCTCGAGTCTAGTTTAAATTGTTTAAGTTTCTGTTTTGTTTTAATTTTTGCACTGTGTGTATGTGTTTTGTTTTTGTGCCGTGTGTGGCAACTTGTTTTCTTACTTGTGCCAAGTCTATTAAGTTGGTTACTTATCTTGTTTACTCTTGTGTGTAGGTATTAGTTTATGACCCGTAGCTCACAACCTGTTCGTGAGCATATCTCCGACTTTGACGGTGATTTCGAGAGGACTTTGAGAAGGAAAAAGAAATCACAAGCATCTAATCCTCCTAGTCCCGAACCTGAATTTAAAGAGGAAGTACCAACCATGGCAGTGGACAATCGAACCATCAAAGAGCTTTCTGCCTCGGGTTTGGCCAATGCAGCCCCTCTTTGCATCCAATACCCTAATGCAGCCCTTGAGAAGACCGATGAGTTTGAACTTAAGTCTAGTTTATTACATCATATTCCTAAATTCCATGGGTTGTCCATGGAAGATCCTAACAAACATCTTAAGGAATTTGAAGTAGTTTGCTCAAGTATGACACCCATCAACGTTGATGGGAGTATTTTGAAGATGAAGGCCTTTCCATTCTCACTTATGGACAAGGCCAAAGATTGGTTGTTTGAATTGTCCCCTGAAACTGTCAATTCTTGGGAAAGTATGAAACATGCATTCTTAGAGAAATTCTTTCCAACTGCAAAGATCATTCTCTTGAGGAAACGAATTAGTAGCATCCAACAAAATCAAGGTGAGTCGTTTCCATCTTATTATGAACGTTTTAAATCACTTGTTGCTTCATGTCCACAGCACCAAATGAAGGAGGAGCTGCTCATTCAATATTTCTATGAGGGACTCCTTCCCATGGAACGTCAAATGCTAGATGCTTCAGCGGGTGGTGCATTAGTGGACAAGACTCTAGTGGATGCCAAAGCTCTAATTGCCAACCGAGCACACAACGCTCAACAATATGAAGTTGTTGGACAAAGAGAGGGGCCACGACAACAAAGTGTGAATGAGGTAAGTGCAATCTCTGATATTCAGTCACAATTGGCTAAACTTACTTCTCTCGTGTCTTAGGTTGTCAAGGGGTCAAAACCACAAGAAAACCAAGTGTGTGGCGTGTGTTCAATGCAAGGGCATCCATCCGAGACATGCCCTCAGTTGATAGAGAATGGAGGATGGGAATCTGCCAATGCCATGGGCTATGGGAATCAAAACCAACCGAGGAACGATCCATATTCTAACACATATAATCCAGGTTGGAGAGACCATCCAAATTTCAAATGGCGGGATCCTCAACAACCCCAACAACAAGGAGGATTTAGGCAGCAACCACCGGGCTTTTATACAAAGCCATTCATCCCTAATCAAAACCAAGTGCAATCTGCCCCAACAACCTCAGGTATGTCTTTGGATAATGATCAAATTGTTAAGTTACTTACTACTTTAACGCAGGAAGTACAAACTAAAATAAGGAGAGACAATTCCAAGACAAATGGGTGGATAATTTGGAGAAGCAAATGGGTCAAATTGCCGAGTTTATGGGGCAAATTAGAGAACAAGGCAAATTGCCTAGTTCAACCGTTATAAACCCGAAGGGAGGATTTGAAACCGCTAAGGCCATCATGTTGAGAAGTGGTAAACAGGTTAGAACGGACTCAAATACACCCAAATCTAGTCCTCCTAAACCGTCCCAAACCACCAAGGTAAGTCCCAATTCGACTTTTTCTAGTTCTATTCCACTAAATGTGCCCTTTCCTAGCAAGTTTAGGCAATCAAAGAAGGAAGAAGCCGAGAAGGACATTCTAGAGACCTCTCGGAAAGTTCAAGTCAATATCCCGCTCCTTGATGCGATTAAGCAAGTCCCGAGGTATGCTAAGTTTTTAAAAGAACTTTGTACAACAAGGAGAATGATTTCAAACAAAGAGGTGGTTCAAGTAAGTGAAAATGTCTCTGCTGTGTTACAAAGGAAATTACCCCCTAAATGCAAAGATCCGGGTAGTTTTACAATTCCGTGCGTTATTGGTAATACTAAGTTTGAACAATGCATGTTAGACTTAGGGGCTTCGATTAACGTTATGCCATACTCTATTTATGCATCTATGAACTTAGGTGAGCTTAAAAATGATGGTGTGATAATTCAATTAGCCGATCGTTCTAATGCATATCCAAAGGGTGTTTTGGAAGATGTTTTGGTACAGGTTGGTGACTTGATTTTTCCAGCGGATTTCTACGTGCTTGACATGGAGGATTCACCCCATTCCACCCCATTGCCGATTCTATTAGGGAGGCCCTTCATGAAAACAGCCCGCACCAAGATAAATGTGTTTAAAGGAACTTTAACGATGGAATTTGATGGGGAAGTCATTGATTTCAATCTTTCTAAAAGTATTAAATTTCCTAAGGACGATCATTCTTGCTTTTCTATTGATATAATTGATGATTTGGCGCAGGAATTTTTCGATTCTTTGGGGAGGGATACACTTGAAACAACAATTGCACAAGGAATTGGGCAAACAGCTGGTTTAGCCGTACCTAGAAGTGTGGAGGAGGCCGAGATAGTGGCTGCCCTTGAGTCAATACCTCAACACCATGGTAAGCCTTCTAACCCAATTTCAATTTCCATTTCAACTAATAGGTTGTTACCTTCTTTGGTGCAGGTACCCAATCAATTTCAAAGTAATGGAAGCATGTACATGGACGTTCAGAAACAAAACATCACCATCAGGGAGGATCGTTATCCCAGCCCATTCAGTGAGCCATATTATGAAAGTGTTCAATGAGCATACCGTGGAGGACATACCCCTCCATACAGTGGGCTCTAAGTAAGAAATGAAGGTTTCGTCCGGCTGCAAGACGTAAAAGAAAGCGCTACTTGGGAGGCAACCCATGCATTCAACAAAGGAAGACTTAGAAAGCACTCTAATTCCAGATTTTGCATTCCTAAACTCTTCTCTTTGTTGCTATTTCGTTTCTGCCATGTTAGGTTGTTTAGTTGTTGTTTTGTTTGTTTGTTTGTTAATTGTGTGAGTCTATGATTGGAACATTGAGAAAATGCTTGATTTATTGATAGGCAAGGCTAAAACAAAGAAAGATGGAGCCTTCACAAAGGTCGTTTACTTGAAGCCCCACTACTTGGGAAAACTACAGAAGCGGGAGGCATCAAAGAAGAAGCCTCAATACTTGGTGGAACGCTAGATGAGCCAGGAAAAAGACGCCTCTGGAAGAAAGCTGCAAGCCTTTGACGGTCACTTTGACGGTCACTTTCAATTCGACCATTGGATTCTTGCAGCTCATCAAGCTTCCTTTCATGCCAGTCGAATAGTTATTTGCAAGCACATGCAAACTCCGATTCTCGTGCTTAAGCTGTTTGATCTCGTGCTTAAGAGTTTCCACCTCCGCCATCAATGATTCCACTTGGTGGGATCGAGCAAGTAAGCGTTGGCCCATGTTGGACACAGAGCCTGCGCACTGAACACTGAGAGCGAGGGACTCCTGAACGGCCAACTCATCGGACCGTTCTGAAAGCAGCATACTATCTTTTGGAGTGAGAAGGTTTCTAGCTACTATCGTAGCTGTTGTTGTGTCCTTCATCACAGAGTCTTCACCTGTCAAAGGGCCATTAGAAGAAAAGAAAGAAGGGCACCATACATTTACCTGACGCGGCGCACTCGGATCACTGATGAGACTCAAATCTAAGCAAATGTTCGACGAGTTAGCCATTGTCAAAGGGTTAAAAGAGAAAGGTGGATGGAGTAAAATCTGAAAGGGCCGAAGACGATTTTCACAAATGAGCAAAGTGTGCATGTTGGAGGTGATCGTTACCTCTATAAAAAGGAAAGGCGACACGACCGCTGATTCAAACAGGAGGATTTTCCTGTGTGAAGTTCGACGACGCTTTCGTGGTTTTTCAGAAAACGCGTTCAACTTTGTCAAAAGCTCTCTGACAAAGTTGAAAACACGTGAAGGTTATCATCCCAGCTACGCACTTTTGCCAACAAGCGTGGTGACAGAGCCGCACCCGTGACTACTTTTGCCATGCAGAAATCGAAGGGGCGTTTGTTCAGAAATCGAAGAGCCGTTTGCTCAGAAATTGAAGAGACGTTTGTCGACAAGGGTAAAAGAACTGTACCACCACTTGCTATTGAGAAATCCCTATATATGTCGACCTTCATCTCTTATGGCAAGGCAGACCTGAAGAAAATGTCCAACTCTTCCTCACCTCTGAGGGCGCTCTCCCAGCAAAGCCTTTTGAAATACTCAATTTTTTCTCCCCCAAAGAAGATACCAGATATCGGGAGTACAGATGAGGTAGAAGGAAACGGTAGATCGAAGCATGTGGAGACAACCACATGTGCTGCTTCATTCACCGTTTCTTCAAAAGCAAAGGTATCTCATATCATCAAGGTCTAAAGCAAAAGTATCTCATATCATGCTCTTTCCCTGTCTTTTCCTTTGTCCTTGTTCTTACTTGCATAGCAAAGTGAGAGAAGCAATCAGCCGGCACTTAGAGTCAGTCTTCTGATCTGGAACCGACGGCCTGGAATTCATTCCCTGGTTGCTTACCTAACGTTGCTCTCGAGTAGTCATCTTCAACGGTTGATACACTTCCAGAGAAGGGACCACTTCTGCAAGGGGAGCAAGTAAGGCAAGTGAAAATGATACATTGAAGCATGTGGAGACAAGCGCAACAACTACATAGGCTGAGTTATCCTCCAACCCTTTTCAATACGAATTGGAAAGATTGAACAAAGAAACAGACCAAAGAAGTAAGCTCAGACCTTCGGGGGAGACCAAAAGAATCATCCAGCCTAGTTCAAGAATAAGCCTGTGGAATCACCAAAATCAAGCCTCAATACAATCACCAAGGAGAAGATGGAATTTACAATCCACAACCAGATTTGCGTCCCTAAACTCTTCTCTTTGTTATTTACATTATGCCATGTTTAGTATGTTTCGTTGCTATTTTTCTGTTTACTTTTGTTTGGTGTGATTTTTAAGCTTAAAACATTGAGGACAATGTTTGATTCAAGTGTGGGGGGGGGGGGGGGGGGTAACTAATGTTGTTGATACAAATTCGTGAGATTTTATCACCCATAACTTCCAATGTTGTTCCTTGCTGTTTTTAAGTGTTTTTAAGCCATTTCAGAATGTTGAGAGTGTGTTGACTTATAAACTCCGAAAATAACATAAAAATTTGAAAAACATGTTTTGAAAAGCCTAAAAAGAGTGTTTTGAGTCGTTTTTGTGTGTTTGTGCCTTAGGATACCTTCCAACACAATGATTAGGATTTGGTTTGTAATTGCATGACTGTTAAAAAGAGTTATAAACATGGAGAAAAATTTGATTTACTCTTGGTATATGCTTGGTTATGGTTATAATGTATGAATTCACATGCAATCATAAAAGAAAAATTCGTTTCCGTAACATGCTTGAAGGAAGAAACTCATAATAACGCTACATCCCTGTGAGACTCGAGCCATTACTTTCTTTGGAGAGTTATAATCTGTGATTCTTTGCTTTCTAAAGTTGTTGCATGATCTCATTATTCCTTGCTTGGTTGCTACTTAGAATGCAATTGTATCATGATAGAACTAAATGCTAGAACTTATATCCGTTTCATTCAAAGCATGACAATGAATTGCATAACATATATCAAGATGAAGTTGTGTAGTTGCCACCATAGCCAAATAGCCTTACTTCCCATATTTCGTATATGTTGTAAGTTTTAACCCCGTTGAGCCTTGTTTAGCCCATGTTCTTTGTTAACCCATATCATCCTCACCTAGCCTAGATTAGGACCATCCGTACCCTTGTTCTTGAAGTATAGTGAGCATGACTTAAATGAATTCCTTTTGAGTTACATTATGCAAGAAAATGAGTGTGGGGGAAGGATTATTGATGAAAGCTGTTGTGCCATAGGCACGGCTAGAAAAGAAAAGAAAAGAAAAGAAAAATAAAGTGAGAATGAACTCACAAAGTATTGGTTGTTAGTGAGAATGACCCTAAAGTTTTGTGTGACTTCCCCTTGGGTGTTCAAAGTTAATTTTTGCGTTCTAAAGGGAATTCTAAATGTCTAAATTCATTATTTTGCTCACTATTGCTTAAAGAACCTTTGTTTATCCCTATCTTTCTTTGTTATCCAAACACCCCAAGCCCCAGTATAACCCGTGACTTCAATCTTGAGTGTTATGTGTTTCAATTTGTGGAGTTTGAACTTGGTATGAGCATATGGTGTCACTGGTTCTCGCATCTAAGTAGGAGCATTCCATTCATGAGATCATACCTAAACATGCTTATTAACTCCAGAAATTGCTCTCTTTATGATACATATATGTGAGTGTTCATTTTCATGTTTACATCAATCTTCTCACATGTAACTAGATTAGGGTGTGTAGTTAGAAAATCTAAGTGAAAATTGAGTGCATATCTTGTAAGGAATTGAGCAAATTCTCTAAGGCATGTTACTACATTCAAAACATGGTTTTAAATGCTTAATTGTGAATTAGTATGTGGTGACTATGATTAAGTATGTACTTAAGTGTAAAGATAACCAAAATCTTTGGGAATGATGATTTTTAACATGTCATGTGCATTGGAAATCCCTGAGGCAACGTTGGAAGGTTTAAGATTGTCTTTGGTTTGTTTTGTTTCGTTTCGTTTCGTTTCGTTTCGTTTTGTTTTTCTGTTTTGCTCGAGGACCAGCAAAAGCTAAGTGTGGGGGAATTTGATAGGAGCATATTCATGCGACTTAAATGGCTTGTTCTCGTACAGTTACGTTATGTTTCTTTAGTTATTTTAGTCCTTTATGCTTCTTTTGTGTGTTTTCAGGATCATAAGACGTGTTTGACGAAAGGATGCATTGTGGAGTGTTTTGGGGCCTTTTGGAGCACTATTGGGCTAAGGATGGATAGCTTATGCTTGGAGCCCAAGTGTTGGATGAAATTGAAGGCCTTGTATGCACCTTAGGACATAAAACAAAGGGCCTAACCCATGCATAAACCACCAAAATCAGCCATGCACACAAACCCAACCCATTCCTTGCCGTGGCCCTTGCAAATCCATCCCATTTTCAGCCATCACACTTCATCATTCACCCTAGTTGTCAATCACATACTTTCCCATTGTATAATTCATCCACATGCATCTTTAACCAACAAACAAATCAGCCACAACACACAAAAACAACCCATGCCGTGGCCACCCTTGCAATTCCAGCATTCCACCAAGTTTCCTAGCTGTTTTTCACATACATCCCCTCACTCTTTAATCATTTCCAACCTAGCAACTCCTTTAATCATTCATCCTATTTGCCATTAACATGCTCTCCCCTCCATTCTCTCCCTATAAAACCATGCAATGCATTCATACAATTCATTCCATTCACCACAACACAACACACAACACAAACACAACCTTGTGCCGTGCATCACCTTCCATTTCCTGCAGTTTTTCTCCTCCATTGCAGCCACTCCAACCATTCCCCACTCCATTCCACATACACCTAAAGCCCTAAACATCTCCTTAGACCTTGTGCCACAACGAAGAGAAAGAGAAGAGTGCCTAAACGTTCATACAATTCAAGTTTGAGTTGTTGGAATGTTTAGGTGTTTCTTTGATTTCAATGTTTAAATTCAATTCTCTTTGTCTTGTATGTATGAGGAACTAAACCCCCTTTAGCTAGGGGGTGATTCGAAACTATGTTTATGCTTGCAATATGAATTGATTACCTTTGGTTGGAATTTTATAAGTTGTGAATTCAATTTGTTTAACCGTTTGATTGATAACTTATTTATGTATGTTTATTGAGAGTGCACGCTTAATTTTCATGCATGAATATGACGCTAGAATATAAGTGAGTTTCACCTAATCGTTATGAACTTATATTCACAAGTAGTGAAGGTTGCTTATAAACAATCGCGTTAAATGAATTCTTGGCACTAGTTTCATGCTCATCATAGTAACGAATGCCTCGTCAACACTTATAGTTTTCATGATGCTTAATGATCTTTGATTGTATCTTTATTGTGCTTTTCACGTAAAGGACTTTTGAAGAATGTTGTGAATTGCGTTGCGCAAACCCATCCAATTCATTAACTTAAGGAAAACTTGACGGTTAATTTAAGCGGACCTAATTGACCCGGGGTGTTGAGTTTCATAATTTATCGAAACACCAACTGAAAATCATCTTGTATGCAAGTGTAACATGTGCGGAGAAGAACCCCTTGGCTATTCCATCATCCATATTTCCATCACATTCATATTTACGTTTTGCCCTTAATTATAATCTTTCCATTTAATTTAATCTCGCCCAAACACATTTCCCCCATATTTCGTTGAGTCTTAATCATTCATATTTGTTTTATTTTTGTGTTTTTAAGTATTTGAAGTCTTGTGTACTTGTTTTGAGTTTTTGTTAAGAAAGTTAAGTGTTTTAAAAGTTAGTTTTATTTATTTGAGTCAAGTGTTTAGCACCCCTAGTTAATCCCCGGTTAGAACGATCCCTACTTACATCATTACTACAATTGTCACAAATAGGGTTTAGTTTGTGAAGGCACTGTTTGGGAAGACTTGCTGGACATCGTTATGTTGGACTGAGATCGATAAGCAAGTATTAATGGGGCCAGAAATTGTCGACACCACTAATACTAACATCCAGTTGATTAAGAGGAATTTGAAGTCGGCGTAAGATCAGCAAAAGAGCATCGCGGACCGACATTCCAGGGATCGTAAGCATGAGATTGGTGACTTTGTCTTTTTGAAGTGTCGCCTTGGAAGGGTGTGGTTCGTTTTGGTAAGTAAGGGAAGTTGAGTCCTCGATATGTTGATCCTTATAGAATCACGGAGAGAATTGGTGTGGTTACTTATAGATTGGAGCTACCATCAAAGTTGTCACAGATTCAGGACGTATTTCATGTTTCCATGCTTCAGAAGTATGTACCGGATCCCTCTCATGTTATTCAGTTGGAACCATTAGAGGTGAGTCAGGACACGAGTTATGTTAAGGAACCAGTGGCGATCATCGATCGATAAGATAAAACTCCGAGGAACAAAGTCATCCTGTTAGTAAAGGTGTTGTAAAGGAACCATACAGTCGAGGAAGCGACGTGAGAAATAGAAGAACTGATGAGGAGTCAGTATCCGTACTTATTTATTTGAGATTGTAATTTCGGGGACGAAATTTTTTTAAGGGGGTAGATTGTGAAACCCTGTCCCAGATTTAGTGTATTTTCGTATTGTCGGACTTATGAAATTACCTTTTTACCCATTAGTTGACTTTGTTTGATTTTCTCATCTAAACGTGTAGTTTTAATTCTATTAATTTATTCTTATTTTACTTATCGCCATGAATTTATAATGAAGATTCTACGTTCGAACGTCGAACTTTTGCGGATATTTTGTGTTTCGTCTTATACATTCTTAAACTACAAACCAAAGGGACCCAATTGAGGATTTTTGTCTCCCTTAGTCTCTTTCCATAATAGTCTTATAATTTGAATAAATGTGTGATTTCTCCTATCAAAAGCAAGTTTTTCTTTTCCAAACTCGGTTTGATAATTTTAGTCCTGTCAATTCAGAGAAGAGGAAGAATAATAGTCCTTGCTATCTCCATCTCTGAAGAAAACGCGTGCAGTCAGTTTCACTGCTCATTTCAGGAATTCTATCATAGACTTGACTTGTATATGATATTGTTGGATCGAAATATCCCGTGACGTGCAATTTACTCTGTGCATTTGAAGTTCACAAGGTGGTGGGCTCTTTTAGGAGAAAGACTTGTATGCTACATTGTTCATTGCCAACGTGGCATCCCGATACAATAAGGTCATCTCCAATCAAAGGGTCCAGAGGGCCAGAGAGCTGAAAATAGCCCGAAAACCATCTCCAACCGAGGGCTAAGCCAAAGGGCTCTGGAATCTGAGAGGACCCCACAGAATCGGAGAGGGCTAGAAGGCTGGAGGGTTGGCTGCAAGCAACCAGCCAGCCAGCCCGGGGCTGGCCAGAAAATTCAGTTTTCCTGTCGGTTATAACCGACAGGAATGCTTAAGAAAAAAATTCAAATGCAACGGCTAGCTATAACCGATAGGAATGCTTAAGAAAAAAAAAAATTCAAATGCAACGGCTAGTTGACGTCAGCTAGCTGTTGCATTTGAATTTTTTTTATTTTTATAGTTTTATTATTATTTTTTATTTACAAAATTTTTCCTATAACTTCTATTTTTAATATTTTTTTTAAATTCTATTTTTTCCTATAACTTTTATTTTACAAAATTTGTTTCATTTTTTTTTAAATTCCATTTTTTCCTATAACTTCTATTTCACTTAGTTGCTTTATTTTATTTTAAATTCTATTTTTATCCTATAACTTCTATTTCACAAAATTTGTTTCATATTTTTTTTTAAATTACATTTTTTTCCTATAACTTCCCAAGCCATTATACAACATTAAATTAAATTAAGTAACATGAAACAACATTAAACAATATGAAATAACATTAAATAACATTAACCAACATACAAATTATACAACATAAAAAAAAACATTTAACAACATGAAACTTAAACAACATTTCACAAAATATTTAATAACATAAAACTTAAACGCCTACTACATTATTCATTGGCCCAAAGATGTGCAACAAGATCATGTTGTAGGCTGACACCCCATTGAGGTTGTTCCTCAGTTGGCTGACACACCATGGCCGCAACCATATTTTGTTTGTGGCGCCTTACTTGAACTTCTTCATCACACGCCTCATCTTCTCGTCTCATTTGCGTCCATTTTGCTTCCAATTTGGAATTGGATGAGGACTCCCAGTTGGAATCCGAAGAGGATCCAAAGTTGGAATTCATTGCAAACTTGAATTGAAAGAGATTGAATTGAAATAGATTGAATTCAAAGTTGTGTGAATTATAGCCCAATATCCACCCTATTTATAGCAAAAGAAAAATTCAAATCCAACGGCTAGCTGACGTCATGCTGACGTCACTTAGCCGTTGGATTTGAATTTAAGTTGTAGTTTTTAAATAATAAATTATGTTTGGCCCTATGACCTTTGGCCCTCTGTTGGAGACGAATTTTTGTGGTAGAGCTAAAATGAGCCCTCTGGCCCTTTGGCCCTCGGTTGGAGACGAAGGCAAATATGACCCTGTACTGTTCATTAAAATATTAATATCTTGGAGAATCTTAGAGGGCCAGAGGGTTAAAACGAGCCCTCTAGCTAGTCATCGATTGGAGATGGCCTAATGTCATGCCGTATCTATGTTTTTCTTCACATAGTATGATATTATTTGATTGATATGCTTTTCTATGCAATTTACTCTCCTCCATTAGGGGCCCCACTTGGAGATCCCTTCAAAGATGGGAGCCTGGAAAGTCTGGGAGTACTCCAAACGAAACGACTTGACTTGGCGGGTATAATTCCATTAGGAAAAACTGACTTCTACAGATCAATCATTTCAAGCATTGATCATTCTAATATTAAAGCAACTCAAAAATGGGAAACTTCATACTGCAACCACAATTTTCTCAACTCACGTTGATCAGATCTTATTCAATGCCTGTTATGGTTGGCTTTGTTCTTGCCATGGCATTTGTTGTTGCTCAAGCACAACAAATGCAGTCGAATATCAGCCGCGGATCTTCCTTAACGCCGACTACCAACTCCTCGTGGTTGTCACGTTCTGGTGTATACGCCTTTGGATTTTACAAGCAAGGAAATGGCTATGCTGTGGGGATATTTCTTGCTGGAATCCCCCAAACAACTATAGTGTGGACTGCGAAGCGAGACGACCCTCCACTCTCCACCAATGTTACTTTGGACTTCACAAGTGATGGGTTTTCCTTGAAACCAACACAAGGCCAAAGTTTCGTGATAGAGTATACCTCTGGTTCTTCGGCTTCCATGCTTGATTCAGGAAATTTTGTGATATACAATGCTCGTCAAGACATAGTATGGCAAAGTTTTGAGCACCCGACTGACACCCTTTTGCCGGGTCAGACCCTGTTTGCTGAGGACGAGCTGTTCTCCGCTAAATCAGAATCTGATCACTCAACTGGCATTTTCCGCCTCAAAATGCAAGCCGATGGAAACCTTGTCCAATACCCTGTAAATACTCCATACAAAGCCGAATATGCCTACTATTCATCTGGAACGGATGGCAGAGGAAAGAACGTGACACTTCATTTTGCTGCTGATGGCCATCTCTACTTGCTAAATGATACCCATTCGAATATCAGGAATATAACAAATGGAGGTCTTCCTGCTGATCAAGCAACAATTTATCTTATGAGAATTGATGCAGATGGAATATTTCGATTGTATTCGCATGATTTGAATCACAACGGGAGGAGGTCAATGGTATGGGAATCTTCCAACGACAAGTGTGACCCCAAAGGTGTATGCGGATTAAATAGTTATTGTGTCTTACTAGATCTTGAAGCTGAGTGTAGATGTCTTCCAGGATTTGTATCTGCCAATCAGAGAAATAAGACTTCAGGCTGTTCGAGGAATTTGGTTGCAGATGGTTGCGAACACAAAAACGAAACTTTAAAATACACCATGGAGGAACTGGAAAGCACAACATGGGAAGACATTTCGTATGTGGATTTGACATTATCAGACAAAGAAGCTTGCAAACGAGCCTGTTTGGAGGACTGTAATTGTGAAGCCGCGCTTTTTGATGATACAAGCTGCAAAAAGCAGAGGCTTCCTTTGAGATATGGAAGAAGACAGGTTAATACTTCAAACGTAGCTCTCATCAAGGTAGCTAAATCTACAACTACTCCAGACACAAATAGAATCGTGGAAAAAGGAAGCAAGAGAAAAGGAAGAACCGACATCCTGATTGTTAGTCTCTCGCTTGCTGCTTTCGGAGCTATTTTGTTTGCAATTTCTGTAGTTGTGCTTTGCAAACATAATGTGTGGGCGTATAAAAGAGTGAATACTCCCATTCGTGACTCTGAATT
Source organism: Pyrus communis (assembly GCF_041283825.1). Classification (NCBI taxonomy): domain Eukaryota; kingdom Viridiplantae; phylum Streptophyta; class Magnoliopsida; order Rosales; family Rosaceae; genus Pyrus; species Pyrus communis. Next base: position 4,209,822 of record NC_142579.1, on the reverse strand, counting down.
GAATGAGGACATCGCTCTGCGACCATATACTTATGAAGAGTTAGAGAAGATTACCAACAATTTTACAGAAGAGGTTGGAAGAGGCGCGTCGGGAACAGTTTATAAAGGAGTGATCTTGGCTAGCCAAAAGCCAGTTGCTGTCAAACGACTGGAGAAAGTTGCAGCTGAAGGCGAAAAAGAATTTCAGACTGAGCTGAAAGTCATTGGGAAAACCCATCACAAGAATTTAGTCCGTCTGCTTGGATACTGTCTTGATGGACCAAAAAGGCTTTTGGTATACGAGTACATGAGCAATGGCTCACTTGCAGATGTACTCTTCGCACCTGACAGACAGCCTTGTTGGGAAGAAAGAATGAGAATTGCTCGCAACATAGCACGAGGATTTCTTTACCTCCATGAAGAGTGTGATACACAGATTATTCATTGTGACATAAAGCCCCAAAACATTCTGATGGATGAGTACATGTGCCCCAAAATATCAGATTTTGGATTGGCAAAGCTGCTTAAGGCAGACCAAACAAGAACCACAACTGGCATCAGAGGAACCAAGGGATATGTTGCACCAGAGTGGCATAGGAAAATGCCAATAACAGTTAAAGCTGATGTTTACAGCTTCGGAATTGTTTTGTTGGAGATCATATGTTGTCGAAGGAATGTGGATTGGAGTCTTCCAGAGGAGGAGGCTGTTTTGGATGAATTAGCCTACCCCTGTTTTGAGAGTGGTGAGCTTGGAAAACTAGTGGGTGAACAAGAGGTCGACACAAGGCAATTTGAACGGATGATTAAAGTGGCACTTTGGTGCGTCCAGGATGAACCGTCGTTGCGTCCTTCTATGAAGAAGGTTTTACTCATGCTTGAAGGAACTGTAGAAATCCCAATCCCTCCCAGTCCTAACTCTATTCTCAGCACCATCTAAAGTCAAGTGAGTGATACGTACTTTAGTGATTAGAAAACTGATCAAACCTTACATTTAGTTTATGTAATAAAATTAATAAGCAACGTGGTGAGTTTCACCGCAAGCTTCGCTGTCTGTAAGTGTCTGTGTCGTCATGAATGATATGCGTATGGTTTTCAGCTCTATGTAGCCTGCTGCGTTACTAATTGTGCGTTAATTGGATGCAAATAATCTACTTTTGGCGTCCATGCTTTAAAAAAGATGCTATCAGGATGCAGCATCTGATTCACTTTCTCTTCCATTAAATTCCCAATTATTTTCCTTCTCAATGAATCATCAAATGCTTAAAACAAAACAACTACGAATTTGCATTACTGTCAAAAGAGGTTTATTTGAAAAGAGGCGAAATAACATTTCAAACAAGCTCTTAAAAACATCCGGTGAGTTAAAGACATATCGCCAAAACTACAAATTGGGAACTTTCACGACCCTGTTAATCCCTTCCACCAGCTGAATCTCAGAAGAATCGAGACTCTGTATATGTAGGGGTTCGTTTTTTGAAATCGTGTTTTTCTTCCGTGACAGGGGACAAATTCTTGATCTATTCATGCTGATTATTTTGAAGGATTTGTTCAAATCCATAACTAAATCATTATAAGTATATCGTGTTTGTCATCAATCCTTATTCAGGGAAATTGTAGAAAGAATATGATTTGAGATTGTGGCGTGACAACACAAGCGGAGAAAATTGAATGAATCGAACTGAAAATCAGAAAGAAGATCACAACTTGAGACGATAAAACATTCATTTCATTTCATTCCTTTGAAGAGATAGTACAACAATTTTACAATTCTCAATCAGCTAGATATATTGATTATGAAACTGGTTTCCGAAACAAGAAACCCAAAGAATCTGCGTAAAAGAGTGCACTAACAAAGTCACCAATAAACAAAAACATTCATCATCAAACGATGGTCCTCCCCAGTGCTCCGGCAATCCATCGGAGAAGTTATCCCCTGGTAGTTCACCAAAGAAATTATCCCCCAACATTCTATCAACCAAATTAAGCCAAAGATGATTATTACAGGCCATGTCGCATAACAACTGGTCAAGGTCGGGAATTGAACCCAGCTCCTTGTGATGATCCTCCTCCTGCTTTTCGGGAACCACCTTCTTCGACTTGCGCTTCTTTTGACATCCTCGCTATTGTGGGGCTGCTTCATGTTTCCTCTTTTGACTGCGGCTGGGAGTTTGTGTTTTGGAGACGGTGATGCGCATAGGCTTTAGAGGAAGGGGCATTGGGAGAACAGAGAGTAAGGACAACTGAACTGTAACTGTAAGTGTAAGTACCAACCCTGCTTCATGATCACACTTAAAGACTAAAAAGTGGGTCATTTTTGTTGCTGGTTAATCAGTGTGTGTAACAATTAAAATCCTAAATAACAAAAGCAAAGATGAAACTTCCTGCAAATTGAAATTAATCAGCGATTCAGACGTCAGAGAGAGTAGAAAACCGAAGCCTGCAAACGAGAGTTAGTACGATCCAACTCAAGGAACCCAAACAAACAAAGAAAACTGGATCTAATATGAAAGATTGTAAAGTTACCGACGGGCCACCGCAAACCCTAGAAATCAGATCACCAAACTTAGAAACCCTAGAATTCGACACTGGGAATGATGCTTCCTTTTCCCGCACATCATAGAACGGTTAAGAGTGCACATTAAAGAGAGAGATACAAAAATTACTTGGAAAAAAATGGGTATTCTTCGAGCAATTGGAGAGAGAGAGAGAGAGAAGAGATAGAGATCCGAATTGCAAATAACGATCAGATTTCAGATGAGAAACAGAGAGCAATCCGAATTGCAAACAGCGATCACAGATTTTTCGACCGTTAGGAGTCGTGGGCTTGTGAAATGGGTTAGGGTTTCTATAGAGAGAGAGAGAGAGAGAGAGAGAGAGAGAGAGAGAGAGAGAGAGAGCGCGCGCCAAATAGGTTTCCGAAATTTCAACCGTCGGCGCTCTAAGGCGGTCCATTAATTGCTAAAAAAGGAACCCAGCGGTTCAAATTTTAGGACAATTACTCTAATTCTCGATTTCCCTGAACTTTTTAATTAGAATACGAACTTAAACTAACTTTTTTGGCTGATTTGCCCCTAATGTTAATTTTTCATATATTTCATTCAAATTTCTATTAGATAGAAGTATGTGTATGAGAATAGTTCGGTCGCTTATTCTTTAAAATAATTGAAAACTTTAAACTTCTAAAATATAAACCTATGCAAATATGTGTAATTATATAGCTTTTGTGTCTCAATGTCTAACGAAGTGATGCTTTTGTCCACAAAGAAGAGTCACGTGGTGCGCACGTGATAAAAGTTAACCTTAATTTGGATAAAATATATAACAGTAGTGGGGAAATCGGCCAAAAAATTTAGTTGAAATCCTTAATTTTCCAATTAAAAAGTTCAAGAAGAAACTCGAAAGTTAAGTAATAATTTAGGAGACAAATTAACAATTTAACCAACCAAAATATGTTAGACCATCATCGATTGAGATGTCAAATTAAAAAACAGTTGGTGTAGGAAAAATAATATTTTGTAAAGTTTCGCACGAAATGTCAAATTAAAATATTTTCTGCTTATTTATAAATTAAGCGGGTCATAATTTAACAATAAAATAATTAATAAGCGAACAAAAATGAAGAAATATGTGGACTTAGCTTGATTCTCGATTGTTCCAGATGGGGTCTACGAGTATGTGCCTGAATGGAGCAATTATCTGTGCTAATTACGCTTTTATAATTCACTTGAAGAAGCACACCGTAACGTATAATCAACTTGATGGTTGCTCACATTTTCTCTGGTATTACTCCTAATTTTTCGTTTTTCGTTTTGAGTCACTGACTAATAGAGAAATAACATAAATTTTGAGTTTAGGTTTTATTCTAAACTGACTTTACCACAAGAGTTTAAACCTGAATTAGAATGGGAACCACAAGAATCTTTAGCTAGAATGGGATTCCATTTCACAAGAATGTGTGTTTGTATAAGTCTAGCGTGGCTTTACTGCTTGAAGGGCACACCGTAGTCTTTTGGAAACCGTTGGCTACCTTAGTGCACTCGGTAGCAGCTTTAGGGTTTTAGGACAGTCGTCAGTAGGGCGTACTGCATAATGTGCCCCATCCGTCTCTGGGGCCTGGTTCCCTGCAGATTAGGACAGAAGACCCAAAATCCTTTAGCTAGCTAAGCCTTGAAAAAGGCCATTGTGGCTACTTCTAGGAATCTCAGAGTAGCCCGGCTTATCCACGTCTGGATATTCGGAGTGTAAAGTTTATCCTACCGCCTTGGAGAGCAAACCCATGTAGGTATCGGGGAATTGGTTTACCCTATCGTATTGAAGAGCAACTAGTTTATCCTCTCACACTGGAGAGCAGACCCAGTTGGGTGTCGGGGAATTGGTTTATCGTTTCGCACTAGAGAGTATGGTTAGTCCCTCAAGAGGGCACAATTCATGTGATGAGTCCTTAAGAAGGGCGCATTCTTCTTTTGAAGTGCATGAGTGATCAATTGTTGTAAGCATGCAGCCAAGCCAAGTTATAAATTACTTTTGAATTCCTCATTGAAAAACAAGTGGAATGAACGAGAACTTAATTGTAAGGTAGAAACTGCATAACAACTGGATAGTCATCAACTTGTGAAGTGATGCCTGTCGAGCTGCTCGAGTCTTCGGGCTTTGATGTGGTGGGAGGTTACACATGGTACTTCCTCAGATTGTAGGCGTTCCACTGCTTTTCGATCTCTTTGTAATTCATGGTTGCGATGGTGTAATTGCTTTTACCGCTTACTCTACTGATCTTGTATGGACTTTCCCAGATGGGATCCATTTTTTGGAGCTTTTTCCAATGACAGTGATGAAGGCTTTTCTTAGGACTAGATCCCCGGGCTAGAACTACCGGATCTTGTCACTTCTGTTGTAGTTAGAGATGAGCTGCTACTGGTAGGCTGCGATAAGGGTGATGGTTTGCTCGCGTTTCTCCTTTGCCAGATATATGTTTGTGGCCATCTCCTTACTTTTTTGCTCAATACTTGGCACTAGAGTGTTAATACTTAGCACGATGACATCGGGAATAATGATTGCTTTTGAACCAAATGCCAAAGAAAAATGAGTCTCACCGGTTACTCGTCTTTTGGTGGTGCGATATGCCCATAGACATCTGGGAAGTTCATCTGGCAATTTTCCCTTCTTGTTGAAGAGGGATTTCTTGAGGTAGTCAAGGATCGTCTTGTTGGATACTTTGGCCTGCTCATTGTCTTGAGGATATCTCGACGTGGAGATGTGCTGCTTGATGCCATATTTTTGGAAAAACTTCACCAAATCTTTGCCCACGAACTGCGGATCGTTGTCGCTGATGATGGATTAAGGGATGCTAAATCGACAAATGACGTTCTTCCATATAAAGCGCTCTATGTCTGTCTGAGTCATGGTTGTCATGGGTTATGTTTCTACCCATTTGGTGAAGTAATCAGTTGCCACGATCATCATGCCTCTGCCCCCAGTATCGGGCGACATTGGTCCTACTAAGTCGATTGCCTACTGCATGAACAGCCAAGGACTCGTCTGTGAGTGTAGGTCGCAGGCAGGTAGTGCTAGTACCTGATTGTAGTGTTGGCAGCGGTAACACTTTTGCACTAACTCCTTAGCATCTTGATGCATGGTAGGCCATTAATAGCTTGCGTTAAGAGCCCTCTGTGCTAAGGATCGGCCTCCGGAGTGATTTCCATAAGCGCATTCGGGGATTGAGCTTAGAACCTTTAGGTTGTAGGGAGACGCTAGGCAGCGAAATGTGGTCCAGTGTAGGATCTTCGGGCGAGAATGCCGTTCCATATGTAGTAGCGTGCTGCCTTTATTTGGAGCTTTCTAGACTCCAACCTTTCTGTGGGGAGTGTGCCATTGACCAGGTAGCCTATAAAAGAACTTTGCCAGTTTGGAGTTGTATTAACCTATGGCACTTCGGTTGCCGGCTCCGCTTTTATGCTTAGCTTGTCTAGATACTCCACCAAGATAGAGCGTTTGTGTTGGTGGTCGAGGGCGGAGCCTAGGTTGGCTAGTGCGTTCGCGTGGGTATTGTTTGCCTGCAGAATTAGAGTAAGGGTGTAAGTCTAAAATGCTTCAAGTTACTTGCGTACTTTCTCTAAGTATTGTGCCATCTTTGGATGTTTTACCGTGTACTCCTTAATAGTCTGGCTGGTGATTATTTGGGAATCGAAATGAATTGCAAGCTTTTTTACCGCCAAGTTTTTTGCCATTCGGAGGCTTGCTAGTAGGGCGTCGTACTTTGCTTTGTTGTTGGATGCTTTGAAGCCTAGAGTAATCGCCTACTTAAGCATCAAATCATCTGTGGTGACAAGGACCATGCCTGCTTCTGAGCCTTTGTAGTTAGATGCACCATTGACGTGCAAATGCTAGAAGTCTCCATCGGGTGGAGCAGGCACGGCTAGGGCGTGCTCAGCTAACTTTAGGGCATCATTGGCTTACTCTATTGCATCGCCTAGGCTAGGCATGAAGGCGCAGTAGGGAGCCATGGAACTGTCATTGGGTCACCTTGTTGCGTTGTGAACGCATGATAGAAAGCTGTGGAGCTGAGGCCATGTTATATGCAACAGGAGATGCTCAATTGCCGGTATTGGGCCACTCTAGAGTTGAATTATGGAGCAAGGGTCAGCTAGGGACATGTGACACGTAGTAGGATGTGGTGTTTAACTGCCGGTACATGTTGCTCGTATGTAGAATCTTTTGGGGCGACGAGGACAAAACTTGCTTCCGAGTGTGTCCTTCTAGTGTTTGTCTGCCCTTGGCGCGCCTTTTGGGCTAAGTTGTTGCGGTTGTCAGAAAACTTTGCATTCACCAGTGTCTATGCCTTTATCTTTACAAGTCTGGATTGGGTGAAATAGTACATCATGAGGATGACTGCATGTGTCTAAAGGTAAATCTTTGAGCTTTTGAGTTATAACAACTATCTCTGAAGTTAGCTTTTGAATTTCTGGTAGTATGGATGAGAGCTTTTGAACTATGGAACACAAGTAGTCAGGCCCCCAACTCTTTTCGTATGATGGTAGAGTTTATTGCTGCTTCATATATTATCAAACATGCGAATAGGTTATCCGCCGCTTCAGGTTTGGACATTAGGGAGTTGATGTCAGGTTCTCTTTCAAGTCCTTGCATCTGGATCAGCAAGCCTTGTCCCAAATGCATGTTTCTCTGTTAGAGCGAAAGAGTCTGCCAGAGTTAGATCTTTTTTCATGATTAATTTTTCGAACAGCAGGTGATCTGTTGTAACTCTTTTTTGGAAGGCTACCCTAGCTATTGAGTCGTTGCATTCGACTATCTTTGCCTTCTGTGCTTTGAACCTCTTCACGTAGTCGTGAAGCAACTTTTTTGGGTTCCTTTTGATGTTGAACAAGTGGTCAGACTTTTTCTTGATCGAGCGATATGATGAATATTCTTTGGTAAAAACTAAAGAAAATTCGTCAAAACTCCTGATGGATTGTGGCGGCAAGGTGTAGAACCAATCTTGCGCCTCGCCTTGTAGAATAGTGGTGAATATCTTGCACATAAGATCATCGTTGTTTCGATGGAGGATCATTGCATTTCGGTAGTGGTTTAGGTGTCTCTCCGGGTCTCCATCCCTTTTAAAGGATGTGAGATGTGGCATGCTGAACTTGCATGGAGACTCTGCCTGCTCGATCTCATCCGTGAAGGGTGACTTGCTTATGTTGGTCATGTCCTATTGTAATGCCTCGTTAGTAACCTTATTGCGTTGGAAATTGCACAATCACTCGGTTATGAGCCTTTCTACTTATTCTTGAATTTGCGTTTGTTGGTGGTAATGGAGCTCTCGGCTGCCCCCGATCGTGACCTATTGGTCTAGGCTGCTCTTCTATGTGCTTGGCTCATCTATGACGCGGCTGTGGTGCATAGGTTTGTTCTTAGCAGGTGAGGGAATTCTTCGCAGGCTGCTAGTTGAGCTTGAGCTGGATTGAATGACTGTTTCTCTCAGTCCTTCGTGCTGCCTACTTCGATGTTAGGTGAAGCATGCTCCTTGCGGGCCTAGCCGTGAATGAACACTTCACTTGGAAGGTTGCTTATGTTGACTATTGGAGTGTGGCCCCAACTCTAAATGTATGCTCGTCCGTGGGCCTAGTCGAGAATGCACGCTCCTTTGCATGCTAAAACGGGGGTATGAGTTATCTCGGGGGCCCAATGTGTGTAAACTACCCAAACGCTTGGTTCGTGGCTTGGTTAAGTGGCTGTTTGACGGGACGCTGCTAGAGAGGTTCTTCGTCTGCCCTTGTCATACTTCGGGAAACCTTGTCTGGGGCACGTTGCATCTAGGTGTGCTGCAAAAGCTGATTCACCAAGATCGTCTGTCGTACGAGGGCGCACGTCAATTCTATAACTTGTCAAGACAAGTGTTGTTCTCCATTTGGGTTGGAAGAGCTTGGAAGGAATGCATCTCCTTGAGCAGTGGAAGTGTGGTAGACTCTGGGCGCGAGATTTGAGTTGGGAAATGGCAAATCCATGGAGAAATGTGGTGAAAATTCCTTCGGTTCGATTGTAGGCCCAGAAATTTGAAGCCAAGATGGTTGAACTAATCTTGGACCGATTTGTGCTACTTGGAAGGCCACAGAAGCAGGCTAAGCTACGAGGCAGGCTGGACCACGGGAGTGGGATGCTCGGCATGTGGCGCATGTGGCTGCGAAGCTTAGCCTCAGCTTGGCAACGCATTAGGCTTGCGTTGGGTTTGGGTGGCATGAGTCGGCTCAGCTAGGGCTTGGCCCTTTGAAGGTTGAAGTGGCACGGTTTAGGCTGTGGGTTTTTCCAAAGGTGGCTGCCGTGGTGGCCACTGTGGTGGTTGCCACGGTAGTGCCTCGTGGGGGTGCCGCTCTACTTATCGCTATGTTGAGCCTTGTAGATCATCGCGGTCCTAATCCTTGAACGTTGGAATTTTCGTTCATCGAGGTTTCCGAATCTCTTGCCATTGTATTTTTGTTTTACGTTTATCAAAGAATTTTTAGAAATAAAAATTCCAAAAATAAGAACGTAAGAAAAATCTACAAATAAGCAAGGAAACAAAAAACCTTAGATGCGAGTCTTCAACGAGTGTGTGACTCAACTCTTAATGAAAGCACCAATTTGTGGATGCAAATTTCTTCCTCCTTGTTGTTGGACAAAATTGCACCTACAAAACAAATAACACTTTAGGTCAAGGCCAAGAGCCTCATGCGCCCACGATGAATGGGGAGGGCTTTGGCCGAAGAACCTCTGATGCCAAAGTTAGAATTTTAAGGGAAAAATGTTAGGAGAATTTAGAGAATTAAGCAAGAGAATTGGAATTGAGTTTTGGAGAGAATGAGGGTGTTTATATAAGGGTGTGGCCGGCCCCTTTGGGTGGAGATGGACCGGCCACTTAGATGGCTTTATGGGTGAAGTTCATGATTTGTGGTTAATTAGTAAATTAATTGGATAATAAATCAATTAATTAGCTAATTAATATAATAAAAATGAATGATTTGGGGGTTACCTTATGGAAAAGACTTGATGAGGATGGATGAAATATGTTATAAATAAATACCTATTTTGGGGACTTTTTGACTTGATTAAGGGATTATTGCCCGCTGTTGTCATTTTCACCTAAAAATCCACATGTCGTCTCTTGATTATTTTTGGCTTCACACTGATCAACCCCTGCATTTAGTTTATGTAATAAAACTAATAAGTAAGATGGTGAATTTCACCACAAGCTTCATGTTCTGATTGATCTGGGTGCTACTTATTGTTTCATATCTCCACAATTTGCACGGGTTGTTAACCCGCAACCTACATCGCTCGATTTTGATATATTCATACAATTTCCACCTGGAGATCCATTATGTGCGTAATGGGAGTTTAGGGTTTACCCAGTTATTGTTAAAGAGGAACTTATGGAGGCCAATTTGATCCCCTTCAAACTTATGGAGTTCGATGTCATACCGGGAATGGATAGGCTATCTAAGCACAATGCTTATGTTGGATGTAGAGAGAAATTGGTGACATTTGATCAGCCTGGACGACTAGCGATCACGTTTCAGGGTGAGCAACGAATCCTCCAGAATAGTATTGTCATCCGGATGACGAAGTTATTATGGAAGGGTTGTGTAGGATTCTTAGCTCATGTGGTCACGCAGAGTGAACCTTCTCTGTGTGCTGGAGATGTGCCAGTGGTAGATGAATTCATCGACGTATTTCTAGAGGATTTGCCGGGGTTACCACCTGCAAGGGAAATCGAATTCACCATTGATTTACTTCCAGGTACCAACCCCATTTCCTTAGCACCATACCAAATGGCACCAGCTGAGTTGAGGGAATTGAATATTCAACTTCAGAAGCTCGTGGATAAAGGTTACATCCAGCCCAGCATGTCTTCTTGGGGCGCTCCTGTAATATTTATGAGAAAGAATGATGGGTCGATGAGACTGTGCATCGACTACATGCAGCTTAATCGGGTAACAGTGAAAAACTGTTATCCCTTGCCTCGAATTGATGGCTCTTTTGATCAATTGAGAGGTGCTCAGGTGTTCTCTAAGATCGACCTTCGTTCAGGTTACCATTAGCTGTTGATCCGGAATGAAGATGTACTGAAGACTGCTTTTCACACTAGGTATGGACACTATGAACTTTGTGTCATGCCTTTTGGGTTGACGAATGCACCTGCCGCTTTCATGGATTTGATGAATATAGTTTTTAAATCGTATCTTGATAAGTTTGTGATTGTATTCATTGATGACATCTTGATCTACTCCAAGAGTAATGCTGAGCACAGGAAACATTTAAAGTTAATGTTGGAAAGATTGAGGAAGAATCAACTATATTCGAAGTTAAGTAAGCGTCAGTTTTGCATACACCAATTTAGCTTCCTCGGGCATGTGGTTTCTGCTAAGGGAATTCGTGTGGACCCTTAGAAGATTTCTGTAGTGTCTATGTAGGACTAATCAAAGAACATTACTTAAGTGAGGAGTTTTCTGGGATTGGCTAGCTATTATTGACGTTTTGTGCCCAACTTCTTGGTGATTGCCCTGCCTTTCACTAAATTGACCGGGGGTCAAATTCGACTGGGATGAGAATTGCGAACTGAGTTTTCATGAGCTTAAACAGCATCTTGCTCATGCCCTGTCCTTGCTCTTCTGGATGATGGCGGTGAGTTTAAGATCTACAGTGATGCATCTTTGTTGGGATTGGATTGTGTTTTGATGCAGCATGGGAAAGTCATTGCCTATGCTTCTAGGCAACTCAAAACTCATGAGAGAAACTACCCCACTCATGATCTGGAACTCGAAGCAGTGGTATTTGGTAAAAAAATCTGGCGACATTACTTGTACAGCGAGAAGTGATGCATCGTTACTAATCACAAGAGTTTGAAATATGTCTTCACCCAGAAAGAGTTGAATTTGAGGTAGAGAAGATGGATAGAACTCATTAGTGACTATGATTGCACTATTGAGTATCATCCTGGTCACACAAATGTCGTAGTGGACGCATTTAGCTGGAAATCCTATGGACAACTTGCCTTCCTTCGAGCTATCCATGTTCCGCTACTGGTTTCTCTTCAAGAAATCGGCGTTGTCGTGACACCAGTTTCACAAAGAACATTGTTGGCACACTTCCAAATTAGGCCTGTTTTGGTAGGTTTGGTGCGAGAAGCTTAGGAGCTAGACCAACAGTGTGCAGCCCTAAAGGAACAGGTACGGAATGGGTCTAGGCAAGATTTGAAAATCCGAAGAGATAGAGCCTTGGTGATGGGAAATATGTTGTTTGTGCCTAAGGACAATGAAGTAGGGAAGAAGGAAATTCTTGATGAAGCTCACATCTTGGCATATGCCATGCATCCGGGGAGTACCAAATTGTATCACACTATCTATCCGTTTTACTAATGAAATGAGATGTGGCAGAGTATGTGAAGAGATGTATTATTTGCTAGTAGGTGAAGGCAGACAGACAGAGACCTGAAGGGCTAATGCAGAATCTCCCTATACCAGCATAAAAGTGGGAAGACATCACTATGGATTTCGTGTATACTTTGCCGAGCATGCAGTCGAGGTTTGATGGCATTTGGGTGATTGTGGATTGACTCACCAAGATTGCTCATTTCTTACCTGTTCGACAAACCTACATATTGGAGAAGTTGGCACAGTTGTTAATTGATAATATTGTTAAACTTCATGGTGTACCCGTCACCATTGTTTCGGATAGAGATCCAAGATTCACCTTCAGATTTTGGAGAGCATTCCATGATGCCATGAATACTCAGCTGTTGTACAGTGCTGCCTATCATCCACAGATCGATGGTTAATCTGAGAGGACGATTCAAACTTTGGAGGACTGTTGAGAGTGTCTGTTCTCCAATGGAAGGGTAGTTGAGATAACTATCTACCTTTGATCGAGTTTGCCTACAACAACAGCTACCACTCCAGTATTGGTACGACATCGTTCAAGGCACTGTTTGGGAAGACTTGCTGGACAGCGTTATGTTGGACTGAGATCGATAAGCAAGTATTAATGGGGCCAGAAATTGTCGACACCACTAATACTAACATCCAGTTGATTAAGAGGAATTTGAAGTCGGCGTAAGATCAGCAAAAGAGCATCGCGGACCGACATTCCAGGGATCGTAAGCATGAGATTGGTGACTTTGTCTTTTTGAAGTGTCGCCTTGGAAGGGTGTGGTTCGTTTTGGTAAGTAAGGGAAGTTGAGTCCTCGATATGTTGATCCTTATAGAATCACGGAGAGAATTGGTGTGGTTACTTATAGATTGGAGCTACCATCAAAGTTGTCACAGATTCAGGACGTATTTCATGTTTCCATGCTTCAGAAGTATGTACCGGATCCCTCTTATGTTATTCAGTTGGAACCATTGATAGGAGCATATTCATGCGACTTAAATGGCTTGTTCTCGTACATTTACGTTATGTTTCTTTAGTTATTTTACTCCTTTATGTTTCTTTTGTGTGTTTTCAGGATCATAAGACGTGTTTGACGAAAGGATGCATTGTGGAGTGTTTTGGGGCCTTTTGGAGCACTATTGGGCTAAGGATGGATAGCTTATGCTTGGAGCCCAAGTGTTGGATGAAATTGAAGGCCTTGTATGCACCTTAGGACATAAAACAAAGGGCCTAACCCATGCATAAACCACCAAAATCAGCCATGCACACAAACCCAACCCATTCCTTGCCGTGGCCCTTGCAAATCCATCCCATTTTCAGCCATCACACTTCATCATTCACCCTAGTTGTCAATCACATACTTTCCCATTGTATAATTCATCCACATGCATCTTTAACCAACAAACAAATCAGCCACAACACACAAAAACAACCCATGCCGTGGCCACCCTTGCAATTCCAGCATTCCACTAAGTTTCCTAGCTGTTTTTCACATACATCCCCTCACTCTTTAATCATTTCCAACCTAGCAACCCCTTTAATCATTCATCCTAGCTGCCATTAACATGCTCTCCCCTCCATTCTCTCCCTATAAAACCATGCAATGCATTCATACAATTCATTCCATTCACCACAACACAACACACAACACAAACACAACCTTGTGCCGTGCATCACCTTCCATTTCCTGCAGTTTTTCTCCTCCATTGCAGCCACTCCAACCATTCCCCACTCCATTCCACATACACCTAAAGCTCTAAACATCTCCTTAGACCTTGTGCCACAACGAAGAGAAAGAGAAGAGTGCCTAAACGTTCATACAATTCAAGTTTGAGTTGTTGGAATGTTTAGGTGTTTCTTTGATTTCAATGTTTAAATTCAATTCTCTTTGTCTTGTACATATGAGGAACTAAACCCCCTTTAGCTAGGGGGTGATTCGAAACTATGTTTATGCTTGCAATATGAATTGATTACCTTTGGTTGGAATTTTATAAGTTGTGAATTCAATTTGTTTAACCGTTTGATTGATAACTTATTTATGTATGTTTATTGAGAGTGCACGCTTAATTTTCATGCATGAATATGACGCTAGAATATAAGTGAGTTTCACCTAATCGTTATGAACTTATATTCACAAGTAGTGAAGGTTGCTTATAAACAATCGCGTTAAATGAATTCTTGGCACTAGTTTCATGCTCATCATAGTAACGAATGCCTCGTCAACACTTATAGTTTTCATGATGCTTAATGATCTTTGATTGTATCTTTATTGTGCTTTTCACGTAAAGGACTTTTGAAGAATGTTGTGAATTGCGTTGCGCAAACCCATCCAATTCATTAACTTAAGGAAAACTTGACGGTTAATTTAAGCGGACCTAATTGACCCGGGGTGTTGAGTTTCATAATTTATCGAAACACCAACTGAAAATCATCTTGTATGCAAGTGTAACATGTGGGGAGAAGAACCCCTTGGCTATTCCATCATCCATATTTCCATCATATTCATATTTACGTTTTGCCCTTAATTATTGATGCGTGATTTACTTGACACTCAAATTAAACCCTCGTTTGACAATTGTAGTAGAATGGATAAGTGAGGGATCGTTCTAGACCGGGGATTAGGAGGGCTTGCAAATCTCTTGGAAACTGACTCAAAAACGTAAAATAAAGTTTAAAACACTAAACTAGACTCAAAGAATGCAAAATTAAAGTTTAAAACATTAAGACAAACCAAAAACTCAAAATGCTTTAAAAACACAAACTAAATTGAATTCTAACTAAAATGAACATTAAAGCAAAAGGGGGATTGAGGTTTTTACGAAAATTGAAATAACGAAACAAGTTAATAAACTAGACAGAATGTAAATATGAAATTTATGGATGAATGCTAGCTAAGGGGTTCATCTCCATACATGTTACACTTGCATACAAGATTGATTCTCAGTTGGTCTTTCGATAAATTATGAAACTCAACGCCCCGGGTTAATTAGGTCCGCTTAAATTAACCGTCAAGTTCTCCTTAAGTTAATGAATTGGATGGGTTAGCGCAACGCAATTCACCACATTCTCCAAAAGTCCTTTACGTGAAAAGCACAATAAAGATACAATCAAAGATCATTAAGCATTATGAAAACTATAAGTGTTGACGAGGCATTCGTTACTATGGAATACGCATGAAACTTATGCCAAGAATTCGTTTAACGCGATTGTTTATAAGCAACCTCCACTACTTGTGAATATAAGTTCATAACGATTAGGTGAAATTCACTTATATTCTAGCGTCATATTTATGCATGAAAATTAAGCGCGCATTCTTAATAAACATTCATAAATAAGTTATCAATCAAACGGTTAAACAAATTGAATTCAAAACTTATGAAATTCCAACGAAAGGTAATCAAATCAAAATGCAAGTATAAACATTTATTTCGAATCACCCCCTAGCTAAAGGGGGGGTTTATTTCCTCATAACTTTGAAATTAAAGAAACACCTAAACATTCCAACAACTCAAACTTGAATTGTATGAACGTTTAGGCACTCTTCTCTTCCATTCCTCATACGTACAAAACAAAGAGAATTGAATTTAAACTTTGAAATCAAAGAAACACCTAAACATTCCAACAACTCAAACTTGAATTGTATGAACGTTTAGGCCCTCTTATCTTCCTCGTTGTTGTAGCACAAGGTCTAAGGTGAGGTTTGGGGGATTATGGAAATGGTAGAGGAGTGGTTTGGAGGGTTGGGAAGTGGTGGAAATGGAAAGATGGTTTTGGATTCTAAGGGGACTCACGGCAAAGAGAAGGAATGGAAGTGTTTGTGGTGTGTTGTGTTGTGAATGAGATGTTTTGAATGATGGGAATGCAAGGGTATTTATAGGAGGAGTGGAGATGTATATGGCTATTTGTTTAAGGTGTTTGTGTGGAGGAATGATGGAGAATTGCATGTGGAATGGCTGCAATGATGAAGAATGAAAGCTGGAAAATAAAAGGGAAAGCTGGAAATCTGAAAATGCAAATGGGAATCCTGAAATGCAAAGGTGGCCACGGTTTTGAGTGTGTTTTGTGTTGGAAATGCATGTGAATGCATGTGAATGTTGTTTGTGTGAAGTGTGTGTGGGTTAAAGAGTGAATGGTGGTGTAATGATGAAGTGTGATGGTTGAAAATGTCAAGGGAAATGCATGTGATTGCATGGCAAAGAATTTCAGGATGCATGTGTGTGTTGAATGGTTTCTTGGTGAGGGATGTGGAGTGGTTGAATGTGGTGCAATGATAATGTTTTGTGGCTGAATTGGTGGTGGAATTATGATGGGAGTGCATATGATTAAAGAGTGGGAGTGCATGTGGGTGAATGTGAAGGGAATGCATGTGTTGATGACTAGGTTAGTGGGTGGAAATCTGAAAATGGCATAAGGGAATGGGAGCTCACGGTTTTGAGTTGTTTGTTTGTGTGAAGTGTGTGTGAATGCATGTGAAGATGCTAATAAATAATGCATGTAGGGTTAGGAAATAAAATCATAACTTAAAGGGAGATGATTAAAGGGTGTTGAAAGGTTTGAAATGCATGTGTTGAATTGGTGGTTGAATGATGAAAGAATAAGTGAATGATTATGATAAGTGTATGATATGTTAAGTGATAAATGAATGATATGTTAAGTGATAAATGAATGATATGTGGTGAGTGATAAGTGAATGGAAGTGATAAGTGATAAGTGAATGGAAGTGATAAGTGAATGGTTTGATAAGTGAATGATATGATAAGTGAATGCTTATAATAAGTGAATGATATGATAAATGAATGCTTTAAGTGTTTAAAATAGGGAACAAAGCCCTTCCTTGCATGGCAAGGAAGGGAGACACAAGGAAACACACGATAATGTCCTAAGGTTGCAAGGAATGTTGTTTTTGTGTTCTAAAATGCGTAGGAGTCTTCAATGATGCTTAAACATGAGGTCTTTTAGGATTTAACTTTCCTACTTCAAGTCTTTAATTTCGTCCATCCTCTTGGCTCCAAGCATATGATATCCATTCCAATCTCTAATTTGCTCCAAAAGGCTCCAAAAGGCATCCTTTTGCATACCTTGCCCTTAGAACCTGAAAACACACAAAAGAAGCATAAAGGACTAAAATAACTAGAGAAACATAACGTAAATGCACGAGAACAAGCCATTTAAGTCGCATGAATATGCTCCTATCAAATACCCCCACACTTATCTTTTGCTAGTCCTCGAGCAAAACAGAAAGAAAAACAAAACAAAACCAAACGAAACAAAACAAGTAAAACACAACCTAAACCTTCCAACAACCGTCTTAGGGATTTCCAATGCACATGACCCGTTAAAAATCATCATTCCCACAGATTTTAGTCATCTTCACACTTAAGTACATTCTTAATCATAGTCACCATATACTAGTTCACAATTAAGCATTTAAAACCATGTTTTGAATGTAGTAACATGCCTTAGAGAAATTGCTCAAATCCTTACAAGATATGCACTCGTTTTTCACACAGATTTTCTGACTACACACCCTACACTAGTTATATGTGAGAAGATTGATGTAAACATGTAGACGAACACTCACATTTGTTATAACAAGGAAAGCATTTTCTGGATTTACGATAATGACATGAATATGATCTCATGAATGGAATGCTACTACTTAGAATGAGAACCAGTGATTCCATAAGCTCATATCAATTTCAAACTCCACATTATTGAACACATAACGATCAAGATAGAAGTCAAAGGGGTGTAACGGGGCTAAAGGTGTTTGGCTAACAAAGAAGGTATATGGAAAACAAAGGTTCTTAAAGAAATAGCGAGCAAAGCATTTGAATTAACGTAGAATTCACTTTTGAATGAAAACTCAACTTTTGAACAACAAGGGGGAACAAGCTCTTTTTTTTTTTTTTTTTTTTTTTTTTTTTTCTTCTTTTCTTTTGACTCTCAAAACATACAAACTTAAGAACAAACTTTTACTCCCCCACACTCATTTTCTTGCAAAATGTACTCAAAAGGAATTCATTTAAGTCATGCTCACTATCTTTTAAGAACAAGGGTACGGATGGTCCTAATCTAGGCTAGGTAAGGGGTGATATGGTTAGCAAAGAAAATAGGTTAAACGAGGCTCAACGGTGTTAAGACTTACAATATATACGAAATATGGGAAGTAAGGCTATTTGGCTATGGTGGCAACTACACAACTTCATCTTGATATATGTTATGCAACTCAATATCATGCTTTGAATGAAACGGATATAAGTTCTAGCATTTAGTTCTATCATGATACAATTGCATTCTAAGTAGCAACCAAGCAAGGAATAATGAGATCATTCAACAACTTTAGAAAACAAAGAATCACAGAAAATAACTCTCCAAAGAAGGTAATGGCTCGAGTCTCACAGGGTTGTAGCGTTTGTTTGAGTTCCTTCCTTCAAGCATGTTACAAAAACGAATTTTTCTTTTATGATTGCATGTGAAGTCATACATTATAACCATAACTAAGCATAAACCAAGAGTAAATCAAACTTTTCTCTATGTTTATAACTCTTTTTAACAGTCATGCAATTACAAACCAAATCCTTATCATTGTGTTGGAAGGTACCCTAAGACACAAACTCACAAAAACGACTCAAAACACTCTTTTTAGGCTTTTCAAAACAATTTTTCAAATTTTTATGTGCTTTTCGGAGTTATAAAAACAAAACATACTAAAACACTCTAAAACAACTTAAAAACACCTTAAAACAGCAAGGAACAACATTTGAAGTTATGGGTGATAAAATCCCACGAATTTGCATTAACAACATTAGTTACCCCCCCCCACATTTAAATCAAACATTGTCCTCAATGTTTTAAGCATAGATTCACACAAAACATAAGTAATCACACAAACAACAACTAAACATACTAAACATGGCAGAATGTAATTAACAAAGAGAAGAGTTTAGGGACGCAAATCTGGTTATGGAGTGTAAATTCCCTCTTCTCTTTGTTGATTGCATTGAGGCTTGATCTTGATGATTCCACAGGCTTACTCTTGAACTGGTTTCTGCCCATTGTTGATTTTCCTTTGTGCTACTTCTTGAACTGGGCAGCAGGATGGTTCTTTTGGTCTCCCCCGAAGGTCTGAGCTTACCCTTTTGGTCTGTTTCTTTGTTCAATCTTTCCAATTCGTATTGAAAAGGGTTGGAGGATAACTCAGCCTATGTTTGTCTCCACATGCTTCAATGTATCATTTTCACTTGCCTTACTCGCTCCCCTTTGCAGAAGTGGTCCCTTCTCCGGAAGTGTATCAACCGTTGAAGATGACTACTCGAGAGCAACGCTAGGTAAGCAATCAGGAATAGATTCCAGGCAGTTGGCTCCAGAACGGAATACTGACTCCAAGTGCCGGCTGATTGCTTCTTTTACTTTGCCATGCGAGTAAGAACAAGGACAAAGAAAAAGACAGGGAAAGAGCATGATATGAGATACTTTTGCTTTTGACCATGATGATATGAGATACCTTTGCTTTTGAAGAAGCGGTGAATGAATCAGCACATGTATTTGTTGTGCTGTTTCCTCCTGGGTCATCTGTACTCCAGACATCTGGTATCATCTTTGGGGAAGAAGAAAGAATTGAGTATTTCGAAAGGCTTTGCTGGGAGTGCGCCCTCAGAGGTGAGGGAGAGTTGGGCATTTTCTTCAGGTTTGCCCTGCCATAAAATACGAAGGTCGACATATATAGAGATAATAGCAAGTGGTGGTACTTTTTACCTTTGTCGACAAACGTTTTGATCCCGCAACTCTGGCTTTTTGAAATAGTGGCGCCTCTTCGATCTTTGAATACGCCTCTTCGATTTCTGAGCAGGCGCCCCTTCGATTTCTGAACGACGCCCCTTCGCTTTCTGAACGACACGTGGTAGTGCAGATGCGGCTCCTTTTGACAAAGCTGCACGCGTTTTCTGAAAAGCAGAGAAAGCGTCGCCGGACTTTGCGCTTGTCGGCTAAAGATGTGTAGTTGCGATGATGGCCTCCACGTGTTTTCAGCTTTGTCAGAAATCTTTTGCCAAAGTTGAACGCGTCTTCAGAAAAGCCGAGAACGCGTCGCCTAAATTACGCCGGAAATTCCGGCTCTTTGAATCGGTGGACGCGTCGCCTTGGCATTTTATAGAGCTATCGATCACCGCCAATATACAAACTCTGAAGATTTCCCATTCCTGAAACTCGACTCCGGCCCTTTGTGAAATTTTTAACTCCATCCACCCCTTCTCTTTGAACACTTTTGAAAAAATGGCAAACTCATCGAACCTTAGCTTAGATTTGAGTCTCAGCAGCGATCCGGTTGCGCCCCGTCAAGGTAATGTATGGCGCCCTTCTTTTTTATCTTCTAACGGTCCTCTTTCAGGTGAAGACTCTGTGATGCAGGACGCCACAACAGCTACAATAGTAGCTAAAAACCTCCTCACTCCAAAAGATAGTAGGCTGCTGTCAGGACGGTCCGATGAGTTGGCCGTTCAAGAGTCCCTCGCACTTAGTGTTCAGTGTGCGAGCTCTGTGTCCAACATGGGCCTACGCCTGCTTGCCCGCTCCCGTCAGGTGGAATCGTTGATGGCAGAGGTGGAAAGACTTAAGCAAGAGATCCAGCAGCTTAAGTACGAGAATAGAAGTTTGCATGTGCTTGCAAATAACTATTCGTCGGGGATGAAGAGGAAGCTTGATGAGCTGCAAGAATCTGAGGGTCGAATTCACAGTGACCGTCAAAGGCTTGCGTCTTATCTCCAGAGGCACCTTTTTCCTGGGTCATCCAGCGCTTGGCCAAGTATTGAGGCCTGGAATGCTCTAGCTCCGATGCCTCCCGCTCCGATGGCTTCCGCTCCGATGCCTCCCGCTTCTATGCCTCCCGCTTCTGCGCCTTCCGCTTCTGCGCCTCGTAGTGGGGCTTC
The DNA here is from genome assembly GCF_041283825.1 of Pyrus communis. Taxonomy (NCBI): domain Eukaryota; kingdom Viridiplantae; phylum Streptophyta; class Magnoliopsida; order Rosales; family Rosaceae; genus Pyrus; species Pyrus communis. The sequence goes on along the minus strand of NC_142579.1, from coordinate 4,189,021 downwards.
ACGTAAACAACCTTTGTGAAGCTCCACCTTTCTCCATGTTTAGTATCTTTCTTTCAAATTTTTTTTTTTTTTTTTTTTTTTTTTTTTTTTTTTTTTTTTTTTTATTAACATAAATAAAATCAAACGGCATGGAATTTATCTTTGAATGGGCGGTGATACTTGAAATGATCCGGTAATAGTTTAAATTCCATTTTGGGTGCCTGAATCATTAACCACATGTTAGTATAAAAGAAAATTGAAATTCGGGGAGGCGGCTTACCTGTGTGCTCCAAAATGAACTCCAGAATAAACACCCCTTCGAAAGTTATGACTTGTCCCGTGTCATAAAATCCAACTTCCTTGGGAATTGTGGTTTCAAATTTGTCCTCTTTGATGCCTTCTACATCTTCTCCAGCCACTACCTTCTCTTGAATCATTCTTCTTGGTGTACAAAGTCCTTTGAAGAATTCAACACCATCTAAAACTTGCTGTGTTGCACCAAGAATTTGAATAGCATTTTGCACCTTTGGGAAGGCTTCCACGATGTCCTTTTTACTCTCTTCTTGGTTGGGAATCAAAAACCTGCTAGGAAAAGGGACATTGGGTGGAATAACATCAAAATAACATGAAATTGGGACGTCCTTACTGGTGGTGGGTGGTTTAGAGGGCTTAGGGGGCTGCGGCAAGGGTTGTTCTACCCTTGCCGTGTGCATGTCTTCTTCCTCCTCCTCAATTAGCAGCTCTTCATCCACTTCTAGGCTATGTTTGGACATTTTTAGGTCAGCTCCAACCTCCATAGCACTTCCCAAAGTGATAGCATTATGGATTTCAAAATCTTCCTTCGAGTTTTCAATAGTTGAGTTGGAAAGTTCACTTTGCTCTTGAATTTGTTTCATGAACTCCATAATCTGCCCAAATTGCTCGTCCAATTTACCCAACTTCTTGTCTTGATTTTGTTCGTCCTGCGTCAAAGAGGTTAGTAATTGAAAATTTTTATCATTATCCATGGACATACTTGAACTTGATTGGAATTGTTGTGGGGGAGGTTGTGGTGGCTGCATAGGTGTTGTATTGAACTCCTCATATGGTTGCCAATATGCTTCTTGTTGAGCCTCCTTGGCTTGATTTTGTGACCCCTGCGCCAAAGAATTTATTTCATTAAGAATTTGAATATAATCTACTGGCGAACTTGAATTTAATTGAGCATATTGCATATGAAGTTGTGGTGGCTGCATAGGTCTTGAATAGAACTCCTCATATGGTTGCCAATATGCTTCACGTTGAACTTGTTGATCTTCCCACCATATAGAGTTTGAATGATCCCTCCAATCTCTTTGTGGACATTGATTGGCTTGAAATCCTTGCCTATATGAAGCACCAAATGTAGGGACACTCTGCATTGTGGTCCTTTCGGCATACGGCGACAATTTAGAAGTAAGATTTGCCAATTGAGCTTGAATGCTAGCAAAATCCATATCTTACTTCTCTAGTACCTAAAAAGAAAGAGAACTAAATCAAAAATCAAAAGTAACAACAAACAAAGAAAACAACACTAAGTTAGAAACTAAAACGAAAACAACTAAACCAAAAAAAAAGAAAAGAACTAAGGGATTAGCAAAGTTGCTAATCCCCGGCAACGGCGCCAAAATTTGATGCGTGATTTACTTGACACTCAAATTAAACCCTCGTTTGACAATTGTAGTAGAATGGATAAGTGAGGGATCGTTCTAGACCGGGGATTAGGAGGGCTTGCAAATCTCTTGGAAACTGACTCAAAAACGTAAAATAAAGTTTAAAACACTAAACTAGACTCAAAGAATGCAAAATTAAAGTTTAAAACATTAAGACAAACCAAAAACTCAAAATGCTTTAAAAACACAAACTAAATTGAATTCTAACTAAAATGAACATTAAAGCAAAAGGGGGATTGAGGTTTTTACGAAAATTGAAATAACGAAACAAGTTAATAAACTAGACAGAATGTAAATATGAAATTTATGGATGAATGCTAGCTAAGGGGTTCATCTCCATACATGTTACACTTGCATACAAGATTGATTCTCAGTTGGTCTTTCGATAAATTATGAAACTCAACGCCCCGGGTTAATTAGGTCCGCTTAAATTAACCGTCAAGTTCTCCTTAAGTTAATGAATTGGATGGGTTAGCGCAACGCAATTCACCACATTCTCCAAAAGTCCTTTACGTGAAAAGCACAATAAAGATACAATCAAAGATCATTAAGCATTATGAAAACTATAAGTGTTGACGAGGCATTCGTTACTATGGAATACGCATGAAACTTATGCCAAGAATTCGTTTAACGCGATTGTTTATAAGCAACCTCCACTACTTGTGAATATAAGTTCATAACGATTAGGTGAAATTCACTTATATTCTAGCGTCATATTTATGCATGAAAATTAAGCGCGCATTCTTAATAAACATTCATAAATAAGTTATCAATCAAACGGTTAAACAAATTGAATTCAAAACTTATGAAATTCCAACGAAAGGTAATCAAATCAAAATGCAAGTATAAACATTTATTTCGAATCACCCCCTAGCTAAAGGGGGGGTTTATTTCCTCATAACTTTGAAATTAAAGAAACACCTAAACATTCCAACAACTCAAACTTGAATTGTATGAACGTTTAGGCACTCTTCTCTTCCATTCCTCATACGTACAAAACAAAGAGAATTGAATTTAAACTTTGAAATCAAAGAAACACCTAAACATTCCAACAACTCAAACTTGAATTGTATGAACGTTTAGGCCCTCTTATCTTCCTCGTTGTTGTAGCACAAGGTCTAAGGTGAGGTTTGGGGGATTATGGAAATGGTAGAGGAGTGGTTTGGAGGGTTGGGAAGTGGTGGAAATGGAAAGATGGTTTTGGATTCTAAGGGGACTCACGGCAAAGAGAAGGAATGGAAGTGTTTGTGGTGTGTTGTGTTGTGAATGAGATGTTTTGAATGATGGGAATGCAAGGGTATTTATAGGAGGAGTGGAGATGTATATGGCTATTTGTTTAAGGTGTTTGTGTGGAGGAATGATGGAGAATTGCATGTGGAATGGCTGCAATGATGAAGAATGAAAGCTGGAAAATAAAAGGGAAAGCTGGAAATCTGAAAATGCAAATGGGAATCCTGAAATGCAAAGGTGGCCACGGTTTTGAGTGTGTTTTGTGTTGGAAATGCATGTGAATGCATGTGAATGTTGTTTGTGTGAAGTGTGTGTGGGTTAAAGAGTGAATGGTGGTGTAATGATGAAGTGTGATGGTTGAAAATGTCAAGGGAAATGCATGTGATTGCATGGCAAAGAATTTCAGGATGCATGTGTGTGTTGAATGGTTTCTTGGTGAGGGATGTGGAGTGGTTGAATGTGGTGCAATGATAATGTTTTGTGGCTGAATTGGTGGTGGAATTATGATGGGAGTGCATATGATTAAAGAGTGGGAGTGCATGTGGGTGAATGTGAAGGGAATGCATGTGTTGATGACTAGGTTAGTGGGTGGAAATCTGAAAATGGCATAAGGGAATGGGAGCTCACGGTTTTGAGTTGTTTGTTTGTGTGAAGTGTGTGTGAATGCATGTGAAGATGCTAATAAATAATGCATGTAGGGTTAGGAAATAAAATCATAACTTAAAGGGAGATGATTAAAGGGTGTTGAAAGGTTTGAAATGCATGTGTTGAATTGGTGGTTGAATGATGAAAGAATAAGTGAATGATTATGATAAGTGTATGATATGTTAAGTGATAAATGAATGATATGTTAAGTGATAAATGAATGATATGTGGTGAGTGATAAGTGAATGGAAGTGATAAGTGATAAGTGAATGGAAGTGATAAGTGAATGGTTTGATAAGTGAATGATATGATAAGTGAATGCTTATAATAAGTGAATGATATGATAAATGAATGCTTTAAGTGTTTAAAATAGGGAACAAAGCCCTTCCTTGCATGGCAAGGAAGGGAGACACAAGGAAACACACGATAATGTCCTAAGGTTGCAAGGAATGTTGTTTTTGTGTTCTAAAATGCGTAGGAGTCTTCAATGATGCTTAAACATGAGGTCTTTTAGGATTTAACTTTCCTACTTCAAGTCTTTAATTTCGTCCATCCTCTTGGCTCCAAGCATATGATATCCATTCCAATCTCTAATTTGCTCCAAAAGGCTCCAAAAGGCATCCTTTTGCATACCTTGCCCTTAGAACCTGAAAACACACAAAAGAAGCATAAAGGACTAAAATAACTAGAGAAACATAACGTAAATGCACGAGAACAAGCCATTTAAGTCGCATGAATATGCTCCTATCAATTATAACCTTTCCATTTAATTTAATCTCGCCCAAACACATTTCCCCCATATTTCGTTGAGTCTTAATCATTCATAGTTGTTTTATTTTTGTGTTTTTAAGTATTTGAAGTCTTGTGTACTTGTTTTGAGTTTTTGTTAAGAAAGTTAAGTGTTTTAAAAGTTAGTTTTATTTATTTGAGTCAAGTGTTTAGCACCCCTAGTTAATCCCCGGTTAGAACGATCCCTACTTACATCATTACTACAATTGTCACAAATAGGGTTTAGTTTGCGTGCGTATAAATCTCGCATCAAATTTTGGCGCCGTTGCCGGGGATTGGCAAAGTTGCTAATCCCTTGTCTCGAGTCTAGTTTAAATTGTTTAAGTTTCTGTTTTGTTTTAATTTTTGCACTGTGTGTATGTGTTTTGTTTTTGTGCCATGTGTGGCAACTTGTTTTCTTACTTGTGCCAAGTCTATTAAGTTGGTTACTTATCTTGTTTACTCTTGTGTGTAGGTACTAGTTTATGACCCGTAGCTCACAACCTGTTCGTGAGCATATCTCCGACTTTGACGGTGATTTCGAGAGGACTTTGAGAAGGAAAAAGAAATCACAAGCATCTAATCCTCCTAGTCCCGAACTTGAATTTAAAGAGGAAGTACCAACCATGGCAGTGGACAATCGAACCATCAAAGAGCTTTCTGCCTCGGGTTTGGCCAATGCAGCCCCTCTTTGCATCCAATACCCTAATGCAGCCCCTGAGAAGACCGATGAGTTTGAACTTAAGTCTAGTTTATTACATCATATTCCTAAATTCCATGGGTTGTCCATGGAAGATCCTAACAAACATCTTAAGGAATTTGAAGTAGTTTGCTCAAGTATGACACCCATCAACGTTGATGAGAGTATTTTGAAGATGAAGGCCTTTCCATTCTCACTTATGGACAAGGCCAAAGATTGGTTGTTTGAATTGTCCCCTGAAACTGTCAATTCTTGGGAAAGTATGAAACATGCATTCTTAGAGAAATTCTTTCCAACTGCAAAGATCATTCTCTTGAGGAAACGAATTAGTAGCATCCAACAAAATCAAGGTGAGTCGTTTCCATCTTATTATGAACGTTTTAAATCACTTGTTGCTTCATGTCCACAGCACCAAATGAAGGAGGAGCTGCTCATTCAATATTTCTACGAGGGACTCCTTCCCATGGAACGTCAAATGCTAGATGCTTCAGCAGGTGGTGCATTAGTGGACAAGACTCTAGTGGATGCCAAAGCTCTAATTGCCAACCGAGCACACAACGCTCAACAATATGAAGGTGTTGGACAAAGAGAGGGGCCACGACAACAAAGTGTGAATGAGGTAAGTGCAATCTCTGATATTCAGTCACAATTGGCTAAACTTACTTCTCTCGTGTCTCAGGTTGTCAAGGGGTCAAAACCACAAGAAAACCAAGTGTGTGGCGTGTGTTCAATGCAAGGGCATCCATCCGAGACATGCCCTCAATTGATAGAGAATGGAGGATGGGAATCTGCCAATGCCATGGGCTATGGGAATCAAAACCAACCGAGGAACGATCCATATTCTAACACATATAATCCAGGTTGGAGAGACCATCCAAATTTCAAATGGCGGGATCCTCAACAACCCCAACAACAAGGAGGATTTAGGCAGCAACCACCGGGCTTTTATACAAAGCCATTCATCCCTAATCAAAACCAAGTGCAATCTGCCCCAACAACCTCAGGTATGTCTTTGGATAATGATCAAATTGTTAAGTTACTTACTACTTTAACGCAGGAAGTACAAACTAAAATAAGGAGAGACAATTCCAAGACAAACGGGTGGATAATTTGGAGAAGCAAATGGGTCAAATTGCCGAGTTTATGGGGCAAATTAGAGAACAAGGCAAATTGCCTAGTTCAACCGTTATAAACCCGAAGGGAGGATTTGAAACCGCTAAGGCCATCATGTTGAGAAGTGGTAAACAGGTTGGAACGGACTCAAATACACCCAAATCTAGTCCTCCTAAACCGTCCCAAACCACCAAGGTAAGTCCCAATTCGACTTTTTCTAGTTCTATTCCACTAAATGTGCCCTTTCCTAGCAGGTTTAGGCAATCAAAGAAGGAAGAAGCCGAGAAGGACATTCTAGAGACCTCTCGGAAAGTTCAAGTCAATATCCCGCTCCTTGATGCGATTAAGCAAGTCCCGAGGTATGCTAAGTTTTTAAAAGAACTTTGTACAACAAGGAGAATGATTTCAAACAAAGAGGTGGTTCAAGTAAGTGAAAATGTCTCTGCTGTGTTACAAAGGAAATTACCCCCTAAATGCAAAGATCCGGGTAGTTTTACAATTCCGTGCGTTATTGGTAATACTAAGTTTGAACAATGCATGTTAGACTTAGGGGCTTCGATTAACGTTATGCCATACTCTATTTATGCATCTATGAACTTAGGTGAGCTTAAAAATGATGGTGTGATAATTCAATTAGCCGATCGTTCTAATGCATATCCAAAGGGTGTTTTGGAAGATGTTTTGGTACAGGTTGGTGACTTGATTTTTCCAGCGGATTTCTACGTGCTTGACATGGAGGATTCACCCCATTCCACCCCATTGCCGATTCTATTAGGGAGGCCCTTCATGAAAACAGCCCGCACCAAGATAAATGTGTTTAAAGGAACTTTAACGATGGAATTTGATGGGGAAGTCATTGATTTCAATCTTTCTGAAAGTTTTAAATTTCCTAAGGACGATCATTCTTGCTTTTCTATTGATATAATTGATGATTTGGCGCAGGAATTTTTCGATTCTTTGGGGAGGGATACACTTGAAACAACAATTGCACAAGGAATTGGGCAAACAGCTGGTTTAGCCGTACCTAGAAGTGTGGAGGAGGCCGAGATAGTGGTTGCCCTTGAGTCAATACCTCAACACCATGGTAAGCCTTCTAACCCAATTTCAATTTCCATTTCAACTAATAGGTTGTTACCTTCTTTGGTGCAGGTACCCAATCAATTTCAAAGTAATGGGAGCATGTACATGGACGTTCAGAAACAAAACATCACCATCAGGGAGGATCGTTATCCCAGCCCATTCAGTGAGCCATATTATGAAAGTGTTCAACGAGCATACCGTGGAGGACATACCCCTCCATACAGTGGGCTCTAAGTAAGAAATGAAGGTTTCGTCCGGCTGCAAGACGTAAAAGAAAGCGCTACTTGGGAGGCAACCCATGCATTCAACAAAGGAAGACTTAGAAAGCACTCTAATTCCAGATTTTGCATTCCTAAACTCTTCTCTTTGTTGCTATTTCGTTTCTTCCATGTTAGGTTGTTTAGTTGTTGTTTTGTTTGTTTGTTTGTTAATTGTGTGAGTCTATGATTGGAACATTGAGAAAATGCTTGATTTATTGATAGGCAAGGCTTAAACAAAGAAAGATGGAGCCTTCACAAAGGTCGTTTACTTGAAGCCCCACTACTTGGGAAAACTACAGAAGCGGGAGGCATCAAAGAAGAAGCCTCAATACTTGGTGGAACACTAGATGAGCCAGGAAAAAGACGCCTCTGGAAGAAAGCTGCAAGCCTTTGACGGTCACTTTCAATTCGACCATTGGATTCTTGCAGCTCATCAAGCTTCCTTTCATGCCAGTCGAATAGTTATTTGCAAGCACATGCAAACTCCGATTCTCGTGCTTAAGCTGTTTGATCTCGTGCTTAAGAGTTTCCACCTCCGCCATCAATGATTCCACTTGGTGGGATCGAGCAAGTAAGCGTTGGCCCATGTTGGACACAGAGCATGCGCACTGAACACTGAGAGCGAGGGACTCCTGAACGGCCAACTCATCGGACCGTTCTGAAAGCAGCCTACTATCTTTTGGAGTGAGGAGGTTTCTAGCTACTATCGTAGCTGTTGTTGTGTCCTTCATCACAGAGTCTTTACCTGTCAAAGGGCCATTAGAAGAAAAGAAAGAAGGGCACCATACATTTACCTGACGCGGCGCACTCGGATCACTGCTGAGACTCAAATCTAAGCAAATGTTCGACGAGTTAGCCATTGTCAAAGGGTTAAAAGAGAAAGGTGGATGAAGTAAAATCTGAAAGGGCCGAAGACGATTTTCACAAATGAGCAAAGTGTGCATGTTGGAGGTGATCGTTACCTCTATAAAAAGGAAAGGCGACACGACCGCTGATTCAAACAAGAGGATTTTCCTGTGTGAAGTTCGACGACGCTTTCGTGGTTTTTCAGAAAACGCGTTCAACTTTGTCAAAAGCTCTCTGACAAAGTTGAAAACACGTGAAGGTTATCATCCCAGCTACGCACTTTTGCCAACAAGCGTGGTGACAGAGCCGCACCCGTGACTACTTTTGCCATGCAGAAATCGAAGGGGCGTTTGTTCAGAAATCGAAGAGCCGTTTGCTCAGAAATTGAAGAGACGTTTGTCGACAAGGGTAAAAGAACAGTACCACCACTTGCTATTGAGAAATCCCTATATATGTCGACCTTCATCTCTTATGGCAAGGCAGACCTGAAGAAAATGTCCAACTCTTCCTCACCTCTGAGGGCGCTCTCCCAGCAAAGCCTTTTGAAATACTCAATTTTTTCTCCCCCAAAGAAGATACCAGATATCGGGAGTACAGATGAGGTAGAAGGAAACGGTAGATCGAAGCATGTGGAGACAACCACATGTGCTGCTTCATTCACCGTTTCTTCAAAAGCAAAGGTATCTCATATCATCAAGGTCTAAAGCAAAAGTATCTCATATCATGCTCTTTCCCTGTCTTTTCCTTTGTCCTTGTTCTTACTTGCATAGCAAAGTGAGAGAAGCAATCAGCCGGCACTTAGAGTCAGTCTTCCGATCTGGAACCGACGGCCTGGAATTCATTCCCTGGTTGCTTACCTAACGTTGCTCTCGAGTAGTCATCTTCAACGGTTGATACACTTCCAGAGAAGGGACCACTTCTGCAAGGGGAGCAAGTAAGCCAAGTGAAAATGATACATTGAAGCATGTGGAGACAAGCGCAACAACTACATAGGCTGAGTTATCCTCCAACCCTTTTCAATACGAATTGGAAAGATTGAACAAAGAAACAGACCAAAGAAGTAAGTTCAAACCTTCGGGGGAGACCAAAAGAATCATCCAGCCTAGTTCAAGAATAAGCCTGTGGAATCACCAAAATCAAGCCTCAATACAATCACCAAGGAGAAGATGGAATTTACAATCCACAACCAGATTTGCGTCCCTAAACTCTACTCTTTGTTATTTACATTATGCCATGTTTAGTATGTTTCGTTGCTATTTTTCTGTTTACTTTTGTTTGGTGTGATTTTTAAGCTTAAAACATTGAGGACAATGTTTGATTCAAGTGTGGGGGGGGGGGGTAACTAATGTTGTTGATACAAATTCGTGAGATTTTATCACCCATAACTTCCAATGTTGTTCCTTGCTGTTTTTAAGTGTTTTTAAGCCATTTCAGAATGTTGAGAGTGTGTTGACTTATAAACTCCGAAAATAACATAAAAATTTGAAAAACATGTTTTGAAAAGCCTAAAAAGAGTGTTTTGAGTCGTTTTTGTGTGTTTGTGCTTTAGGATACCTTCCAACACAATGATGAGGATTTGGTTTGTAATTGCATGACTGTTAAAAAGAGTTATAAACATGGAGAAAAATTTGATTTACTCTTGGTATATGCTTGGTTATGGTTATAATGTATGAATTCACATGCAATCATAAAAGAAAAATTCGTTTCCGTAACATGCTTGAAGGAAGAAACTCATAATAACGCTACATCCCTGTGAGACTCGAGCCATTACTTTCTTTGGAGAGTTATAATCTGTGATTCTTTGCTTTCTAAAGTTGTTGCATGATCTCATTATTCCTTGCTTGGTTGCTACTTAGAATGCAATTGTATCATGATAGAACTAAATGCTAGAACTTATATCCGTTTCATTCAAAGCATGACAATGAATTGCATAACATATATCAAGATGAAGTTGTGTAGTTGCCACCATAGCCAAATAGCCTTACTTCCCATATTTCGTATATGTTGTAAGTTTTAACCCCGTTGAGCCTTGTTTAGCCCATGTTCTTTGTTAACCCATATCATCCTCACCTAGCCTAGATTAGGACCATCCGTACCCTTGTTCTTGAAGTATAGTGAGCATGACTTAAATGAATTCCTTTTGAGTTACATTATGCAAGAAAATGAGTGTGGGGGAAGGATTATTGATGAAAGTTGTTGTGCCATAGGCACGGCTAGAAAAGAAAAGAAAAGAAAAGGAAAATAAAGTGAGAATGAACTCACAAAGTATTGGTTGTTAGTGAGAATGACCCTAAAGTTTTGTGTGACTTCCCCTTGGGTGTTCAAAGTTGATTTTTGCGTTCTAAAGGGAATTCTAAATGTCTAAATTCATTATTTTGCTCACTATTGCTTAAAGAACCTTTGTTTATCCCTATCTTTCTTTGTTATCCAAACACCCCAAGCCCCAGTATAACCCGTGACTTCAATCTTGAGTGTTATGTGTTTCAATTTGTGGAGTTTGAACTTGGTATGAGCATATGGTGTCACTGGTTCTCGCATCTAAGTAGGAGCATTCCATTCATGAGATCATACCTAAACATGCTTATTAACTCCAGAAATTGCTCTCTTTATGATACATATATGTGAGTGTTCATTTTCATGTTTACATCAATCTTCTCACATGTAACTAGATTAGGGTGTGTAGTTAGAAAATCTAAGTGAAAATTGAGTGCATATCTTGTAAGGAATTGAGCAAATTCTCTAAGGCATGTTACTACATTCAAAACATGGTTTTAAATGCTTAATTGTGAATTAGTATGTGGTGACTATGATTAAGTATGTACTTAAGTGTAAAGATAACCAAAATCTTTGGGAATGATGATTTTTAACATGTCATGTGCATTGGAAATCCCTGAGGCAACGTTGGAAGGTTTAAGATTGTCTTTGGTTTGTTTTGTTTCGTTTCGTTTCGTTTCGTTTCGTTTTGTTTTTCTGTTTTGCTCGAGGACCAGCACAAGCTAAGTGTGGGGGAATTTGATAGGAGCATATTCATGCGACTTAAATGGCTTGTTCTCATACAGTTACGTTATGTTTCTTTAGTTATTTTAGTCCTTTATGCTTCTTTTGTGTGTTTTCAGGATCATAAGACGTGTTTGACGAAAGGATGCATTGTGGAGTGTTTTGGGGCCTTTTGGAGCACTATTGGGCTAAGGATGGATAGCTTATGCTTGGAGCCCAAGTGTTGGATGAAATTGAAGGCCTTGTATGCACCTTAGGACATAAAACAAAGGGCCTAACCCATGCATAAACCACCAAAATCAGCCATGCACACAAACCCAACCCATTCCTTGCCGTGGCCCTTGCAAATCCATCCCATTTTCAGCCATCACACTTCATCATTCACCCTAGTTGTCAATCATATACTTTCCCATTGTATAATTCATCCACATGCATCTTTAACCAACAAACAAATCAGCCACAACACACAAAAACAACCCATGCCGTGGCCACCCTTGCAATTCCAGCATTCCACCAAGTTTCCTAGCTGTTTTTCACATACATCCCCTCACTCTTTAATCATTTCCAACCTAGCAACCCCTTTAATCATTCATCCTATCTTCCATTAACATGCTCTCCCCTCCATTCTCTCCCTATAAAACCATGCAATGCATTCATACAATTCATTCCATTCACCACAACACAACACACAACACAAACACAACCTTGTGCCGTGCATCACCTTCCATTTCCTGCAGTTTTTCTCCTCCATTGCAGCCACTCCAACCATTCCCCACTCCATTCCACATACACCTAAAGCCCTAAACATCTCCTTAGACCTTGTGCCACAACGATGAGAAAGAGAAGAGTGCCTAAACGTTCATACAATTCAAGTTTGAGTTGTTGGAATGTTTAGGTGTTTCTTTGATTTCAATGTTTAAATTCAATTCTCTTTGTCTTGTATGTATGAGGAACTAAACCCCCTTTAGCTAGGGGGTGATTCGAAACTATGTTTATGCTTGCAATATGAATTGATTACCTTTGGTTGGAATTTTATAAGTTGTGAATTCAATTTGTTTAACCGTTTGATTGATAACTTATTTATGTATGTTTATTGAGAGTGCACGCTTAATTTTCATGCATGAATATGACGCTAGAATATAAGTGAGTTTCACCTAATCGTTATGAACTTATATTCACAAGTAGTGAAGGTTGCTTATAAACAATCGCGTTAAATGAATTCTTGGCACTAGTTTCATGCTCATCATAGTAACGAATGCCTCGTCAACACTTATAGTTTTCATAATGCTTAATGATCTTTGATTGTATCTTTATTGTGCTTTTCACGTAAAGGACTTTTGAAGAATGTTGTGAATTGCGTTGCGCAAACCCATCCAATTCATTAACTTAAGGAAAACTTGACGGTTAATTTAAGCGGACCTAATTGACCCGGGGTGTTGAGTTTCATAATTTATCGAAACACCAACTGAAAATCATCTTGTATGCAAGTGTAACATGTGCGGAGAAGAACCCCTTGGCTATTCCATCATCCATATTTCCATCACATTCATATTTACGTTTTGCCCTTAATTATAATCTTTCCATTTAATTTAATCTCGCCCAAACACATTTCCCCCATATTTCGTTGAGTCTTAATCATTCATATTTGTTTTATTTTTGTGTTTTTAAGTATTTGAAGTCTTGTGTACTTGTTTTGAGTTTTTGTTAAGAAAGTTAAGTGTTTTAAAAGTTAGTTTTATTTATTTGAGTCAAGTGTTTAGCACCCCTAGTTAATCCCCGGTTAGAACGATCCCTACTTACATCATTACTACAATTGTCACAAATAGGGTTTAGTTTGTGAAGGCACTGTTTGGGAAGACTTGCTGGACATCGTTATGTTGGACTGAGATCGATAAGCAAGTATTAATGGGGCCAGAAATTGTCGACACCACTAATACTAACATCCAGTTGATTAAGAGGAATTTGAAGTCGGCGTAAGATCAGCAAAAGAGCATCGCGGACCGACATTCCAGGGATCGTAAGCATGAGATTGGTGACTTTGTCTTTTTGAAGTGTCGCCTTGGAAGGGTGTGGTTCGTTTTGGTAAGTAAGGGAAGTTGAGTCCTCGATATGTTGATCCTTATAGAATCACGGAGAGAATTGGTGTGGTTACTTATAGATTGGAGCTACCATCAAAGTTGTCACAAATTCAGGACGTATTTCATGTTTCCATGCTTCAGAAGTATGTACCGGATCCCTCTCATGTTATTCAGTTGGAACCATTAGACGTGAGTCAAGACACGAGTTATGTTAAGGAACCAGTGGCGATCATCGATCGATAAGATAAAACTCCGAGGAACAAAGTCATCCTGTTAGTAAAGGTGTTGTAAAGGAACCATACAGTCGAGGAAGCGACGTGAGAAATAGAAGAACTGATGAGGAGTCAGTATCCGTACTTATTTATTTGAGATTGTAATTTCGGGGACGAAATTTTTTTAAGGGGGTAGATTGTGAAACCCTGTCCCAGATTTAGTGTATTTTCATATTGTCGGACTTATGAAATTACCTTTTTACCCATTAGTTGACTTTGTTTGATTTTCTCATCTAAACGTGTAGTTTTAATTCTATTAATTTATTCTTATTTTACTTATCGCCATGAATTTATAATGAAGATTCTATGTTCGAACGTCGAACTTTTGCGGATATTTTGTGTTTCGTCTTATACATTCTTAAACTACAAACCAAAGGGACCCAATTGAGGATTTTTGTCTCCCTTAGTCTCTTTCCATAATAGTCTTATAATTTGAATAAATGTGTGATTTCTCCTATCAAAAGCAAGTTTTTCTTTTCCAAACTCGGTTTGATAATTTTAGTCCTGTCAATTCAGAGAAGAGGAAGAATAATAGTCCTTGCTATCTCCATCTCTGAAGAAAACGCGTGCAGTCAGTTTCACTGCTCATTTCAGGAATTCTATCATAGACTTGACTTGTATATGATATTGTTGGATCGAAATATCCCGTGACGTGCAATTTACTCTGTGCATTTGAAGTTCACAAGGTGGTGGGCTCTTTTAGGAGAAAGACTTGTATGCTACATTGTTCATTGCCAACGTGGCATCCCGATACAATAAGGTCATCTCCAATCAAAGGGTCCAGAGGGCCAGAGAGCTGAAAATAGCCCGAAAACCATCTCCAACCGAGGGCTAAGCCAAAGGGCTCTGGAATCTGAGAGGACCCCACGGAATCGGAGAGGGCTAGAAGGCTGGAGGGTTGGCTGCAAGCAACCAGCCAGCCAGCCCGGGGCTGGCCAGAAAATTCAGTTTTCCTGTCGGTTATAACCGACAGGAATGCTTAAGAAAAAAATTCAAATGCAACGGCTAGCTATAACCGATAGGAATGCTTAAAAAAAAAAAAATTCAAATGCAACGGCTAGTTGACGTCAGCTAGCTGTTGCATTTGAATTTTTTTTATTTTTATAGTTTTATTATTATTTTTTATTTACAAAATTTTTCCTATAACTTCTATTTTTAATTTTTTTTTTAAATTCTATTTTTTCCTATAACTTTTATTTTACAAAATTTGTTTCATTTTTTTTTTAAATTCCATTTTTTCCTATAACTTCTATTTCACTTAGTTGCTTTATTTTATTTTAAATTCTATTTTTATCCTATAACTTCTATTTCACAAAATTTGTTTCATATTTTTTTTTAAATTACATTTTTTTCCTATAACTTCCCAAGCCATTATACAACATTAAATTAAATTAAGTAACATGAAACAACATTAAACAATATGAAATAACATTAAATAACATTAACCAACATACAAATTATACAACATAAAAAAAAACATTTAACAACATGAAACTTAAACAACATTTCACAAAATATTTAATAACATAAAACTTAAACGCCTACTACATTATTCATTGGCCCAAAGATGTGCAACAAGATCATGTTGTAGGCTGACACCCCATTGAGGTTGTTCCTCAGTTGGCTGACACACCATGGCCGCAACCATATTTTGTTTGTGGCGCCTTACTTGAACTTCTTCATCACACGCCTCATCTTCTCGTCTCATTTGCGTCCATTTTGCTTCCAATTTGGAATTGGATGAGGACTCCCAGTTGGAATCCGAAGAGGATCCAAAGTTGGAATTCATTGCAAACTTGAATTGAAAGAGATTGAATTGAAATAGATTGAATTCAAAGTTGTGTGAATTATAGCCCAATATCCACCCTATTTATAGAAAAAGAAAAATTCAAATCCAACGGCTAGCTGACGTCACTTAGCCGTTGGATTTGAATTTAAGTTGTAGTTTTTAAATAATAAATTATGTTTGGCCCTATGACCTTTGGCCCTCTGTTGGAGACGAATTTTTGTGGTAGAGCTAAAATGAGCCCTCTGGCCCTTTGGCCCTCGGTTGGAGACGAAGACAAATATGACCCTGTACTGTTCATTAAAATATTAATATCTTGGAGAATCTTAGAGGGCCAGAGGGTTAAAACGAGCCCTCTAGCTAGTCATCGATTGGAGATGGCCTAATGTCATGCCGTATCTATGTTTTTCTTCACATAGTATGATATTATTTGATTGATATGCTTTTCTATGCAATTTACTCTCCTCCATTAGGGGCCCCACTTGGAGATCCCTTCAAAGATGGGAGCCTGGAAAGTCTGGGAGTACTCCAAACGAAACGACTTGACTTGGCGGGTATAATTCCATTAGGAAAAACTGACTTCTACAGATCAATCATTTCAAGCATTGATCATTCTAATATTAAAGCAACTCAAAAATGGGAAACTTCATACTGCAACCACAATTTTCTCAACTCACGTTGATCAGATCTTATTCAATGCCTGTTATGGTTGGCTTTGTTCTTGCCATGGCATTTGTTGTTGCTCAAGCACAACAAATGCAGTCGAATATCAGCCGCGGATCTTCCTTAACGCCGACTACCAACTCCTCGTGGTTGTCACGTTCTGGTGTATACGCCTTTGGATTTTACAAGCAAGGAAATGGCTATGCTGTGGGGATATTTCTTGCTGGAATCCCCCAAACAACTATAGTGTGGACTGCGAAGCGAGACGACCCTCCACTCTCCACCAATGTTACTTTGGACTTCACAAGTGATGGGTTTTCCTTGAAACCAACACAAGGCCAAAGTTTCGTGATAGAGTATACCTCTGGTTCTTCGGCTTCCATGCTTGATTCAGGAAATTTTGTGATATACAA